>NC_083700.1:106853671-107492171 GCF_033118175.1 Dama dama | reverse complement strand
TGGCTTAAAACTCAACTTTCAGAAAACTAAGATCATGGCATATGGTCTCATCACTTCATGGCAAATAGATGGGGAAACAATGGAAACAGAGAGAGACTCCTTTGGGGGGCTCTGAAATCCCTGCAGATGGTGACTGCAGCCATGAAATTAAAAGATGCTTGCTCCTTGGAAGAAAAGCTATGACCAACATTACTTTGCCAACAAAGGTCCATCTAGTCAAGGTTATGGTTTTTCCAGTAGTCATGTATGGATGTGAGAGTTGGACTATAAAGAAAGCTGAGCACAGACGAACTGATGTTTTTGAACTGTGGTGTTGGAGAAGACTCTTGAGAGTCCCTTAGACAGCTAGGAGAGCCAACCAGTCTATCCTAAAGGAAATCAGTCCTGAATATTCATTGGAAGGACTGATGCTGAAGCTGAAACTCCAATACTTTGGCCATCTGATGTGAGGAACTGACTCATTAGAAAAGACCCTGATGCTGGGAAAGATTGAAGGCAGGAGGAAAAGGGGACGACAGAGGATGAAGTGGTTGGATGGCATCACCGACTCAATAAACATGAATTTGAGCAAACTCCAGGAAATAGTGGAGGACACAGGAACATGCTACAGTCCACTAGGCCACAAAGAGCTGGACATGACTTAGTGACTAAGCAACAACAATATTCTATTGTACGGGTAGACCACATTTTGTTCATCTGTTCTTCCTTTGATGGACACACAGGTTGTTTTCAAACACTTGGCCACTGTGAACACTGCTATTGTGAACATTCATACCAGGCATTTGTCTGAGTCTCTGTTCCCAGATCTTTCAGGTATACTCCTGGGCTGGGACTTGCTGGGTCAAGTGGTAATTCTATTTTAGGTCTATTTAGGTCTATTTTAGGACACACCAAGCTACCTTCAGCAGAGGCTGCGCCATTTTGCATTTGCACAAGCCAGCCATGAGCGTTCCCACTGTTCTTCTCTTTCCCGAGGCCCAGGCCCACACATCCGGCTGCCTCCAGTGGCCCGTGCACATGTGTCCCTGAGGGAACTCAGACCACCCGGTAGGGCATTTGGCTGCAGAGGACAGCCTGGCTGTGTTGAAGCAACCAGTCCTGAGCACACCCCAGACCTGAGGATCCAGAACAGGCCAAGTGTTGCAAGTTCAGTGAGGTTTATGGATGGAGTAGGGGATGCGGGCGAAACTGCCTTCTATGGGCAGTCCCATCATAACAAAGGGTTTCTACCGGCCACATCAGAATGTACCAACAGCCCCTATCAAAAGGTATGCATCAGAATATCATCACAAATACCATTCAGCGAATTCCAGGTGCAAGTTCACTGCCCCTGGCCTCTACCCGCCTGTTCTGCTCCTCTCGTGCTCCCAGCTCAGCTAATGGCCAACCACCTATCTAGGCACCTAGGTCACGTCCTCCTCAGTTTGCAGGAACAGTGAGTTCAGGAACCACAGCCCTGCAACCCAGACCCATCCTAGGCTCTAGTCCCTGGAGCCCAATGCCCATCACCTCCTTGACCCAGGATCAAGGTTCCCCAAGCTCTCACCCTGCAGGGGACTGGCTGACTTCAGGCATATTGCACATGTCTCACCCCAGCTAGCTTCACCCGGCCCCCAAGAAAGGGCCCACCTGACCCTTGAGCACCAAGGGTTTGGGCCTGGTGGCAAGAAGAGAGGGAGACAGACAAGCCTCGGTCAGTAAAAGCTTCCTGGAGGAGGGAGCACGGTCAGACAGAGACTTCTGGAGGGCCAGAGATTGGGACCGTAAGCTAGAAGGGGCTCATTAAACAGTGCCCCAGGATTGGGGCTTATTGTGTTTTGGTCTACAAAGTGCCAGACCCTGTTTCAGGCACTGGGAATACACCAGTGGACACAAGACAAAAATGACTGTAGATTGTAGTGATGGGGAGACAACTAACAAGAAGAATAAGCAAAATACAAAATACGCTACATGATTATAGTGCTAAGGAGAAAAATAAAACAGGAGAGGAAGGAGCAGGGGTGTAGGAGGTGGGTTGCAACGTGAACGGGAAGGCCAGGGAAGGCAAGGGAGCAAGCCAGGCAGAGGTTTGTGGGGAAAGTGTGTCAGCTAGAAGGAAGGGTGAGTTCACAGGTGCTGAGGCTGGGAAGACCCAGTGTGCACCCAGGACAGCAAGGAAGTCAATGAGGAAGGGCAGGTGGGAGCCAAGAGGTGTGGGGGATGAGGCCAGAATGTTCCAGTGAGGCCTGAATAGGATCAGCTCACATAGGGTCCTACAAGCCATCCTGAAGCCTTTGGCTGTCATTCTGAGTGAGCAAGAAGACAGTGGATCATTTTGAACAAAAATTACTAGCTGTGTTAGCAGTAGATGCACGGGGCAATGGATAAAACAAGGTGACCAGCTGCAAGACTATTGTAATAATGCAGGAAAGAAATGATTCATGGCTTTAACGTTGGCAGAATAACACTAATGGAGTCAGTAAGAAGTTTCTCGATTCTGAAAATAATCTGAAAGTAACAACAAAATAATTCACAGACATCAAGAGTTGAGGCTTTTTGAGAATGAGCCACCTGTTCTTGCTCAGCCTTTGCAATAAACCTTTCTCAGCTCCAAGTTCAAAAAAGAAAGAAAGGAAAGAAGAGGGAAAAAAAAAAAAAAGATTCACTAACATTGAATGTGCAGTGTGAGAAAAATAAGTCAACATGACTCCATCTGAGGCCTGAACAGGTAGGTGAGTAAAATTGCTGTTTACTGCAAGAGTCCATGAGTAGAGAAGGCTGAAGAGGAATCTAAGGAATAGGTTGCCAAATACAGGACACCCAATGAAGTTTCAGTTTCAGATAAACAACTGATTTTTTTTACTTTAAGTATGTCTCATGGACTATCTGAAATTCAAATTGAACCGAGTGTCCTGAGTTTGGGTTTTTGTTTTTGCTTTCCTTTTGCTTTGTTTCTAAATCTGGCAGTTCTATTAAGAAGCAAATTCAGCTGAATTCGGGAGGTGATAAGTTTGCAATACCTGCTAGACGTCCAGGGGGAGAGGTTGATCTGGAATTCAGGGAAATGGTCTGGGCTGGAGATAAGTATTTAGGAGTTGTCAGCCTAATTGTGATGTTTTGAACCCTGAGAAGGATGACATTTCCAAGAGAGTGAGAAAGGAGGAGTCCTGGGAATACGCACCCCGATACTTAGAAGTCAGGGAGATCGGGGGTCGGGGGGGGTGGGACCAGCAAAGGAGACCTAGCAAGAAAGACCAGAAAGGAAGGAGAAAAGTCAGGACTGATGTTCTGGCCGTCAAACGCTGCTGGGGGTGCAAGGAAAGATACACGCTGAAACTTGACTGTGGGGTTGAGCTATGGAAACATTGGTTGGAATAATGTGGAGTAAAAGCCTGATTAGAGTTCCAGAGAGAGAGTAAAAGGAGATGAGGAATTAAGACAACTCATCTGAGAAGTTTTGCTATTAAAAAAAAAGGAAACACATGAGGCTGAGGGTGGAAGATACGCGGTCAAGGGAGTTTTGTTTGTTAGGCTGCAGAAATACCAGGATGCTTATTGTCAAGGGAAAGACTGGGTAAAGAACAAAAGGGTGATGACCAGAGGAGAAAGAGGGCGTGGTGAGAGGTCCTGGGGGGTGAGAAGGGACGGAATCCCAGGACACATGTAGATGGCCTGAACCCTTCCCCAACTCAGAGAAGCTCCGGATTACCTCTATTTGAGGATCAGGTTGAGCAGTAGAAGTTCCAGCTCACTCAGGAAGTCCTGAAAGGAAAGCAGCATTCTAGCCCGGCTCTGGGACTAGCCCCTTCCTACCCACAGCCCCAGACACGCAGCAGCAGGACTGGAAAGCCCCCACGCTTCCTCCCACCTGCTTTCCAGAGGGTTCCGTCTGCCCCACCTCTGTGCTCAAGGGTGGAGAAGGCCTTCAGGGCTGCCCACAAACACAAGAAAACCCCAGCAGGAGACAGAAGCCCCCCGATCGGGGCCCGGGCAGAGCTGCAGACAGGGGCTCCTGCCCGGGGGCATCAGCAGCTGGGCCCAGCCTGGGCGGGAAGACCACAGTGGCAGACTTCGGGCCTGCCGCCCCCGGAGAGCAGGTGCAGGCCTGCAGGGGAGTGGGGGTGGCAGGGGCAGCTGCCAAGCTTGGGTGCAACACAGCCCCACCCTGAGACAGGAGGCTGGCCTAGATGGCCTCACGCATACTCCCCTCTGCAGGAAGCAGAATCTTGGCGTGGACAGCACGGCCTGGAATGAGGCCTTCTGGAATGGGGACCCTTGCAGCTCACTCCAGAAACAGCAAGGGCATCTGACAAGGTCAGAGTGATAGGACTTGGGCAGTCAAATCAGCTGGTTACCAGGGCAGAATAACGCCACCACACATATAGCCACACGTGCACACAACCTCACAAAACCCCACCAGTCACCTCCACGAGCACACACAGGCACAGCCACACACACACCAAACCTACACAGCTGTGCGCCAAGCTGCCCCCTGGACACACAGCTACCCCACCTCGCCAAGTAACCGACAGTCCTCACACACAGCCTTTTACTTTACAAACAGGAACTGACGTCGGCAACCAGGGAGCTCCCTGATCTCCTGGAAATAATTCCAAGGGATGTTCTGGAGAGCGAGTGTTGAGGAAGTGGGTGAGGTCTCCTCAGATGGGCTGACCAGGGAATACCCCTGTGGGAAGCTGAGACCTGAGTGAGGAGGGGGAAGCCGCCCAAGAGCACTCCAGGCAGAAGGGAGGACTGACGCGGCTGCTGCAGAACAGAAAGTAGGCCAGGGTGACGCAGCCGCAATCGTGATGGCAGGTGAGGCGGGACTAGGTCACTTGGGGTTTTGAGGGCAATGTCAGGAGAGTAGGTGTCAGAATAAAAGTAATGGTACATCTCTCTAAGCATTTAATAGGGGAGTGATGTGATCTGATATATAGCATTAAAGCACTACTTTAGCTGGAAGAAACCATGGGAAAAGAACTTTTTTCAATTCTCAGAGTGGGAAAGGCATGTCTAATTATGACCAAATCCAGAGGCCATAAAAGACAAGATTGATACACTTGACTACACACACAAAAAAATGTTTAATTCTGCATGGCAAAAACCCCATATGCAAAGACAAAATACAAGTGTCAGACTTAGAGGGGAGGGTAAAATCCTTGTTATTTGCATTATAGACAGAGGGTGTGTTTCTTTAATATGTAAAGAGCACCTAGGAAATCAATAATTTTAAAAACACAACCACCCAACAGAAAAAATGGGCAAAAGCAAAAGACAGTTCACAGAAAAAGAAACACAAGTGGCCCTTAAGTGTATGAAAAGATGCTCATTCTCACTCATAATAAGAGAAATGCAAAATAAAAATACAATGAGATACTACTAGCAAAGATCATAAAGTTTGCTAATGCTCTGTAGTGATAAGAATATGGGGGAACAGGCACTCTCATGATAGCATAAACTGATACATCTATGGAGGAGACTTGGCAATATCTATAAAAATTTTAAATGAGGGACTTCCCTGGTGGTCCAGGGGTTAAGATTTTGCCTTCCAGTGCAGGGGTTGCAGGTTCAATCCCTGGTCAAGGAGCTATGATCCCACATGCTAGCAGCCAAAAAAACAAAACATAATACAGAAGCAATATTATAACAAATTCAATAAATACTTTTAAAATTTTTTAAATAGCATACTTTAACTCCAAAATTCCACTCCTAAGAATATCCTATAGACACAATTTTAAAAATGTGTTCAGTGATGCTTGTGTAACTGTACTTATTGCAATGACGTTTACAATGGAAAGAAATACAAGATTGAAAACATCCTTAATTTTCATCGATACAGGAGTGATTAAATATATTACAACACACATGCTATTCAGTTGTATTTTTTTTAAGAAACAGCTTGACATACACTATAGGGGAAAATGAAATACTATTCAAATATTTTCTTGATGTGATAGCTCTATATCTACTGACAGAGGGAATGTCCTATATTTTGTTACATGAAAATAGCCAAGTGCAGAACTATGTACCCAGCATACCTCCATAGGGTAAATGAAAAAAAGAGGAATATCTATCAAGCGGAATATGCCGTTGATCTCAAGAAGGAAAAAACAATAACTAGAACTGGTCAGGAGGGCAGCCCTGGTATATAGTCTGGTGCCCAGGGGGCATCGAGACTGGCACTAGATAGTACTGTAAGCCCCAGGACGGGCTAAATCCACCCAGGAGAGGAGAGGCTGGAAGCAGGATGTGAAGCACAAGGAAACTAGGAGTCAAGGAAGCCAAGGGAAGAAAGCGTTTTGAGAGGAAAGGAGCGGTCAGCTGTGATACGGCTCCTCCTGTATCTTCAGGTTCTTCTGAAGATACAGGAGGAGGACAGGGACATGACTGCAGGATTTAGCACCTGGGAATCCGTGGTGACCTTGACAGGGCTGTGTTTGGTTACACGCTTGGGAGGCGACATTGTTCAAAAGGACTGAAGACGGACTAGGAGGTGAGGAAGTGGAGAACAAGGTTTGCTCTGAAACGCAGCCCCAGAGGTGGCAGGGTGCTGGTCAGTCTCAGCAAGAATTCTCAGAGTGGCCTCTGATGGCCTCGGCCCTGTGGTTTTGCCCAACCCAGAAACTCAATACAGCTGCAGCCTCCAGCGCTGGCTCTGCTCCTTCTTGGCTGTGTGACCCTGGGCAAATCACCTAACCTCTCTGTGCCTCAATTTTCTCTTTCCTAACAGTGGGAAGGATTGTACCTTCCTCCTCTGGCAGCGCGAGGACTAAGTAAAGCCTGCCCGATAGTGCTTGGACCAAAGATGTCTCTGAGCCCCCAAGGCAGTGATAGTTTTCTACAAGGTGTAAGGAAGTAGGGTTGTGGTGTAATCCATCTTCCCAAGTTTGGGGGTACTTTTGAGAGTAAGAGGGGGTGCTGTTAATTACACCAGAGCCAGAGGCCTAAGCCAGTACAGTCCTGGGGAGAAGCCATAAATAGTCACCCTCCTGCTAGCAACATCATCTCAGACAGGGAGTCCTTGGGCCCTTTGGTGACTAAGATGCAGACTCCTCAGGAGGCCGGAAACCCTGGAGGTTCCCCGACAAGGCTGAGGCCCAGGGGCTCCCAGAGGTTCCTAGTCATGACACATTAGTCAAGAAGACAAAGCAGCCTTGTCTTCAGAGCCCAGCCCATCTCAGCCCAGGCCAACCCCCAGGCCCCGCCCGCTCCTCAGGGGATCTAAAGCCCAGGCTAGGCGCCCTCACCCCCGCTTAACCACCACCACCCCGCCACGCCCGCCCCCCACCCCCATCCCCCCCATCCCAGCCACGCACACACAGACAGGATCTGCCCCTTGCAGTAACTCCAGGTAACAACCTGCCCCATCCCACCCTCACCCCTGCACGGAGGATGCCCCCTGCTCCATCTCCTTTCCACAGCAGAGTGCCTCTTCCTGCTGCGGGCACAGGGCCCCCGCCCCCACTGCAGGACGCGGAGCCTGAGCCACGCACGTGTGCAGGGAGGGCAGCCGCCCACGCAGGGTCGAGGCCATGGACCAGGCGGGGACAGTGACCCACAGGGCGCGGACGCAGTAGCCGTGGTAACGCACGTGGGCGAGTCCCGATTGCAGTCGGCCCGGGGACCACTTGGCACTTAACAGTGTGGAGCGCTTCACGCCCCGAATCTCATTGGAGCCTTTGCCACACAGCCCTGCCCAGGGCCATCGATGCCCCGGTTTCGCTCACGAAGGAGAGACCGAGGCTCAGAAGAGCGAGCGTCGAGCCCCGAAGGAGCCCGGCACAGCGTCGGGACGAGAACCCGACCCTCGCCGCGGGCGGCTCTCGAGCTCCTCCCCCGACTCGCCCTCCCCTAAGCCGCCCCCGGCTGTGCTTGCCGCCACGCGCCTCCCGGCGACTGCAGAGACGCGGCTCCCTGCCTGCTCGCGCGTGCTTCGGCTCTTGAGGACGCGGGGTCCTGGCTCCCCCGCTGGCCGCGCCGCTGCGGGTAAGCTGCGGCGTGCCTCCCCACCCTGCGACCACGCGCGCTGAGCGCCCCCGGGTGACCCTGGGCGGGGCGGGGGCTTGCTCCTGCCTTCCGGCCACGCTGAGCCTGGGAGGGGAGTGCAGGGGAAGAGATGGAGGGACCTCCCCCACCCCACTCCCCAGCTGCCTTCTCACCCCCTCGGTTCTGGGCGGGGTGGGGGCTCCAGCTGCTGAAGGTTCCTGGACAACCCCCTCCCACGTCGCGCAAACTTAATGGAATGGATGGGAACTGGGGGTGGCGGGTGGGGATAGAGGGGTTCGGCCTCGGGGAGTGGGGCCGACCAGTGGGCACTGTGGAGTGGGTCCCGGGGCATGGGCAAAGCGGATCGCAGGGAACTGCTGTTGGGGACGGCAGTGGGGACCGGAACCGGCTCCACCAGTCCCCAACCTCGGCTTGGAGGGAAATTCTTTGCCGGTGAGTCGCGTTCCTAGGGCGTGTCAGGCAGGACTGGACAGACAGGACTGGAAGGTGGAAGGTGCGGGCCAAGGAGGGACAGCCCCCAGGTGGGCTGGCCTGGGATGGCTCAGGTGGAGACACCTGTCTGGGCCCCTCTCCTCCCCGGGCTGGCAGACGGGGTTCCAACCTCCACCAGTTCTTCTTGAACTCCCACCAGGTGAGTGTCAGGCTACGGAGGGAATGATCTTTTATGATCCTTATATCAGCTCAAGAAAGTGGGAATTATTTTCTCCCTTTGGTGATAAGGCAAGAAAGTCAAAGAGATTACCTGGGAAGTCACCCAAGGAGAAGGGGTAGGGCTGAGGCTTGAATCCAGATGTGGCTCCAGGCGCCATGTACATCCCACTGCCCCTCCCCAAAGGTCTGGGAAGGAACTGGGAGGGGGCAATTGCCCTTGTGAAACAGAAATTCATGAAAATTCAGAGAGGTAGAGGATTAAACAAACACTCTAATTCCTAATTCCCTGGGTCGGCAAAATCCCCTGGAGAAGGAAATGGCAACCCACTCCAGTATTCTTGTCTGGAAAACCCCATGGTTGGAGGGGCCTGATAGGTTACAGTCCCTGGGGTCACAAAGAGTCGGACACAACTAAACGACTTCACTTTTTCACTTTAATTCCTAATGGTAATTAAATTCTAGGAAGAAAATAAAGGAGGCAGGAGAAGAGTGACTGAGAGGGCAGGGCCTCCAGGTATCTAGGGAAGCCTCTAATTAGAATATGTTTTAGCAGAGGCCTCAGGATGACTAGGGCCCAGTCATGCAAGGTTCTGGAGGAAGAGCACTCCAGGCAACAGGGATAATTACAAAGCCCCAGAGGCGCTCATTAGAGTGTAGGAGAGTAGGGTGAGGATGTAGAATCCGGAGTTTTATTCTAAGAGTGATGAGAAGCTAGCAGAAAGTTGTTATTGTTGTTGTTATTGCTTTTTTGCTTTGCCGGGTCTTTGTTGCTGCGCAGGCTTTTCTTTAACTGTGGCAAGCGAGGGGCTACTCTTGTTGCAGTGTGCAGTCTCCTCATCGTGGTAGCTTCTCTTGTTGCAGAGCACAGGCTCTAGGACTCTCAGGCTTCAATAATTATGGCTCTAGGGCTCAGTAGTTGAGTTTCCCAGGCTCCAGAGCACAGGCTCAGTAGTCGTGGCACACGGGCTTAGTTGCTCCGCGGGCATGTGCGAGCTTCCTGGACCAGGGATCAAACCCGTGTCCCCTGCATTGGCAGGTGGCTTCTTTACCACTGAGCCACCAGGGAAGCCCTAGTAGAAAGTTTTAAACAAGGGAGTGACATGATTCAACTTAATGAGCTCCAGGGGCCCAGGAGCAGACACTTAGGCCAGCCAAGTGAGTGAAAGTGCCTCAGCCGTGTCCGACTCTTTGCAACCCCATGGACTATACAGTCCATGGAATTCTCTAGGCCAGAATACTGGAGTGAGTAGACTTTCCCTTCTCCAGGGGATCTTCCCAAGCCAAGGATCGAACCCAGGTCTCCCGCATTGCAGGCGGATTCTTTACCAGCTGAGCCACCAGGGAAGCCCAAGAAGCCTTCTAGGCCAGCCAAGAGGCTGTGGCAATAATACCGGCAAGGGTGACGGTGGCTGGGAGCAGGGCGGTGGAGGGGTGAGAAGCAGCGATACAGGGATGGTCCTGCAGTCATCGTGCACGCTCAGACGCAGCTCCAGGAGCTCACAGCCCCACATGTACACACGGAGAGGCGTGTGCTCCTACACCCTCTAGGCAGATACTAGGTGCACTCAGGCAGACCCACCTGTCCACACCCTCTGAGTCACTCCAGGACTGGTAGGAAAATGTGTGATCCGGGGACTTAAACAAAGCATGGCTCCCCACCACAAAGCCCTGGCGTCCCGCATGGCTGGGGTGGCTGGGGCTCCCTCAGGCTCCAGCACAGCCTGCAGCGGGTGTCCCTAGATTTTCCCTGGAACTGATGCCCCCAGGAACCAGACCATTACCTTCTCCACGAACCCGCCCCCCCAGCATGAATTGGTCTCCCGACTTCACAACCCACTGGCTGTGAGACCTTAGGGAGGTTGATTTCCCCTTTCTGAGCCCCAGTTTCCTCTCTGAAGAATGGGCTTCATGACCCCAGTTCACAGGAAGGTAGTGAGGCATCAACAAGGTCAGTTCTGAGAAGCTGGTCTGGGGCAGACCTCCATCGGAGAGGGGGAGAGAAGGTGGTAGAGAGCCCAGCTCTGATTTCAGTTCTAGTTTTAAATGAGTGACTTGACCACTCTAGATTTCACATCACAATGAGTAACCAGCATTTACTGAGCACTTACTGTGTACCGAGTGCTTTGCAATCATTCTCTCATTTGATTATCAGTTTCTTCATCTATCAATGAGAAGCATAACAGTACCTACCTCACAGGGTCATTATAAGGATTAAATGAGTTCCCTGGTGGCTCAGACGGTAAAGCATCTGCCTGCAATGCAGGAGACCCGGGTTCGATCCCTGGGTCGGGAAGATCCCCTGGAGAAGGAAATGGCAACCCACTCCAGTATTCTTACCTGGAAAATCCCATGGACTGAGGAGCCTGGTAGGCTGTAGTCCATGGTGTTGCAAAGAGTTGGACACAACTGAGCAACTTCACTTTCACTTTCATACATAGAGTGTTTAGCTTCTGGCCTGGCCTCATAGTAAGTGTTCAATAAGTAATAATTATTGTTAGCAGCAAGTGTGCATTCCCTTCCTGCCAGCACACTAGTTCTGTTACTTTGGGCAGGCTACTTGACCTGTCTGTGCCTGTTTCCTCTCTGTAGCTTAGTAAGAATAGCCCTGATGTCTCAGTGTGGTTGGGATGAGCAAACGAATCCATCCACACAAAGAACTTAAAAGGCGTCTGGCACACAGTAAAAGCTCCATATGTGTGTGCTAAGTCACTTCAGCCGTGTCCAACTCTGCGACCCTTTAGACTGTAGCCTGCCAGGCTCCTCTGTCCATGAGGATTCTCCAGGCAAGAATCCTGGAGTGGCTTGGCATGCACCCCCTCCAGGGAGAAGTTCTCTAGGTGTCTGTCGCCTATTGGTAGTTCACACAGGGGTTTTCCTGTTCTGTCAGGTGGGCACGGCCCCGGCGCCCCGCCCCAGGCACCATGGACTGGAAGACACTCCAGGCCCTGCTGAGCGGAGTCAACAAGTACTCCACGGCCTTCGGACGCATCTGGCTGTCGGTGGTGTTCGTCTTCCGCGTGCTGGTCTACGTGGTGGCCGCGGAGCGCGTGTGGGGGGACGAGCAGAAGGACTTTGACTGCAACACCAAGCAGCCGGGCTGCACCAACGTCTGCTACGATGAGTTCTTCCCCATCTCCAACATCCGCCTCTGGGCCCTGCAGCTCATCTTCGTCACGTGCCCGTCGCTGCTGGTCATCCTGCACGTGGCCTACCGCGAGGAGCGCGAGCGGCGGCACCGGCAGAAGCACGGCGACCAGTGCGCCAAGCTCTACGACAACACGGGCAAGAAGCACGGCGGCCTCTGGTGGACCTACCTGCTGAGCCTCGTCTTCAAGCTCCTCATCGAATTTCTCTTCCTCTACTTGCTGCACACGCTCTGGTACGGCTTCGGCATGCCCCGCCTGGTGCAGTGCGCCAACGTGGCGCCCTGCCCCAACACCGTGGACTGCTACATCGCCCGGCCCACCGAGAAGAAGCTCTTCACCTACTTCATGGTGGGCGCCTCCGCCGCCTGCATCGTGCTCACCTTCTGCGAGATCTGCTACCTCATCTTCCACAGGGTCGTGCGAAGCCTTCACAGGAAGAGCCAGCGCGGGGGCCGCGGCCACGCCGCCTCCGCCAGCCGGGCCTCCACCTGCCGCTGCCACCACAAGCTGCTGGAGGCCGGGGACCTGAGCCCGGACTCCCGCGACAACAAGCTGTGTGCTTCGGCACCCACCATGACCCCCATCTGACCACGGGGCCGGGTGGGGGGCCATCCTGGGGCTGCCCGTGGGGACAGAAGCAGGGTCTTATGGTGCCGGTGGAGGGGTCCTACGGGTGCTGGGTGCCCCCACTCTGAATTCACTACACTATGCAATTTCGTTTTTAGCAGATTTTTTCTTTTGAACGCCGGACACTGTGCCGTCTATCTGGTATAGGTCACACCACAGGCCCAGTGGCGGCCCTCCTAGGAGACAGACATTGAAAGAAGCCGGTTAACTGCTGCCTACAAGGTGACACTTGGCAGGGCTTCCCCTAACCGAGGAAGGAGTGATCAGGAGAGGCTTCCCCCAGGGAGGAATGTTTAAGGGAGGTAAGATGAGCTTCTTAGCAGGGGAAAGTAAGTGCAGATGCCCAGAGGCCATAAAAAGAGGCTTGCCTTGGGTTGGATGCACCAGGCCAAAGGGCATCTTCCTTCCAGAGCGGCACCCAGATTCCTGGGGTGGAAAGGAAGTGTCCGCCCAGTGGTGGAGGGCTGGAGGCTGAGAGTGAGCCTGGGAAGAGGAGGAGGCAGCTCTGGTGACACCCAGAGACCCTCTGGGCCGCCACTGCCCTCCAGGAAGCCCCCACGCCCCTGGTCATTCCTCCAGCTTCAGGCAGCTTTGCTCCCATCTTCCTTCCACACCGTGCTCAGTCTGGTGCCAGCCTCTCAGGGACTTGAAGTGGATGTACTGATAGGAACATCCCCAAGGAATTTTTCTTGAATTCAATAAAGGCTGTGTTTTATACAGGTCGACTCTCCTCTTTTCTCCCACACTCCCACCCACTTCCCTGGTGGCTCAGACAGTGAAGAATCTGCCTGCAATGCGGGAGACCAGGGTTTGGCCCCTGGGTCGGGAAGACACCCTGGAGAAGGAAATGGCAACCCACTCCAGTATTCTTGCCTGGAAAATTCCATGGACGGAGGAGCCTGGCAGGCTACAGTCCATGGGTCGCAAAGAGTTAGACATGACTGAGTGACTAACACTTTGCGGATCATATCTCTAGCCCAAATCTTCCACCAAATGCCACCAAGCAGCTCTATTTGCATGACCCCAGGCACAGCAAGCTCAACACACCCTAAACCCAACTAAACCATCCCACCCACAAGACCTTGAGGGCAGAGAAGGCAGCCCTCAGAAGGGGATGGAGCTCCAGGCTGGGGCTGGGTTGACCCAAGTGCGAATGGAACCTACAGATACATATGCTGCGATTGCACATGTGGCCACAAGAGGGCGCTGTGCTCCCTCTACAACTGGACCGCTACTTTACAACCAGACCCTGCCCTGAGCACACACAATCACAGCCCTCTGGTTGTAAAGACAAACCACACGGCCCTCCTCCTCTGTAACCTGATCATTGTCATCCACAACGGGCAGCCCCACCCTATGTACACAAAATCCCTGTTACTCATACTTTTCACTCCTGTGTGCTCACTCCAGGCTTCTCCAACAGCATGCAGCCCAGCCTCACCCAAGTACTGTCCAGCTCCTTCCGCTGCCCGGAGCATTTTCTCCATCCCAGCCTCCCCGGCAGACACAAGGACTGTGCAGGGGAGTAGGATCTGACCCCAAGGAGCTCAGAGTCTGGGGGAGACAGAGATGCACTCATCCCCTGCACTAACCAAGCCCAGGTGGTTCCCAGTCCTACTCCCAGCACCATGTGCTAACCTGAAATTTAGGGAACACCCAACATCCAAGCCAGGTCAGGACAGAAAGCAAAGGCGGGGGGGGGGGGGGGGGGGGTGCAAGGTTATACTAACCCAGAGGAACATTTAGTAACTATCAAAGCCAAGGCCAGGAGCCAGAAATCCAGGAGGCAGTGAGCCAAGAGCTAATGCAGGCGGGGAATGGGACCGGTGGTTGTGTCGACAGAACAGGCTGGGGTTCACCTTTGCTCTCCTGTGTGGCCATTACCGGGGTGGATAGGCCAGCCAAGTGTAAAGGGCCCAGGGCTGGGCTGACACCCACCTCCCAGGTTGAATCATAGCTTAACCACTTCAGGACCACAGCTTCACCATATTGCACCTCGAGCAGGCTTTCAGAACCTCAGTCTTGTCATCAATACAGTGGGAATTGTATCAGTCAGTCAGGGTCTCAAAGAAATAAGATGGCACATTCAAACCAAGGAACTACAAAGAGTTTTCCTTGAGGGACCATTTTTGAAGGTATGGGCCCTGTGTGTGTGTGTGTGTGTGTGTGTGTGTGTGTGTGTGAGTGTTAGTTGCTCAGTCGTATCTGACTCTTTGTGATCCTATGGACTATAGCCGGCCAGGCGCCTCTGTCCATGGGATTCTCCAGGCAAGAATACTGGAGTGGGTTGCCATGCCCTCCTCCAGGGGATCTTCCCAACCCAGGGATCGAACCCACGTCTCCTGTGTCTCTGCATTGGCAGGCGGATTCTTTGCCACTAGCACCACCTGGGAAGCCCCAAAGGTATGGGCATGATTAAGGAAACCCACAAAGGGAACTCTGGGGCTAGTAGCAGGGTAGCAATGGATGGGGTTGCTACACAGGAGCTGCAAGGATGCATAGAAGCACAGCAGTCAAATACCATGGCTTCACTCTCCCATCTCCTTCCTGCTCACGCAATCAGTGTTCCCCCTGAACCAACACAACCAGAAACAAGGGCAAGGAAGCCTGTTGAGGCAGCACAGCTCAGGCTCCCAGGGAACAGCAGATCTGAGGGGCAAGAGGAACATATTCAGCCCGGTCTCAGAACAGTATCCACTCCTTGGATTATTGTAGAGATAAAAGGAGACAGTGTCAGTAAAACATTAGTTCAGTGCTAACATATCCAGTAAATATCCAAGCACACCCATGCTTAGGAAAGTCTGCCTGCCACCTAGGCCATCTCCTGTGTCAATCCCAGCTTGGACTGGATGGTTGCAAAGGTCCAAGGGAGGGGTGATCTCCACCTATTTATTGCCTTGCACTCCAGCACCTTCCAGGGCCTGGTTAAGGGTGGCTTGGAGGTCAGAGCAACCAGAGAACACCACCAGTTATTCCAGCATGGACTGAGCCTTCAGTCCTGGCCCCGCTTCTCCAGGCTTCAGGCCAAGACCACAGATGAGGGAATATTCCAGCCCTGACCATCCCACCTTTGGCCTGAGAGACGACCCCAGCAGTGCCATTCACACTTTCCATCCGACGTGTGTTGAGTTACCATTCACCATCCAGAGTCCCCAGCACACACCACCATCACAAGGTGACTCAAGTCTCCTGGCCTTCTCTTCTGAGGGTTCAGTTCAGTTCAGTCACTCAGTCGTGTCCGACTCTTTGCAGCCCCATGGACTGCAGCACACCAGGCTTCCCTGTCCATCACCAACTCTGGGAGCTTACTCAAACTCATGTCCATAGAGTCAGTGATGCCATCCAACCATCTCATCCTCTGTCATACACTTCTCCTCCCACCTTCAATCTTTCCCAGCATCAGGATCTTTTCCAATGAGTCAGTTCTTCCCTTCAGGTGGCCAAGGTATTGGAGTTTCAGCTTCAGAGTCAGTCCTTCCAATGAACACCCAGGACTGATCTCCTCTAGAATGGACTGGTTGGATCTCCTTGCAGTCCAAGGGACTCTCAAGAGTCTTCTCCAACACCACAGTTCACAACATCAATTCTTCTGTGCTCAGCTTTCTTTATGGTCCAACTCTCACATCCATACATGACTACTGGAAAATCCATACGGACCTTTGTTGGCAAAGTAATATCTCTGCTTTTTAATATGCTGTCGAGGTTGGTCATAACTTTTCTTCCAAGGAGCAAGTGTCTTTTAATTTCATGGCTGCGGTCACCATCTGCAGTGATTTTGGAGCCCAAGAAAATAAAGTCTGTCACTGTTTCCCCATCTATTTGCCATGAAGTGATGGGACCAGATGTCATCTTAATTTTCTGAATCTTGAGTTTTAAGCCAACTTTTTCACTCTCTCCTCTTTCACTTTCATCAAGAGTTTCTTTAGTTCTTCTTCGTTTTCTGCCATAATGGTGGTGTCATCTGTATATCTGAGGTTATTAATATTTCTCCTGGAAAACTTGATTCCAGCTTGTGCTTCATCCAGTCCAGCATTTCACATGATGTACTCTGCATAGAAGTTAAATAAGCAGGGTGACAATATACAGCTTTGGTGTACTCCTTTTCTGATTTGGAGCCAGTCTGTTGTTCCATGTCCAGTTCTAACTGTTGCTTCTTGACCAGCATATAGATTTCTCAGGAGGCAGGTCAGGTGGTCTGGTATTCCGATCTCTTGTAGAATTTTCCACAGTTTGTTGTGATCCATACAGTCACTCTGGCATAGTCAATAAAGCAGAAATAGATGTTTTTCTGATAGTCTCTTGCTTTTTTGATGATCCAGCAGATGCTGGCAATTTGATCTCTGATTCCTCTGCCTTTTCTAAATCCAGCTTGAACATCTGGAAGTTCACGGTTCATGTACTGTTGAAGCCTGGCTTGGAGAACTTTGAGCATTTCTTAGCTAGCGTGTGAGATGAGTGCAATTGTGCAGTAGTTTGAGCATTCTTTGGCATTGCCTTTCTTTGGGATTGGAATGAAAGCTGACCTTTTCCAGTCCTGTGGCCACTGCTGAATTGTTCAAATTTGCTGGCATACTGAGTGCAGCACTTTAACCACATCATCTCTGAGGATTTGAAATAGGTCAACTGGAATTCCATCACTTTTACTAGCTTTGTTCCTAGTGATGCTTCCTAAGGCCCACTTGACTTCACACTCCAGGATGTCTGGCTCTAGGTGAGTGATCACACCATCGTGATTGTCTGGGTCATGAAGATCTTTTTTGTATGGTTCTTCTGTGTATTCTTGCCACCTCTTCTTAACATCTTCTGCTTCTGTTAAGTCCCTACCATTTCTATCCTTTATTGTGCCCATCTTTGCATGAAATCTTCCTTTGGTATCTCTAATTTTCTTGAAGAGATCTCTAGTCTTTCCCATTCTATTCTTTTCCTCTATTTCTTCCGAGGGTACACACCTCTATGTCCTCTTCCCCCACCAGGTAGATCCACTGCAAGCTTTCTTCAATAGTGCTTTTGTTGATGATGTAGTTTTCATAGACACACTTTCAAGCTTACATCTACTGCATGGTGTGACAGCCAACCTGCAGCCCAAGGCCAATAGATTATTTTGTATTCATCACCCTGATCCAAGCCCCTTGATATGGACTAAATGTTTGTGTCCTCCCACAACTCATTTGTTGAAATGCTAACTTCCAGTGCCATGGTACTAAGAGGTGGGGCCTTTGGAAAGTGATGGGTCATGAGGGTGGATCTGTGCTCTGATGAGAAGAGACACGAGGGGGATGCTCGCTCTCTCTCTCTCTCTCTCTCTCTCTCTCTGTTGTTTAAACCACCCAGTCTGTGTGTGGTTACAGCAGCCTGGGCTGAGACACCCCTGTCCTCTCTCAGGGATCCCTGCAACAGTCTCCCTGCTTCCTGCCCCCCGGACTCTGCAGACGCTGCAGAAGAGTCAGGAGAGCAAAAGGGCGTCAACAGAAAGGGGAGGAACAGAACTGAACCACAGTCTGTGGGAGCTCTGTGTCCATCAGACAAAGGTGGTGGGGGAGAGGAGTCCCATGTTGCATGGAAATGGCCCGACCCTTGACCACACTTGGCTCAGCCATTGCCCGGGGCCACTCTAGCAGGGCCTGGCCACCTGCGCCGCTGAGGCAGACCTGCGTGCTAACAGCTGGGGACTGTCAGCAGGTCGCGCTCTGCACAGCTGGGCAGCGAGTCCTCTCTGAGGCCGTCTGCATCCACCACCCACTCCCACAGTCTAGTCCCAGGAAGGCGGTCAGAGCGATCCCCTAAAACCTAAGTCAGGCTGTCACTCCTACGCCCCAAACCTCTAAAGGCATCTCACACAGGCCTGTGGAGACCTACGAGATCGGCCCCACCTGTTCGCTTTGCAAACCCATCTCTTCTCCTTGCTGACCTCACTGTCATGTTGACCTTGCTGTTCTCTCAAGCAGGAAACACCAGGCACCTTCCTGCCTCAGGACCGCTGCTGTCTCTTTCCCTCTCCCTGGCATGCGCTTTCTCCTAGAGAGCCACTGGGCTCCCCCTCTTCCTTCAGGGTCCACAACAAAGGTCAGCTGCTTTTGAAGAATTTTGCACCTCTCCTGTTCAAAATCCAAGCCCTCCACCCTCCCCCACCCCCCACCACCACGCCCTCATCCTCCTTTCCTGCTTTATTCTCCATCACCAGGTATCCCCCTCTATCCCCCTCTAACAGGTTCTATATTCCATCTGTCTCCCTCCAGCTGTAATGTAAAGCCCACAAGACGGGGATTTGTGCTACTGCTGTTCCCTGTTGAGCTCCAGTGTTTAGCTCAGTAAATAATTTTTTGGATTCACAAACTTATATACGAGCCTGGTTCCCTACGGGGTGCTGGGCATGCACACAGGACTCAGTCACCTGCCCTCAAGGGGCTCACAGCCCACCAGGGGAGGAGTGACAACAAACACAAGTAGGCAATGCACCCAGGGTGGGAGTCGGGGAGATGGGAGTGTTCCATCTGTAGGGATTCCGTTTTGCAAGATGAAAATGCTCTGGAGATCCATTGCACAACAACATGAATGAACTTAACACAACTCAACAGTGTGCTCAGGGGCGGTAGGTGAGCCGCCGAGGGCACGCCTAATCCAGAGGAGGCCAGCAAGGGGACCTTCTAGAAGGGACATGGAGCAAAGTCCCAAATGGCGGAGCGCATGAGGCGAGAGAGAATAGCACAGACAAAGGCAAGAGTCAAGTATGGCTGGATCACTGAGAGAGAGGGGAAGAGGGAGGAGGCTGCAGAGGTGGCCGAGGCCAGGAGGCAAAGGAGAAGGGTTTTAAGCAGGGCGGTGTGTGGTCTGACTTCTGGGGAAGGGTGGAGGCTGGGCGGGAAGCCAGGAGACCAGGTGGGAGGCCACTGAGATGGTGGCCTACACAGGGTCAGGGCAGTGGGAACGGTGAGGGGAGTGGAGATCTAAGGATGTTTCCCAGGTGGAAGGGCCAGGTGTGGGATTGTCTTGGCTGACTCCGGCTCATCCCTTCCGGGAAGGGGCGGCGTCATTCAAACTCTGCCCTCCAGAGCCCCTGGGGAAGGGTGAAGGCAGCTCCTCCCTCCTTCCCAGTAGATGGGATCAGATCAGATCGGCTCTGTGCTCCGGGAGAGCCAGCCCCAGGAGAGGAACTCTGGGAGCAGAGGCGGCAGTGGGGGCGTGGTGAGAACCCGCCTCCAGGGACCTCGGTTCTCATGCCCTCAGAGGTCAGAACTTAGTGGGCGCAGTTGTCAGCTCTGGAAGTCCAGGAGGCTCAGCTCAGCATGGTCCTCAGGGACAGGCCTGGAATGGGAAGTCAGCTCAGGCCGATCCCGAAAGTTCTGAGGTCGGAGCTGAGCCCACCGCACTTGTGCCCCAGAGGTCCTCCAAAGGCAGGAGGCTTGCGGACCCACCCTGGGACACCGGGAGTCCACAGGCTGAATCCTGGTGTGGAGAAACGCAGGACCTTTCTGCCACCAAGCCTCAGACACCACCTTCCACATCCCGTTTCCTGAGCTGCCCCATCCTTCACCAATATTCCACCTGAGCTGCCTTCCTCTCAGCAGCTTTCTGCTCCCACCAAGACCCACCCACCGACCCTTTCAGTCACTGAAATGTTTTGTTACAATGCTTTTAGCCACCACCCATTGGAAAACTTTCTGTGTGCTAATAGTATACTGTGAACTTTGATTGGATCTCCCACCAGCCCTACGGGTAGGAACTATTATGTCCCCAACCTACAGAGGAAGACCTGAGGCACCAGGGTGTAAGGAACTTAATAAGGGCCCAGGGGTCAACAGCAGCCCCAACTTCTAGGCCCCACAGCCTCTCCCACCAAGGCGGGTGCAGCCTCAGGACCCGGCAGCCTTTGTTCCTGCTGTTCTTTTGCCTAGAATATTCTCCCCGCCCTCCACCTGGCTGATGAGAGTTTCACGTATTGAAGTATGGGGAAGTCACAGCTTATGCAAGAGTTAATTCATTCGAACTTTGTGCTAACTAAAACAGCCTGTTTGTGGCCCTATCAAACACACATTGTACATGTGCTTTAATTATGAAAGAAAAGGGTGCATTGACCAGAAGTAAAGAATGTTCATGTTGAAAATAAAGGTTACATCATGCCTCCCTTTCTGGAATACCAATGCTGCTACTCCTTCAATGATAAGAGTTTCTTCCCAGGTGCCAAGGCCGTACTGACTCGCTGTGTACTGCTGATCTGTGATTTCGTGGGTTTTGTTTTTGTTTTTTCGCAACTTTGAAGTATCCCTGATTTGTCTGATGTTCTTTGTTCCAACAAGATATAAACTGTGCTGAAAAATCGTGCTTCTCCAGAGCACTTGCACCGAGTTATCTGAGAGGCTGTCTCCTGGGCAAGAATACTCAGTTTGGCTCAAATAAAACTCTTTTCTACTCCTAATATCGACTCCTGATTATTCCCACCGCCCTGGCTAATGCTGTCTCCTCCAGGAAACATTCCTACCTGAGCCCCGCTGAGTCAGGAGAACTTTGCATCTTTACTCTTAGCCACGGCCTGGCGTGCTGAGATTCATGGGGTTGCAAAGAGTCGGACACAACTGAGTGACTGAACTGAACTGAAGGGCCTATGGGCACAGTTCCTGCCTGACCCCTCTAGCCGGTGAGAGTCACAGGCCAGGGACCACATCTGGCTGATTTATGGTCAACTCCCCAGCTCCACAGACAACGCCTGCAGCCATGGATGTTCACGGAAAGGGTAATGCCTGAATGAACAACGGGCGGGCCCTGCCCACCCCTTTACTTCTTTTGGATGCCTCCCCCCACCCCACATTTAGAGGCATGAGGATGGGATTCAAGCTAAAAGTCAGGAGAGTACCCCCCCCCCCCCCGCGCCGCCGCCCCCCGCCCCCGGCCTCCCCAGTCCTGTCTCTAGTGGACCATGGGCATTTCTTAGTGCCCTCTGATGGTGCAGCCTTCCCAGGAATGGGGATGTTCAAGATTTCGGCAAGAACAGGGGCTGACTAGAGACCCCCAGCTTCACCACAGACACTAGGGAAGGCAGATTATAACCCCTCTCTCCCACGCCCTAAGGAGGCTTCATTCCCAAGGCCTGGTAGGGCTCTGGGCACACAGTGGCCACCCCACAAATGAGGGGTATTCTCCCTTCTCAACAAGAGCAAGAGGCCACCACGGTCAAGGAGCTGCCCTTCCCTGGAGGCCCCCACACCCTCAGCCCCACCTGCCCATCTCTCAGAGCCTCCCAGGACAGCTGCCTGAGATCAGAAAGTTCTGGCTGTCATCCTTTCGCATGCGGCCACCCTGGAAAACATCATCCCTCCGGGGAACCTCTCTATTGCACAGCCAAAGAAGCAGTCTCTCCCCCTCACACCCCCCACCCCCGACTCCCAGTGCCACCTCCCAGGCCCCTTCCTTGAGAGTGGCTTCAGGGAGCCTGCGCCTCCCGGCCCGCCCCCCACCTCCCGCTCGCTCGGAACAGCGCCCGCCGCTTCCTGCCCCCACCCCGCCCCGCGCGCTATTTAAGGCGCCCCCGCCGCCCGGCGCCGTCCAGCAGGGCTCCCGCGGGCGCCGCTCCGGCCGACTTGCGTCCCCTCCGCCACCTGGGCTGCCCGCAGGCCGGCGGTGAGTTGGGCTGGGGGGGAGCTGGGGCGCCACTTGCCAGCGGACCACCTGCCAGGGGCGGAGGGTTGCTGCGGGGGGCACCCACCGCGGGCCTCGCTCACCCAGCCCACCTGGGCTGTCCTCAGAGGCTAAGCCGGGTTCCTGCCGTCTTTCGCTGTATCCTTACAACCCTAGGAGGTAAGAATGTTAACATTTTCCAGGAGAGGAGACTGGGGTATTAAGGGGCCGGCCGTCACTTCTCCGAGGTCCCCGTTAGTAGGAGACGCAGGATTTGCACCCAGGTCTGGCTCCACAGCCCGGCTCTAAACAGCTTTGCTCCCGCGAAGAAGCACCTCCCCCGCCCCTTTCCCCCACCGTCTTCCCCCCGGACTCTCCCCCTGAAGTTCTGGGAACTCGGTGGCCTGTGCTTCCACCCGGCTAAGACAGTTCCTTTCAAGAGCCTAGAATCTGGCAGCAACAGCTTTGGCAGGGGGAGGGGAATGGAGAAAGGGGACCTAAGCGGCAGGTGGTCACTATTGCTGACAGGTGGAGCTAATGCAGGATGCTGCCTTGAGTGTCTAGCATGCCTTCACCAGGAACTCAGAGGTTAGAGCGAGGCCCGCTGGGCGAGAGCTGCTGAGGAGCAGAGAGGGGACCTGAGGCTTTGGGCCCCCTGGGAAGCTGGAGTTATCACCACCACCTCCCCTCACTGTCTGGGGACAGGCTGTCCTGGGCCGAAGGGAGGAGGGGCCTGGCACAGCTGTGTGACCTTGGATCGGTTCCTCAAATTCTCTGTTCCCTTAGGCTCGGGAGGCTCACCTGGATCCAGAGCTCCTTCGGCTGGGTCAGGAGGGACCCAGGTGGGACTAGACAGGGCTCCTAGCTGTACCCTTGCCAGAGCTCAGCCGCCATCAGCCGAAGGTCTGCTTTTAGTCCTGCTGGGTGTGAGCCCCCAGGACAGTCCCTTCCCTTCCGGGAGCTCAGTTTCCCTGTAGGTGAAATACATGTGGCCAGCCTCCCGCAGGCCTGTTGAGGGCAGCTGAGAAGGATGCTGACCGTGTCTTATGCCTCCCTGCAGACAGAGGCCCGGGAGCCATGGGCGACTGGGGCTTCCTTGAGAAGCTGCTAGACCAGGTCCAGGAGCACTCGACCGTGGTGGGCAAGATCTGGCTGACGGTCCTCTTCATCTTCCGCATTCTCATCCTGGGCCTGGCCGGCGAGTCGGTGTGGGGTGATGAGCAGTCGGATTTCGAGTGTAACACGGCCCAGCCAGGCTGCACCAACGTCTGTTACGACCAGGCCTTCCCCATCTCCCACATCCGCTACTGGGTGCTGCAGTTCCTCTTCGTCAGCACGCCCACCCTGGTCTACCTGGGCCACGTCATCTACCTGTCCCGGCGCGAGGAGCGGCTGCGGCAGAAGGAGGGGGAGCTCCGGGCACTGCCGGCCAAGGACCCACGCGTGGAGCGGGCGCTGGCAGCCATAGAGCGACAGATGGCCAAGATCTCGGTGGCGGAGGACGGCCACCTGCGGATCCGCGGGGCGCTGATGGGCACCTATGTGGCCAGCGTGCTCTGCAAGAGCGTGCTGGAGGCGGGCTTCCTGTACGGCCAGTGGCGTCTCTATGGCTGGACCATGGAGCCCGTCTTTGTGTGCCAGCGCTCACCCTGCCCCTACCTCGTAGACTGCTTTGTCTCTCGCCCCACGGAGAAGACCATCTTCATCATCTTCATGCTGGTGGTCGGACTCATCTCCCTGGTGCTCAACCTGCTGGAGCTGGCGTACCTGCTATGCCGCTGCCTCAGCCGGGGGCTGAGGGCCCGGCAGCGCCAGGACGCACCCCCAGCCCCGGGCACCTCCTCGGAGCCTTACACCGACCAGGTCTTCTTCTACCTCCCCATGGGCGAGGGGCCCTCGTCCCCGCCGTGCCCCACCTACAACGGCCTCTCGTCCAGTGAGCAGAACTGGGCCAACCTGACTACGGAGGAGAGGCTGGCTTCTTCCAGAGGCCCCCTTTTCCTGGACCCACCCCCCCAGACTGGCCGGAAATCCCCCAGTCGCCCCAGCAGCTCTGCTTCCAAGAAACAGTATGTGTAAGGGCCTGGGGCTTCCATCACCCTGCAGCGGGGCCTGGGAAGTCTTGCTGCCTTTTAATGCAAGGTTCCACAGAGATGGCTGGGGGAGACAGGTGCTGGCTGGCCAGAGAGCCTCCTTGCATGTTGTTCTTGACACCTGCGTCCTTCCTAGTGACCAGAGAGCACCAGACCTTCCCCCTCCAGAATGTGGCTTTGTCCCAGGCACGGACAGAGCCAGCGTGGGGTGCTCTTGGCCAACGGTGTTTGGGCCCTTTGGTCTTTTTCACCTGGTTCAGAGGGACTCGGAGACAACTTACCCCACCCCCACCTCCGTGGCAGATTCACCTCCACCCAGGTTGTCCACACACCCTGTCCTCTCAGTAAAGGCTGGTGGAGGCTGCTGGGTCAGCCTTGATCACACACACACACACACACACACAGCCTGTGCTGGATCTGGCCCTGTCAAGGGGAGTGGGGTCTTGCTCTCATCACTCCTTCCTACTTCCACTGTTTATCCTTCTAAAATAAACAGGACTTGATCACAAGTGAGGTGTGTGTTGATACTGTCACGATGTACCTTGGCATGTAGGGTTGAAGAACAGTTGCTTTGCCCAGGGTTCCTTGCCTGTGCCTTTGGACTCTGCAATCCCAACACCAGCCAGCGCTTTAAACCCTCAAACTCCTACGTACCACCTCTCAGCAGCTCTGAGTCCTGAACTCTCTGCCTTCTGAAATGCCTCAGCACCAGCCTCTTCTTTCCATCCTCACTGTCCCAGCCCCTTCAACCTGTCCATTAATCAGTGGCCTAACCAGTGTCTGTTCTCCTCCTGCCCCCTGGCCATCCAGCGCCCCGGCCATGCTCCCCACTGCAGTGTGCTTCCTTACTGGGCACTGCTCCTCACCTGCCCTGGGCTTCCCTGGTGGCTCAGAGGGTAAAGAATCTGCCTGTAATGTGGGAGACTCAGGTTCAGTCCCTGGGTCAGGAAGATCCCCTGGAGAAGGGAATGGCAACCCATTCTAGTATTCCTGCCTGGAGAATCCCATAGACTGAGGAGCCTGGCGGGCTACAGTACAGGGGGGTTGCAAAAAGTTGGACGTGACTGAGCAATTAACACTCTTCACCTGCCTGCCAGCCAAGCCCTTCCGAGTCTGGCTCAAGTGGCCCTGCAGCCCTTGGTATTTGGGGAGGCAGGTGTAGACCACTTACCCCTGCTGCCTTGGCCCCTTCTGTCTGCCCACCAGAAGGAGCAACTTAAGGACTGCACCATACCTCCTCCCCATGCACCTAAAACTCAGAACAGACAGTGGTCATGTAGACAGGTGCACGGAGCTGTCAAGGTCCATTGGAGGAATGGAATCTTGACTCTGAGTCACAAAGGTCTCAGGGGAAAAAAATATGCAATTGAACTGGGTCTTGACAGATAAAATAGAAGTCTACCATGAAGGGAAGAGGATGTCTTATTTAGACAGAAAATTGTGCACAGGCATGGAGGAGGGGAACTGCTGAGGATTAAGGGGGCTGCCCAGGGCCTGATGAGCCATGTGGGATGTGGGAGGTAAACTGAGGATGAGTCCATGCTGGCAGAGTTGACCTTCTATGTGGAAGCTGACCCAGATGGAACACTCGGTGGCCCTTGAAGGAAGCTGGTTGTCTCCCCTACCCAGGGAGGTATGGGGCTGGGCTTTTAGGAGGGAGTGGGGTCCATCTCACATGGCCACATGCAGGGGAGCAGCTTGGCCCTGTCCCAGCAGGACAGGTAGCTCCTGTCAAGGTAGGGGACTTGGAAGATAGGTAGGTCTTCAAAGCACCAGCTCTGTATCCTTGACCCCAGGGTTCACTCACTCACTGCTTACCAGCAAGTCTGATGCTCAGCCTGATAAGTTACACTCCACTCTTCTCACTTTGGTTCTCCTTGTTCCCTCTGAATTCCCTGAGATTCAATCAGACCAGCCCCCTCACGGTTCCCCAGACTCACTGGGTCGGTTCTCACCCTGTTCCTTTGCCAGCCTAGAGTGCCTCTTCCCCAACACTTCCAAATCCCACCAGTCCTTTAAACACATCTGTACCCTTTAAACACATCTGTACCCCAAAAAGGCAGAGCCTGAATGCAGAAGAAAGAGTAAGATGAGCTTTGATGTTAGAGAGTCCTCAGTTTAAATAAGGCCTCTAAGACACAAAAAGCCATGTGGTTTTAATCATTTAATTTCTCCAAGTCTCAGTTTTCTCAACTATAAAATGCAGATAATATTGCCTGCCTCACAGGTATGAGAAATAAAAATAAGAGAGAGAACATGATTGCACCTGGCTCCTAATGTCATGCAATAATACTCAGCTCACCCTCTCCAGCAAGATTAGCATTGGTTCTTCCTCCTCCAGGAAGCCCTTCCTGACTTCTCCAGCCAGTCTCCAGTGATGGAGACTACCTTTCAGCAATCTGGACCGCTGCTTGGTATGAGCCTATTTCACACACTCTCCACCCCATGGAGTCCCTAAGGATCGCTGGGGTGATGCTCTGAAGTCACTGCAGGCCTAGACCTGCATTCACTTTGACTATGAAAGGAGGAATTCAGTTAGACTGGGCAGAAAGCACACCATTCACGCGTTAGAAGACTCCAGGAGGCTGAAGTCCCCTTCAAGGGATCCTTGCCTTCTTGAAACCAAGGAAAAGTCAGACATCTTGATCTGTTATCTGGATGTTTGTCCAACATTTTAAATTTTTCCAATTTTCTAAATATCCACTAGCAAAATAACTACATTATCAAGATCTGAAATCAGAGCAATCTTTTAGCCCCTCCCCCATTGTTAGACTTACCACCTCAACTAACTGCTACACCTGCACGATCTAAAGAGCTCTCTGGGAGTGAATGGACACGTGAGTATGTGCGGCTGAGTTCATTTGCTGTCCACCTGAGACTATCACAGCATTGTTCATCAGCTATAAAAAGCAAAGTCACTCAGTCGTGTCCGACTCTTTGCGACCCCATAGGCTGTAACCTGCCAGGCTCCTCTGTCCATGGGATTCTCCAGGCAAGAGTACTGGAGTAGGTTGCCATTTCCTTCACCAGGAGATCTTCCCGACCCAGGGATTGAACCCAGGTCTCCCGCATTGTAGGCAGATGCTTTCCCGTCTGAGCCACCAGGGGAGTCCTCGTTAATCAGCTATATTCTAATATAAAAATAAAAAGTTAAAAAAAAAAAAAAAGACAGCTCTAAAATGACAGAAGACTGTGTAAAATAAAGAGCACTGTAAATTTTAAAAGGTAGGGGCAGGGGATTCTCCCTCAGTCAGGCTGAGAGGCCAGAGCTGTGGGGTCAGAGGTTGGTCTCTCAGAGCCAACCCCACCTGCAGGCCCTGGGAGCCTGTGTTTCTGATGTCCTCTGCCTGTCCTGCCTTGGAAAGGTGGGAGAAGACAGGTGTCGGTGAGTGAGGAGGGCAACCTTCCCCTCCCTCAAGGCTCACCCACTCTGAGCTTGGTGTCAGGGCTGAGGTCAGGCCAGGGCCCAGGGACGTGGGCCTTCGGCAAGGCTGGTGTTGAGGGCAAGTGGGCTGGGGATTTAAGGATGAGGACAGTGCAGAGGGGAGGGGAGCATACAGGTTAGGGGCCTTGTGATGAGGGCGTATGCGATGAAGGGTGGCTGTGAGTCCCGGCCCAGCCCCACTCACTTCCTAGGGCTGTCATAACAAAGCCCCACAGACTGGGTGGCTCCAGTGACAGAAACGTATTGTCTGAGTTCTGCAGGCCAGAAGTTCAAGATCACGGTGTCCACAGGGCTGGTTCCCAGGCAGGGCTGTGAGGAAGAGTTTGTTCCGTGCCCCACTCCTGACTTCTGGAGGGTCGCTGCCACCCTCGGCATTCCTCAGCTTACAGGCTCATCACCCCCATCTTTGCCTTTATCTTTGCGTGGCATTCTGCCTGTGTGCCTGTCTGTCGTGGGTCCAAACTTGTCCTTTTTATAAAGATACCATTCCTATTGGATTAGGGTCATCCTAACGACTTCATTTTAGGGCGTCCCGGGTGGCTCAGTGGTAAAGAATCTGGCTGCCAATGCAGGAGATGCAGGTTCAATGATCACTGGGTTGGGAAGATCCCCTGGAGGAGGAAATGGCAACCCCCTCCAGTATTCTTGCCTGGGAAATCCCATGGACAGAGGAGACTTGCGGGCTATAGTCCACAGGGTTGCAAAAAAAATCGGATACAACTGAGTACATATGCAATGACTTCATTTTAACTTGCTCACTTCTGTAAAGACCCCATTTCCATATAAGGTCACATTCTGAGTGGCTGGGGGTTAGCAATACCTTTTGGGGGAACACAGTTCAACCCATACCACCACTCCATGGGCCCACCTCACCTCCAAGCACTGACAGAGGAAGTCAAGGAGAAGGTCAATATATACTGAACTCAACACTACTGTATTTAAAACAGAAAACCAACAAGGACAGGGAACTCTGCTCAATATTCTGTAATAAGCTAAACAAGAAAAGAATTTGAAAAAGAACAGATACAGGTATATGTATAAATGAATCACTTTGCTGAACACCTGAAATTAACACATTGTTAATCAACTATACTCTAATATAAAATAAAAATTACATATATGTATAAACAATATGAGCATATATAGTACTCAGGCATCTCTTTTGTGATGTGGCTTGGATGGAACACAGCAGATTCACATTTCATTTCTTCCATCACATTCTTTTTCCTCCCACCAGCCTATCCCTCACCACCAAAATCTAAGTCGATAACAGGCAACTCTCAGTCACAGAAAGAATCGCTTCTCGGCCTTTTGGCTAAGATCAAGTGTAGTATCTGTTCTTATCAGTCACAGAAAGAGCTGGGGGAGGCTTGACTCCCGCCTCCCACTCACTTCACTGTGGTCCTTTCTCCTCTCTGGGTCTTTAGAGTCACCACTGTGAGATGAAAGGATTGGATGAGAATCAGGTGCATGGCAGCTGTGAGGAGCATCACAGGAGTAACTCGTCTCTCATCATTGCTCTGCAGCTCACAAGAGATGTGTTATTTTTCATGAATCAGAACAGATTCAAGATTTTTTTTAATTTGTTTATTTTTAATTGAAGGATAATTGCTTTACAGAATTTTGTTGTTTTCTGTCAAACCTCAACATGAATCAGCCACAGGTATACATATATCCCCTTGCTTTTGAACCTCTCTCCCATCTCCCTCCCCATCCCACCCCTCTAGGTTGATACAGGGCCCCTGTTTGAGTTTCCTGAGACCTACAGCAAATTCCCATTGGCTAGCTATTTTACACATGGTGATGTAAGTTTCCATGTTATTCTTTCCATACATCTCACCCTCTCCTCCCCTCTCCCCACGTCCGTAAGTCTTTTCTCTATGTCTGTTTCTCCATTGCTGCCTTGCAAATAAATTCTTTGGTACCATTTTTCTAGATTCCGTATATATGCATTAGTATATGATATTTACCTGGAGAAGGAAACGGCAAGCCACTCCAGTGCTCTTGCCCAGAAAATCCCATGGACGGAGGAGCTACAGTCCATGGGGTCGCAAAAAGTCGAACACGACTGAGCGACTTCACTTTCACTTCACTTCACGATATTTATCTTCCTCTTTCTGATTTACTTCACTCTGTATAATAGACTCAAGGTTCATGTCTTATAATAAGGTCAGTTCCAGTCAGTTGAATCCACATTGCCTTTCTGAGTAAGAAAAAGACAGGGTTATGTGGAGTGCACTGGGAATTTTTCACAACCCAAGGTCATCTTATCTGCAGCCCATGGGAGCAGTGAACATCATGAGCCACACATAAACAAAGCCAAGAGCTCGGGGGCTGGGTGATGTCAAAACTTCTTCCCAATCTAATGTGCAGACTCACTGACCACTGGGTTGCTGACCTCATGAATTTACCACTGACATCCAGTGCCTTCAATGGGGGGGGGGGGGGGGGGGCGGTCCTTCATTTCCTTTCACACTAACGTCAACTTGACTACTGATGTTTCCAGGAAGAGGTATTCCTCTCAGGATTGTTAGAACTTCTTTTTCCACCTTACAGTTTCTCCCACCAGCCCTGGCTCAGACTTCAAGGGCCACATAAGGCTCAACAGCTCTGCCCTTCCCACCCAAGCACTGCAGCCACCAGGCTGGTCCTAAGCATGTTCTTTTCCTATTCCTCCAGCTGGCTGAATTTCAGAAGTCTTTGGCCAACCTGAAGTTTGTCTACTTTCCTCTAAACATGTGCCACAGTCCCCTGGGTGCTAGACAAGGTACTCCAGGTGGTCAGAATCCAGATTATCACCTTTCTTGTCTCAAAACTTCTACCTCTATTAATGCAATCTAGGCTTACATTAACTTTTCTATTTTCTTCTCTTTTTCATATATAGTTATTCTATATATGCTATTATGGAGTATAATAATATTCTATATTATTAGGGAAAATAATAAAGGTAGTAATGCATGATCATTATAGACAATGAGATCCCAACATCTAAGGGTAACAACTGTTAATATTCAGAAGTGATTCCTTCCAGACACTTCCATGTGTATATTTAAATAAAATCTGAATAAAGGTGTAACCATAATTTTGTATTCTGCTTTTTTTTTAATTTACATTAAATCATAAGCCTTTTCTTCATGTTATCAAGCATCCTTTGGAAACCACTTAATGTCTTCATCATATGGCTTTATCACAAGACAGCATGTTAAATAGCAGAGATACCCCTTTGCTGACAAAGATCCATATAGTTAAAGCTATGGTTTTTCCAGTAGTAGTGCACGGATGTGAAAGTTGGACCATAAAGAAGACTGAGCACTGAAGAATTAATATTTTTGAACTGTGGTGCTGGAGAGGATTCTTGAGAGTCCCTTTGACAGAATGTCAGTCCTAAAGGAAATCAACTCTTAATATTCATTGAAAGGACTGATGCTGAAGCTGAAGTTCCAATACTTTGGCCACCTGATGCAAAGAGCCAACTTATTTCCCTGATACTGGGAAAGATTTAATGCAGGAGGAGAAAGGGGCAACAGAGGATGAGATGGTTGGATGGCTTCACTGACTCAATGGACATGAGTTTGAGCAAACTCCGGGAGATAGTGAAGGACGGGGAAGCCCAGCGTGCTACAGCCCATGGAGTCGCAAAGTTGGACAACACTTAGCAATTGAACAACAAAAATTATCTATTTAACCATGTTGGATTTTTAGATTGTTTGCAACTAATTATCCTCTGTTATAAATATGGGCTTCCCTGGTGGCTCAGCTGGTAAAGAATCTGCCTGCAATGTGGGAGACCTGGGTTCGATCCCTGGGTTGGGAAGATCCCCCGGAGAAGGGAAGGGCTACCCACTCCAGTATTCTGGCCTGGAGAATTTCATGGTATAGTCCATGGAGTCGCAAAGAGTCAGGCACGACTGAACAACCTTCAAAAATTCAAATAAATTGTACTGTGATGTGGATTTCTGTACACTTTCCAAATTGTCTATTTCCTTAAAAGAAAGACATTCTAAGAAGTGAAATTACTGGGTCAAAAGGTATGACACTTAAACTTTTTAAAAGTTAGGGGCTTTTTTCTGATTGTGAAAGTAATTCATTGTGGATGATTCAGAAAAGCACAGCTAAATCATAAGAAGTAAACTACCTCTGAGGGTGTAGGGAAAGTGGAGCTGAAAAGACTGAAAGTAGGTGCTCCTGGGTCCCCCCCTCCATTCTGAGCAGTGAGGTGACCACCCTTCCCCTACCCTCTGGAGCTGAGTAGCGGGTGGGAGCACCGTAAAGAACATGGAGGAAAGAAACAGAAGTTACACGCTGAATGGCGAGACCCTCAGCCATCTCCCCACAGCTGGCTCCCAGAGGGCTGGTTGATAGATAAGACTCAAAGAAGAGGATCTGAGCTAGACAGCCAGGCAGGGAAGGCTCCCTGAGGAGGCGAGCTTCAGCACCTGAAAGGTGAGGAGGAAGGCTCCAGGGAAGAGATGGGGAAGAGCATCTCTCATGGAGGGAACAGCTGAAGAAGAGAGGGTATCCATATAGTCGTTCAGGGCGGTTTTAGATGTAACACAAGCTTCTTTCTGGTAAAAATGTCGCATATGTTCAATAGTATTGTATGAAAGTGTCCATTTCAAAGCACTCACACTAGCACTATTAAAATTGTTGATTCCTTTGTTTATTAATTATGAATCAGGAAAAAATATATCATCTTTCAATGAATAAGCCTTGATTAGTAGTGAGCCTAAAGATTTTAAGATATACATCTTTAACATGTGTTTCTTCTGTGGGTTGTCTTTTTTTTTTTTTTGCCCATTTTTCACTCAGGTTTTCTGCTTTGTGATCAATTTGTGTAACTTCCTTACAGAGAGAAAATTTCAACTCTTTATCTGGTATATTTTTTATTTTAAAAACTTCTTGGGACTTTCCTGGTGGTACAGTGTTTAAGAATCTGCTCTTCCAGTGCAGGTTCCCCTGCTTGGGGAAGTTAAGATCCCACCCTCCACAGCGCAACTAAACCTGTGTCACAGCTACTGAGCCCACACAACTAGAGAAAGCCTGCCCACCACAATGCAGAGCCCACGCACCACAAGGAAGACCCAGTCTTCGTTCCCACCTCAACGAGGCCCAGTCAAAAAAAAATTCTCAGCGTGTCATTTTGTCCTTTTTAATTTCTACTTAGTCAAATACATCAGTTTTTCTTTTTTATTATTTTTTTTTTATTGAAGGATAATTGCTTTACAGAATTTCGTTGTTTCCTGTCAAACCTCAACATGAATCAGCCATAGGTATACATAGATCCCCTCCTTCTTGAACCTGCCTCCCATCTCCCTCCCCATCCCACCCCTACAGGTTGATACAGGGCCCCTGTTTGAGTTTCCTGAGACCTACAGCAAATTCCCATAGGCTATCTATTTTACACATGGTAATGTAAGTTTCCATGTTACTCTTTCCATACATCTCACCCTCTCCTCCCCTCTCCCCACGTCCGTAAGTCTGTTCTCTATGTCTGTTTCTACATTGCTGCCCTGTAAATAAATTCTTCAGTACCGTTTTTCTAGATTCTGTATATATGCCTTAGTATGCGGTATTTATCTTTCTCTTCCTGACTCACTTCACTCTGTACAATAGATTCTAGTTTCATCCACCTCATTAGAACTGACTCAAATGCATTCTTTTTATAGCTGAGTAATATTCCTTGTGTATATGTACCACAACTTCTTTATCCATTCATCTGTCGATGGCCATCTAGGTTGCTTCCATGTTATGGCTATCGTAAATAGTGCTGCAATGAACAATGGGATACATGTGTCTCTTTCAATTTTGGCTTCCTCAGGGTATATGCCTAGGAGTGGGATTGCTGGGTCATATGGTGGTTTTATTCCTGGTAAGGAAGGAATCTGATAAGGATTCCTGATAAGGAATCTCCATACTGTCTTCCATAGTGGCTGTATCAATTTACAGTCCCACCAACAGTGCAAGAGCATTCCCTTTTCTCCACACCCTCTCCAGCATTTACTGTTTGTAGACTTTTTGATGATGGCCATTCTGACCGGTGTGAGGTGATATCTCATTAGTTTTTTCTTTACAATAATCCTTACTACATAAATTTGTGATATCAGCTTGACCATATATTACATTTTTGTACATAAAATGGCCTATTTCTGGACTACCTAAAATTCTGTTCCATCAACCTATCAAATTACATGATACTACCATCCTTTTCATTAGAGTAGCTTTGTAACTTACTTACAGTAACTTAGAGTTACTTACAGTAACTTAGAGTAGCTTTGTAACATCTTAATATCTGGTAGCAGGTAGAGAAGGGGACGACAGAGGATGAGATGGCTGGATGGCATCACCGACTCGATGGGCATGAGTTTGAGTAAACTCCAGGAGTTGGTGATGGACAGGGAGGCCTGGCGTGCTGCAATTCATGGGGTCGCAAAGAGTCAGACACGACTGAGCGACTGAACTGAACTGAACTGAACTGAATATCTGGTAGAATACATTCTACCAAAGAATTGATGCTTTTGAATTGTGGTGCTTCTTTCTTGAGAATCCCTTGGACTACAGAGAAATCAAACCAGTCAATTCTAAAGGAAATTAACCCTGAATATTCATTAAAAGGACTATTGCTAACGCTGAAGCCCCAGTACTTTGGCCACCTGATGTGAAGAGTCGGCTCATTGGAAAAGACCCTGATAGTGGGAAAGATTGAATGTAAAAGGAGAAAGGGGTGGCAGAGGATAAGATGGTTAGACAGCATCACTGACTCAATGGACGTTAATCTGAGCTAACTCCAGGAGATAGTGGAGGACAGAGAAATCCGGCGTGCTATAAGTCCATGAGGTCACAGTCAGACATGACTAAGCAACTGAACAACAAAAAATTGTTCTTACTTTTCTTGAGAATCTTGGAAGCCAGGTATACATTCTCCAGGAAGATGTTTGAAAGAATCTTCTATGTGGAATCTGACAGATCCAAAAGAAAAGACTTATAGGAATGGGCACTAGGATTCCCCAAAGAAACAGAGAGTTAGATGATCATGCAATGAAGACCTCAGTCAGGAAGCCCCACTCATTCACCCAGAGCAACTTTTCAGTGACCCTCTCTCAAATATGAGCACACAGCCAAGGATGTCAGGCATTCAAGGGAAGCATCTTATATGAAAGAGTCTGAAACAAACAGAATAAAGTTTTCTAGAGGATACAGATTATGTATGGAGACTAAAACTTCTTTTAACTATCACTGCTTTCTTTAGAAAGATAAAAGTGTATTGCAGCCTTGAAAAAAAGAGACGATGTGCTAAAGAAGAAACATGCAGAGAACAACAAAATCAAATTCTTGGAAAATAAAAAAAAAAAACATAATTTGTTGTTTTTCAGTCATGTCTGACTCTTTGTAACCCCATGGACTGTAGCATACCGGGCTTCCCTGTCCTTCACCATCTCCCAGAGCTTGCTCAAATTCAAGTCCATTGAGTCGGTGATGCCATCCAAACTTCTCATTCTCTGTCATCCCCTTCTCCTCCTGCCTTCAATCTTTCCCAGTATCAGGGTCTTGTACAGTGAGCTGGCTCTTCATAATATCTGTATCTTTGTCTTTTACTCTATTTTCTGGGGTGGTTGCCTAGCTATCTTCTAAGATGTTTATTGAAGTTTTCAGTTCTACTACTATCATAATCACACTACTACCACTTCAATAAATATTTTGGAAGATAGCTAGGCAACCACTCCAGAAAATAGAGTAAAAGACAAAGATATAGACATTACAAAAGTTTAGCTTTTTTTTTTTTAAGTTAGAAGACCAACTAACAGGCGTTCTAAAGAGGGGAACAGAAAAAAAAGTGAAAGTAATCAGAGAAAATCCTAGATTGAGAGGAATTTCAATCTGTAGTGCCCGGCTCAATGGACAATACAGGTCCTCTATATTGTCTGAATATTTTCAACACACAGAAGACAAAGAGATGAGCCTACAAGTTTCCAGAGAAAGACAAAACACAATCTGAAGAATCAGAATGGCATCACACTTTGCAACAATACCAGAGGCTACAATAGTAGAAAATGAATCACAGCCTTCAAAATTCTGAGTCAAGTGATTTTCATCCTGAAATTCTATACCCAGGACAATGACCAACAAAACCAGACTATACGCTCTGCAATTGCTCTAACAGCAGATTCCCTGAAGGCCTGAACAAACTTGCTATAAAGCCAGCTGGACTCAATGCCATCTTTATGTCCTCCTTCAAAATTTTTTTCACCGTCACTCAGTGACTATTTGCCTATTCAAAATTTTCTTCTTCATGAACCAATCTTAGTAATTTATATTTTGCCACAAAAATTACCTGCTTAATTGTTTGAGCAATCTTTTGTCATCAGACCATATATTCTCCCATTACTTACACTTCAACTAAAAGCCTTAGTAAAATTGTTCCTAGGCTTCTTTGTGTGCCGTATAGAGAGAGACGTTTCATAATCAGGGTCATGCTAGTTTGGCAAAATATAATTGGAAAGCTTTCCAGCTAAAGCCCTCAAGTGTTTTACATGTGGGCTGCCACTAAGCTATTACTAAGCCTGAGCTCCTGCAATTGTGAATCTGAGAATTAAAACTGACACATCTGACATCTGCACAGCAAAATGCCATCATGTCCACTTCAGTCCATTGCTCCAAGTGACAAGAACCATCCTCTTAAATCTGGATTCTGTCATCTGGAGTATTAGCCACTTCTAGCTTCCATAAATTGGATTTATTTTTCATCTGTCAAATCTGAGAGTTTAATGCAATTAAGTAGCCTTTCCTGGTGGAGACTGTTTATTCCAGGATCTGTATGTTTGGGGTCTTTGTTAAGTGGAAAATGTTGTTTCTAAAAGGCATATCCTAGGACTTCCCTGGGCGCCCAGTGGCTAAGACTCCACACTCCCAATGCAGGGGGCGCAGGTTGCCTCCCTCTTCAGAGAACTATTAATAAATCCCACATGCTGCAGCTGAAGATCCCTCATGTGGCAACTAAGACCCAGCACACCCAAATAAATAAATACTTTTAAAAATAAAAGTAAATGTATAAAAGGCATAGCCTCTGCTCCGCCCCCTCCAGAGGTAGGGAGGCAGCAGAGCAAAGTGCCACGTGAACCTGAGAGTGTGGGGGGCCTGACTACCCAGGCCAGGTCCTGGGCTCACTGGACAGTGGTCAGGCCAGCTTGGCTGTGACCCAGAGGAGCTCTGAAACCAGAAACAGAAACTCAGTGCAGGGAGGGTGAACTCCCACAAGGGGGAATGAGGGGCAGACACAGGAGACCACGCCCAGCACAAGGCCAAAGGCGTGAGATGTGTTAGGTTAGGACCATAGGTGCACAAGCCAGGTTTTAGCCATGGGAAGACCCACTCTCAGCCTTACGGTAGTTGGTCCCTGCAGAGAACAGAAATCAGTAAGGCAGCGAGCCCAGGATGGCTTCCCAAGATGGGCTCTAGAGAGGCCTCCAGACAGACTGAGGCGATGACAACAGAGTGTGGTCAGAGCCAGACATACCTAGAGTAGAGATAATGAGGGACAACCAAGACCAAGAACTCCACCAATCCAACAGAAACATTAACGGGAGTTTTGACATTATTTCCAAATGACGTTAAACACACAATTGGGTTTTAACAAATGTGTTAAAAAGCATTAAATATTAACATATTTCAAACATTACACAATTTTTGTAACTCTCTATATACAATTCTTTGCCAAAGAACACACAGAAGAACTATACAAAAAAGATCTTCATGACCCAGATAACCACGATGGTGTGATCACTCACCTAGAGCCAGACATCCTGGAATGCGAAGTCAAGTGGGCCTTAGGAAGCATCAGTACGAACAACGCTAGTGGAGGTGATGGAGTTCCAGCTGAGCTATTTCAAATCCCAAAAGATGATGTGGTTAAAGTGCTGCACTCAATACGCCAGCAAATTTGGAAAACTCAGCAGTGGCTCCAGGACTGGAAAGATCAGTTTTCAATCCAATCCCAAATAAAGGCAATGCCAAAGAATGTTCAAACTAGCGCACCATTGCACTCATCTCACAGGCTAGCAAAGTAATTCTCACAGTTCTCCAAGTGAGGCTTCAATAATACATGAACTGCAAACTTCCAGATATTCAAGCTGGTTTTAGAAAAGGCAGAGGAACCAGAGATCAAATTGCCAACATCCATTGGATCATCAAAAAAGCAAGAGAATACCAGAAAAACAACTGCTTCTGCTTTATTGATTATGTCAAAGCCTTTGACTATGTAGATCACCACAAACTGTGGAAAATTCTTCAAGAGATGAGAATACCAGATCACCTGACCTGCTTCCTGAGAAATCTATATGTGGGTCACGAAGCAACAGTTAGAACTGGACATGGAACAACAGACTGGTTCCAAATTGGGAAAGGAGTACGTCAAGGCTGTATATTGTCACCCTGCTTATTTAACTTATATGCAGAGTACATCATGCAAAATGCTGGGCTGGATGAAGCACAAGCTAGAATCAAGATTGCCGGGAGAAATAAATATCAATAACCTCAGATACATAGATGATACCACCCTTATGGCAGAAAGTGAAGAAGAACTAAAGAGCTTCTTGATGAAAGTGAAAGGAGAGAGTGAAAAAGCTGGCATAAAACTCAACTTTCAAAAAACTAAGATCAGGCATCTTGTCCTATCACTTCATGGTAAATAGATGGGGAAACGATGGAAACAGTGACAGACTATTTTCTTGGGGTCCAAAATCACTGCAGATGGTGACTGCAGCCATGAAATTAAAAGATGCTTGCTCCTTGGAAGAAAAGCTATGACTCACCTAGAAAGTATATTAAAAAAGAGACATTACCTTGCCGACAAAGGTCCGTCTAGTCAAGGCTATGGTTTTTCCAATAGTCATGTGAGAGTTGGACTATAAAGAAAGCTGAGCACTGAAGAATCGATGCTTTTGAACTGTAGTGTTGGTAAAGACTCGTGAGTCCCTTGGAATGTAAGGAGATCCAACCAGTCCATCCTAAAGGAAATCAATCCTGAATATTCATTGGAAGGACTCATGCTGAAGCTGAAACTCCAATACTTTGCCCACCTGATGTGGAGAACTGACTCATTGGAAAAGACCCTGATGCTGAGAAAGATTGAAGGCGGGAAGAGAAGGGGATGACAGAGGATGAGATGGCTGGATGGCATCGCCGACTCTATGGACATGAGTTTGAGCAAGTTCCAGGAGACAGTGAGGGACAGGGAAGCCCTGGCATGCTACAGTCCATGGGGTTTCAAAAAGTCTGACACGACTGAGCGGCTGAACTGAACTGAACTGATCCTCAGGGGAAACTATTTAACCAGAGCTTGAGCTACTCTGGGCTTCCTAGGTGGCGCTAGTGGTAAAGAACCCGCCTGCCAGTGCAGGGGACATAAGAGAAGATCCCCTGGAGGAGGCATGGCAACCCACTCCAGGATTCTTGCCTGGAGAATCCCATGGACAGAGGATCCTGGCGGGCTACAGCCCCTTGGGTCGCAAAGAGTTGGACACAGCTGAAGCGACATAGTACACATATTACTGGAGTTTTGTCAGAGCCTAACTGACCTGTGAGGGAAGGAAAATATTCAGCTCCAATCCCCTATTGCCAACTCTTCTCACCAAAGGGAAGCAGGGAGGAAATACATGAGAACAACTTGGGAGGCTTACAGTCCAGAACCTCATTAAAAGACTGAGACAATCATAGGACTACAGAACACTTCCCTTGTCCCCACACCTCCCCACCTATTTACTGATGTAGAGTCCTATTTACATCAGTTCCCTTTACCTAATACATCATGGCCAGCTAGCAAGAAAAAATTATGAGACATACTAAAAGGCAAAAACAGTTTGAGGAGTCAGAGCAAACATCAGAACCAGATACAGATATGATAGGGATGTTGAATTTACCAGCTTGGGAGTTTAAAATAACTATGATTAATATGATAAGGGCTCTAGTGAATAAAAGAGATAGGATGCAAGAACAGATGGTCAATGTAAACAGAGAGACAGAAATGCTAAGAAAGAATCAGAAACAACTATTAGAGATTTAAAAAAAAAAAAAACATTATAATAGAATTAAAGAATGCCTTTGAGGAGTTTATAAGTAGAATGCACATAGCTGAGGAAAGAATCTCTGAGCTGAAAGATAACACAATAGAAAATTTCAAAACTGAAAAGCAAAACAAAAACAAAAAAGCCAGAAACCAACAACAGAATAGAGTATCCAAGAACTATGGGATAACTATGAAAAGTATAATATATACATAATGGGAATTCAAGAAGAAAAAAAGATAAAAGAACAGAAGAAATATTGGAAGCAATAATGACTCAGAATCTCCCCAAAATTAATGTCTGACACCAAACCACAGACCAAAGAAGCTCAGGGAACAATAAGCAGGATAAATGTCAAAAATACTAAAATTAGGCAAGTGTGGCATCACTGACTCAATGGACATGAGTTTGAGCAAACTCCAGGAGATGGTGAAGGACAGGGAAGCCTGGTGTGCTGCAGTCCGTGGGGTTGCAAAGAGTCAGACATGACATAGTGACTGAACAACAAGGCAAGTGTGTGTTAGGCACTCAGTCATGTCCAACTTTTTGCGACCCCCATGGACTATCGCCCACCAGGCTCCTCTATTCCTGGGATTTCCCAGGCAAGGATGCTGCCGTGGGTTGCCATTCCCTTCTCAAGAGTATCTTCCCAGCCCAGGGATCCAGCCCAAGTCTCCTGCATTGCAAGCAGATTCTTTACCGTATGAACCTCCAGGGAAAATATCATATTCATATTGCAAAAAATCAAAAATGAAGAAAAAAAATCCTGAAAGAATTCAGAAGGGAAAAACACCTTACCTATAGGAGGAGCAAAGATAAGAATTATATCTACCTCTCCTCAGAAACTATGCAAGCAAGAAGAAAGTAAAGTGAAATAAACTCAGAATAGAGGGTAAATACCTCAACTTGACAAAGAATATCTACAAAAAACCTACAGTAAACATACTTAATGGTGAGAAACTAGAAACTTTCCCACTCAGATTAGGAATAAGGCAAAGATGTCTCCTTTCTCCACTCCTACTCAATGTCACAATCAAAGGAGTCAAAAAGCTATGTCTACGTACTCACTACTGCAAATGGATAACCAACGAGGACCTTCTGTAGAGCATGTGGAACTCTGCTCACTGCTATGTGGCAGCCTGGGTGAGAGAGAGGTTTAACATTATTTGTTAACTGGCTCTATCCCAGTATAAAATAAAGAGTGTATATGCACGTAGAGGAAAAAACTATAAAAAAAAAAAAAAAAAAAACTTATGTCCACAAAATTAAAAACAAAGAAACCTTATACCCACACAAAAAGTTGCACATAGATGTTTACAGAAGCTTTATTAAAAATTTCCAAAACTTGGAGACAGCTAAAATCGCCTTCAGTAGGTGAGTGGATAAACTGTGGTACATTCAGACAATGGAATACTATACAGCACTAACCAGAAATGAGCTATTAAGCCAATGAAAGACATGAAGGAAACTTAAATGCTTATTACCCAGTAAAAGAAGTTAAAAAGCTTACATGCTGTATGATTCCAACTATAGGACATTCTGGCAAAGGTGAAATTATGGCGACAGTGAAAAAAAATCAGTGGTTGCCAGGGGTTAGAAAGGAGAGAGGGATAAATAAGTGTACTGATGGTTTTAGGACAATGAAACTATTCTGTATGATACTCTAAATAGTGGATACATATCCGTATACAGTTGTCAAAACCCACAGAATATACAGCAGGAAGAGTGAACCCTAAAGTAAACCATAGACTTTGGGTGATGATGTATCAGTGTAGGTTCATTAAATACAACAAATGTATCACTCTGGTTCTGGATGTTGATAGTGGGAGAGACTGGAGGTGGGGAGGGGAGAAGGAAGGCAGTATATGGGAACTGTGCATTTTCTGTTCAATTTTGCTGTAAACCTAAAACTTCTGTAAAAATGATTTGTATTTTCTTAAGGAAAAATGGAAAAAAAAACCACCCAAATACTAACAGTTGAGATATATATATATATATCAGACAAGATATACTTTAGAACAAAGAATACTACCAGGGATAGGAGAGCATCTCATAATGTAAAGGCACCAATTCAAGGGACTTCCCTGGTGGCCCAGTGTAAGACACCACACTTCCATTGCAGGGGGTGTGGGTTCAATCCCTTGTTGGGGAACTAAGATCCCACATGCCACACAGTGTTGCCAAAAAAAAAAAAAAAAAACCCCAAATTCAAGAAGATACATCCATCTTAAATAGGTATGAATGCACTTAATTACAGAGTCTCAAAATGCAATATTCCTAAAAAAAAAAAAAAAAGAACTAGGTTAGAGGATATATACTATCTGTCTTAAGGACTTACTATGATTAAAAAGGTGTGGTATAAGTATAGCAATAAATAATAGATCAACAGAACTGAATAGAAAATTCAGAAATAGATCTACACATATGTTTTCAGTTGCTTTTTGACAAAGATGTAAGATAAGTAAGTGAGGAGAGGATGGTTTCTTCATCAAAAGGTCCTGGAACAATTGGATATTGAAGGGGTAAAGGAACCTGAGCCCTTACCTCACACCATACATAAAAATTAACCCCAAGTAAGTCAAAAACCTAAACATGAGAGCTAATAAGAAAAACTTCTAGAAGCAAAAAGAAGATAAATTCTCGGGTTGAGTAAAGATTTGTTAGAACACAGAAGTACAAACCATGCAAGAAAAAATTGATAAATGGGATTTCATCAAAAGTGATAGTTGAAATACATGAAAAGATAATGTAAGGAAATACATGTTAAAACCATAATGAAATATCATAACAAAACCCACTTGGAAGGATAAAAGATTGATCATACCAGCAACATGGATGAATTGTAAAAACAAGCTGAGTAAAAAACACAAAAGACAATGAGTTATATAATTCCATTTATGAAATTCTGGAAAAGACAAAACTTCAGTGAGAGAAAGCAGATTGATGGTCGCCAGCTTCCTGAGCTATAAGGAGGGCACAATCTCTATTAGAACCTACCTCATAGGGTTGTTGCAAGGATTAAGTAAGAATTAAATGAGAAAATCTCCATAGGGAACTTAGCACAGACCTTGCACATGGAAAGAATTCAGTGATGGTTGTGAAGTTGAAAGTTGCTCAGTCATGTCCAACTCTTTGTGACCCCACGGACTGCAACCTGCCAGGCTTCTCTGTCCATGGACTTCTCCAGGCAAGAATACTGGAGTGGGTGGCCATTTCCTTCTCCAGCTATCCCCTTTTCCAGGGGATCTTCCCAACCCAGGGGTCAAACCCAGGTCTCCCACATTGCAGGTGGATTCTTTACCGTCTGAGCCACCAGGGAAGCCCTAGTGATTGTTAGTTACACATATTTTTCAAAGCACTGATATTTTTGTGGCAGAGCCTGCTAGGATTCACCCATATCACGTTGTCAACTTCTTCCTGGACACACCGCTACACCCCATTTCTAGCCTCTTTGCATTTGGGTAGGACCACACAACTAGTCCTCACCCATATGTAGATGAAATGTGTATGATGAAATGTAGATGAAAGTGATATGAGTTACTTGTGAGTATGGCAGTTAGGAGTGAGTTGCCTTCCCCATGACCTCTCTGTTTGCTGGAGGATAGAGAGGACCCAGTGGAGGACTCAGACCCTAGAAGACAACGAAACTACAACATGGAGGAAGCCTAGGTCCCTGAATGGCTGCATAAAATAGCTCCCTCCTTCCCACACTGGACTATGAAATAAGCAACAAATGGACTTTACCTGTATTAAGCCGTGGAGAGTTGTGAGACTGTGTGTGTGTGTGTGTGTGTGTGTGCTCAGTCACTTGGTCACGTCTGACTCTTTGTGACCCCATCGACTGTAGCCCACCAGCCTCCTCCATCCATCTTGCTGAGATTATCCCAGCAAGAACCCTGAAGTGGATTGCCATTTCCTCTTTCAGGGAATCTTCCCAACTCAGGGATCGAACCCAGGTCTCCTGCATTACCAGGAGGGTTCTTTACCACTAAGCTACCTGGGAAGCCCCATGGAGAGCTGGGTGAGTTCTTATTGCTGGTGTTATTGCTATAGCATTAGTCTGCCTGACTAATCAAATATATGTATACCCATTCTCATCCTTCCTACTCTGAACACCACTCCCCAAAAGCCCTCAGCTTTCTATTCTTCAGTTTCCATCCCTTGCTCTATGCTCAACCTCCATCTTTATTTTTTCTCATAGTCCTTAGTCCAAAGTCACTGAAAGACCAAATCCCATCAACAATTCAAGGTTCTACATAGTATATCTTTATCTATAGGCAGTGAGGCACAATAGAATGAACATAACTTGGCATTTCTAAGACTTAGATCCAAATCTCTCTATAAATTACCAGCATTGTGACCTTGGTTGCGTGACTCTTTCTCTCTGAGACTCAGAGTCCCCATCTGTAAAGTGGGGATACCAGCGTCTTCTTCAAGTGATTGTTGTGAAGGTTAAACTAGGTAACAGATGGTAGAGCCTATATAGCCTGATCCATGTGAGTCCTGCAAATGAACCCAAAACTACTTGCCTCATCCCCAAGGGCTACCAAGGCTGGCCAGGTTCCCAGGAGCCAGCCTACCATGCAGAGGTCTGTGAATGGGTGGGGAGAGGTACTCCTGGCCCCAGCACAGGATAGCATCTGCTCAACCCCCTTCCTGAACCCAAGGAAACAGGACTACAGCCCTCTTACTGCTAATATTGCGGCGACCTCCTTTAAATCACACACTGACAATAACACCAGCAGCACCCATCACGTACTAATGCTGAGTACAATCTACGGGATTTATTGTGGTGTGTATTCCACAGAAGAAAAATAAGATGCTAGAAGCACATTTCATTTTCACAGCAAGCCTAGGAGGTACTTATTCTACCGATGAAGAAAGCAAGGTTCAGAGAGATTTTAAGTAACCTGCTGAAAGTTACATAGCCATTAGGTAGCAAAGCTAGAAATTGACCTGTGCCTACATTCAATCTTCCACTGATTTATTCAACAAATCAATTCTGCTCTCTGCTCTGTGCCAGGCCCTAGGCTGGGCCTGAAGACACAAAGATACAAGGAGACCAAGTCCTCGAGGTTCTCATGGAAAGAGACCCCTGACCCATTAGCTACAGTCCCAAGCAGAATGGAACCTGTGCAATGCTGGTCCCGCTCTGGTCCCCTCCTTCCATTCTGCTACCTCCCAGAGCTGTAGAGCCCCAGCAACAGCCCAGAGACATTTCCTGAGGCCACTATTTTCCTTGGCTCCGTGGTGGGAGACAATGTGCCCAGCAAGGTGGAAAACAAGATGGGGGAGGGGGCAGACCTTGTAGCACCCTGTCCCCGTCGCTGGTGGGAGCCTGGAACAGACGGGGCTGCCCTGGTACGCGGCCTCCAGCCCCTCCAGGCCATTGTTCCCGTGTTGTGACAGGGGGTTCAGCTGGGGCCTGCAGGCCGGGGGCTTCCTCCCCAGCCCGCCAGCCGGCCTGCTCGGACAGCTGGAGGAAACAGGCGCGGGGGAGCCAGCTCTCCACTCCAATAACAACAGGCTGCCTGCCCACTGGCGGCCTTGCTGGGGGCCCGGCCTGGAGCCAGAGAGGCCACCCCACTCCACCCCGCCACTGGCAAAACATGTTTTCTTGTTTTCCAAGGGGGGAGCAGGAGGCTCGTACCCATCCTGAGTCAACAACGGGAGCTGATAAGCACAGACAGGCCTGGCTGCCAGGGTGCCAGCTGGGGCGGTGGAGACAGGAGTAGAGCCAGGGCAAGGCCTACCTGGGAGACCATTCTGGCCAAAGGGCCAGGTTTAGAGTCAGAAGGGGAACAGCAAGGCCCTGGCTGCTCCAGGGATAAAGCTCCCAACCTCAAATCTGCCTTTACTGAAAAGAGAAGACCTCAGGGGCTGCCAGGCTCCAGCACCATCACTGACCTCAGACACACAGCGCACTGACTTTGGGGGTACAAGTGCCCATCCACCTGGCTGCTTCTCGGCCAGCCTCGATGCCAGGCCTGTTACCAGCATCACCATTTTCAGTCCTCGGAGAACATGAAAAGTGAGGACTGCTGCCCATCACCTTTTTCAGATAAGGAGACAGGTTGAGGGAGGCACGGGGACACACCCAAGGCCACATGGTGACTGGTGCCCGTTTAGGATCTGAATCTGCACTTGCCAGACCAGAAAGTTCCTGTCCTTCTGATCACACTCTAGACAGTCCTACAGCCCTTTGTGTTCACAAGGGCTTTAGCTCACGAAACACTTAACAAGTTTACTGTATTACTCTCTTAGCGCTGCAGTGGGAGCCACTATCAACCTGCCATTTTTATCAGGAAGCTATTTGTGTCTTAGTTTCTATATCCGCCAAAGCAGATCCTGCAGTAAGGGTTTGAATGCAAAGTCGTTTATTCCAGAGTTGATCCCAGGAAGCTCCTACAAGGGAGGGAAGAAGGAAACAAACTCAGGGTGACTCAAGAAGCTGGGACTGCTATGGGCAGTCGGGACTCAGTCCTGTTGGAGACTCTGGGACACACACAGAACAGAATCGTGCCTAGAGATGCAAGGAAGCTGCAGTATTTACCCACCACTCCCACCCAGCTCTGGCTAAGAGCTAAGGTGCTACTCCTGACCCCTTAGCTCTCCAAGCCTTCAGACTGCCTGTGAGGGTGCTGAGCATGGTCCTGCAACCAGAGAAAGTCCCCAGGCAGAGAAACACAAGCTGACATAACAGTATGTATGGGAAAAGTCAGGGTCCAGAGGACATGAGTGGGGTGGGCACTGAGCCACTGTGACAGTTAGTAAAACAGGGAGCATCACTCTCATTTTGTAGACATAACCCCTTGTCCCCTTAGGCTAAACCATCCCCATATGCTACGCATACTAGAGTTGTGGTCCCATAGGCCCCTCATCAGCTTTAAGCAAAGAGTCTGATCTCTCACCAAGGGTCACAGCCCCTGCATCCAACCCAAAGGGTTTGCACCCCATCAAGAGATTTCAAGTCCCACCATCCTCAGCAATTCTGACCCTGCCCAGAGAGAGCCTAGGTCCTTTAATTCCTCCCACTGCCACCTCTGCCTTCCATCTCCACCCACAACTTCCCCCTCCAAAATGTTGGGGTTGTATTTCTTCTCTTTGGGGGGAGATGATCTTAATATTACTGTCCAGGAGCCATATAATCAGTCCCCCAGTACCGCTCACCATTCTCGTGAGGATTCTCCCACGATTCCCAGGCTGTTGTTCAAAGAAGACCCATGGTAGGCTGCTCACTCGATGCCAGAGTGCCCAATGCAGACAGACAAATGAAGCTGCAGCCAGCATTCTGCTGCAGAGATGAGGGAAAGCTCTGAAAATCGTGGGGTTTCTCCACCTTGAGAAATGGGATATTGCCTGCCATATCATTAAACAAAGGATGTCCCGGTCATCAGCGACTGCAGCCCTCTAACAGGAGCTGGTGAGCCCTGAGGAACCTCAGGAAGGAGAAGAATGCCTGACTTCTAATAGCCATCAGACTGCAGCCACTCCCCACGGTAAACCCTGAGGAAACTCAAGATATGAAAATACAGGATACTGGTCCCAGACAGCTGAGGTGCCTGTCAGAGAAATGATTTCCGTGAGTCCAGACTCTTGCACCTTCCCTTACATAGAAAAGCACTAGATTCCTTAAGATATCTGGTTTTAATTAACAGTATCTTTTGATGATAAGACTATCTGCCCTTTGTCACAAAACTCCTATATATCCTGACTTCCCCCTTTGCCTCCTCAGAATAGTTCTCTCAGAATTATTTGAGGTGATGCTCCTGGGCTTGAAGTCGTAAAAATTTCTGACAAATAAAACATAACTCCCAGGGACTTACCTGGCGATCCAGTGGTTAGAAATCTGCCTTGCAATGCTGGAGACGTGGGTTCCAGCCCTGGTTGGGGAACCAGGATCCCGTGCGCCAAGGGGCAACTAAGCCCGTGTGTCACAATGAAGACCCAGGGCAGCCTAAATAAATAAAATAAACAAAATTTAAAACATAACTCTCAACTTTTACAATGTGCATATATTCTTAAGTCAACAAACTTTAACTCAGGACACTCCCTCCTGATTCCAAGTCTTTGGAAAATACAGGGTGAGCATCCTGTGACTTGAGGTTTGTAACAGATGCTAGAAAGCAGTGCTCTGTCTGCTTTGGTCCCACCACTGGCCCCTACATAGGGGTACACCAAGGTTGGGGGGCGTCTCCCTGGTGGCTCAGCTGGTAAAGAATCCGCCTGCAATGTGGGAGACCTGGGTTTGATTCCTGGGTTGTGAAGATCCCCTGGAGAAGGGAATGGCTACCCACTCCAGTATTCTGGTCTGGATAATTCCATGGACTGTGTAGTCCACGCGGTCGCAAGGAGTCCGACACGACTGAGTGACTTTCACTTTTCAAGGCGGGTCGGGGGAGTGGTCCACCCCACATGTGGGCAATAAAGGGTTGCAATGTCTGTAGCAAATTTTAAAATAATAAAACTGGCTAGGACTCAGCCTGCTTTTCATTTTTGCCACATAGTGGCAATTCTGGAGAATGGTATTGATGGACTAGCACCCCACCACACCAAGGAGGACTGCTCCCACCACCCCTAAGGCATCAGTGCTCAGTGCCACTCCCCGCCCTCTCTGTGACTGTGACAGACATTACGAACCAGTCAGGTCTCTCCTTTCCAGTAAAGTGAGGTGCCACCTCAAGACCCCTCCTCCACCCTGTGCAATCCTTTTCTGAGCTGGCATCAATCTGATCCCTGGCACTAAGCTCGCTGGCCCAGGCCCTGTCCAAGAAGTGTTCTCTGGCTAGGGATCTAGCCTGAACCACAGTCGCTCACACTTGACCCAACTCCCACCCCCTCTCTGATCTCACAGTCCTCACTCAGCATCCGTTATTGTCCTCTGCTCTATATTTGCTCTGCTCTTGTCCAACTACACACCTGCTTCCTCCCCCACGGCACCCAGGGTCCTGGCCTGAGAATTCATACCAAAAATGTTTGGCCTGCAGCCAGTCTACCTCTGGGCAGTGACCTCCTGATGTTCACACTGCACAGACCCACAGGGAGCACAAGAAGGTGATGTCGTCACCCCTGCATCGCGTCATCCACTTGCCCTCTGAAAAAGCCCCTTAAGGGAGGTCTGGATTTGATGGTTGATCACTATCCAAAGTTATATGATAGCTGTGCTTAGGTTTAGGGTCTGTCTCCCTCCACTGGAAAATAAATTTCAAAAGGACATCTTACTCCCCGCTGCATCCGCTACCGAGAGCAGTGCCTGGGACACGGGAGGCATTCAGAAGCGAGCAGCTGAGAGTCAGATGAGTTTTCCTCAGCCCACATTTCAGACCCCCCCGGGGCAGCTTCTACCTCCGAGGCCCTTGGGCTCCTCTGCCCCTCTCACCCACCCCACAGCCCCGCTGTGCCCTCCAGCCTCCTCCCCGTACTCTCACCACCCCTCTCGGTCCCTGAGATCTGCATCTGTCCCCAGCATCTGCTCAACCTCCCAGTAGCCCACGGGATCAAAACTCAGGAGGTAGGAGAGCAGAGTGTCTGAGCGCTAGGACCCTGGAATCAGACAGTCTGATTCTTAACCTCTCCAAAGCCTAGTGTCATTTCATCAACAAAACAGCAAAAATAGTAATACCCATCTCAAAGTTTGTTACAGGGATTGCTTGGGGAGCTAAATCGTCAGATGTGTAGTGAGCCCTCGGTAGCATTTACCATTGTTATTACCAACTTAATATGTTTTTTGTTTATTTTTTGGTTTGGGGGTTTCTTTTTACTTTTTCATTTGTTATCTTTTATTGGAGTACAGTTGCTTTACAATGTGTGTGTGTGTGTATGTAACATCTTTTCTTTAAATATATGTGTATATATATATATATGTACAATGGAATATTGGCCATAAAAAATAATGAAATAATGCCATTTGCAGCAACACGGTTGGACCTAGAGACTCTCATATTAAGTTGAAGTAAGTCAGACAAGTACCACAGGATATCACTCATATGTGGAATCTAAAATATGACACAAATGAACTTATCTACAAAGGAGAAACAGACTCACAGACATAGAGAACAGACTGTGGTTCCCAAGGGATGGGGGGGAGGGATGAAGAGTTTGGGATTAGTAGATGTAAACTATTATATAGAGAACTGAAAAACAAGGTCCTTCTCTATAGCATGGGAAACTATATTTAATATCCTGTGATAAAGCAAAATGGAAAACAATATGAGAAAGGATGTGTATATGTGTATAATGAATCACTTCAGTTCATCAGAAATTAACACAACATTGTAAATCAACTACACTTTAGTAAATTGTTTTAAATGGGGCTCGGAGACCCCCACCCCACCCCAGGAATCCGAGGAGGCTCAGCGGCGGGGGCTCCAGCTGAGATGGCACTGCAGGCAGAAGACCAGGGCAGATGCTGCTGAGATGCCTGTCCCTGCAGGCTCAGCCTCCCCGAACAAACCCCACGGCTGCCTCCAATCTCTGGGTCATTCCTCTGGCCTCAAAGTCCTGGGCCTGATGATACGTCCCCATCCGAGCTGCCAGAAAGGGCAAGGGAGGACTGCCTCACCAAAGGAAACCTCCATAGTGAGATGGGGCTGTTTCCTTCCAAGACTCAAGTGAGAGTCCCTCAAAATCAAGAGAGGGATGCCAGGCAGCCAAAACTACATGACAGAGGTCAACCCTAGACCTTTGCCTCAAGGAGCTAGCGGTGTGGGAGGATAGGGGAGATGGGACCTTGGAGCTCATCGATTCCCACATTTCCCGGGTGTTGTCAGTGGAACTCTCCAAGGACGCGAGTATGAAGAAGGTTCAGTGAGAGGTGCTGGCTAACCCGGTGCCCTCATTTCAGGCCTCTGAGAGCCTCTGACGTGCCAGCATGTGCTGTGAACGTCCCGGAGGGGAAGCGAGCATCAGCTTTCCCCTTGTTTGACCATGCAACCCTTTCCTTAGAGACAATTCCACACGACGGGTATTCTGTTCCCGTACCACGTTAAGGGAAACTCCGATCTAACTCAACCTTCAGACAGGGAGACTGAGGGACTTTCCTGGCCTCCCTGGGTCCCCGGCCTCCTGACTGTCCACCCAGGACTCAGGGAAGGGACCTGTTCCCAGGAAAGGAGGCCAAGATGGAGGCAGGGTCCTGGGCCGAGACAGTTGCTCAGGCCCTTCCCCCGGCCTGGTGCCCGATGACATGAGCTCACCTCCAGGTGCAGACGAACAATGCACGCTCTCTAGGCCTTCAGGGCCCACTTCCACCTTCAGGAAACCGCTTCCAGGGAAGGAGGGCCAGTCATGGCAGCCCAAGGCCATTCAGAGCCCGGTCCCAGCCGCCTCAGCACCAGAGGGAAGGAGGCAGGACACCCGGCCATTAGAAGGAGCCCACAACCTGGCTGAGGAGCAGGTGTGCCGGAGTCCAGGCCCCCTGACCTCCTCCCCCACCACTGCATGGCTGTGTGTCCTTGGGAAGGTTAGTTAGGTCTCTGAGTCTCAGTTTCTTCAGCTGAAAGAAAACAACCTATTGAATTATAAATGACTCCATAGGATCTCCCTGGATGTCCAGTGGTTAAGACTCTGAACTTCCACTGCAGGGAGTGTGAGTTTGATCCCTGGTCTGGGAACTAAGACCCCACATGCTGTGATGCACAGCCAAAAAAAAAAAAGACTCAGGAAAGTGTGAAGTGTTCTTCACATATGAAGTACTGTTGAAACAAACGTGCTTCTTTTTCTTAATGAGAGACCCTGAAAAAGACTTTGCAGGTAGGTCATGGCAACTCTGGGTGGGGGGGCTTCCCCAGACGGCGGTGTCTCTTATTTGGTTATGTTAGGCATGGCCATGGCCTACCTAGAAACAGAGATAGGACAGCATTGACATGAGGTATTCATTCCAGAAATATTTCCTGAATGCCACTAGAGTGCCAGGAATTGTGCTGAGTTACTTACACACACACTTCACACGGGCTCACATCTTCCATCTCTGCCCTGACAGCCCATTGCTGCCTAGAATAAACTTCCCCTCTTAACCTGGGAAATGTCTATTTATCCTGACAACCTAGGATGAGGGGTCACCTCCCTGGGGAAATTCTTCCTGGGCTCTCCTCTCTCCAACCTAAGTTGATGCCTCCTCTATGCTTTCTGTGTGCAGACTCTCATCCCTGACCCTCCTATCCCAGGGGGACCTTATCTGTCTGTACACTTGTCTCCCCCAGTGGGCTGTGAACGACTGGAGGGCTATGAGTCTAGTCCAGCACACACAGGTTGAGTAAATGAATGTAACCCAACTTTTAGCTCCTTCTGTTGTGGGAAGCCTGGGGTTTTCCCTCATGTCAATTCTTGAAACAAGAGTCCACATGCCTTCCCATTTGCCCTAAAGAAAATACATTCTGCAGCATCTGACGGCTGACATTTTGTAAAGAAGACAGACCACACGCACACCCCACAGCAAGATCCTCCACATAGCTGTCAGACATGCTTATTTCCAGTCTCCCTCCTACAACACCAGTAGTCCTCGATGGTAGCCAGAATGCTGTCCCCCTCCCAAGATATCCATGTCCTAATCCCCAAACCTGTGATTACCGTCAGGCTACAGGGCAAAGGGGAATTAACTTGCAGATGGAATTAAGGTTACTAGTCAGCTGACATTAAGGTGGGGGATTATCCTGAATTATCAAAGAGGTCATAAAAAGCAGACAAAGACAGCACAGGTGAGAGGTTAAAGTGATGTGATATGAGAAGGATTCGGGCTGGCTTTAAAGACAGGAAAAGGAGAAAGGCAGTCATGTACCAAGGAATGGAGGTGGAGCTTGGAAGCTGGAAAAGGCAAGGAAACAGAGTCCCCTGGGACCTCCAAAGAAGAATGCAGCCTGAGGACGCCCTGATTTTAGCCCAGTGAGGCCAGTTTCAGACTTCTGACTCCCAGGGCCACTAGCATACTCGTGTTAGGCCACCAAGTTCATGGTCATTTGTGTCAGCAGCAACAGGGCACCAGTGCATCCTCTTGCCCTCGCCCCTTATCATGCCCAGACTCTCCTGTCTCCAACAATTCCACTCTGGCCCCAAACTTGCACAGCTCACCCAGATGAACAAAAGCCCTGCAGTTTGCCCAAAACCACCCTTCTTAAAAGGCTGTGTAGCAACCATCTTTTGTTATACAAGGCATATCCCTCAACAAGCAGGCTCAGATCCTCACAACTAATCAAAACACTCCTTCCAAATAGATGCAATATTCTGAGATATTCTCCTGGAAGGAAGTGCTGATAAACTTATTTTCTCCATCTTACAAGTGAAAATAATAATTAGCTAACATCTGGGAGCACTTGCTACAAGCCAGGCACTACTTTTAGTACTACATGTGTTAATGCATTTCATCCTCTCAGCATCTCACTGGAGCAGGTGCTGGTCTCAGCCCCATCTTACAAAGAGTTTAGTAACCTGCCCAAGGTCACACAGCTGAGATTTTAATTCAGATGGTCTGACTCCAGTCTGGGCTCTTAACCACTGCACATCCTGGCCCCCAGGATGAGAGCAAATGAATAAATGAGGCAGGTGTGCAAAATGCACATGGATATGCGTGTGGACGGATGCCTGTGTGTGCAGATACTGAGAAACCAGGTCATGAAGACAGAGGTCCTGTGCCCATGTTTCTCACAGTCTAGCAGGAGGTGGAGACCAACTCATCAGCCCAGTGCTCTGAGGGCATCTGCTCAGAGCTCTGGGAGCAAAGTGGGAGGGTCCTGATCAGATAGGAGTCAGGGAAGGCTTTCTGGAAGAGGTGGATCTGAGCCAAAATTTGAAGGGTGTGTAGGCAATAGTGGAAGGTGTCAAAGGGTATTGAGTCAAAAAGACCCTGAGGCCTGAAGAGAAATACAGAGAGAAGACAGAGTGACTGACAGACCAACACTGACGGCAGAGTAGAGAGGCAGAGAAAGCGGCAGAAAACAGCTGACTGTGTCACGCCTGGCTGTTCCCGGCCCAACCTCCCGCCAGCTCTGGGACAGAAAATAGCCTGGCTGACCCACAGTGTACAAAGCATTTCCTGTGCAGCCCTGGGGACCCCTGAGCTGCACTTTCTCAGGGGTGGGGCTGGTGGGGGTGGGGCAGTGAGGGCGGAGGAGGAGGGGATGTAATCTCTTGGAGGAGAGTGGCTCAAGATGGGAAGGAAGCATGTCCACGCATGTGCCGGGGTGTGTGTGTGGGAGGGGACCCCGGGTGTAGGTGATGTGTCTCTGTATGTGCACATGGCTGATCCCGGGGTTCATGGGTCTCTTTGTGATAAATGAAGGCTGGTGGACACACAGCAGGTCATGGCAGCCACCTCCCTGTCTTAGGTCTGGGGACAAAGGGCAGCTCTGGAACCTTCTCGAGGACACAAGTCATCTGCTCCAGGAAGCCACCAGCGTCAGTGTTCCTGGAGCAGCTTCCAGGGGACTCTTCATCCTGCCTGCTCCCCAAGGATGCCACCTCTGCTGCTCCCTTCTCTGGTCAATGACCTGGTCCCAACTTCTGCTGGGGACTGAATGATCCAGCCAGAACCTTCCCGGAGGACCTTCCCAGGGAACAGGAAGAGGGCTGGGGGGCAGTCAGGTCTGGCCTCCAGAGCCCAGAACATCTAAATGGGGGAAGACACCCTCCCCTGGGGAGATCCCTAACATCCCCCAGGGCCTTCTCCGTGCCTCCTGCCCAGCCCTCCCCCAACCCGCCTCCCTGAGTCCCTGTCCCTACATTTCCCAAGGTTGTTTTTGAGACTATCTTTAAACCAGCTCTCTACACCCTATTTTCACGCAGTTTATTATTTCACCCACTCCCCGTTAGGTTGATTTATTTACTTTTGGCCGTGCTGGGTCTTCACTGCTGCGAGCAGGCTTTATCTTGTTGCAGGGAGCAGGGGCCCCTCTTCCTTTCGGCGCGCGGGCTTGTCCTTTGGTGGCTTCTCTTGTTGCAGAGCCCAGCTCTAGCGCTCGGGCTCAGAAGTTATGGTGCACAGGCCCAGTTGCTCCACAGCATGTGGAAACCGGGGATTGAACCCTTGTCCCCTGCATTAGCAGGTGGATTCCTAGCCACTGCGCCACCAAGGAAGTCCCCCTTGTTAGATGATCTCTCCAACACATGCAATGTCTTTCAATCTAGTGCACACATTTTTCCTGTTTGATGGACCTGCTTTCTGAAACGTCCTAGCAGACACTGACTGGCCAGCTGCTGGACCGCTGCAAAGGGGATTTCTGACCGGGCTTTCATTTTCGGCTGGGTAGACCCACACACTCATCTAGGTGAAACAAGGGCTTTCAGGACACTCAAAATTATGTTCCCACGCTCTCCTCCTAAGTCTGAAGTCTCAGCCCGTGTTGCCTCAAATTCTGACATACCTAACAACCAGCCAGGACCTTTGATTCCACCACAATGGGGCTCAGGAAGCTCACCCCAAAAGACCACAGAAGAGCTTCAAGCCTGGAGGCACACTGGCTTCTTCTGACCGGGCGGCCAGATCCTCCTGCCCCTCCCTGGGGCCATTGCCCTGGCTCCCTAGCGGCTGCACAAATGAGAGTTGCTATCATCCACCGCCTCCTGAAAGGAGACCAGTGAACTGCTGGATTCAATAACAGGAAGTGATTTGTGGAGCACCTATCATGTACCTCCTTTAACCGATGCAATTGGTAAAGAATCCGCCTACCAATGCAGGAGACGGCAGAGGCGCAGGTTTGATCTCTGGGTCAGGAAGATGCCCTGGAGTAAGCAATGGAAACCCACTCCAGTATTCTTGCTGGAAAATTCCAAGGACAGAGGAGCCTAGTGAACTGCAGTCCGTGGGGGCGCAAAGAGTCAGACATGACAGAGCATGCACACGACATGAAGAACCCTCCTACAAGGGAACAGCTATTCTGTTGAAGAAGGGGCTTCCAGGGGAGGCTAAGTCAGGACTCCAAGTCGGGTTGTCTCTGCCACATTGGATGGGCAGTGCCCCCTCTCCCCAGCATCCCTTCACAAGGGGCGGGTGAGACATGGGGGCATATATGGAAAGCAGGCTCCTGGACGAAGGAGCCAGAGCAGGATGACCTTCCCCCAGCCCAGCTCCTGGGACTGGGCCAGAATCTCAGGGGGAAATCCCAAGGGATCACGTGAGAGAAAGCTCACAGGCCACACTGCTCCGGGGCCCGGCAATGATGTGCACAATCTGGATTTGGGGAGAGGAACCTTCTCCTCACTTCATGGAAAATCGCTGTGGATCCAGTTCTGTGAGGACTGACAGAAGCATGCTGCCACCTGGTAGCCAATCAGTTTGCAGGTCTGAAGGCCCTGAGGCAGCATTAGGCGGAGAATAAGGCTCTCCCACAGCCCTCCTGTGGCTGGCAGGCCAGGACCAGTCATGAAACAACAGACTATGAACACATGCGAGATCTACTAGGGACCCTGAGTAGGTAGAAGTCTGGGTCCCATAGATGGGGAACTACGAAGCAGAAAAAGTGGGACATTAAGGCCAGTGTGATTTTGTCTGCAGCCACAGGTTGGTGAGGCCAGGGAAAGTCACATCTCATGCATGATAGAGACGGGGGTCAGGCTCAGAGAGGGCAAGTTTCTTTCGTTTCACAGCCACACGCCATCTGGGACACCAGCCGACCTGGGTCACCTCTCACACCCACTTCAACGCCAAGGTCCCATTAATCCTCTTTGTCAGCCCCACCCCAGCTCCATTTCTTTTTTGTCTTTTCAAACTATGTATTTGTTTGGCATCACCAGATCTCAGTTGCGGCATATGAGACCTTCAATCTTCATTTCAGCGTGTGGGATCTTCATTTGCAGCATGCAGATCTACCTCCTTGACCAGGCGTTGAACTTGGGTTCTCTGCATTGGGAGCGCTGTCTTATCCACTGGGCCACCAGAGAAGTCCCCCAGTTCCATTTCTAAAGCCAGTGCATTTCTACTAAGAAACCACTGCAGCAGAGAGGGCTGAGCCCACGTGGCAAACCCCTGCCCTGCCCAAGAGGCATCAGCACACCTGTTTCCCCTTAATATCAGCCTCCTCTGAAGACCGGGGCCCCGTCAGCAGGCCCTGCAGAAGCGACCGTGTCTCACCAAACACTTCTCTTTCCCCAGGCGCCACCTACTAGTCAAGCACCAGTGCATCTCTTCTCTGGGATTTCTAGATTCAGAAACAAAGGATCAAAGTTGTTGCTGTAACATGTCAGACTTGGGAGCTCTCAGCCGCTCTGTTTTCCTCCGCGTGGAAGAAACTTGTGTGCAAGGAGAGGCTGGAGCGTGCACAGCACGAGACACAGGTGCGAAGCGGAGAGTGGGTGTGCTAGGGACCCTTGGGTCTGCCCCTGAAGCAGCTCTGAGAACCATGAGGGTCTTCTTTGGTCAAGTGCACAAGGCCCTGCCCAGCCCCCATGTGCCCTTTCCCCTCCATCGCAGGAGGGGCAGGACAACAAGGAGCAGCGCCAGGGAAAGAAAAGCTGGAAGGGGGAGCGCCAGTGGGGCCGTCCCTTGGGACTTCTCCCAACAATGGCACGGGCAGCACACTGTTCTGGGTCGAGACGTGTCCCCAGATACCTCCAGCCCCTCGCTGGCAGTGAGTCAGGCAGAGGCAGAGACGGATAGTAGGGGCAGCTGCCAGTATTTTTGGAAGCCTTCTGATGCCGGGGACCACATCCCTGACCTAACTTTGCATGAGCAGGGAGACAAAGAGGAGAGGTCAGATGGGAGATAAGAGAACTTGTTCTATGCTGGGGAGGAAGGGGCTGACCCTGGGCTTGGGTGGAGGAGGGGCTGGGAGGTGTCTGGCCAATAGAAGCAAATTAGATGCTTGTTTTTGCTGTTTAGTTGCTAGGTTGTGTCTGACTCTGCCACCCCATGGACTGCAGCCTGCCAGGCTCCTCTGTCCATGGAATTTTCCAGGCAAGAATACTGGAGTGGGTTACCATTTCCTTCTCCAGGGGATCTTCCCGACCCAGAGATCAAACCTGCATCTCTCGAGTCTCCTGCACTGGCAGGCGGGTTCTTTACCACTGAGCCACCGGGAGAGCCCTACTCAGAGCGGCTTGAGTCAGCCCTTTCTCTCTTCTTTCCTGCAGGGTCCCCAGCTGTGAAACATGCAATGGGAACAGAACATACTCTGAGTTAGAGAACCCTGATATCTCCCGAGTCTGAGGACAACTTGGCCTCCTGTGCAATCCCAGGCCCACTCCTAACCTTAGCACCTGCCAAGCTCCTCTGAACTCTGACTGCTGTGAGTGGCACCTGCCCAAGGTGGGCAAGCACAGGGGCCCACACCACTGGCCTCCGCTGGAGGCAGGCTGGACCTCACTGTTGGTGCAAGCTGCTGGGAAAGGACAGGAAGCTGGGACATGGGCAGGGAGGGTGAGCTCCTCCACAGGCAAGATCCAGCCCAACACTAATGATTTCAGCCAGTCTGATGTTCAAGGCAGACAGATTTCAGAACTGGAGTTTCAGGAGATGAGTATATTCAGAGCAGGACCCCAGTCCCGCGGCTCAGGAGTACGGAAACCCAGCCCAGCCCCTCTAGGGGTGAGGAGAGGGACACTAACGAGGCTACTTGGGGTGTCAGGAAGCAACGTGAACATGAAAGTCGTTCAGTCGTGTCCGAATCTTTGCAACACCATGGACTATACAGTCCATGAAATTCTCCAGGCCAGAATACTGGAGTGGGTAGCTTTTCCCTTCTCCAGGGGACCTTCCCAACCCAGGGATGGAACCCAGGTCTCCCATATTGCAGGTGGACTCTTTACCAGCTGAGCCACAATGAAAGCCCAAAGCAGGTCAGGAAGCAAAGCAGGTCTTAAAACAACATCAACTGGGAAGGTAGGTGCAGCTGGGGTGAGACAACTAAGATCCTGAGGCCCCAGAGCTGATACTGGAGGCCAGCAAGGCCACGTGACCGGTCCCAGTGTCTACATCACGGACAGGAGAGAAGGGGGGAGAGAGTCTAGAGCTGCAGCCTTTGGGGTAAAGAGTCTCATGGCGGTAGTCACTCCCCTGGGTCGAGGCAGTCGGGATTCGCACATGCATGGGGGCCGTGGAACACTGTCAGCCTGGAGATGACCCAACGCTCAGAAGGGCTCTCTGTTCAAGGTAGGGCTGGAGTGACAGAGACAAGAGGGGGAAGAAGAGAAAGGAAAGCATATCTACCTTATTTCATCCTCACAGAAACCCTGCAAAGTCAATACAATTATCTCCACTTTACAAATGAAGAGACTGAGACTCAACAAGTCTAGGAACCCGCCTGGGGCCACACAGTTAGTTAGGGCCAGAGTCAAGGTCGGAACCCAAGTGTCTGACTCCAATGTCCACGGTGTTCCAGCTCACCACGCGGCTGAGGAACGAGTGCCCTTCCCTGGCACTGACGGGTCAGGGTTGGGAGGGCAAAGCCGTGGGCAGCCAGACGGTGCTCTAACGAGCCTCTTCCTGTGCGAGGTCTGTCCTGTTACAACCTCATTACTTGGTCTGAAGTGCATTTCTAGAACTCAGACACACCCAGACCCACACATAAGGCCAAAGGCACATGGCCAAAGAAAAATTATCTGCTTCTGCGCCTTCCATTAGTGCAGATAATTAACAGCTGATATGATATTCTTGGCATAAAGGAAGACAGAGCTCTGCTTTGTTTGGGCTGATATTAAAATACCTCTTCATCCCCTCTGCACAGTGATTCGCTCACGTGTCACCGGAGAACCAGACAGCGGGGTCAGAAGTGAGCTGGAAGGGAAGGAGATGAGGGTGGAGAGGGGACTAACATTGCCCAGACATCTAAGCCTTGCCAGGTACCAAGCTAAGAACTTCAACAAGTTACGCAAGTAATATGACTATTCGTGCTTTACAGGAGTTAAGACTGAAGCTCAGAGAGGTGAAGCAACTTGCCCAAAGTCACACCTTCGAGGGGGGCAGAGTAGGACCTCAAAACTCAGGTCTGCCTGATTCCCAGGCCATTTTTTCTCACACTGGCTCTCGGCAGAGATCTAGAAAACCCTGATCTCCTTTCCAGCTCTCTTGGGCACCACACCTGAAGCCAGGTTCCCACTACAGTCATCCTTTCTCCCAGAAGTTCAAGTTCCCAGGAGCGGGAGCGGACCCCAGCCCCCAAGCCCATTGTGCAAGGGATGACAATGAGAGGCAGGCGGGCGCCCCCCCACCCACCGCTCTCCTCCCCGCCCCGTGGGGTGCTGCCAGTCCAGCACAATGGAGCATTCTGTGTCCAGGAGCCTCTGCTGGCGGCCCCCTGGCTCCTGCAGCCCCTCCAGACAATGGCAGGGCCCAACAGGCCTGATAACCGGTGACAAATGTATGTGAATGACCAGCTCACAGGAAGTGGCCTTCAATAGTCCGATAGCTTCCTGTATCCTGACATTGTGAAGGCCCACTTCCTGTGCTGTCTCCGAAAATACAGCAAGGCAGAGCTGGGGGCAGGGGCAGAGTCCACCCCCCAGGCCCAGGCACTATTCAACCCTCTCCCCATCCCCACCCCCCATGCCACCAGTCTCACCTGACTCCCGGCCAAATCCCACCCCAGCCCAGGCACAACAGAGGACCTATTCTCAAAGAGTCTGCAGCCTTCCTCATTCACCACCGCCCCCTCAACCCCGCCCGCCTGCGGCCAATTCCAGGATCCCAGGCCCTCTGCTGGGAAAGGCTTTCCCATGCTACTCGCATACCTCGGGTACACTGTAAGCACACTTCCCCTGTCCGCAGGTCACCCGACCCGAACGATAACCTTCAATAGGCTTATGAATGCTTATTAAGTCTACCCTTCCACCTTATCTCCCCAGAGGAGATGATCACAATTCCTTTGGCTTCCTCCTTGTCCAAAAAAAAAAGCACAGCACAGCAATAGCCGGGGAGGCGGGGACGCCTCTGCCCCGCTGAGCTCCGGTGGGACTCAGGAAAAGGCTTTCCCAGGCTTTGCCTCCCCAAGCACCGTGCACCCTAGAAGGAGCTGGCCAAAGAGATCAAGACCGCCTGCCAACTAGCAGGGCAAGCGTCCGGAGGGTCTTCCATGGAGTCAGGTACAATGCTTAGCGCTCTCCCCCTCGACCATCTGGTGACAGAGGGAGTAAATCCTCATGTTAAAGACAAGCACTGAAATAAGCCAGACAGAGGAAGACAAATACTACATGTTATCGCCTATATACGGAATCTAAAAAATAAACTGATGAAAAACAAAACAGACACTCCCAAACTAGTGGTTACCAGTGGGAGGAGGGAAGTGGGGAGGGGCAAGATAGGAGTAGGAGATTAAGAGGTACCAACTACTGTGTATAAATTAATAAGCTAAAAAGATATGTTGTACAGCACAGAGAACATAGCTAATATTTTATCAGTTCAGTCGTGTCCGACTCTTTGCGACCCCATGGACTGCAGCATGCCAGGCTTCCCTGTCCATTACCAACTCCCACAGTTTACTCAAACTTATGTCCATCCAGTCAGTGATGCCATCCAACCATCTCAGCCTGTCGTCCCCTTCTCTTCCCGCCTTCAATCATTCCCAGCAGCAGGGTCTTTTCCAAGGAGTCAGGTCTTCACATCAGGCGGCCAAAGTATTGGAGTTTCAGCTTCAGCATCAGTCCTTCCAATGAATATTCAGGACTGATTTCCTTTAGGATGGACTGGTTGGATCTCCTTGCAGTAATATTTTATAGTAACTATAAATGGATATAATCTTTAAAAAGTGTGAATCACTCTGTTGTACACCTGCAACATAATATTGTGCATCAACGACACTCAATAAAAACAATCTTTTTAAGAAAATAAAGACAAGCCCACAGAGAAGCTAGGTCATCAGCCCAGGGTCACTCTGAGGCAGAGCCAGACCTCCCCAGCCTTGCTTGGCACCGGGAGACAGGTTTAGATACAGGAAAGGGGAGGATACCTTTCACCCCACTCCTCTCATACCCGCTCTAGGACACCCACCCACCTTCCAGACGCTGAAATTCCCCCAACCCTGGAGAGGGGCAGGGGCTGCACCTCTACCCCCAGGAGCCTGCCACTGTGAGCATTGTTCTATGGCTTCAATACCAGGGCACTGAATCAGCCTCGGGCCATTGTGGTCACTGGTGGGAGGGGGGGCTGCTGTGGGGAGCAGGGAGGTCAAGAAGTGACAACCTATTCATCGCCCGCAGCCACGGGAGACCTGAGAGCCAGCAGCTCGGCCAGGAGCCCCGGGTTCCGTGAGTCCAGGAATCGGCAGAACAAAGAGGTCTCTGGAGATGGAAGGAAGGAGGCGAGGAAGCCCTCACCAACTTTCCCACCCTCTACTCTCCACCGTCACAGGGTGAAGGGGGTGACAGCCAGCTTTCCTGGGGGTACGAAGAACCCAAAGCCACCAGCCAAGGGCACACCTCCCACGGCCTCCTCCACCTGTGACTTAGCCTCTGAGTCTGTGTCCTTACTGCAAAGGAAGTAAATGAGATAACCATGAAGCACCAAGCTCATTCGAGCTCAGGGAGCAAGCAGCTTTTCCTTCTCAACTCTTCTGGGCTTTATCTGCTTCAGGTTCCCAAGACCAACAAGGTCGACGACATCCAGCCCTTTGCCAAGAAGCAGGGAACCTCTGCTATCCCGGGACTTGAGAAGCGGGCAGGGCAGGAGGCCACTGGCAGCCTGGCTGAAAGCACCATCATGCCTGCCTCCAACGCTGGCTCCTGGACCCTCCGGGAACCCGCGGCCACATGAGACCCAGGGCTGCTGACCCCAGAGGGAGATACCGAGGGCTGGGGAGGGGCAAGGCACCAGGGGAGGCCCTTGCAGTGGTCTCTAGCGCACCGAGTGGGGCGGCCTAACTGACAAGGATGTGTGGGCTCCTGGATTTGTCATCTGTGACCGACTCGGAATCCCGGCAAACCTCTGAGCCACTTTCCCCCCATGCTCAGCTTTTAATCAAAGAACACACAGCTCAAGGAGAAAGTCTTCACTAGAATATCAGCCTGAACCAAACCAATCGCGCAGGGAAATCTTCTGGGAGAAAAAGAACAGGAGTGATGCTTGGATTCTCAGTGCTGTGTCTACCCTCCCGACATGGAAGGTCCAGAGTTGCAGAGTTCAGCTAAAACCAAGACAGCTGGAGCTGTTCCCTTCAAAGTGCCCCGACAGGGAGATTCGGGGGTTACGGCTGGCCTCTAACAGCTGCCAAGAGGCAGAAGGGTGTCCAGGCTCCAATAAGAAGGGGAAGGCTAGGACCTGTGCCTGTGGTCCAGCCCACTGACTGCTCCTTCACCCCAGAGATCACAGGGATCGTCGGCTCCGAGGCTTCCGTGAGGGAGTGGAGGAGCCAGCCCCAGCCTCACCCGAGGACCAGGCTGGGGGCTGGTGCGCTCCCGCCTCAGGAGGCAGGGCACCTGCGTCCAAGGCTCTGGCTGCAGCCCCTCTCCCCGGCGGAGATTCCCCCTCTCTGCGTCGCTACTCTGTCTGTCCTTCTGGTATGAGTTGAACTGTGTCCCCCCAAATCCACACGTGGAAGGCCTGGCCGCTTCCCCCGAGCACCCAAACATGTGACTACATCCAGAGACAAGGCCTTTCACAAGTGACTAAGTGAGGGCCCATTCGTGGGCCCTAATCCGACCGATCAGGGCCTTTAGGAGAAGAGGAGATCTAGACGCAGATGCCAGGGACTCAGGAGCCAAGAGGGACAAGCTTGTGAAGAGGCATCAAGAGCACGGCCTCTGAAGCCAAGGAGAGAAGCCACTGAGAGAAGCCCAGTGGCTAAGACCTGGTGCTCTCAACGCAGGGGGCCTGGGTTCGATCCCTGGCCGGGGAACCAGATCCCACGTGCTACAAATAAAGATCCCAAGTGCCACAACTAAGACCCAGCACAGCCAAATAAATACATACTTTTTTTTTAACTACCACTAATCAAAATAACCAACTTTTCCTAAGTGCTAACGACAGGTAAGTCTCTTGTGCTAAATGCCTCGCGGGTGTTTTCTCTCCATCCTCACAGCAACCCTGAGGTGAGTGATATGCTGGTCCCACAGGACACGTGAGATGAACCAGAGAAGCAGCTTGGGAAAGGCAGCTGTCAGTGGCAGTGCTGGGCTGTGAACCCAAGCAGTCTAACTACAGAGCTGAATTTCTCAGAGGGGAAAGGGACGGGCTGGGATCTGAGCCCATCAAGGTCCCGGCACAGGACGGTGAGGCAGGGGCCAGCCAAGGACAGGGGTTTAGGGAAAACAGCGGCGGAACAATCCACCTTGTCATCAACTGACCAAACAAGGAACACAGAGGCCTCCATCTGTGGGAAAGACAGTGACCTCCTACCCTCCCACACGTGGGGAAAACAGCCTGGAGAGCATCAAAGGGGCAGAGCTGCCCCAGAGGTTTATCTTTGGTCTGTGGGCCGGGAAAACCAAACAGGGAAAGGCAGGAGAAGCAGGCCGCAGAGATAAGGCACGCCAGCCGCCAGCAGAGGGGCCGCGGCGGTGCCAGCACACTCTCAAGGGTGTTCCCCTTGCTCAGGTCAACCGGTGGGCAGACCAGTGGACCCCGGTTTGCTGTGATGACGAGCAGCAAATTGGGAAGGGGAGGGGCAGTGGGGTGGCAGCAAGCCCAGCGCTGCCAAGAATTCCCCGAGTTATCTCGGGTGAGCCGCTTCCCGTTCTGGGCCTCGATCCCCTGAGTGAACAGAAGCGGAACCGGGACCCCTCTCCTGTCTGCACTCCTTGGGGAGGAGGTGCAGACAACGAGGGCTTCAGATAAACACCAGACGTTCTAGGCCAGCTTCGTGATAAAATGAGGATACCCCGGGAGTTCCCTGGAGGTCCAGTGGTTAGGACTTAGGCCAAGTTAGGACTTGGCTCTTTCACTCCCGTGGTGCGGGTTCGATCCCTGGTCAGGGAACTAAGATCCTACAAGCCGTGCCACATAGTAAAAGAAAAAAGAAAAAAAGAAACCTAAGATTCCTCATGGTACGCAGTGTGGCCAATGATTAAGAATGATTAAGAAAAAAAAAACTGAGGACATCAAAGCCTGCTCCATCTCTCGTTTCCAAGGCTTCCACCTCACCTGCCAGCCCACCCTCCCCTTCCAGGCCACAGCCAGAGGGGAGGCACAAAGGGAAAATGGAGAGAGAGGGAGCAGAGACACCCCAGCAACAGTGGTACCCTCAGGCTCCCGCGCGTCCCCACGCCTTCCCAGCATCTGTGTTCCTCGGAGTCAGCCCAGGGGTCCACAGAGGCCGAGAGCAAGCCCCAGCTGGTAAAGGCGTTACAGCTCCTCAGGCTCTGACCGGGGCCCCGCGGGTGTCTTGGAGGGCTCCCGTCCACCCTGCCCAGCTGCTGCACGACTTTGATGACCACGACACGAAGGGTTTCCTGAATGCTTTCCTGAGGACATTGTTCCCCTCTGCAGTGTCATCAAGGTCAAATTCATCATGGGCCAGGCTGGTCCAGGTCCTACCCAGTGGGGAAAGCCCGCCCTCTGTCCAAGCCCCACTTCCCCCGGGAAAATTCAGCCAGTGCTTTCTCTCGTTTTAGCTCATTACCAGCCTCGGAGACGGCAAAGCCGTAGGAAACACGGCTGCCGTGAGCTCAAGACTGCAGAGCACACACCTGGGGGGTCTGGGGGGCGGCAGGGGGAATTCACAACTAGAGACAGACATCTGGGAGCCCCACTCCGTCTTCCTAAGAGGCTCGTCTCCACACCCAGCCCAGGACGTGCTCCATCCCAGAATCACACTCAGGGGCCTCTGAAGTCATTCAACGTTTATTGGAAATGCCTCTGTGCAAGGTTTGTTCCCTGCCCTCAAGGAACTCACAGTCTAGGGGAACGGACACACAACCAGCACAACGCCTTGTGTAAATGCCGTGGGAGGAGAGCGGACCCTGGGCCGGAGAGGCAGTCTCTGCTCAACCCCCTGGGCCGTCCTGGAGTGGAATAGAATTCACCAGGCATCCCAGGAGGCTGGCTGCGCAGTGCACACGAGGCCTCAGGACCCGGACGGGCACCGCACAGTCAGGAGGTGGCACAAGCCGGGCTCTGTCCTGGGGACGATGCGAGGGAGGCGGGGGCAAGACGGCGAAAGGACGTGCGTGGCGCACACGGGGCTCAGGAGAGAGAAGCCATGGAGGTCTTTAAGGAGGGACCTTATCAGGGATGTGTTTGACAGAGAAAATGCTGGGAGGAGTGGAAGGAATTTTCAGGAAGACACCAAAAGTTTAGGCCAGAGGTGATGAGGGCAGCGAAGCGAGATGAAGAAAACAGACAAAAAAAGAAACCGCCACAGGTGGGTGGGGGTGGGGACGGGGCAGGAGGGTCAGAACCCAGCTGAGCAACAGGAGAAAGGAGATGGAATCTATGCTAAACACTGCACTGGTGTTTCACAAACACTCTCCATCTTCATCCCCACTGTACAGATGCTGCTTAGGAAAGCTGAAGTGACTTCCCTGGTCACAAAACTAAATCACACAGTTAAGCTTCAAACCCACGTCAACACCTTTAACCATCATCATACAAATCAAGACACAGAGATACATAGTGAGCTGTTTCAGAGGATGATCTGGAGCCTGGGGGGCGGCGGGGAATTCACAACTAGAGACAGACATCTGGGAGTCTTCAAGGTAGATCAGTAGGTGGCTGAAGGCACAGGTGAGGCTGAAACTATCTGGCAAGAAAACAAACATGGAAGCTGGAAGAACACTCGTAGTTAGGAGAACAGGAGGAGGCGATGGCAGAAGAGATAGCTGGAAAACGAAACGGTGGTGCGGTGATATCAAGACAGAATTCCATGAAGTGTGCTGGATATTACGACTAAGAATGGACACCAGATTTGCAATCATAAAGGCTTTTAGCCAAATTGGCTTCACCACTGCAGCGCTGGAGGCAGAGAGCAAGCAGCAAGGGCCAAGAGGGATGCAGGGATGGGGCTGAGGAGGCTGGCTTATTTAAAAAAAAAAAAAAAAAGTGACCTTGAAGGTTGCATCTGAAACCACACGTGGAGACTGCTAGGCCACATGGTTATGTACAATTCTCCCGCTGCGCTAAGCAGCTCAGGCACGGAACCAAACAGAAATGGACAGGGGAGCTGGGGTTGGAAGTGCAACAGGGGCAGTGGAGAGGGGCGTAAGGACACAAAGGACTGGGCTCTTCTAGAGAGAAGAACTGCCCTTTCTAGGACTCCAGTAAACATGTTTAAAAATACCAGAAATATGTGGAGGACCCATTCGAAATTTTTAAACAGAAACAAAGCCAAGGTTTATCCCTGCACTGAGAAGGATTTGATAAACAGATAACTAATGTTAACAAACTTAATTCAAAAGGAATAAACAGTTTTTAAGTACATGCAGAGGATGAGATGGTTGGATGGCATCGCCAACTCAATAGATATAAGCTCGAGTGAACTTTGGGAGTTGGTGATGGACAGGGAGGCCTGGCGTGCTGCGGTCCACGGGGTCGCAAAGAGTCGGACACGACTGAGTGACTGAACTGACTGAGGTACATCAAGGTACCCATGGAACAGGAAGCAAAATGATACATACTAATTATTAATAATGCCTCTTTACTCTTAAAGCTGATTCCCCCAGGGACTTCTCCTTAGCAGTTCGAGAGACTGTTCAGGAAAAGCACAGAGGAGCATTTATGTCTATTCCATTATCAGACTGGCTGCCATCCCGAGTCGATAAAAGGGGGATTTTACCGGGATACAACAACATTTCCATGTTTCTGAAGCTCTAAGCTGGCTTCTCACTCCTTTTACACTACAACAGGGAGGACAGCGGTATCCCCATCCTTCCGAGGCCAACAGAGGTGGAGGTCACACCGTTCTCGTGCCTCCAAGGCTCCCTGTTCCAGCCATCCTGAGGGGCGACACTCTCGGGTGCTCCCCCACACCTTCCTCCCCACTTCTCGTCTCTGACCTTGACACAGCACCGATGTGGCTACTACTTAGCAACACAGGTCGAAGCCTGCACTCCCCTAGCCAGCCTGGCTCTGGGACATGGCAGTCCCTCCTATGAAACACTCCCCAAGAAGCCCTGGACCACCAGACCTATGAGGGCGGGTCCCGGGATCACTCTCCCAGCCACAGCGGCTTGCTCTCTCCTCCTGATCCCAGCTCACCAGGATCACAAGGATATACGGAACTCTTTTTCCCGCAAAAAAACTAAAGCAGCCAACACTTACTGAGCACCTACCTATTGCCATGGGCTCTGCTAAGAACTTTACATATGATATCTTAGCTTTGCAACAACCCAGCAAAAACAGGTCTTCTTATTCCTGTTTACCAGGTAACTGACACCTGAAGCTCAGAGAGGCTACGTCATTCAGCTAGCAGTTGAGGCAGCATCATACATCTGTCGACCTCTAGGATCCACCTCGTTTTCACTGTACCACACGGCCCTGGCTCACCATTCTACAAGTGCCCAGAGACCTGTGCCGGAGGGGAAAAGGAAAAGTGAGATAAGACACGAGCAAGCCTCTTGGTTTTCACTGCCTGGTTCCCGAGTGACTCTGGGGAGTCTAATCTCACGGTGTTTCGCTCAGCTGACAGCCTCGCCAGCCTGGGCCCTGGCAAGCTGACAGGGGTCAGAGGGCCCCCGGCTGGCTTGTCCTGGCAGCTGCCCAGCTGACTTGCGCTAACACAGCAACAGGCACAGGAAAGGCAAGAGAGGGAGTGGAAAAGCACCAGACACCAGGCCCCTGGGGGCAGAGACGCGAGCCCTGACGTGCTCAGACAGGGTAACACTGCTCTAACGCCACACTGGGCTTCCCTGGCGGCTCGGCAATGAAGAATCCGCCTGCCAGTGCAGGAGATGTAGGTTCAGTCCCTGGGTCGGGAAGATCACCTGGAGACGAAACAGCTACCCACTCCAGTATTCTTGCCTGAAAAATCCCATGGACAAAGGAGCCTGGCGGGATACAGTCCATGGAGCCGCAGAGTCTCAGACCCAACTAGTGACTAAACAACAACAAAGCCACCACTATTACCGGGGGTGGGGAGGCAAACCCCAAGTACATCTGCTTACGAGTATGTTTCAGGGGATCAGAAAGTGTGGGAGAAAACCAGTCCGTGCCTTGGCTGGTCCCAACAAGTCTGGCCCATGTTTGCCAAATCCACGGAAAGCCTGCTGCTTGGGACTTCCCTAGGAGTCTAGCGGTTAAGACTTCCCCTTCCAGTGTACGAGATGTGAGTTCGATCCCTGGTCAGGGAGCTAAGATCCCACATGCCTCATGAGCAAAAAAACAAAGCAAAAAACAGAAGTAATATTGTAACACATTCCCAAAGACTTTAAAAATGGTCCACATCAAAACAAAAAACAACACCCTGCTTCCTAACACTACCTGGGCAGAGGCAAGAAAGCAGGCGCTATCCCAGAGCCCCACGGCAGCAGGAGAGCCCAGCCTGTGGGAAAGCAAGAGCCAGCTGGGAATATTAATAGACTTGCTACAGGCAGAAATTCAGTGAGGGCAAGCCCTCCGAAATAAAATTACTTAAAGGGGGCTCAAAGTGAGACTAGGAAAAGGGAGCAACTTGCATTCCCAAGGACAGGGCTTCCTCCGCCAGGCACTGGGAGGAGGTACAGCAGGGCTGGCATGGTTTTTCTAAAACATCTGAAAACCCAAGAATGTCCTCATCCGTGGGAAAATGTTTTTGGTGTTATTTCTGTTATGTTTTCTAAAGTCCTCCAGTGTTTTCCTTAGGCTGATACTAAACTACATATATGCAGGATGCCCCAAAGTGTTTCAAGGGAAACCACTCCTGGGATCTCATATTTGCCACAATTGTTAAGATGATCGCTTAAAAATAAAGCACATCTCTCAGGTTTCATTAGAACGGGAGGGGCAGCTTGACAGGTGGCAAACTGGCAGTCAGCAGGTCAAATTAACCCTATGGGTATGTGAGTATACTTAGAATTTTAAAAAAAAATAAATTGTCAACATTTAAAAATCAGAAGTTTCATGCCAAAAAAAAAAATCCACAAAAATCTGAATTTCTAATATCTTCTAGGAAAAAAATAGATAAAAATCTGGCATCTCTGGTCAAGCAAGCAGCACAAACTGGAAGAAGCTGCCCAGCCACTGCCCCCTTCAGGCGGGCCTGCGCTTTCTAGCCTGCCCTAGCCTCTCATTTGACACCTCACTGACCCCTACAGGCCTGAGTGTTGGTCCAGGGAAGGGATCCCAGGCTTGGCGGTACTCAGGACTGCCACAGGGGGGCAGCACTGGCCTGCTGAGGAGGCCTGTGGCAGCCCCAGCCCATAACCAATCTGACCTCGGCACATCCTTCCAGAACCAGAAACCTCATCCTTATTTCAGTAGCAGATCCTACCACCCCACGTTCCCCACCAGATTTACTCCCTGAGAAGCAACAGCAGTTCATTTCAACATTCCCACCAGGCTCCGGTGTCTGAGGGGGAAGCCACCGACTTGATTTGCCCCCTCCTCTGGCTACCATCTTCGGCCTCCCCTGCTCCCTCCACGCCACAGCCAGAAGCTCGACCTGTTCAGGAGTCCTACCTTCCCCCACCTGGTAACACCATCAGGCCTCAAATCCTGAGGTGAGAAGCAGGGCAAACACCCTCCCCCTTTTAAGGCAGTTCATTCTTCATCAAACACACCACCTGCCTTTGCTCACTCGGGGTGAAGGTCAATTGACTTCATGAGGCAACAGGTTTGCTCTCTGCTGTCACCCTTTCCAACCTCACTGACAACAGCTTTAGTGGCAGCATTCAGTATAAGCTCCAACCGCCCTTCAGGGCAGATGTTCAGTTGTTACCCATTAAGACCCTTAAATTAATCATCCCACTTCATCCAGAATGCCATTTACTGTTCCTACCCCTCTCCTGTATTCCAAAACGCAGGAAAAGCCTCACATAAGATACTCTTGGCAGTACTTCTGAGTGAACAATCAAAAACAACCCACATGTCCAGCGACAGGGAAACAGTTAAAAAACAAACTATGCTATAGTCCCACTTGATGGGCAACTGGAAACAATTAGGGTTATGAAGACCGTGTGACAAGATGGGAAAGTGATTCTGATATGAAATACTATGTAAAAAGAGAATATAAAATTACATGTACAGTAATGATAAGTATCTAAAAACAACTAGGCCAAGAATTAGTGAAAAATACCAAAATGTTACCTTTTTATCTGTACTAAAGCCCTCGGAGTGTAGGTAACCATTTTTCAAACCGCGTGACAAATATTATGTATATATACTACTTTTGATGTGTGCATATGAATATTAAGTTGGAAAATTTGATGTTAATTGTCAAGCTCCCTGGTCTACTCTAATTTAGACTTTGAAAGTCTATAAGCCTCTTGTTATCATGATAAAAATGCCCATGGGAACCTGCGCCTCCAGGACTCTCCGTCTCCAGGATCCAACACAACCACACTAGTAAAACAAAGCTCCAGGGCCCTGAAGTCTTTAGTTAAAGGCCAATGTTATCCTACCTGGAGATGTCTGCACTTACATAACTCCTAAGGAGACCCCAAACACCACCTGGAAGATAGGATTAGATCAAAATGGTTCTCAGACGCCACTTTAATCAAGTTTTGCACTATACATTAATGGGGGGGGGGGGGGTGTGAAAGATGGTGATTGTTTTCAAGCTAATTCACCTGCCCCAAGGCAAACAGTCTGGGCTCCCAAGAACAGAAAACAGTGTTCCTTCCCAGGGGAATCCCCTCCCTGAGCTGCCAGGACAGGATTTCAGGGAGAATGAGCACAAAGGACAGGGCAAGCTAGTTAAGAGAGCCAGGTAGATCTGTGAACTCTCCCACCACCCCAATCCCAGCCACTCCCACTGGAGGCCAAACCGCCTTCCCACCGGGACTGACAGCCAGTGTTCGTTTCGTAACTCTCCCCCCAGTGGTGCGCCCAGCAGCGCAGAAGCCAGGGCAGTTGTGGCCACCATTCAGCTGAGGCGACCTTCAGGCCAGAACCCTCCCAGGCCTTCCTCTTCACTGGCCCCTCCGCTTCCAGCGTGTCTGCCTCGCCATAGCAGAGGCAGTGTGTGTGCAGCTGTAGGGGGGTGGGAGGGGCCAGAAGCAGCAATAAAGCAAATCAGATGTGGGTTCTGGGGCTGGGTCGATGTGGTGGCAGGACCAGCCATGGCCCATGGAAGGCCCCATCGGGCCCTGAGTCCTCCATTAGTTCTTCTCCGGGCGGTTTCTGTTCAGGACGGCTTTAGGAGCAAATTCCAGCTTGTCCTTAAGGCTCACGACCTGGGTGTGGTCCTTGCCTAGCAGCTCATCCAGCTTGCGCTCCTCCCGGCGCTCTGAGATGCTCTTCTCCTCCTCCACAGGCTGTGGCTCCTTCCCCCGGATGAACCATTCCAGGTGGTACCCCACAGCCCCGACCACGAAGGCCACGGGAAAGGTGACGTAGGGAGCATAGGTGCGCACCGCGGTCCAAAGCACAGGCCACATGGCATCTGCAGGAGAGCATAAGGCCGTTAGGCAGAAGCCGCGCCCGCCCCACCGAGCACGGGCAGCCCGCCGGGGCGCTCCGCTGACCAGGCGGCCTGGCACGGCGGCCTGAGCATCCACCCCGTGCAGAGCAATGCAAGAGGGCACCCCGCTTTATGCAACAGTGGGGTCCCTGAAACCATCTAGGCAATGTCAGAAGATTCCGTGTTAGGGAAGAGGACGAGAGTCTACTTTATGGACTACACTCTTTGACAGTTACACAACCACATATGGCAGTGTTCCCCACAAGAGACCCTCTGAGCCTTACCTGATAAAGCCTCAAGCCTGCTGGTGACCCCAGGCCCTCCCTGCACAGGTTGCCGACGTCTCAAGAGTCGGTAAGAGCCTTCCTCTGTTCTATATAATTCCTCCATCAGCAGAGCTAGCCACCCCTTCCCCACCACACACAATCCCACCATGAGTCTCCTGTCCTTTGCCCCGTGTAAAGAAGAAGGAACATATTTAGGCAGCCAAAACCATTACCCAACCAATCTGGATTTTAGGTAAAGAGATAATGGTTTTTTCCTATTCTGAACCCGACTTTCCTGACTAGACGAACCTCTTCAAATCTGCTGACCAAACCACTTTCAAAATACACTCTCTTCAACCAAAGCTATATCCTCATATTTACATAATAAGCTCTTAAAAAATATCACCAACCCATTATACATTCTCTGGACACACTAGAACTTGAAAATGAAAATTCTATGTTTTTGGGAAAAAAAAAAAAAACACCACTGTACAGAACTTCCCTGGTGATCCAGTGGTTAAGACTCCACGCTTCCAATGTAGGGGGCCTGGGTGCACTTCATGGTCAGGGAACTAGATCCCACATGTGGCTAGTAAGAGTTCAAATGCCACCAACTAGAGATTCTGCTTGCCACAACTGAGGCAGCGCACAGCCAAATAAATAGCAGCTAATAAAGAATCTGTCTGCCAATGCAGATGTGGGTTCGATCCCTGGGCCAGGAAGATCCCCTGGAGAAGGAAATGGCAACCCACTCCAGGATTCTTTCGTGGAGGAGTCCATGGACAGAGGAGCCTAGCAGGCTACAGTCCATGGAGTTGCAAAGAGTCAGACACTACTGAGTGACTAACAGTTTCACTTTTTTTTTTTTTTTTCATAAAACAAAACACAACACAGTACAAGCCATGGCAGAAAAACAAAGAAGTGGAATGGCCCTAGAGTTTCCAGAAATGAAGACAACACCAAAATAATGTAAAAACACACAAAGTGGGTCACTCTGATGGCCATTCAGGCTCAAATGATTATTATTAACAATTATCAAGGACTACTCACAAGTATCATGATAGTGATAGCTCCATTTATTGTGCACTAAGCACCAGACCTTGGGGTAAGCACATTATATATACAATGTCCTCTAATACACGTCCACTCTGTGATAGATGGCATGACCAGAGGGTTAAGTAATGTGCCGGAAAGTCTCAACTGAAACATCATTCCCTTTGTACCCCTGTAGGTGTTTCCCCAGCTCAGCTGTCTCTGGTCTACCTCACCAAAGATCAGATGACTCTCTCCCTCTCTCTTTGGTTCTACTTCTCTTTGGAGGAATCCCAGCATTTTGTGGACCCAAGATTATAATGGACCATCACCAGGGAAAAAACTGCAGGAGCAGCTCTGAGCTTGCGCTGAGTCCCTGTCTTAGCACCAGGCACTATGCCAGACAATTCACACACTAGTCATCACCTCATCTTCACAGGTGAAGATCACCTCTCTAAGGAAGGGATTACTAGTCCAGATTTTTGTTGAAGACCACAAAGGCTCAGGAACATAACCTTAACCGGCCCAAGATCACCAGAAATGACAGAGCCACTAATTGGAACCCAGGACTCTCCATCTTCAACACCTATGTTCCTTCAACTGGAAAGAACACACTGCAAATAGGTGTGTGTGTGTGTGTGAGCGCACAGTTCGCTTCACTCAGCCCTGTGCCTCTCTGTGACCCTATGGACTGGCTTCTGTCCAAATCCTGGTCTTGAAGACAGCTTCCTGCAATTCTTCCCCATCAACTTGGCACTTCACTACTTAGAAGAGCTTCTCTTTTTGAAAACTCTAAGATTTGTGATACACTCAGAGATTTGTGAAATGATAAGGACCCTTGAAGAATCTCAAACCTAATACTTCTTCATTTTCTTTCCTGTCTTGTAAGCAAGTCTTCTGTGAGTAAACACGTTCCCTGAACAGCAACTCTCCACGCAGATCACCCATTTGTCTTAACATATATGAAGAATGACTCCACCATGCTTTTCTCTCTCATATGCAGCCCAAGGTCTCCCTCTGTGGTTCATGTTCTAATCATCCCCAAACAACTTAATCCATTCATTTATTCAACATTGAGAGCATTAGACACTTTGTCTGTGTCACATATTGGGCTGGCCTAACCCATTTGTGTGCATTCCTCAAAACACTTTGCGGTCCAAAAGGGCAAGGCCCATGTTTGCGCGTGCCCACTGTGGCCTATCCATCCCCCATTCTTCCGACCCCGTCCGGCATTAAATGCTCAAAAAGTTTCTTGAATGAATAAGCAACTGGCTTGTGTAAAATCACCACAGTCATTCAACCACCCGCCCTCAAAAGGCGGCAGAACATAGCAGGCGCCTTTGCTGATCACAGGAAGCTAGATACTCTAACAAGTCATCCCTAAGGGGTCAAAATGAGAGGCAAAAGTGTCTGGCAAATACCGTGAGGCCTATTTCCAGCCCCGCACGGAGGGAGTCTGAGCGGGAAAAGGTCAAACGGGTTGCAGGGAAACCTGCCTTTGTGCCGGGGGCCCTGGAGGCCCAGTGAGATGAGAAACTGCAGTCAGGAGATTTGAGAACCGCTAACAAGGGCAAAGGAGACCAGACTGGGTGGAAAAATCAATCCTGACCGTCACTGAGACTGGTCCGGGGATGAGAGCGTTAAGGAGGTCAGGGTCCAAGGGTCTGCCCTTCGCCCTTCTCTGGGTTCCCGTTCCCCGGCCCCGGCCCCGGCCCCGGCCCCTGTCCCACCACGCTCACGACCTCGTCGGGTCCGTCCTCACCCACGTGCCTAAGGCCGAGAAGCCCTGACCGCTAAGTGTTCGCAGGGCGCTCAGACGCTCACGCCGAGCCCGGGGAAGAAAAGGGGGCCATCTCTTCTTCTCAGGCCTGGTCTGGGCCAGAGCCGACGCTAGGCATTACCCCTCCCCTAACTCAGAGGTCAAGGCCACGAGGCGTCACCACAGCTACGGGCGGCCCGGCAGCAGCTCCGAAAGAGGGACCGCCTGCCGTGAGGCCTGCTCACCTGCGCGAAAGTCCGCACACCACCGTCCGGACCCCGCCCTCCAGCCGAGCGCCGGGAGCCCAGACACCGCCTCTCCCAGCGGCCCGCGGGGCCTAGCCCCGGGACCCGCCCACTGGCGCCGGCTCCCTCGGAGCGCAGGGATTGGCTGAAAGGACTGGGGGAAGCTAGGCGCCCGCAACCGGCCGCGCCGAGCTGAGATGCCTACAGCGTCCCCTTCCGGCCGGGAGGTTTCTCAGTGACGTCACCACGGGCTTTCGTTTGGAGAAAGGCTTCAACTGATGTTGACTAGGAGGCTCGTAAGACTTTGGTCTGGGCACAGAAAAAAAAAAATAAAAAACATGACCCTTGACCTCAAGAAGGGCTCAGCAGAGTAAAATCTAGAACTCTTAAAAACTATTCCGATCTGGGCTAGCTTTCTAGCCGTGTGACGTTGGGAAACGTGTGACATTCAGCCGTCTGACTGAGCCTCCTTTCTCGCCTATGCATAGACGTAATAACACATTTTTCACGGGATGTTGAGAGAGTTGATGAGATAATGCATGCAAAGTGCTCTGCTGGCACATCGCAAGCAGGGAAATAGCATCAGTTCAGTTCAGTCGCTCAGTCGTGTCCAACGCTTCGCGACCCCATGGACCACAGAATGCCAGGCCTCCCTGTCCATCACCAACTCCCGGAGTGTACTCAAACTCATCTTCATTGAGTCGGTGATGCCATCCAAGCATCTCATCCTCTGTCATCCCCTTCTCCTCCTGCCCCCAATCCCTCCCAGCATCAGGGTCTTTTCAGATGAGTCAGCTCTTCGCATCAGGTAGCCAAAGTATTGGAGTTTCAGCTTCAACATCAATCCTTCCAATGAACACCCAGGACTGATCTCCTTTAGGATGGACTGGCTGGATCTCCTTGCAGTCCAAGGGACTCTCAAGAGTCTTCTCCAACACCACAGTTCAAAAGCATCACTTCTTCGGCGCTCAGCTTTCTTTATAGTCCAACTCTCACATTCATACATGACTAATGGAAAAACCATAGCCTTGACGAGAGGGACCTTTGTTGGCAAAGTAATGTCTCTGCTTTTTAACATGCTGTCTAGGTTGGTCATAACTTTCCCTGCAAGGAGTAAGCGTCTTTTAATTTCATGGCTGCAGACATCATCGGCAGTGATTTTGGAGCCCCCCAAAAAATAAAGTCAGCCACTGTTTCCACTGTTTCCCCATCTATTTGCCATGAAGTGATGGGACCAGATGCCATGATCTTAGTTTTCTGAATGTTGAGCTTTAAGCCAACTTCTTCAGTCTCCTTTCATACAAATAATTAAAATACAGTAACACCTGTGTCTTACTTGGCCCCCAGGTGCAAGTATTCACTCCCTCCTCTGTGTCCCCACTGTGCCCTGTACAGATGTCTATTTTATAGCGTATAGAAGAAGAAGGGAAAAAAAAAAAAAAAAAAAACAGTGTAGGCTTCATAACACCCCAACTAGCTCTACGTCACCACCCATGTGATGCAGCAGAAACACACACTAAATCCCTCCTCATCCACCTATAGAGACCACTGTTTCACACCTCCATGCCTTTATTTACACTTTTTCATCTACCTGGAATGCCCTTCCCACTTTTCTCTACCAAAGGAGCTCTGGCTTGTTTTTCAAGCTTAAAGGACACCTTGGTGGAAGCCTCGTAGATTGCATTATCAGGTTAGATCTGCTTCCTGTATGATCTCAAAGATCTCAATGCTAAGTTCTGACAATGGAGGAAGAGAAAAAGGAACTGATAAAGAATAAAGAAAGGTGCAGGAAACCGGGGACTTCCCTGGTGGTGCTGTGGCTAAGACTCTGTGCTCCCAATGCAGGGGACCCAGGTTTGATCCCCGGTCAGGGAACTAGCTCCCACATGCTGCAACTGAAAGATCCCTGAAGCCACAATGATGATCAAAGATCCCGTGCTGCAACTAAGACCCAGAACAGCCAAGTAAATAAGTTTTTGGAAAAGAAATGTATAGGAAACCACTATTAGCAGAAAGTGTTCACTAATTGAATATGTAGAGAGAAGAAAGCTATGACAAACCTAGACAGCATATTAAAAAGCAGAGATATCACTTTGCCAACAAAGGTCCGTCTAGTCTAAGCCAAGGTTTTTTCCAGTAGTCATGTATGGATGTGAGAGTTGGACCATAAAGAAAGCTGAGTGCTAAAGAATTGATGCTTTTGAACTGTGGTGGTGGAGACGACTCCTGAGAGTCCCTTGGACAGCAAGGAGATCAAACCAGTCCATCCTAAAGGAAATCAGTCCTGATATTCATTGGAAGGACTGATGCTGAAGCTGAAACTCCAATACTTCAGCCACCTGACGCGAAGAACTGACTCATTGGAAAAGACCTTGATGCTGGGAAAGATTGAGGGCAGGAGGAGAAGGGGACGACAGAGGATGAGATGGTTGGATGGCACTGTTGACTCAATGGACATGAGTCTGAGCAAACTCTGGAAGGTAGCGGAGGACAGAGGAACCCAGCGTGCTCAGTTCAGGGGGTTTTGCAAAGAGTCGGACTTGACTTCACGCTGAACAACAGCAGCAATAGAGAAGGGAACAGAATTGCCTACAACAGGCAATTAACATGTGCTAGGCATTGGGGATGCAAAAATAACTGGGACCACCTTTTCTCTCAGAGTTGTCTGACTAATGTGGAAACAGAAGGGTCTAGAAAATGAGAGAGTGTGCAAGATGTGATGACAGGAGTGTGCACAAGCAGCAGAGAGAAGGATCCCCAGGAAGAATCAGGGAAGACTCCCCAGAGGAACCTTGAGTCTCAAATGCTGGCAAGCAGTTCTGTTGCCTGAGAACTAAGTGGGGCTCCAGGACACAGACTTAGGAATCAGAGAATTGTAGATTCCCATGCTGGCCCTGCTGCCTGCTAATCTCAGAAAATCTGTTCACCCATTGTTGAAAAAAAAAAAAAAAATGACAAAGAGAGACTTTCCTGGTAGTCTAGTGGTTAAGATTTCACCTTCAGGGGGCGGGGGCATGTGCAGTTTCGATTCCTGATTGGGAGCTAAGATCCCACCTGCTGTCTGTCAAAAAAGTGAAAAAGAAAGAAAGAAAGAAAGAAACAACATTGTAACAAAGTCAATAAAGACTTTAAAATTGGTCCACATTAAAAAAAAATAATCTTAATAAAAAAAAAAATCCCTGGGTTGGGAAGATGCCCTGGAGAAGGGAAAGGCTACCCACTCCAGTTTTCTGACCTGGAAAATTCCATGGACTATGTAGTCCATGGGGTCGCAAAGAGTTGGATACGACTGAGCGACTTTCACACTTTCACACACTTCACTTTCATCTCCTCCTAAGTGCTTGGTAATTGGGTTTTGCTTTCACTTTATGTTTAGTATTCCTCAAATTCGGGCCTCCTTCTGCAATGTCCTATGTCCATTTATGGCATTATTTAGTAAGCCAAAAACTTGACTGACATTTTCAAGGCCTCTTCATCTTTGCATTAGTCCCCAGATCCAGTTTACAGCACCTAGGCCTCCTCAACGTCTCTCAACTTCAACATCATCCCTTACCTGGACCACCTTGGCAACTCCTTCAGTGGTCTCCCTGCCTTCCATTGTCTCCTTCAGTCCATTTCTTTCAAACATTTAAATAAAACCATGTAATCTCTAGCTTACACTCATGGGTCCCTTCCAGCCACATCTCCTTTATTTCCTCTCTACCCCTGTCCTGCCTGTCACCTCTCTCAGTGTCTGCTCTTCCCATCATCTACTACTGTACTGTACATCTAGTACTGTTCCATGACTTTGCCTAAGTGGGTCCATTTGCCTGAAATGAATGTCTTCCCTTTTCATCCCTGACTGCAAAACTCTAATTCATCCTGCAAGATCCAGTTCAAAAGCCCTCTCTTGCAGAAAGCTTTCCCAGACTTGCTGGCTGTTAGAGGCTCCCTCCTCTGGTCTCTTCAGCCCCCTGGGTGAATAGGCCTACCTTTGTGCCATAACTTTGTGTTTATGTGACTCGCTAAGCCAGATGGGAGCAACTCAGGGACTGGATCTAATCCTTCACATGTCCATGGAGCCCAGCACAACTACCTGGGCCACAACACCCTAAGGAGACTCCCCCCATCAGCTCCTCCATCAGCCCCACACGGGGAAACTTTAGACATCACGTCTGCAGCGGGATGCCTGCACAGTCTCAGATGCTGCCTGTCCTCTGCAATTCACTCCTATATACCTCTTGGTCCCAGCAAGCCTGGCCTAGTTTCTGGGAAAACATGTAGACTCATAAAAAGCTGTATAATGTAGAGGGTTAAACTTAGACTCAGCCATTTCCTGGCTTCATGATTTGGGGTAAGTTGTTGAACCTCTCCAAGCCTCAGTTTTTTCATCTGTAAAATGGAGTTGCTAACAACACCTGCCTTATAGGATTGCTCTGAGTATTGTCTAGTTCAAAATTCACCCAGGTCCCCACTTTCGAACCTCAGGATGATAAAGTCACTCAGCCAATGTCTCTCTTGGCAAGTCTGGGGATAACAGACTTATGAGCAGTTCTAGGTGAAACTTGAGAGAGCCAAACAATTTTAGTGTTCCCAAAACTGACCAGCATCAGAATCACCTCATTTGGTAAAAACTTATCCAAGGGCAAAGATTCTATTCACTTTGTCTTACATCAGAGCCCTCTTCACCTCCCAGTGGATAGAGGACCTCTTGCTTTTCATGTGGTCTTCCACACCAGCCTCTAAAATATCTGCTCATGTCACTCTCCTGTTCAAAACCCCTCCGTAGCTCCCCATGGCCCTCAGGACCCAGGCCCACCTTCCTCAAACTGACCCAAAAGCCCAGCATGATCAAGCCTCTGCACTCCCAATGCCCCTCTCTCCTCCAGGCTTCTGCACAGCTCTTCTCTGATCTCGTACATTCTTCACAACCCTCTTTCAGGGGCTAATACCTAGTCATCTCTCCCGCACTCACCCTTATAATGTAACTGCTCGCTTACTTATCTATTTTTCCCATACAGCTGCTAGCACCATAAGAGTAGAAACTTGTTCAGGGCTATCTTCACGGTGATGGACAGGGCCAACCATGGTTCTTGATAAATACTTGCTGAATAAATGAATGAGAAGAACTGGCTAGTCCAGAGGGACCCAGAAGAGCAGGCAACCCCACGGGAAGGTTCTTCCTCCTGCCTCAAGGTGACACGTCAGCCTGAGGACTGGAAAGATGACATTGTGGGTAGGAGCTGCCATCTTTTTCTGGGCTCAGAAGGCTGTAGAGCTAAAAGCTCAGGATTAACATTGGACAGACTTGGGTCAACGCTCTTAGCTCTGCCTGTGACTTTGGCCTAAACACTTGACCTCTCCTGAGCTCCAGCTTTCTCATCTGTTAGAAGATTGAGCTACATTCATGTAAAGCACTCACATCTTGCCTGACCCACAGCAAGCATCCAATAAACATTAGGTTTGGGATGCCACTTAGCTTCCCAGTAAAGTGCTGCTCTCTCTTTTGTTCCCCATCAATGTGCCCATGCAGTAGAGGCATCAGAAAATGTGATGGCACAGAACGGAACAGTTCCCAGAGCAGAGAGAACACTGGCTTTTTAGGGAAAAGAACACCAATGTTTGTTCACATCAGAGACAGCAGCCCTCCCCGTTTATGAAGCACACGCTTCCCTCTCGGGGGGCGGGGTGGGGGGAGGGAAGCCCAGGGAACTGGCAGGCATAAAGGAAGCCAGGCTGAACAGTATTTTCTCCCCAAGGAAGCCCCTTTCCCCCATCTGGCCCACGAAACCCCGCTCTCCCCAGATCAAGAATGTGGCTTCGGGCCTCCCCCCACCCCCCACCCCCCACCCCCCCCCCCACCCCCCCACGCAGGCACGCGCAGAAGTGGCTTCTTCTGGAGAGAGCAGCTGGCTCAAGTGCAGTTCTGCCGTTTTATTTTTCCTGGGATACTCAAGGGGATGTGGGAACAGCCACAGGTGTGGTGAGGGGAAGCCCCCATCTCCCCTCCCCAGCAGCTGGGGAAAGGGGAGAGGCCCAGGCGCCCTGGTCCTGGGTTGGTCCAGCCACTGTGGTCCCTGGGCCCGGTGGGCTGAGGGCTCAGGGGAGCGCCCCTGGGAGGGTGGGGCGGGCTCCTAGGCGGGGTTCGGGATTCTTCATAAAAAGCCACGAAGCTTGATTTCCCCACGAAGCCCAGCCCCGCGGGGTGAGGGGGGGGGCGGTGAGGAGAGGGGGGACGCAGAGCCCAGATGGGGGACCCGGCCCGGCCTGGCCCGTGGGGGGTTTGGGGGGGAGTAATGGCAGAGATGGTGCCCGTGGGGAGGAGGTGGGGACGAAGCGTCGGACCTCGAGGAAGAGGGGTCCCGGTGGGGGCACAGGGCGGAGAGGCACGGCCCCCAGCCCAGCCCGGGCGCCTTCGCGTGGGGTCAGGAAGGTAAAAAACCCACGAGCGCGTGACGGGCCGGAGGGGCCGGGGCGTGCGGTGCCGGCAGGGCGGGCGCACGGGGCGGCCCGCGTTCACAGTGACCTCGACGCTGGGTGTACAGTACGGGTAGAAAACCGCGGGCCCGGGCCCGGGCCCGGGCTGGGCGGGCCGGGCCGGTCACAGCCTGGTCTGGGCCTCGGGGATGTAGATCTCGATGCTGTCGGCGCTCTCGGTGGCCGAGCTGTGGCGGAAGGAGGCGGCGCGCTTGGCCGCCAGGAGCCGCTTGCGCGCTTCCTGCCGCTGCCGGTCCACCGAGTCCAGGGAGCGCTCCTTCACCGGAACACCCCGGCCCCGCGAGGGCTTCTTTGGTATCGGCGGAGGGACCTTCTTCTCCTCCTGCCGGCAGAGGGGCGGCACTTAGCTTGGAGGCGGGGTCCCGGCCGACTCCCCACCTCGCTCCCCCGCGGCCCCGAGGGGGTTCACAGCGCACACCTCTGACTAGTGAGCCAGGCTCTCGAGAGCGCGTGCGGGCCCCCCGAAGCCCCAGGGGTGCCTGTTCTGCCAAGGTCAAACCCACGTTTCATCTTAAAAAAAAAAAAAGGTGGACTCGTGCGCCCCCTGGTGGAGCCGTTTTCCACCTCTCGCATCAGAGAGAGGGTTCGCTTCCTCGCGGGGAACGGATGGATGCTCTCCCTCCAGACCCAGGGGGAGTGCAGCTCCCCTGACCTGGGCAAGACAATGGGGGTTCACATTCCAAGCTGCCGGGCCCCATCTCTGTGACGGTCTAGTGAGATGAGGGCTGAAGCTCCCCTCCGTGCCTAGAGCCAAGCTGAGGCCAGTCTGCCAATCTGACTTCCTCAAACTACAGCTGTAGCTTTCTTTGGTAAAGAAAGGGGCTCTTGCAGCTCAGGCAGTGATGAGGTGGTTCTTGTCTTGGAACCAAGCAGAGGGCAATGACCCGGAGGGTGGTAGTAGAGGGTCCCCATCACCTGTTCAGGGCTGCCTTGGCTGGCCAGGGTCTCCTCTCCTGCTTTCCTCTCCCCCCCACCCCCCCACACTCTCTGGGAAAGGGCATTTCCCAGGGTTTGGACTCTTGGCTTGAAGGGACCTCCCCCCACCTTAGGCTCCAGGAGTTTCCAGCTGTTGGCCTTGAGTTGCTGTAGCTCCAGGAACTTGAGGGTCACATCCTCGATAGAGAGCTGCAGGAGGTCCCAGAAACCCGCCAGGTCCTGGAAGGTGGGCACAGGGAACGCAGTGGGGTCCTGCAGTGGAAGGAGTCAGAGGGGAGGCATCCAGTCAGAGGGGCCTGAGCCCAAGCCAGGAGCTGAGAAAGCCCAACCCCACCCTCACTGTCCAGAAGTTCAGTCTGGGAGAGTGGAGTGGGGACTGGGAGGAGGGAGACAAGAGCGAGCCCAGACCTCTCTGTCATGGGCACAAATGCCTGGTCTCCCCGCCAGGTATCCATGCACTCTGGTCGTCTACCAGGTACACACACCTGAGGCTCCATGCCCACGATCACTCACCATGCTCTGCTGACACAGCCGGAAGAACTGCTGAACCTTTTGGGACAGGAGAAGTTGTGTGCTGCCCACGGCACTGCGGATTTTCTCCAGGACTGGAGAGCAAAAGGAGATGGGGGAGGGGAATGATGCCTCTCCTACCTCTGCCTCCAGGAAGTCTGCCTGGGATGACTCTGACCCCTGTTGTTATCTGGCACCATCTATCCGTCTGTCTCCTCCGGCCCCTCCCCATCCCATATACTCAAGATCCTAACAAGCAACTCCTGCGCCATTTCACCAAGAAGACTGACTCCCCAGACACTGATGTTTCTTCCATCATACGATCTACATTTCTTGACTGGCTATCCTCCTGTGTCCTCTTGCCTCCCATGCCAGAGGAGAGATGGAAATCAGCACCAGTCCAGCCCTACAGCCTTAGCCAGCCAGGTACTAGCTCAGTGACACCTCGCTGGCAGAACTTTGTCACCCATCAGAGTCCTTGGCTCACTGAGAATTACCAAATAATGTCATGTCCCTGACTCATCTTCTAGTCACGATCCTATCAGCTTGAGGGTTGGGCGGTAAACCGCTGTCTGCCCTCACACTGTACCTGCAGACCCCTCTGGCAGGACCATGTCTTCCTGGCTGAGTCTCCTTCCCTCAGGCCGCAGACAAGAGCTGACCCGCACACTGCCTCCCCCTCTGCCTGAAGGCCTGCTCTCACACCTGGATCAGACCTGGATTCCCAGCCAGCCCAGATGGAAATAGGGCCTCCTGGAATCTCCATGGCCTTGGGCTGGTAGCCGTCTCCTAGAAAGCCCAGCCCTTTCACTCGCTCACTCTCCCCCGTCCCAGCTCTGGCCTCTGAAGCTGCTCGCGCTTCCTTCCAGGAGCTCCCGGCACACTGCCCGTGGGAGCCACCAAGGCCTGGGGTCACGCCGCCAAGTGTGAGAAAGGCACGGTCACGCCCAGGGTCCTCCCGTATCCCGCCGTGGCCCGGCCACCGCCAGCCCCCAGGCCGCCGGCGCACCGAGCCCGCACTCACTCTCCTCCGGCAGTTCATAGTCCTCCGCCTCGCGCTCCATCTGCTGGCACCAGTGCTCCAGCTTCTCCACCTCCGCCCTCAGCATCTTGATGAACCACTCGCCATCCCGTGGGCAGGGGGACGTGCGGCCTGAGTCCGGGAGGCTACGTGAGCCGCGCTCCATCCAGGAGTCGCGGCGCCCGGACCCGGGGCCGGGGGTAGGGGCAGGGGCAGGGCCGGGCGACCCATCGGTGGCCGGCGGCTCGTACGGCAGTGGGTAGCCCTCGCGGTAGGCCCACTGGCCCTGCGTGTGGACCGTGCGGAAGACTGAGTAGGTGGGGGCCCGGGGCCCGGGCTGGGGCTCAGAGGCGTGCCTCTGGAAGGAGCGTCCGAATTGCAGGGCCTTGTCTTCTGTGGCCACGGTGGCCAGGCCGGCCAGGCCCTCCAGCTCCAGGTCAGCCTGCACGCCGGCTGTCACACTGTTGGAGCGCTTGAACCTCGCCCGCCTGGTGAGAGAGGTGGCGGTCATCTCTGCGCCTGCCTAGTCTCACCCCAGCCCTCACCTGCACCCCAGGGCAAAAGGACAACGAATGAGACAGGAAACCTACAAAGTGATGGACAGTCCTCCACCACCTTTAAATGTATCGGTCCTCGCCACAGGTGAGCACATAATATACCTACCTGTTGCACCGGTTCTAGACAGGGGTGATATTCAAAACATTAAACCACTTATACTCGATGGGCAGAACAGAGGCTGGCATATACCAATCGGACAGACATAGCCAAAGTGCTAGGGCATCACCCTGCAGAAGCTGGGCTGAGGCCCGCAGTCACCCAGCTGCGAAACAGCAGAGCCAGAATGTGGACCCAGGGCTGCCACACTCCACAGCCCAGGAACTCCTCACCACACCAGCTGCTAGAACATCAGGAGGAACTGTCTTAGAGCAGCTGGGGGAAGGAGGGTGGGCTGCAGCTGGGAGGACTTCTCCTCTAGGGACCCCAGGGCTCAGCACAGAGCCTGGCCAGACAGTCAGCTGGTGCCAAGAGAGCTGAATTAAGTTGTTGACAGGAATGATACAGGGCCTGGAAATTTCTTGTTTTTGAGTTAATAACATGCAAATCTTATGCAAAACAGAGTCAATTAGCCTTGTTATCCCCCCTGACCACCCCCACCCGACTGAGTTCAGTCAGAGTGAGGGCTCTTTTCTATGAAGAAGTCACTTCTCCCGAGGGGCAGGAGGTTGGGGTCAGACAACACTTAAAGAAAGGAGAGTCAGGAGACGCGGGGGTGGCAGGGAGAGATGAATAGAAGTTTGCGGTCTGGAAATTCACGGAGCAGGCAAGAAAAGCCCATGTGTCCGAGGCTACCTTCACTCTCATGGTCAGAAGAAAAAAGGGGTTGGGAGCTAGGTTTAGGGGCTCCTCCAGCTTCCTGGGAGACTCCCACAGCCCCCACAACTTCAGTCTTCCTCTTGCTGCCCAGGCCTTCTTTCCCTGCATGCTTTGCCTGCCTGCTTCCCTCCAGCTGGCGGGCTGCCTGCTGGGAGCCTGTTGCCATAGAAACCAGGCCCGGAAGGATGCGGCAGGACCCAGGAAAGAGAGACGCACTCATGTGCAGTCTCCAACCAGCCCTATGTCCCAACCCCCACCCAGAGAGAGAGAAAGCAAGAACATATCCACATTGCCTCCCACATGGTCTTCACCTTGCTGCCTGCCCTGTCTTGCCCTGGTCAGGACTTGTATCATTCCTACCTTGACTACTGGATCAGCCTCCTTTTAGACACCACTGCCTCCACTCAGTATAGCAGAGATGAGCACCAGACTAGAAGGCAGACCTGAGTTCCAATGCTGGCCTTGATGCTACGTGCCTTTGAGAAGTCACTCACCCTCCACCCAGACCACCTAGTATATAATATATGTATATGTGTATATAAAATACATTATATGGCATATATGAACATATATTACATATAAACACACACACATATATGATATAAAATGATAGGAATGGACCAGTACCATTGCCAAGGTACCTCCTTTCTCTAAAATTATACTTTGCAGGTGGGGGATAAGTGTAACAGGCAAGGGAGATTAAGAGGGACAAACTTCCGGCTACAAAATAGTATAAATAACTCACAGAGGTGAAATGTACAGCATGAGTAATATAGTCAATACTATTGTAGTAACTTTATATGGTGACAGATGGTAACTAGACTTATCGTGGTGACCACTGAAATATATATATATAGTGTATGGAAATACTGAATTTTTGCACCTGGCACTGCACAGCATTGTAGGTCAATTATACTGCAATAAAAATAATAAAATAATTTTTAGATAAAATAAAATTATACATTTTAAAAATTATATCTTATACAATTATACCTATGCATATTTTAGGATCTGGGGCCCAACTTTCCCTCACCAATCCACCCAGGACTAGAATAGTCTTTCTTTCTTTCTTTAATACTTATTTACTTATTTGGCTGTGCTGGGTCTTAGTCAAGGCACAAGGGATCTTTATTCTGAAGTGCAGGATCTTTAGTTGTGGCAAGAGAACTCAGTTGCAGCATGTAGGATCTATTAATAGTTCCCTGACCAAGGGTCAAACCTGGGCCCCCGGCATGGGGAGTGCAGAGTCTTAGCCACTGGACCACCAGGGAAGTCCCTGGAGTAGTCTTTCTGAAGCTGACCTCTGCCCAACTCATTCCCCTGCTCAGAACCATTTCATTACTCCCCACTGCCAACAAGATAGAGTCTAGGCTTCCTGGGCTGACATTTACTCTGGATGCAGTTCTCTCTGATCTTATCCCGCTTGCACCCTCCTTGCTCCCCAAGTAGATTCTCGTGGCCCTTACTTTAGCCTCTGCATTTGCTATTCCCACTTAAAAAGGCCTTCCTCCTCCTCATTCCCTGTTGGTTCCCTGCTCAAGTTCCCTCTTCTTCTGTGAGCCTTCCCTAGACCATCCTCAAAACCATTCCTCTCTCAGCTGTCTTCTTGCACATGGAGGCAGTCCCGCACTTTAGGGCTTCCCAGGTGGCTCAGTGGGTAAAGAATCTGCCTGCAGTGCAGGAGACACAGGTTCCATCCCTGGGTCAGGAAGATCCCCTGGAGAAAGGCACAGTAACTCACTTCAGTATTCTTGCCTGGGGAATCCCATGGACAGAGCAGCCTGCCAGGCTACAATCCGTAGGGTAGCAAAGAGTCAGACAGGACTGAGCACTCATACATGCCACTGTTTGGTTACATTGTTCTGTTTCTGGTGAGAGTTCTGTGTGTCTAACTGAACTATTAGGATGCCCTTTGGCTTCCTTTGAATATTTTTGTGCTTTGAGCTCCAGTTAGTCTCTGGCTCCTTCAGTGCTCCAGCAATGGCAAACCCCACTGGGAAAGGTGGGGCTTGCCCCAGTAAATACACTAGTGAAGATATGCCTTCCTTATTTGCTTTCCTGTTGCCCCCACAAAGCATGGATGTGTCTTTCGGTATCTGTGCCTTTCACTCTCCTCTGAGAGGTCCTGAGAAGATCACTCTGTGTCTTGATGGAAATAGGCCACACAGTCTGGAACTTCAGAAGCCTGAATGCCCCAGGCTACATCGTTCTCAAGTCAATACCTCAAGAAGCTCTCTCATCGTGTCTACTTGAAGGAAGACCAAAGAAATTGAGAAGCTTACAGGATTACTGGAAACACAATCTTTACCAACACTTCCAGCCAGGAGCCAAAGATCTGCACAGCGCAAGCAGGAATTGGTCATCCTTGAGCAAGTGGCACTTAAAACTAGCAGTGTAGGACTTCCCTGGTGGTCTAGTGGTTAAGAATTTGCCTGCCAGTGCAGGTGTTTGATCCCTGGTCCAGAAAGATTCCACATGCCGTGGGGCAACTAAACCCATGCCCCACAAGTGCTGAGCCCGGGTGCCTAGAACCTGTGCTCCGAAACAAGAGAAGTCACCGCGATGAGAACTGCGGGCACATCCACCAGAGAGTAGTCCCCGCTTGCTGCAACTACAGAAAACCTGCTCGCAGCAACGAAGACCCAGCGCAGCCAAAAATAAATCAACCATTTTAAAAATAAATAAAACCAGCAATGTAGGATAAGATTACCCAAGGAAAGAGCAATGGAACAAAGATGCCCTGGGAACACAGACATTTCAGGGGTTGGTGGAGACAGTGTAGCCCCAGATGTGTCTAAGCCAGAGACGAAAAGGAAGAAAATCAAGAGAAAGTCACCTAAAAGCAGATAGGAGACCAAAAAAGTGGGGAGCCCCCCAAAAAAGGGTCTCAATAGGGAATGAGCAGCCAATTGGAAAATGCAACCAATTGAGAACAAAAGGTGTTTACTGACTTGGCAACATGGAAGCCACTTGTGATCAGTCAGTTTGGTGGAGTTTGAGCGCAAATGCAGAGGTAAGAGGCTGTGAGAAAACTGGGAGTGTGTGCTTGAGCGCTCAGTCATATCTGACTCTTTGCGACCCTATGGACTGTATGTAGCCCGCCAGGCTCCTCTGTCCATGGGATTCTCCAGGCAGGGCGTAGAGAAAACTAGGCAAGACAATGGGCTTCCCTGGTGGCTCCTGTAATTCAGGAGACACAGGTTCCATCCCCAGGTTGGGAAGATCCCCTGGAGAAGGACATGGTAACCCACTCCAGTATTCTGGCCTGGGAAATCCCATGGACAGAGGAGCCTGGCTGGCTACAATCCATGGGGTCGAGAAGAGTCAGACACGACTTAGCGACTAAACCACCCCCACCACCAGGCAACTCCCAGAGAGCCTGGTGGAGAAGGGAGGAATAGAGAAGGCAATGTACTTTTAAGGAAGGGATAATGTGATTATCTGGCAATTATATCTCAATAGGACTGGGAGGAGGGACATTTTGTTGAGGATGGTTCTCACATGCTATATCCCTAAGGGGCAGGCAGAATAATGGCCCCCCAAGGAAGTCCAGGTCCCAGTTCCCACAACCTGTGAATATGTTAACTTCCACAGCAAAAAAGACTTTGCAGAAATGATCACATCAAGGATCTTGAGATCCTGCACTATCCAGTTGTATAAATTTTAGTCAAAAGAGTTCTTGTAAGTCAAAGAGGGGAGCAGGAAAGTCAGGATCAGAGAAGGCAATGGGACAACAGGATCAAGGCTGGAGTGACATCATGTGAGGACTCTACCCGCCACTGCTGGCTCTGAAACCAGAAATGGGCTACAAGCCAAGGAATGCAGACAGCCTCTCTAAACTGGAAAAGGTGATAAAATGGATGCTTTCCAGAGACTCCAGAAGGGATCAGTCCTGCCAACACCTTGATTTTAGCCCAGTGAAACCCAGTTCAGACTTCCAACCTCTAGAAATGTAAAATCATAAATACAGATTATTAGATGCTGCTAAATTTGTGACTATATATCCTATCAGCAATAGGTAACTAATGCAATTTGTAAAGAGAAATCAACTGAAGCTAGAGAAGAGAGAGGCAGTAATCCAAGGACCAGATATGAGGGGAATAAATAAAAACGAACATCCTCTGAACAGTTCAGTTCAGTTCAGTCGCTCAGTCGTGTCCGACTCTTTGCAACCCCATGAATAGCAGCACGCCAGGCCTCCCTGTCCACCTGAACAGTTAGCAAGTGCTAAAACACTTTACATGCTTTAATCAATATGCTCAATCATCACATTAGTATCACCCCGACTTACAGGTGAGAAAACTAAGACTTAGAGAAGCTAGGTGACTTCCTAAGACCTGACAGTATCAATTTAGGGCAGTCTGTCCACAGTGGCCAGCTCTTAAACCATGACATTCCACTGCCTCCCTAGGATTGAGGGAGAGGGGCAGCCTCAACCAGAAAGGCAGATACCTCAACCCCTGAGGCCAGACTGTTGGAGGAGGCAAGGGAAGAGATGCAAGCTAGAGGTTGGTCCAGAAATGGAAAGAGATCCCACCAGATGACCTCAATTGTTACAATAAAATACACAGGGAGGGGACTTCACTGGTGGTCCAGTGATTAAAACGACACGCTTTCACTACAGGTGGCACAGGTTTGACCCCAGGTCAGGTAACTAAGATCCCACTTGCCGCAGGGCATGTATGGCCAAAAAATAAAATATAAATTTAAAAAATAATAAAGTAAGCAGGGCTGTTGTCTGCTGGAGATTAGGGGGAAAGGAGGCTGGGGGAGGAAATGAGAATGAACAGCTTTTGGGGAGGCAGGCTAGCAGAGTGGTTAAGCATGTATGCTCTGGAGCCAGACTGCCTGGGTCCAAAGCCTAGCTCTATGGTTTGTGCCTCAGTTTCCTTATCTGTAAATGAGAATGATAACAGTACCTATTCATAGGACTGTTATGATAAATCTAAAAAACTTAACAGCACCTGGTCTGCCCATTGCAAATGTTAGCTATTATATGGTAAGGCAGGAAGGCTTGTAGCTTGCATTGAAAAGAAAGGGAGGTGGACAAATAAAATAATGGGAGTGTAGCACTGAGAACCCAGGAAGACCATTGTAGTTACTGATTATCATGATTGCTTTTGATCATTTCCATCTGTTCTCCCACAGCACTCTGAATAAAACCTCTTTTATACTCCATACCACACTGCATTATAGTTATGTAGTTGTATATCTGTCTCCCTTATCAAATTGGGCAGTTCCTCAAATAAACGTTGCTTGGGTGGTAGGTTGGTTGGTTTGCTGGTTGGAAGGAAGGATGGCAGAGACTACGAATCATCTCTCAATATCCATTTCCCTCCTCCCTTAATAATAGAATCCCACAGTTTTAAGTTAGACACATGGCCACTTCAAATAAAGATTCTTTTACCAATTCCCCTTGCAGTCAGGTGCAGCATGTGGTTAAGTTCTAGCTCATGGGATATAAGCAGAAGTAGAATGTGTAACTTTCAGAAAATGTTCCTAAAGGGAGAAGGTATGCCCTTCTTTGTTCCTTTCTCATCCTTGCTGTCCAGAATTCAGACATGATGGCTGAACCTCAAGCAGCCATTTTGGAACATGAGATGGGAGCCAAGTACTGAGGATGGAGGAGCAATAAAGTAGAAGAAGACTGGGTCCTGACACTGTGTAGCACCTACCAGCCCTCAACTGACTCTCTGGACTTCTAGGCAAGACAGAAATAAACTGTCATATTCGAGTCACTGTCATTTAGGAATTTTCTATAACTCACAGCCAAACCTAATCCTAACTCTAACAGATCCATTTTCAGGGTACTGAAGTCCAGGGCTTATGCCCCTATTTAGTTTTGGATCTGGCAGCATTTGCTGCAGTCTTCACCAATAGCTGTAAACACAGGATAGAAATTGGCTTCAGTTATGAATCACTACTAACTCATAACAATGCCTTTCACAATATTTTCTCCCCAAGCCTTTTAACAAGGCTGAGGAGGGCTTCTCCCCTCAAGTCCTTTAGAATGACAGTGCTCACATTCCTGATGCTTCTGGAAGTTGTTATCATGGTTACTTCTGGGAGATGTTTCTACGGTGATTCTCCAAGGGATAACAAAAGGCTCTGGGAAGAAACTGGCTTATCCCAAGAGATGCATTGTCCAAGGAATGCTCAACATTCTAGGAGTTGTCAAGAGGTTTTGCTAGGAGTATTTGGCAGCAGACTGGCAGGGGTGGGAGGGAGAATGGGATTGGAGATTTCAGCAAGGCTCGGCCATTGTACCAGCTCCCTCTCTGAGAAAGCATCCAAGAGCTTAAACATATAAGCAATCAGGGATCCCCGAGTCCACCATCCCTAGCCTGGGGGCTGTCTCCCTACCCCCACCCAAGTGGGGCTAGGATGGGAGACTGAGAAAGAATCATGACCATCTTGGAGTTGACAGAGGAGTAGCAGAGGAGTAGAGGCGGTGTCCACCCCCCAGTCTTGGGGCCAGTCAGCAACTCACTGCTTTTGCAGGCCTGCTCTTGGAATATAACGTCATGAGGATGGATGCATACTGTTCTTTCAACACATTCCCTTCACAAGTCCCAGTGCCAGAAATGACCACGATACTAAGGAAGGGGTGGACTTCCTGCACAGAGTTCTCCAGGTATCCCTGACTGGGCATGTGGATCTAAGTAGGGTTGTCAGATAAAATACTACAGGACTCTCAGTTAAATTTAAATTTCAAATAAATAACAGCTAATTTTTTAGTATATGTCTCAAGTACTATTTGGGAAATACTTTTACTAAAAATAATTCATTGCTTATCTGAAAATCAGATTTAATTGGCTAGTATAGTGTTTTCTACTCATGTTTTTTGTTTTGTTTTGTTTTTGCTAAATCTGGGATTTCAGATAAGATCTTAGTGGGAGAAAGCGGGGCGTTCGGCTTGCAAGCGGGAACTTCTCGGTCGCGCCCAGAGAAAGAACGATTTAAAAATGGGTGATGTTGAGAAGGGCAAGAAGATTTTTGTTCAGAAGTGTGCCCAGTGCCATACTGTGGAAAAGGGAGGCAAGCACAAGACTGGGCCAAACCTCCATGGTCTGTTTGGACGAAAGACAGGTCAGGCTGCTGGATTCTCTTACACAGATGCCAACAAGAACAAAGGTATCACCTGGGGAGAGGAGACGCTGATGGAGTACTTGGAGAATCCCAAGAAGTACATCCCTGGAACAAAGATGATCTTTGCTGGCATTAAGAAGAAGGGAGAGAGGGAGGACTTGATAGCTTATCTCAAAAAAGCTACCAATGAGTAATAGTTGGCCACTGCCTTATTTATTATGAAACAGAAGTGTCTCATGACTTTTTATGTGTACCATATTTAAATTGATCTCACACACTAGAATTCAGATCATGAACGGCTGATGGAATAATTCTGTTGGACAGTCCTGATTTAAATAAGATTGGTTTGTGGCTAAACAAATATGGTCAGCTTTTTTAATTTTGATAGTAATTCCGGTTCAACAAGTACTATCACTTTTCCCATTCTAAAGAGATGATTGAACTTGAATAAGGAATATTAAACTTCTTAGGGAGATGGTGCATTCCTTCTCAAACCCTATAAGAGATTGGTTTTATATTTAGATTTCTATAACTGGTTATATTAATATATTTAAATACTGAAAAGGTCCCTTCACTGTCTCATAGAACAGAGGAGGATTCAGATGTGTTTGAAGTTGTGTTCATTAGCCTGTTAAGGCAAGAATTGAAAATACACTGACAAATTCCACTTTATCTTTTTGGTTTTATAAACTATGCCAATTTAATTAAAATTCTCTATCTAAAATTTAGCCTTTTACTTAATGAAAGGCATTTTAGTGTGGTTTATGTATAGCATCAAATAAAGAGTATTTAGCACCTCACAAAAAAAAAAAAAAAAGATCTTAGTGGGAGAGATCCAGAAGTGGAAGCTACAAGCGGATCCCATGATTAGAGAGAGTCAGAAGTAAAAATCACATGGTTTCGATGTTCACAGAAGGCCCTGGGAACAGACTTCTGATACTCAGCAAGGACCTTTGATGCATTCTTTTGTCAAAGCCCAGAGTGTGCTGGGTCTGGAAAGACAGGTGCTGTGGGATGCTCTGAGACAGGGCTGGTAACTGTTTCTTAACTATGCTCCCTCCCACCACAGTCATAGCACCTGCTGGTCCTTCGGCCGGGAACGCTCAGCTCCCACTTTCACCTTGCTGATTTTTGCCCATCCTTCAGGTCTCCACTCAAATGTCACCTTCTCCGCAAGGGGGAATCCATGCCTGACCTCTCTGATGGGTCCAAGCCCCATATTACACACTCTCACAGTCTGTATACCTCTCCTCTGAGGCTCCTGAAGTTACACTTCTACATCACTTAAGAGGTTCTTAGATTAACACAGCAGCAAGTTTCACAGCGCAGGGCTGTGTCCGGCCAGGCCCACCTCTGTATCCTTGGTGCCCAGCACAAAACATGACACAAATGCCAGGGGTATAGTTAACGCCTGTGGACAGATGAACCCAGGTGGGGGCATGGTGGAGATGGAACCGAAGGGGCATCAACCCCAACTCCTGTCTGTCTCTAAGCCAGGCCACCACTGCTGATGAACAACAGCAAAGACCACACGGGCAATACATCTGAATTCTTCACCCAACAGGTTAGCAGAGAACCCCTGCATGGCAGAAAAGGAGAAACCTTTCCTCCCCTGCCGTTTTTAAAACCAAAGTAGAGAGAGAGAAAGAGAGAAATACTTGGATCAGTGAGACAGGAGCAAGGACAAGAGAGTCCAAGAAAATTTGGTGGCAGCGGGTGGGGGGTGGCTAAGCCTGGATGCATGCCTAGAAAGGCTGCTGGTACTCATGGCTCACTTTTACGTACCAGTTGGGACATGGTGTGTGGTAAGTCAGACTTAGAGTGCCAGGGACATAAGGGACAGAAAGGACGGTGCAGGTGCATAACTAAGGATGCCTTCAGCAGACAAGCAAGGGAACCTGGCCAGAAAGATGCGCCAGATTTCTTCTCTCCCCACCTGTCACCCCCTCCAGATTCCCAGTGTGATCACCTGTCCCAAGCAATTCAGTTCCTTAGACATTGATCCAACACCATCTCCCCTCTCCAACCCACCCCTCCAGACCTCCCTGAGCACCAACATGAGGACAAGGAAGACCTCAGTCTCTACCTGTCCCCATCCTTCCTGACTTCACTCCAAATGCTTCCAAAATCAGTCCACTTCTCTATCTGCTGTTCATGGCCTAGTCCAGACGACTGATCAATGTAGTGGACTGAACCAACTTAAGAAGTTCCCACCCACCACCCCCATTCACATAGAAATGCTGGATCAAACAAAGCCCAAAAGGTGGTTTTGCTACAATGCCAAGCTTGAAAACAGGAAAGAGACAACTTCAAGTATCAGAAACAAAGAAGAAATTCAATATCTGAGTGGTGAACAGGAATCTAAGCCAAGTGAGCCACAGGAATACGGGCCAGACATATGCTAGAGGCTAGATGGTAATGCCCAGGGAGGATAAAAGGAGACACCCTGAGCCTGTGCATCCTGGGGACCTGGAAGGACACCCCATGCATAAAGCCAGCAGCCAAAAAAAAAAAAAAAAAAGTTGTTTCATTTACAAACGCAGACTAGAAAACTCATGTCATGATTCAGGTATGTGGCCTGGAAGCAGGATGCTGAAAAATCAGAATATTAAGGCTGCTCTGTGTGTGGATGTGGGGTCTGAATAAGTAGTACCAGTGAAATACAGAAACCTCAAGCTGAGATATTAACTCTAAAACAGGTCCCAAGCTCAAGCAGTACTTCGGCATAAAGGGAATTGAACCCAGGAGGAAGCAGTGGGCAGTAACAAGCAATAGTGAACACATAAATTGTTAAAACATGTTTGTAAATCCAAACTATTAAACCATAAAAGATACAACAACAACTGATTTGGCAGGGTTTTTTAAAGAAGTATAATCAGAATACTAGAAAAACATAACATGGAAAATGGGAACTAAGAAGGAAATTAAAGTGTTTCAAGGTTCTTATTTTGTGCCTATTTCAAGATAGAAATACTAATTTCAGACTCTATTAGAGAAGTGTGAAATTAAGTATATTTGTTTGAAATCTGAGGGAAATCACTACTAAAACATAAACTTCCACACCAGTGGAGAGATGGAGGGAACAGGAGAAATTAAGTCACCTTGATCAGTTCAATAGATGGCAGAAAAGTAGGGGAGGATAAAAGCAAAGGAAAACCATGTCCAAAAGAAAATTTTCAAAGAGATGATAGTAATAAGGCCAAATAAACCAGTAATCAAAAATATATAAATGGATTAAATAGGTCTACTAAACTCTAGCCCCATACTGCTTATGAGCAACATATCTAAAACATGAGGATAGAGAGACATGAGGAGACAAAGGATGAAAAAAGATGCAGTGGAAAATTAATCAAAAGAAAGCAGACATAGCAATTAAACCAGGCAAAATCAACTTCAAGGCAAAAACCAGCAATAAGGATGAAAAGCATCCTATTTAATGATAAAAGGGCCAACCCATCAAGAAGATACAATAATCATAAGCCTGAATACTATTGACTTTAAAAAATGCACAGTGTAAGAGCTGCCAGTTAAGTTTTATTTGGGGCAAAACTAGAACTGCAGCCTGGGAGATACAACCTCAGATAGCTCTGAGAAACTGCTCCAAAGAAGTAGGGGGGAAGGATAGTATACATGTGATTTTGGTAAAGGGGGAGTACGTGCAGTCAAGCACTTTTTTTTGTAGAAAGTTTCTGCTGGGAAACAGTCGTCACCATGAAGGATTTTAGTGCTTTTCTAGCTATGATGAGATACAAGAATTGGGCTCATAGAAACAGCTCCTGGGAATATCTGACTATCTGAAGACCTGTCCGGCCAGTTTTCCCACAGAATGCCTCATTTCTGCTCTCCATCCTGAACTCCTTCGTGGGTGTCGGAGGTGCTGCTGCAGCAACAGCACGTGATGTAACTCTTGCAGAGGTGGATGGCAAGCACCCATGGCAAGTGCCAATTTGTGATCGACAATACTAAATAGCATTCTTTCAAATTAAAGAAAATGATCAATAAAATTCCCAGGGGAAACAGCACATTCATAATCATGGTGAGACATTTTTAACACACCTGTCTCATAACTGTTAAACATCCAAAAAAACCAAAGGTAAACATTTTGAAAAATATAATTTACAAGTCTGACTACATATATATATATGATGAAGAAGCCCTGACAAATTCTAAGGAATAAATATCACACAGAATGCATTCTACAACCACAATGTAGCAAATCTAGAAAATGAGAGTGTCCTGCACATGCACAAAAAATACATTTGGCAATTATAAAATAATTCTTCTAAATAATTTATAATGTAAAAAAGAAATGATGATGAAAAGTTACAAACTAGTTAGAACTGAACAATGAAAACACTGCATCCCAAAACTGATGAGATACAGATACAGCAATGTAGTTAGAAGCAAATGGATGGCCTTAAAAACACATTAGAAAATAAGAAATAGTGTTCAAGAGGCTGAAAAGAAACAAACATGGTAAAAGAAAGAAAATAATAACACAAAAGTAGTAGAAGAAAGGAAATATTAAAGGTAAAAGAGAAACAATAGAGACACTTATCCAAACCAAAAGCTAATTTTTTTCTTTAAGACTAACAAAGGACAATTTTTTAAAATATATTAAAATAATAAAATATACAAACCTTGGGCAAAATGAGTCAAGAAAGAGAGGTAGGGTATAAATATGTGGTATTAGGAATAAAAATGAGGCACAGCTTGTAAATATGTTAACACTTTATAAAATTATAATACTATCAGAAAGAATGTTTATACCAAAAATTTTGAAAACTGTCAATTTTTGTTAAATGGCCCATTTTTTAGAAATACATGAGTCACCAAAATTGACTCAAGAAGAAAAATAAAACCAGAATAGTCAATAACCACTAAAGGAACAGAAGCTGCAGTTTGAAGTTTCTCCTATCCCAGAAAGGCATCAGGCCCAGACAGCTTTATAGGTAGCCTTTACTGAAACTTTAAGGACGAGATAACCTTTACTTTACACAAACTGTTTCAAAGAACAGAAACACAGAGAACACTACCAAGCTCATTTTCAGAGTCGAGCATAAGCTTAATGCCTGAGCTAAATAACAACAATCAAAACAAAATTGTGGGCCAGTATCATTTATGAACATAAATATAAAAATCTTACATAAAGTAACAGCTATTCAAAAATCCAGCAATGTCTATGAAAACAATACCACAAGACTGTGACAAAACTTTTAAGAGTTCCATATACTTATTTTTCTCTTTGTCTGCAGCAATAAGAATCCTAATTTTCAGCTCTGCTCATTGCACTTTGCTTCCCAATAAAAGACTATTCCACAGCCCCCCTTGCAGCCAGATGCCACCATGGGATGGAGCTTTAGCCAATGTGATGTGTGAAAGTGCTGTGTGTAACTTTTAGGAAGTCTTTTAAAAACGAGGGACCGCATCCTCCTCCTCTCCAAGGAATTGTCCTTGGTACTGCTCAGAATGCAGACAGAATAGCTAGGGTTTAATCATCAGCTTCTTGGATATAAGTGCTGTACAAAGGGTGGAAGACCAGCAAGACAAGAGGAGTCTGGGGTCCTGACACTGAACTTCTACATCCAGGCTTTTTATTTGTTTGTGTGCATGCTAAGTCGCTTCAGTCATGTCCAACTCTTTGTGACCCCATGGACTGTAGCCCGCCAGGCTCATCGATCCATGGGATTCTCCAGGCAAGAATACTGGAGTGGGTTGCCATGCCCTTCTCCAGGGCACCTCTCCAACCCAGAGATGGAACCTGCATCTTCCTGCAGCTTTAGTCAGAGAGAAATATATTGAACACACTACTGAGTCCCTATCTGCTGAAGGTGAAAGTCACTCAGTTGTGTCTGACTCTTTGCTCCCCCTTGGTCTATACAGTCTATGGAATTCTCCTGGCCAGAATACTGGAGTGGGTAGCCTTTCCCTTCTCCAAGGGATCTTCCCAACCCAGGGCTCAAACGCAGGTCTCCTGCATTGCAGGCAGATTCTTTACCAGCTGAGCCACAAAGGAAGCCCAAGAACACTGGAGTGACTCGGCCCTGTTTAGCCCTGTTTAGCCAAACTTAATCCAAACTCATAATGGGATTCATCGAGGTTTAACCCAGGAATGAAGGAATGGGTCAACATGGAAAACAAATCAATATAATTCAGCATGTTACAGATGAAAGGAGAAAATATAGGATCATATCTCAGTAGATTCTAGAAAGGCACTCAATAAAATTCCACTCTCATTTTTTATTGAAAAATAAAAACTCTTAGCCAACTAGAAATAGAAGGGAATTTCCTTAACTGATAAACAGTTTCCATCAAAATCTGCAGCCAACATCATCATACTTCTAGGTGGGACTTAGAAGACATTCACTGATATCAGGAATGACACAAGAGCGCTACGCTCAACAGTGAGCTAGAAGTCCTAGTTGATGCACTACTACAAGAGAAAGGGATTTTACTTTTATCTGTTTATTTACTCGGCTGTGCCATGCAGCCTGTGGGATCTTGGTTCCCTGACCCTTGAACCCACACCCTCAGCAGTGGAAATGTGGAGTCCTAACCATTAGACAGCCAGGGAATTCCAAGAAATTTTTAAAATATAGATCTAAAAGAAATATTCTCATTTGCAAAACTGACGACATTAAAAAAAAAACCCATCATGATGTTCAGACAAACTTTGGGTCTTAATAAGACAGAGCAGCAAGGTTGCTGAATACAAAATCAACATTTAAAACCTAATAGTGTTCCCACACATTAGTGGTACCCAAGTATACATTTAACAGGGAAAAAAGATCCCCAACCTCAGATTGTCCACAATGCCTTCCTTTTGGATCATGAAAAAATCCTGCTTCCTAGCCTCCCCATGTCTGCCCTTACTTCCCTCCAATTCATTCTTCACTCAGAAGCTAGTGATCTTTTGTAAACATTAATTAGATCATACCACACTCCTTTAACCTTTCAAAGGTCACTCATTAGTTAGAATTCCAAGGGGAGTTTAGGGAAGAAAGGATACATGTATATGTATGGCTGAGTCCCTTTGCTGTCCACCTGAAACTATCACAATACTGTTAATCAGCTATCCAAGTGTCCAAGTGTTAGTCACTCAGTCCTGTCTGATTCTTTGCGACCCTGCCAGATCCCTCTGTCCACAGAATTCTCCAGGCAAGAATACTGGAGTGGGTTGCCATTCCCTTCTCCAGGGACTCTTCCCGACCCAGGGATCAGACCTGGGTCTCCTGCGTTGCAGGCGGATTCTTTACCGTCTGAGCTACTATACTCCAATATAAAATAAAAAGGTTTTTTAAAAAAGAATTAAATTCCAGTTCTTTATCATGCCCATGCTCTACACGACCTGGCCCCACCCATTCTCCAATCCACTCCCCCACAAACACCCCATCCTGTTCCACACCAGCCATACGAACCTTCTTTCAGTTCAGCGTGTCACTCTTTCCTGTCCCAGCGCTTCCACACAGTGCTGCTCCCTCTTCCTGGGATGCTTCCCGCATGTTCACCAGCCTCCCGCCCGCTATCACCTGAGTGTTCCCAGTCAGCCCTCAAGTCTCAGCTTAAATGTCACCTGCTTAATCTGAGTAAAGTCCCTTCTCTCTTAGCGCCTGCTTTTTTCTTTCATATGACCACTGTAATGTGTAATAATATCCCATTACCTGTTATATCATAGTATATAATCATATTTTTACTCATGTATTATTTTCTTTCTTAATTTTACTTAATATATTTATTTATTGGCTGAACCACACAGCCTGTGGGATCTTAGTTCCCTGACAGGGATCAAACCCATGCCCCCTGCATTGGAAGCACAGTTTTAACCACTGGACCTCCAAGGAAATCCCACTCATGGATTGTTTACTCATTGCCTTGATTCCCTTCTAGGCCATAACTCCTATGAGGCCAGAAGTCATGTCTTTCATGCTTCCCGGAGCATTTAACAGAAGCTGTCATATAACAGATGCTTAACAAGTATTTTCTAAATGAATCAATCCAGAAATGAATGACAGAGTTTGCTGATTTAGCTCAAGTCTCAGCAGCATGCCTGCTGGACTCTTCCCAGGATTCAGGTTTGTTTTGAGGAATGGGGGACCTCTAGGGGTCTATCTGGATGAGGGACCAAGAAGCCTCATCAAGGAGCAAATGGGGCCACATGGGCTTGGTTGATGGTCCATGGTTCAGCGTTACAGCTGGCGGCAGCGTTCTGAACACAGTGCTGCACCTAGCCATGACTCCTACCCCACCTCTCAAGAACTCAAGTCATGGACTTGCAGGATTCGGTTGCCAGAACGTACAACTTTTCTGAGATCTTTATGGTATATTAAGAATTTGAAGGGGACCTCCCTGACAGTCCAGTGGCTAAGACTCCACACTCCCAATGCAGGGTGCCTGGGTTCGATCCTTGGTCAGGAACTAGATCCTACATGCTATAACTAAGATCGGTGAAGGTAAATAAATAAAAAGAATTTGGAGGACAGTAGCTTTCAGGAATAATGGGGGCAACAAGGATGTCTTTTTGCTGTCCTCGATAGAGACGTTCACCACCTTAGGAGCATATGGAGCTGCAGGGCGCTAACATGAAGAGGAGGAAAATGGTGAACCCCCGCAGGAACCTCAAGAAGTCTTGATCACACACACACGATGCTCCCAGGGGTTCCCAGAAACAGCTGGGGGGATTTAGGGAAGGTCTAAAAGCCCAACAATGGCAATCAGAAACAGAGATGCTAAGGACTGCTATGGGCACTCTAGTTTTATTCCTTCATGGGGTGTGACCTGGGCCACACAGATTGCCGTAAATCTCTTACTGCCAGCCCCAGGCAGGTTCCCCGACACCACACTTAGGGCCCCTGGCCTGGGAGCAAGGCAGCCCAGAAGGCAGACGGGCCACCGTGGCACTGCTACCTGGTCATTAGGGAAAGAAAGCATCTTCCACAGGAACCCAACAACAGAGGGATTCCTCCCAGTGTTCCCTCCAGAGCTCTCAGTGCTAATTTTTCAGATGGAAATTAAGAAAACAATCTTTCTGAGGCCATCTAATGCCAGAAGAGTGGCTGTTGATTCCTTGGGTACAACACAGACTCAGGCATATAATAGGTACCCCCGACTGGTTAAATGCTTGTGTGAGCCGAATGAGGAGTGTTATATCTACCAGGGGTCCTTGAGAGGCAATCTTCATGTTTATTTGTTTCTTTTTGAGCTCACATACTTGTACACCACAGGAAGTCAGCAGGGACTGGAAAAATCCTGTGATGCTCTGTAAAGCACAACTGCTGGAGGCCTCCTCTGCACCCACCTGCTACTGCTCCCTACCACCCGCTTTCCTGGACCCCTGTATACCTCCTGTCCAACGCTCAGCACCTGGGACAGGCACTGGAACTAAGAGAATTCACTTTAGGTCTGATGACTGCGGGATGGGGCATCTCTGTGACGAACCTCTTTGGCTGCTCTGACGCCTCCCCAATAAAAGGGCTTGTTCCCCAGGACCAGGAGGAGAGAGTTTCAGGGAGACCAGGGCAGTGAAGTCCTTATGCAGCCCTCTCTCCTCTTCTCCCCACTGCCCACAAGGCCTGAGATATCCCCACTGGGACCTACCTCTTGTCTTCTTCCACCTGTACACCGATGGAATGGAACTCTCTTCGACTCCTGTTCTCCGTGTCTGAGTCCGAGATAGTCTCCACCTGGTGGCAGGGTTGGGGAGTCAGTAGGCAGGGCTAGGAGGCCAAGGCACTCAAGCCCTTCCCCAGAAGCCAGAGGGCAGATCCTGCAAATATGATCTGCCTGAACAGGACGGCAGACCCAGAAGGTTAGATGCATTAAGGTTACAACTTCTGAGCACCGCTCTCCGCTTGCCAGGGGTGATGGTGCCAGGATGAGGGACAACGATGTGGGCAAGGCTGTCTGAAGCAGCAACCCCGCCCCACGCCCCGTCGATGATCAGGCTTAGAGCAAGCGAGGAAAAGGTCTGTGTATCCAGAAGGCCCCACTGACCCTCTCAACCCATCCTCAACATGGCCAAGGCCATGCAGAATCCATGGTGTTAAAAATATAAGCAACTAAGAAAAAAGCAAAGCTTTCGCTGGCGCCTCCCCCTGCCATACCTGAACCCCGATGGACGGCCGCCACTTCCGCTGCCGCGCCAGGCTCCGCAGCTCCTCCCTGCCAGGAATGGTCTTGATGATGAGTGTGGGGGGCTTGGGGCTGGCCCGGGGTGGCACCGGCGCCAACTCCAGGGTGCGCGCCCCCAAGGCCGGGCCGTCCAGCCCGTCAGCGGAGCTGCAGCGCCGGGCGGGGCCCTCGGCCGCGGTGAAGCTCTCGTGGGCGGAGTCGGTGCTGCTCTGGGCGGTGATGGAGATGCGGGGCGGGGCCTGGCTTCCCGGCGGGATGGGGGGCGGGGCCTTTCTGAAGTTGAAGGCTGTGGCCCCGGGACCCAGAGAGACAGCGGGTGAGAAACGCCGACCCGGCAGGAGTCTGTGGCCGACCACCCCCCACACCCACGCGGTAGCACAGGACCCAGCAGCCACGCCCAACCCCCCACGTGCGGCTACGTAAAGAACCACGGATCGTTCCCGTCATCCGGCACAGAGAGGCAAGCGATCTGCCCAAAGTCGAGCAGCAGGGCCGCGACCAGGGCTGGAGCTGGAACCCAGATCACTCTCCAACCTAGGGCTGTGCCAGGGGCAGAGAGGGCATACTCACAGGAGCCGGGCCTCCCTGAGACAGAGGCAGGGGCAGCAAGGAGGGGCAGGCAGTCGTCGTCTTGAGAGCAGCCAGCCTGGATGGCCCGGAGGTAGCTGTGGCTCCGCATGCGGAAACAGCCGGGCAGATCCAGAGCGTCCACGGCCTGGGACTCCAGTTCCCCAAACACGGACCCGCACACGGCCTCCAGCTGCTGGTTCAGCTCCTCGCTGAGCTGGGTGCAGGGACCAGAAGGACAGTTACCTTGGTGCTGGAATAGGGGCGTGTCTGAGGCACTTTGCCTTAGGAACATCTCTAGTTCTGCAGAGACTCTCAGTGTGAGACTTATGCATTTGGACCAAAAGAAACCCTCAGACCATGCAGAGAAAGATGGAGGCACATCTGCCCTGTGCTGTTCCCCGGGCCTGCTCTGGGATCAGCCTTGGTGTCTAATCTTTCCTCTAAATACTCCTCCCTCTGCGCCAGCTTTACCTCTCCCAGACGGCCCCATCTTCCTCTCCACCTGGTCCCATCCCCTCACGGTTCTCTCACCCGATCCTTGGGGGAGAGGACCAGGGAGCTGACAGCCAAGTATGGGGGTGGGTACTGCAGGAAAGAACAACTTTCATTATTTATGACCTGAAAGTCGCTCAGTGGTGTCTGACTCTTTGCGACTTCATGTACTATAGTCCACCAGAGCCCTCTGTCCATGGAACTGTCCAGGCAAGAATACTGGAGTGGGTTGCCATTTCCTTCTCCAGGGCATCTTCCCCAACCAGGGACTGAACTCAGTTCTCCTGCATTGCAGGCAGTTCTTTACTGTTTGAGCCACAAGGGAAGCCCATTTATGACCTACTGCGTTACAAAAATGATCGAAAGCAACCTATAGAGATATAATCATGTGGAAGGAAGGAAATTAATGAGTACATAATGGAGCAAAAATTATCAACCTTGTAGTGTTTCAAGCCCTCCCCGACCTTCTGCCCACTAACTAAGGAGGGACTCAGCCTGGTTCAGCCTGCAGGTTCCTACCCTGCCCTCCTCCTCTGAGGGAAGTGCAGTCATTGATGATCAAGATTCTTGTTTTTGGTTTTGATAGTTTGTGATGCAGAATCATTTTGTGATGTGTTAGAAAGAATTTAAGCAACTAAGAAAAAGCAAAACGAGAATTTTGTTCATGGAACCATGTTGCGTAACACTGCACTAAGACTAAATACACCAGAGGCTGTTGCTTCATTTGCTTTGAATGAGAAAACTGGCACAAAGAAAATATAGAGATATGGAAGAAGGTGGGATAGTGGTAAACTCAACACTCAGGGAACAGGAAGGTTGCACCTTTGACCCTGAGCTTCAGAGCAGCCAACGCTTTGCGTATAGGCTGTGGGTTGTCTGCAAGGGCTATGTTGTAAGACTCAGCTGGACTCAAATGCTGGCTCTGCTATTTCCTAGCAGTGTGGCCTGAGAAGGTATTTAAAGTTTTTGGGCCCCAGTTTAATCACCAGTCAAATAGGAATGATAATGGTACCATACTCATAGGGCTATTTAGGGGACTCAAAGAAAAACATGGGAGGCACTTGGTGCAGGTAAGCCCTCCATCTGTGCCATGTGATGGTCTCAGGGCCTGCCTGGCAAACACAGGCCACCACTCATGACAACCACTCTAGTCTTGCCACTGAGTCCCAGAGAAATTCCCCCATGGGTGATTATGTAGAGGCCACTGGATGAAGTCATGGACAAGGTCCTTAGTAGTAACCAGAGGATGAATATGACAGCAAGTATCCCGTGGCTGAATCTTGTGACATCCCCCAGGCAAGAGTCATGGCATCCTATTTATGTGCAGTCAACAGAGAAAGGAGTGGCTTGATCCATGTGTAAAATGCAGCTCAACATTTCCAAACTCGGCCTCCAAAGTATATATGATATTATAACACTACAGTCTACCTCAAACTGAGCAGGAATTTCCATCCTATTCTACCTACAGGCAAACCAAGGCTCAGAGAGGGCAGATGAATTATCCAAAGATGCCCAGTATGTAAGTCAGAAAACCAAAGTGCTCAGTTTCCTGGCTCTCCTGCCAGGCTGACTGAGTATCAGAATTTCCTGGAGACCTCGTTAAACTTACATTAACGTGGGCACCACCCTAAGGATCTGAACCCAGTTCTCTAACTTTAAGCCTCTCTTCGTTTTGACTGCTTTGAAGTTCAGAGCCAAATTTTCTGGAGATTCAGGTTCAGTGATTCCAATATTGGTCCAGTAATTAAAAAGGAAGACTGTCTTCAGCTTTTTCCTAAACGAACTTCATTACAAGTGTACAGAAATTACAAAAGAAGTGTTAGTCACTCATTCGTGTCCAGCTCTTTGTGACCCCATGGACTGTAGCCTTTCAGGCTCCTTTGCCTTTGGAATTCTCCAGATAAGAATACTGGAGTGGGTAGCCATTCCCTTCTCCAGGGGATCTTCCCGACCCAGGGATCAAGCCCAGGTCTCCTGCATTGCAGGCAGATTCTTTACCATCCAAGGTACAAGGGAAGCCCATGGACAAATCACAACTCCTTGTGCGCCTACCTCTCCGTCTCCTACCTCTTGACCTCTGGGGTACCAAGTACCAGTTGTGCCAGGCTATTTGCTAACGCTCAAGAGATAACCTAACTCCTGCTATTGCTAGGCAAGGCTCAAGATACTCCCCAACCAGAACCAGTCCAACCCAGGGGGTCCCTCTGAAGCACAAGAAAGCTGACCCAACCCCAGCAGAGAGCATTTTGGTCTCAAGTCTGAACATCAAGGATGGAAGGAATCTCACTCTGTGGCTTATCTCTGTATCTCTAGCCCTCTTCTGTATGTAAAGCACTAGACATAATATCTGGCATATAGCAGATGCTTAATAAACATTAGCAGACTTCCCTGGTGGTCCAGTGGTTAAAAATCCACCTGCCAATGCAGGAGACACGGGTTCAATCCCTGGTCCAGGAAGATTCCACATGCCATGGGGCAACTAAGGCCACTAGCCGCACCCACCGAGCCCATGCACCTAGAACCTGTGCTCTGCAACAAGAGAAGCTACCACAATGAAAAGCCCATGCACTGCAACTACGAAAGCCCGCACCAGCAACGAAGACCCAGTGCAGCCAAAAATAAATAATAAAATAAATAAATTTTAAAATAGAAAGAAACAAACTGAAGTTGCTCAGTCGTGTCCGACTCTTTGCAACCCCATGGACTGTAGCAACCCAGGCTCCTCTGTCCATGAAATTTTTCAGGCAAGAGTACTGGAGTGGGTTGCCATTTCCTTCTCCAAAATTTTAAAATACTTATGTATATAATAAAAATAAATAAATTTACATTGTTACTATTATTAGTAGCAAGAGGTTCTTAAATCACAGTGACAATACTTCTCAGAGGCCCCTCCTTCCCAAAGGTTCTCCAAGCTCTTGAAATCCCAACCATATGTTAGTTCCATGACCAACTCTATCTAAGGCAGACAGAAGTAGGGTCTCCCCAGGGCCACACATCTTCCATCTCTACTAGCCAAGAGGAACTTCTAGAATTCTAACAAGGGACCAGGACCCAAGAGAAATACAGACTTTTATAGACTCTCAGAGGAATATTGCATCTGAGCTGATCTTTACTGTATTATAAGTATGAAATTGTAATATTATGCTGTGAATTCTCTGATTTTTCCCTAAACAGCCTTCCATCCTGCTCCCCCTGACACACATTTTCAGGTGAGTCAAAATCAAAAAATCCTCTTGGGTAATGGGAACCTTAGCCTTTCTGCAATCCAGACTCAGAATCAGTATTTCCAAGGCTGTGGGATATTTAAAAGAAAATACTTTGTTTGGGTCTAATTGAAAATTGTCTGTACTGGTGCTGATGGGTCCAGTTAGGGGCAAGGCAACATCCTGTACACTTTACATGTAGCATTTGCCTTACATAACTTTGGAAAACCCTCTCATTTTAAAACATTCTAAAACACTGGATAAAATATAACAAACGTTTTATATGCATAGCTGAGCTCACAAGAAAGCAAGATAAGTCCCCATGGGACAAAAACAAAGAGGAGATTGGAAAATCAGAATATTAACTGTGTAAGCCAATGCTGCAAACAGCCCAGTGGAGGTGGGAGGTAGGGGGAAGGGGGAGCTGGTCTCAGTAACTGAAGGACTTAGATTTTAACACCCACTTGGGTGTAGGAGTAAGGCTCTGGGCCCACATGAGGCATGGAACTGGAAATGGGAACCTGCATACAAGTAGAAAAGGAGAAAGCTTTGATAAAATGATAAACTAGGAAAAAAATCAATTATCGGCACACACTGATGACAAAGGAGCTCGTCAGCATCCAAGCACTGAGGAGACGGGAAAGAAGATAAGTTTCCTAAGGATTTATACTCACAAAGTGGTTTTCACACAGACACAGGATTTTGTATCTACATGGGTCAGACTCCTCCCCGGATTAAAAATTAACATAAAATGGTCCCAGACCAAGAACAGTCTAACAGAGCAATCTAAAAATCTGGGGGACCCACTCTTAAGCCAAGCTGATGAGGATGCTCACAAATAAAGCTCCACTGAAGATGACCTCATATTAGAATGTGTGATCTGACATGGCCCCTAAATCTTCACCTCCTGGCATTCTCACTCTTGCAGAGTCCCCTCCTCTCGAGTGCAGATTAGACCTATCTGCCCACTTCTAATGAAAAGAATATGGCAGATACAATGGCATGTCCCTTCTGAGACTAGATCTCAAAAATACCAGGGCTTCCATCGTGGACACATTCTCTCAGTCTCTCAGAGCCTTTGGTCTGGGGGAAGCAAGTTGTGTGCTGTGAGTTGTGTTATATGGTGAGTCTCACACATTACAGATATGAAGCCTGCTGGCAGCAGGTGAGCATGGAAGGAGATCTTCCCCCAGTCAAACCTTGACATGACTGCAGCCTTGGCCAACACCTTGATAAAGCCTGTAAGACATCTGACCCAGGTGGCACCAGCTAAACTGTGCTCAGATTCCTGACCTATAGAAATTGTGAAATAATAAATATATTTGAAGACATGTTTTTATTGGTTTGGTTTTGGCTGCACTGGGTCTTCGCTGTGCTGTGCAGGCTTAGTTCCTGGTCAAGGGATCAAACCTGGGTCTCCTGCACTGGAAGGCGGATTCTTAACCACTGGACCACAGGAGAGTCCCAAGACACTATGTTTTGGGGTAATTTTTTATGCAGTGATAGGTAACTGGGCTTCCAAGTGATGCTAGCAGAAAAGAGCCTGCCTGCCAATGCATGAGACATAAGAGACCCAGGTTTGATCCCTGGGTCAAGAAGATTGCCCTGGAGGAGGGCATGGCAACCCACTCTGATATTCTTGCCTGGAGAACCCCATGGGACAGAGGACCCTGGTAGGCTACTGGCCAAAGGATAGCAAAGAGTCAGACATGACTGAAGCAACTTAGCAAAATAGGTAACTAATATAAACAATGACATAAATAAGAACTAAACTTTTATTGAGTTAAGCCATTGAGAATTCAAGGTTTATTTGTTATAGCAGCCAGTATTACCTTAGCTAAAGCAGATTAGCTTTTAAACTATGCTTAAATTTTCTAAAACTTAAAAGATAAATAAAGCTGAAAACACAAGGATAGAATAAAAGCTTTGGGGGAAAAAAAAGCAGAAAGATTTCCAAAGAAACCAAATCAGATTCCTAGGTGGGAGGAAGGGAGGGGAAAATTAAAACACAAGTAATGAGTTAAGTAGTAAATGAAACAGAACTGAAGAGAAAAACAGAGAACCAGAAAATATATCTGAGGAACTTACTCCAAAGGCAGCAAAGAGAGGTAAAGAAATGGAAAATATGAAGGAGAGGTTAAGCTATATAAAGGAAATAATAAAAATACCCCAAATACAACTAACAGAAGTGCTAGAGGAGCTATCTAGGGACTAGATAAAATATGTCTGTGTAAGTCGCTTAGTCATGTCCGACTCTATGTTACCCCATGGACTGTAGCTTGCCAGACTCCTCTTTCCACGGAATTCTCCAGGCAATACTGGAGTGGGTAGCCAGTCCCTTCTCCAGGGGTCTTCCCGACCCATGGATTGAACCTGGGTTTCCTGCATTGCAGGTGGACTCTCCAGGGAAGCCCAGAGAGAACACAGAAGAAGCAATATTTTAAGAGATAATAACGGTTGTTTAGTTGTGAAGTCATGTCCAACTCTTGCGACCCCATGGACTGTAGCCTGTCAGGTTCCTCTGTCCATGGGATTCTCCAGGCAAGAATACTGGAGTGAGTTGATAATAACAGTCATTAAGAATTTTCCAGACTTATGACTTCAGACACAACAGAGTGAGGATACCAAACCCTATGCCCTAACACAACTATAAAGCTGCACAAAGCTCTCCAAAACAACCATTTTATCACTCTGAAAATCAATCAAAGTTATACAACAAAGAAACACATTCATGAAAATTGCTGAACTTTGGGTAAGAACAATGAGTCTGTAGTGTCCTCACCTGCAGTTGATCCCATAACACAAGTTCCCAGCTCTAAAAGTTGCAATAGTTCAACTAGGGTGGACCAGGCTATGAAAACCAGCTGCTTAACTGCAACTAACAAAGGGGCTCACTTTATTTTGAGCACTGTCCATTATGGCGTCAAGAATAAGAATAACCAGCTGCACTAACAGGTTGAGGTTTCAGCACTGTTTGGGGGCAAGCAATGGGACTGGCAGACGAGACAGGAACTTGATGGGAAATTCTAGGGGGAAAAGGTAGCCACAGAGAGTTTGATAAGCACTTCACATAATCTGGGTTAACTAGAGGCTGGGTGCATATACCACAAAAATCAGAAACACCTTGAGCCCACCCACATATCCCTGGCCAATGGAGCCTATGCATATGTACAGAAGAAATGTAGGAGAACCTGCGAAAAATAAAAGCCAGAGCAGGCTTGAAAGTGACAATTCCTCAGCTCACACAGAACCATAAAAGGAGAGAAAGAAAACCTTACTGGCTTGAAGTTTTTGAGCACAACCTCTGATCAGTCTCTGGCTGGACACTAAGCTATGCAGAGACAGGGTCAACCCCTAGGAAAGCAGGCTTTAAAATAAAAACAAGAAAGAAAAAAATTAGTGGAGACATCAGAGGCTACACCTGGCAAGGTAGATCGATTTCACAGATTTAGACCAGGAATTAACAAATAAACAAAGCAATAGCAATCTTCAAGAGGTAAAATAAGAATCCAGAGTTGCTACAATATATTAAATAAAATGTTCAGTATTCAACCAAAAATTTTATGACACATGTAAATAAACAAGAAAATGTGAATGTCCCTGAATGTTTGATTTATTATACAAAGACTACAAAGTACTTATTATAAGAATGTTCAAAGAACTAAAGGAAATCATATTTAAATATTTAAAGGAAAGTATGACAATAGTGAGGAGAGGGCAATGGCACCCCACTCCAGTTCTCTTGCCTGGAGAATCCCACGTGCAGAGGAGCCTGGTAGGCTACAGTCCATGGGGTCGCAAAGAGTCGGACACGACTGAGCGACTTCACTTTCACTTTTCACTTTCATGCATTGGAGAAGAAAATGGCAACCCCCTCCAGTGTTCTTGCCTGGAGAATCCCAGGGACGGGGGAGCCTGCTGGGCTGCCGTCTATGGGGTCGCACAGAGTCGGACACGACTGAAGTGACTTAGTAGCAGCAGCAGCAGCAGCATGACAATAGTGATGGCATTAATAGAAAATCACAGTAAAGAGAAAATTTTTTTAAAAGAAGAAAAGAATCAAATGGAAAGTCTAGACCTGAAAAGTACAATAACTGAAATTTAAAATTGGCTGGAAAGGCTCAGCATAAAAAGCGATCAGTAAAACTTAATATAATCAGAATAGATTATCCAATATAAAGAATACAGTGGGGTGAAAGACTGAATAGAAATGAGCAGTGTCTCAGAGACCTATGGGCAACATCAAGTATACCGGTATGCATATAATGGGAGTCCCAGAAAAAAGATGACAGAGAGGAAGAAAACATATCTGAAGAAATAATGGCCCCAAACTTCCCAAATTTGCCAAAAACCATTAATCCACAGGTCAAAGACACTCAGTGAATCCAAAGTAGGCTAAATACAAAGCGATCCATACTCAGACACATTACAGTCAACTTTCTAAAGATAAAGAGAACATATTTTTAAGAAAATCTTAATAACAACAAGAGAAAAACAATTCATTGCATACCCCCCAAAAATTATTAATTGACTTTTCATCAGAAACCATGAACACCAAAATCACTTGTGTTCAGAGTGTATAGCACTCAGTGTATAGTCAAAGTGCTAAAAGAAAAAAACTATCAACCAGGAATTCTATATTCAGCAAAAATATCCTTCAAAAAATGAAGGAAAAATAAAGACGGTTCCAAATAAATACAGACTGAAGAAAGTATTGCCAGCAGAGCAATCTTATAAGAAATACTAATGGAAGTTCTTCAGGTTAAAAGGAAGTGACACCCAATGGTAACTCAAATCCACAGGAAGAAATGATGAGCACAGAAACGGTAAACATGTGAGCAAATATAAATATGTTTCACACTTCTTTCCTCAAATTCTTTAAAAGACATAAGAATTTTAAAAGGTTAAAAAAGACATAAAATTGTGCAAAGTAATTATTCCATTCCTATTATTAGTTTATAATAAGTTTTAGGCTTATAACATATATATAGGAAATATATATGACAATAATAGCACAAAGAAGGGAGAGGAAAAGGAAATATATTAGAGCAATGCTTCTATATTTTACTAGAATAAACTAGGTTTCAATAAGTTACACATGTAATTCTTAGTGCAATCACTGATGCACTAAATAATGTAGTAAAAGGAATTAACAAAAACAAATAAAACAACACACAAAATATTTAATGCAAAAGAAGGCATAAAGGAAGAAGAGAGGAACAAAAATGACATGAGACAATCCAACCAAATCAATAATCACATTAAACGTGAATAGACAAAACGCTCATTCAAAAGGCAGAGATTGTCAAACTGGATCAAAAAGCAAGTGGATTGAAAGTAAAAGGATGTACCAGCAAACAGGAACATGAGAGAAAGTTCCAGATTTGATGAAAGACATGAATTCTCAGACTCTGGAAACACACGTGTGTGTGTGTGTGTATGAGCATGCACACACACATACACATCATTGTGAAACTGCAGGACACCAAAATCAAAGGCAAGATCTTGAAAGCAATCAGAGAGAAGTGAAAATCACCAACAAAGACAATTGGGTTAATAGCAGACTTCTCAACAGCAACAACAGAACAGATGACAGAGGAATATCTTCAAAACACACAGAGAAAATAAATGTTGACCTAGGATTCTATAATAAGCTAAATTATGTTCAACAGTGACGTTAAACTATATTTTTGGTTAAAGGCAGAATTTGCCACTGACATGCACTGAAAAAAATGAGTAAAGAATTTACTTTAAAAGGAAGGAGTGAGGGAATTCCCTGATGGTCCAGTGGTTAGGATGTGGTACTCTCACTGCCCGGAGCCCAGCTTCAACCCCTGATCAGGGAACTAAGATCCCACAAGCCACATGGCACAGACAAAAACAAAATAAAAGGAAGGAATGAAATGTAAGAAGGTATAGTGAGAGGGAACTAAAATACTGTACACGCTAACGTACTAAAGTACAAGCTAAAATACTCCAACAAGTACCTGTGAGAAAGGTAGAGGTGATCAAAAGTAAATGGAGAAGACAGTGGATGGAGCAGGTAACTTGGAGAGAAAGAAAAAGGGTACCAGCAGTTTGGTTTTGGACATCTTAACTTTGAGATGTCTACTCAGTATGCAAGCAAGATTTCAATACACAGTTAGATATTCATGCCCGGTATTTATGGGAGAATGTGGGCTGATGATAAACATTTGGAAGTCATCAGGCTCTCAATAAGATTCAAAGCCACAGGCCTAGATGAGCTCGCCCAATGAGTGAGTGTAAGAAGAAGTCCGTGAAATTCCAGATGTTCAATCTGGTTTTAGAAAAGCAGAGGAACCAGAGATCAAATTGCCAATATCCGCTGGATCATCGAAAAAGCAAGAGAGTTCCAGAAAAACATCTATTTATGCTTTATTGACTATGCCAAAGCTTTTGACTATTTGGATCACAATAAACTGTGAAAAATTCTGAAGGAGATGGGAATACCAAACCACGTGACCCACTTCTTGAGAAACCTGTATGCAGGTCAGGAAGCAACAGTTAGAACTGGACATGGAACAACAGACTGGTTCCAAATAGGAAAAGGAGTACGTCAAGGCTGTATATTGTCACCCTGCTTATTTAACTTAACATGCAGAGTACATCATGAGAAACACTGGGCTGGAAGAAGCACAAGCTGGAATCAAGATTGGCGGGAGAAATATCAATAACCTCAGATATGCAGATGACCCCACCCTTATGGCAGAAAGTGAAGAGGAACTAAAAAGCCTCTTGATGAAAGTGAAAGAGGAGAGTGAAAAAGTTGGCTTAAAGCTCAACATTCAGAAAACTAAGATCATGGCATCCGGTCCCATCACTTCATGGCAAATAGATGGGGAAACAGTGGAAACAGTGGCAGACTTCATTTTTTTGGGGACTCCAAAATCAGTGCAGATGGTGACTGCAGCCATGAAATTAAAAGACGCTTACTCCTTGGAACAAAAGTTATGATCAACCTAGATAGCATATTAAAAAGCAGAGACATTACTTTGCCAACAAAGGTCTGTCTAGTCAAGGCTATGGTTTTTCCAGTGGTCATGTATGGATGTGAGAGTTGGACTGTGAAGAAAGCTGAGTGCTGAAGAATTGATGCTTTTGAACTGTGGTGTTGGAGAAGACTCTTGAGAGTCCCTTGGACTGCAAGGAGATCCAACCAGTCCATCCTAAAGGAGATCAGTCCTGGGTGCTCATTGGAAGGACTGATGTTGAAGCTGAAACTCCAATACTTTGGCCACCTCATGCGAAGAGTTGAATCATTGGAAAAGACCCTAGTGCTGGGAGGGATTGGGGGCAGGAGGAGAAGGGGACGACAGAGGATGAGATGGCTGGATGGCATCACCGACTCGATGGGCATGAGTTTGAGTAAACTCCGGGAGCTGGTGATGGACAGGGAGGCCTGGCGTGCTGCGATTCATGGGGTCGCAAAGAGTTGGACACGACTGAGCAACTGAACTGAACTGAACTGAAGAAGAAGTCCAGGAACTAAACCCTGGAAAGCTCCAGTGTTTAGATCCTGGACGAGTTTGTGGGCCCCAGTGACACAGACTGAGAACAGGCAGCCAGAGAGAGAATCTAGAAGAATCTAGAAGAATCTAAAAGATGTGGCATCCTCAAGGCCAACTGAGGAACGTGTTTCAGGAAGGAGAGAATCATCAGCTGTGTTAGACGTTGCTGATGGCTCAAGTGAAACAAATACGGAGCATTAACAAGTAAGTTTAGCAACATAGGCTGGTCTTATGTGAAAAGATGACTGTGCCAGTCAAGATTCCCTGATTCAGGAAATGTAACAAAGAAATGCTGAGAGACAGCAGCAGCAACAAACAATGAGAGCCAAGGAGGATAGACTTTTGCATTGCTTTTTGCATTGCTTTTTTCCCCAGCAAACAGTAAAAATAGCTAACCTTTATCGAGTGCTGGCTCTGTGCCAAGAACACTATTATGATGCCTATTTTTAAATAGGGAGAGTGGGGCTCAAAAAAGTCAAGTAACTTGCCCCAGGTCACTCAGCTGGTAAGGAGTGGAGCTGGAATTCAAACCCACCTAAAGCATTTAATTACTAAACTGCACTGCCTTCTTTAGTTAAGGGGAAAGTCTATACTTAGGTATAGAACTCACACTTATAAAATACCAGTTTGGGGCCAGCTTCCTTGTGTTTGCATGTATTTGTCACTGAACTCCCCAACCGCCTCTGAGACAAGCATCACTACAATTGTCATTTCAACGATGAGAAAACAGAGGTGCTGAGAGGAAAGTATCTTGCCAGTGGTCCCAGGGTGGAGTGGAAGGGAGAGAGCTCAAGCCCTGATCATCTCTGAGACTGAAGCTCTGCCCCTCTCCAGTCTGTGAAGTCAGTCCTGCCTTTCACACGGGGTGGGGGGTGGTGGGGAGGGACCAGGACAGGGCTAGGGAAGCTCAGAGAATTGACACTGCCCTTCCAAGTTCATCACTTGGAGGATGCTTGGTTTTTAAGGATGTGACTCTCTGAGATCCTCAGTCTGATTCAGCTCAAAGAATCCCAAGGCAGGCTTCCCAGCTCCCCAGAACTAGACCTGTGCTTTCTTCAGGGGCAGATTCCTGATTTTTAAGGCCTAGGCTGAGCATGGGAGCGAATCCTCCTCCCCACCCCTTCCCCCTGGCATGCTGGGCTGCTTCCTACCTGTCCGGTGGTGAGGGAACGGCTGTAGCCAGGAATGGAGCTCCGCGGGTGGATCCGGGGTGGGACACAGCAGCTGGGAAAGGTCAAAATTTCGGATTCAGAATGGGAGTCTGCTAGGAGGTGGGGGAGGGGAATGAGAGCACTGGGGTCCCTGAGTGGGTTCTATTCCTCAGAGACCCCCAGAATCTCCAGGAGGAGACTCCTGAGTAAAAGGACTGCGCTAACGAGGGATTGAGATAGAGGCTTTCACAGGCACCCCCTCTTTATATGGGGCAGAGCAAGACTGCCCAGTTGAACCCTAAGCCGGGAACCTGACCGGTACCCACGCGATGAACATCTCCCGCAGGCACCCAGGATCAGCCTCCTGCCCCCTCCCCATCCCCCAGCTCTCCCCTGTCCTTACTTGATCCGGGCCTGGTCCACACTGGAGGAGCGGCGAGTGGTGAAGCGCCGGGCGACCGCTTTGGGAGATGTCTTGGGGCTGCCGTCCGAGTCTCCGCTCTCCTCATCCCCCATGGCTTTGATGTAGCTGCCGCTCCGCATCCTGCGGCAGGGGATCTCCCCGTCCTTGCCCCCAGTGGGGTAACCCCCCCAGTCATCTTGCGGCACCTGCGGGGACAAGGGGCCTCAGGTACCTACTAAATCTGGAGGCCAGGACCCTCTTTCTCCACTGCCCGTGGGAGATGCACAGACCTGGCTCAAGCAAACCACGCTCAGGAGTATGTTGAGGCCGATCAGGACATGCCTCTTCACCCTCCATGGGCCTTCTGCTACTTAACTGAGGGCCATCTAGAGAGTCTAGGGGCTCCCATGATAGGCGCAAGAGGTTGAAGCTCAGAGGCCAAAGTGACCTATGTCAATCTCACCCCTAGCAGTAAGGCATCCCCGACTTCAGTCACCTTTCACCCCTCCTTCTCCGTCATCCTCTTAATGTGCTTACATCCCAAATCCTCTGGCGTCCCCCTCCCTTCTGTGAAGAGCCACAGAAGGAGTGGCATCAGTGTGTGTTTCAGAAAGAGCACTTCAACAGTCCAAAGAGAGGTTGGATTGTGGAGAGCCAGGAGCAGGGCAGGGGCTCAAGTGGTGAGAGGAAGACCAATTAAGAGGCTGATGCTGTTATCCAGGCAAGAGATGATGAGGCCTAAATTAAGACAATGACAATGAGGGGGAAGAGAAGATGGAAATGAGAGGTGTTCAGGAGCATCAGTGAGCCTGATTAGATGTGGGGGGTGAGGGGGCGGGGAGGAGTCGTGGAGGACCGGGAGGCTGCCAGCTGAGGACCTGGGGGATGCTGGTGTTGCTCACTGAGCCACAGAATCCCAGAGAAACAGATGTGGGGGAAAGGTGATAGGTTCAGGGTTGAGCATCTTGAGCTGGCAAAGAACTGTGGAGCAGGTGGTTGAGTGTGTGGTTCTGGAGTTCAGTGGAGAGATCTGAGCTGGAGGCAGACATGGGGGAGTCTTGGGTGGCAGCTGAATCCATAGGAGTGAATGAAACAGCCCAGAGGAGAGAAGAAAGAGAGGTGGGCAGGGATCCACTGACATTTAAAAGGGGGACTGCGAAGAAAGGGAGAGGAGCCTATGAAGTCACCTGTGAAGGAGTGGGCAGATGGGTGGGAGGGAAGTCAGGAGAACGCCCTGTCACGGAAACAGGAGACATTTCCAGAATAGAAGGAGTTGATAATGTCAAATGGCACAGTGCATGCTAAGGTTAGCGGTTTGGGCTGGGGAGTTAGAACCATATTCAAATTCTGGCCCCATCACTTGCCAGCTGTGTAAACGTGAGCAAAGTTGTGTTAAACTCTGCCACAGTTTCCTCATCTGTGAACTGGTAATGCTAATTACGCCTGCATCACAGCACTGGCGGAAAGAGTAAATGTACCAACAGAGAGTAAGGGTTCAACGTTAACTATCACAACGGTAAGCACTGAAAGATACCTTTCAAGGAGGGCTCTCAAGAGACCATTGGTGACCACTGCCAGGACATTTTAGAGGCCAAGAGTGTGGAAGTCAGACTCTAGTAAAGCGGAGAATGAAAGGAAACGATGGAGTCTATGCTCTAAGAACTTGGAAACGAAGGGGAGATAGGAAGGAGACGGAAGGGGGTATGGGGTTAAGGAAAGTTTTCTTTTTTTTTTAGGACGAGAGCCATCTGGGCATGTTTGCAGGATGTGGGAAAGAGTCAGTAAAGAGAAAGAGAGTCTTTAAATGTGGGGAGGAAGCGGGGGATAGTTCATGGATGAAAGGGATCCCAGGGAGATGGGCTCAAGCCCTATGGAAGGGTCACCCTGGGATGCGCAGTCCTGGCTTCATCTCTGAGCCAAGGAAGGGGATGATGAGGGCTGGGGATCTTGATGAGTCTGCAGGTGGGTGAGGGAGTCCATAATGGTTGGCCTATGCTCATTGAAAAGAACAGGCTAAATGAGGGTCAGGGTCAGGGTTCGGGGAGAGCATAGGGCTCAGGAGAAGAACAGAGACTCTAGGGTAAGGCTAGATGAAAGGCCAGAGATCAGTGTGAGAACAGGGACTCAGGGATGGGTGAGGGCCCATGAAGGAGCCCTTGGTGGGAGGACAGGGCTGAGTGGGGGGCTGGGCTCAATCAAATAGGAACACAGGGAGGAGACAAGGCTCCATAAAGGAACAAGGGCTCTGAGTGAGAAGGGGGGTTCTGGAAGAAGGCTGTGGGAGACCTGAATCCAGTGGGAGAATACAGAGTCTCAACAAAAGGGCTGGGGATCCAACCAAGACACCTGGGCTGATGCGGCCAGCTTGCCCTGCTTTTGTGCCAGGGGAGTACAGGTTGTCTGGAGAGTTTCTATAGCCCATTGTTCTCTGCCAAACAGGCTCAGACTTTCCAGCCCTCAGATGCCCTGGAACCCCAGCCCCTGATAGAGCCTCCCCTTCTCCATACTCTACAGAGAGGAGCCACAGGCAGGCAGAGGGAGGGGACAGGCCAGCCAGGGCACGCTCTGCCACACTGCAGGGTTCCCACTCCATAGCCACTGCAGAGCTGCTGGCTCCTCCGCAGGACACTGTGAGGCGCATGTTAAAAAGGGGGCCCCAAGGGAGGTCAGGGCAGCCCTGGAGAAGCAGCAGGGAGCAGCAGGGTGGAGGCAAGGCTCCAGGGATGGGAGAAGAAGGGTTGTTGGTGTTCTCTCCTGAGCCCTTCCTTCTGGACCCTTCAATTCCCAATTTAGAGAACCTTCCTACCCAGGGAGAGGGCAGTGCAAGACCAATCCTGAATCCTACAAGTCTCCAACCTCCCCTTCTGTGTCTCACCCCTTTCTGCTTCCACTCTATGGCCCTTGAGCTGTTGTGAGTTCCCCACCCAGGAGAGCCCTAACATGTGAACAACTTACCAAAAAGGCCAGTGATACCCAAAGGACATGTGCAAGCTCAGTTCTCCATGCCTCTGAACATGCTGCAGCCTCTTCCCGGAACACTCAGGCCTGGAAACACTGCACGCGACTAACTCCAACTTGTCCACTGCGACTCTGTTCGGGGACATTCTGCCCAGAAGCTGCTCTGAGCAGCCCCTGGCCACCACCACCCAAGCGGGTGAGGTGTCTCCTCTGGGCTCCCGAGGTTCCCAAAGCTCTCTCCTCTCGCCGCCTCACTGCACTCTATTCTGTGTGTGTTATGCGCTTAGTTGTTCAGTCGTGCCCGACTCTTTGCCACCCCATGGACTGTATGTAGCCTGCTAGGCTCCTCTGTTCATGGGGATTCTCCAGACAAGAATACTGGAGTGGGTTGCCATGCCCTCCTCCAAGGGATCTTCCTGACCCAGGGATTGAACCCAGGTCTCCTGCATTGCAGGAAGATTCTTTACCATCTGAGGCACCAGGGAAGCTGTCTTGTCTAATCCACTGTGAGCTCCTCCAGGCAGCATCTGTGTCTGCCTCTTTGCATTCACAGCACTCAGGGAACACTCACTGAATGAATGGATGTGGATTAACCATGTGAAATGTGAGTTTGGGGGATAACCCTAAGTCTACTGGACTTCTAGAACTTGTCTAGACTCTTTCTCCTCCAACTATAGGAGGGCTCAAGAAGACACATCAGGGGATGTGGGAGAGGAGCGTGAGACAGAGAAGAGGAAGGTGGATGGCAGGAAGAGCCCCTAACCCCATCTCTATAGGATGATGGAGAGGGGACAGTGAGGGATAGACCAAGGCTCCATAAGAAGAAGGGGTCAGAGCTCCTAGCCTCACCTGCAGACACCACAGAGGTGGTAAAAGAGGGCAGGGACAGTGCGCCAGTTATCACCTGCACCATCCACTCCCAGGAAGCCCTAGCCCACCGCGGGGTCTGGGGCTCAGACTTCAGTGTGCACCCCAGCCCAAGAAAACCCACAGGACAGATTCCCTGGCTCCTCCACAGCCTTGTGGGTGTCCCAGCTGCAGGTTCCCCAGAATGACAACACCAGCAGAGGCACGTTCTGGAAACAACTGACCTTCATATCTGAACCCTATCTGGACCACCCAGATTTGGGCAGAAAAGAGGTCTGGAGAAGGCCCGGGGGCAAGACAGCTGCTTTCCAACTGCTGACCTCCAATCTTGGGGAAGCCCAGGCAGGCAGCAGCACTCTGTCTGTTCACTGCTCACCCTCAACCTCATTCTGCCTCCAGCCTCACAAGACAGAGGCCAGCACAGCTTGTCCTAAACAGCAGGTAAGAGAAAAGTCTTCCTGGCGCTGACGTACGACATCAAAATGGAAGGGCCCCCTCACTGCACAAATGGGGAAACTGAGGTCCCCAAAGGGGCTCAAGGTGTTACAGTACAGTGAGGCGGGGAAGAACCCGCTGCCTCCAGACCCGTCATCATGGGAAGAGCTGGCTCCCATCCAACCCTTTCCACAGCCCCCAGGGTAACAACACTGGTGAGGGCTGAGGAGCCTGTCCCCCACCCCACCAAAGCCTCACCTGCAGATAGTGATAAGTCCTGGCTTTGGCCTTAGCCTCCGGCCCCAGGAGCCCCTTGCCGGGCCCGGCCCCCGGGTATCCATCCCGGCCCTGGCTGACCATCATGGTATGCCAGGCACTTCGCTTGACCGATTGTCCATCCAGGGACATGGACATGCCAGTGCAGGCAAGACAGCGGCCTTCCGACCCTCCCGAGCGCCCCTTGAAGCTCAAGTCCCGGTAGGACCCATCCGGAGCCTCCAGGCAGAAGGGGCCCCCGGGCTCCCCAGGGGGCCGCCCGCCGGCCAGGAAGCCGCTGTCACTGTCCAAGTTGTCGTCGGAGCTCCACCAGCCCGCGGCCTTGGCCTGGTGCCGGCCATCCCCCTTGCGGTCCTTGCTCTTACTCCTCTTGCCATGCCGGGCCTGGTGGTGGTGGTGATGGTGGTGGTGATGGTGGTGGGAGGCGTGGGGGCCACCAGAGCTCGGGCCTGGGTAGCTGTCCCCCCCGGAGCCACCTCTTCCCTCGGCCTTGGGCCCATTGTAGTCCCGCTTCCCCGGAGCCTCCAGAGAGTGGGACTTGGCAAACAGCTTCTGCACAGAGTGGACCAGATGCCGGATGCGGCTGGGGCTCTCGCTGCGGGCCTCCGGGGCGGTGCCAGACCCCGGCCCTGGCCCGGGCCCGGCCCCTGCTGGACCCCGCTGGTATGGCAGCGTGTGGAAGCCATCCTGTTGAACTGGCAGCTGCTTTTCAAACTGGTCCAGCAGTGTGGGAGGCAGGCGGGGGGCACCCTTGCCCTGCGGGTGGCCCACACAGTCTTCACAGGTGTCGAAGGGGCCCTGGCCGGGGTACATCCTGGGGAAGGTGCTGCTACCCCCCCCAGCCCCGGCCCCTCCTGGCCCTCCCTCGGGGCCTACGGATGGCCCCTCGCTCAGGCTCAGGGGCCCTTCAGGAGAAAGGTGTCCCAGGCCAGCTCTTGGGGCACAGAAGCGGGGCTCGGTGGAGAAGGCCTCCCCGGAGCCCACCAGGTACGGGGCCCTGGCAGCAGGGCCCACGTCCATATGCTGCTGGTCGGCAAAGCGGGCTGGGCGGGGATGGCTGCCTCGGTCGCCATGGTAACCCCTCATGGCCTCAGCAAGGGCTCTTCATAGCGCTGGGGGCCAGGCCCCAGGAACCTCCTGGGAAAATAGGGAGCAATGGGATTAGCATCGAACAACTGGCCACCTGACCTGAAACTTTTATCAGGTATTCTTAGCACCGCTTAGGTAATGCATATCAGTCTGTTGCGGTTAATTGTACTGTCCACAAACAGGCTTAAAAGTCATACTAGACAAAGACTCACAAGGGCACAAAATCACCATTCATCAAATGCTGCAAAGATGATAAATACTTATTCACAAGAGGAAATGTCCTCAACCAAACGGATTTTTTAAAGACTCTTAGGTAACCAAGAGTAAAAAGATACCAATACAGACATAAAAACAATAGTCAAACATACAAGCCATTATGTGAACTAGCTTCTAACAAGCTGGTGTGAGGCAAATTGAGCCAGAGCCACACCTGTGTCCCATCCCTACCCAATTCCCCTGCTATGAAGAGCCAGGGCTCTGGGTCACAGCTCCCAGAAGCAATAACCAAAGAGAACGTTGGACCCAAATCTACACATCCATCACGAGACTGTAGAATAACCCCTCCCCTTCCTTCCACACCCAGTTCCTTCCATCTGGCTGGAGGCTCATTCTCCCTCCCCTCCAGGGCTGAGACTGGAAGGGATAACCTGAGATGACTCCTCCCTCCTCTTCTGGGTTCCGAATATTCCCTGATGAAATTTCTCCCTGTGCCTTTTACCACCACCCCCATTCCAGGGGAGGAGAGGTCATGAAGGGGGGAGAAACATAAAAGAGGCACGCTGGCTATTCAAGCAGCATCTGAATCCTAAACTGGGGTTAGAACCCAGGAGTTCCTCCTCCCAGGAACAGTGGGCTGGCAGGGCAGGGAGGTGATGGAGGGAAAGCGTTGGAACCAGTGCCCCTGGCCCCCACCCCAGGCTGGCCAAGGCTGCAGGACAGAGAGGTCAGCTCTCAGCAAGAACTGCCTCCAATCAGGGCTCCAGAGCTGCCAGGACAGGAGCTACAGCAGGAGGGACAGGGACCAAGGAGCTGGCAGACGGCGCCCTCCCTCATCCCAGACCAGGCTCCTGGGCCATCTGCCGACTGTGAGGAGATGGCAGCCTCAAAGACTCCAGACAGCAGCACCTCCAAGGTTCTCCCTCCCTTCCTCCTCACCACGGCCCCCCCATGCCCACCACGGTCCGAGCTTCTTCCAGATCCCGCTCACAGTTCATCTCTGAGCACTTGCCGTGTACTGGTTACTGTGCACACCCAGTATGCTCTAATCCCCCTGAAATCCTATGTGCAGATGTTATCCACATCTACTCATGAGAAAATAGCCCAAAATGGTAAGGTCACAAAGCCGGTAAGTGGGTGAGTCACTTTGCATCAAGATTCAAACCCAGCTTATTTTGATTTGAGAACCCTATCCCCCAGACTCTCCTACCACTCACCATCTGGGGTGTCCCATCCTTGGTGTCAGGATCTCCACCGCCAGGCAGAATCCTAACTTCAGAAGGCGCAGGACCACTGGCTCCTAACCGGAAAGAAAAGGGTGGTAAGCAAAGAGGAAAACAGATTCTCCCAGAGTCCTTAGAGGACGGGTCGCTGGCCTTGACAGTTTCCCTGCCCAACCCCCCAGGCCAGGACTGATTGGATCCCCCATGATGCAGAGCCTCTGGACCCCCAGGGAAATGAAGTTGGCTTCATTATGCAAATGCATGCAAATAAGCTTACAGGTTGGACTACCTCCAACTGCAGGTGTCTGTGTGATCTGTCCGTGGTGCTGAGCCACTGCATTTTCATTGCCCTCAAATATGATTCCATTCCACAAATATTTGTTGAGCAGCTACCATACCAAGACTCAGAGTGAGACATGAACAGAGGTGATTTAAGTGTGGTCCCTGTCATTAAGAGGCTTATAGTCTAACAGGGGGACCAACCTTTCACATGAGAGGGTTATTTTAGGTCCCTGTATTTTTGCATAAGCTGCTCCCTCCTCCTAGAATCTACTTTCATCCACCACCACCCCCCAACACATTCCCCTGGCTAACACTTATTCAGATTAAGCTCCACCTTCCCTTGAAGACTTTTCTGGGTTATGCCTCTCTATCGCATTTTTAGAATACCCTGGGTTCCCCCATGAAAGCAACTATCACATTGCACTGAAATTGTCTGTTTCAGATTCTGTCTCCCCAAGTAGAATCTGGTCTTCTGCAGAGAAGGAACCAAATTCTATTTATCACTGGATCTCCAGCACTCAGCTCGGGCCTTTGCCCAGAGATGGTACTTAACAAATGTTCACTAAATAGATGAATAAATGACTGTGCTGTAAAGAGGTTCCAAAATGTTAGGCCAGTTAAGATGAGAGCAAGAAGAGATCCAATAGAGGGAAACTGAGGAAGACTTCCCAGAGAAGAGTGTGTCTGAGATGGAGAACAAGATGGCTGTGTGTAAGGGAGATGGAATTCCCAGTGAAGGCAAGAGCATGCACAAAGGCAGAAGAGGTGGGCAAATAAGGAATTTTAAGGGGTGGGGTGAGAGAGTTCCAGCAGACATTGGGGGGTTGGAAAACACTGGGAAGACATGGGAGAGAGAGAGAGTCAGAAAGGAAGACGACTCTGAAGTTTGCAGCAGCCGTGACTGGAAGACTAATGATGCCATTATTAGACACAGGGATGTCAGGAAGAAGAGCTAGCTTTGCGGGCATGATTAATAGTAGTGGAAGAGACACAGTCAGACAACAAGAAGAACTTCCTGACCCTGAGGGATGTGAGACAATGAGAAAGATCGTGAAGTCTCCTGGGAATCTTCCATAGAGGGGAAGATTCTCCAGCCTCTGGTCCACCCTATGGCCTGAGCTGGAGAGGCTGTTGGTTATCCTGCCTGGAGGGGACCTGGGGTGACCTTACAGATATCAACTGCCTATCTCCAGATGACAATTCTTTTCCACCTTTACCTCTCTCTGGAGAAGCAGAGGGGACTTCAGACCAAAATGGCCTCTCAAATAGCTATTGGGAAAGCACCTGGAAGCATCTCTCCTCCTTGGAAAGAAGCTTTGATAGTTTGGTCTTTTATCCATGGCACAGTCCTCCTCTTCCTACCCCAAGTAGGACCCATGTCTGAGACTCACAGCATGAAAGGCCAGTTTGGCAGAAATCCAGACCACCCATTTGCTTTGTCTGTGGCCACAGCAAGCCTGGGAATGTCCGCACCAATGGTTTGGACACTCCCAGGTTTTCCCACGTCCCCCACCACTACACAGGTGCTGCTGCCAGTCACTGAGCCTTCATCAAGATCTTATCAAACTCAGTCTCTTTAGCATCGATCCATGTTCTCCCCCACACCCAGAGAAGAGCATGGCAACCCACTCCAGTGTTTTTGCCTTGAGGATCCCATGGACAGAGCAGCCTGGCAGGCTCTAGTCCACAGGGTTGCAAAGAGTCGAACACAACTGAAGCGACTTAGTACACATGCATGCACCATGTTCTCCCAGCTCTAGTCTCAGAGGAGATGGGCCCCTGTATTTATTCCTCTCCAGACAAAGCACTCCCAACTCCCTTTCCCATGTCCTACAGGGTAGTACTTGCTAGTGGAAAAAAGCACAAACCCTGACACCACAAACCCTCAGACCACCCTGAGACCTGGTGACCCACCCTCTCGAAGCCTAATGATACCTGCTCACCTGTCTCCAAGGATTTTAGTATCAAGTGATACAACGTACATGAAACCACGCTATAAACTCTAAAAGATTACACAATATAGTCCCCCATGTGAAGCCCTCATTCTGGATTTCCAAAATCCCCAATGTCCAAATACTACACAATACAATCGAATTCAAATTACTGGGAGAAAAGGAAGCTATCCAATTTCTGGATTTCTTAAAGAGAAGATTTAATTGATATAGATTTAATTATATAAACTTCATCCTATATCTCACGATTATAATCACATTCCTCCCCATTACTAAACATAATCAATAGGAAGGGAAAACAAGTGAGGAGGGGACTAATAATTCAATCCATCACCATGTCCTATGGATTTTGTTTCCTAAAAATAGATCTGCCCACTTATTTCCGAATCTACCAAATCACTGTCAGCCGACTAGCCAAAACTCATTCTCAACCTCCTTTGCCCAGACTCTTTTGTACCTAGAAGTCACATGATTCACATTTAGATAATAACATATACATAAAAAAATCTGATGAGAGTCTCTGGGGAAGTTCTTGCCTTTATAATAAAAGGGGCAGGACTTGCCAGTACCATCCTCCCTTTCTTTTCAGCTTGAATACAATCACAATGCCTGGAGCCAGGGCAGCTGTCTTGCCACCATGAGAGCAAGGCATAGAGAATCACAGAAATGCCAGCCCTGGAGTCATCGAGCCAGGGAACCAACAGAAGCAGTTGCCTTCCTCCAGGCCTAAATGCAGGAAGGAATCAAGTCCTTTTTACTTAAACCACTGTTGGCCAGATTTTCTGTATTTGCAGCAGAAAGCGCTGCTAACTAATCCAACTACCTCAGAACATCATCTCCTGCCTGGATGTCTGCATAAGCCTCCTAAATGGTCTCCCTGCCTCCACTCTTACCCAGTTCCCGTCCAAATGGTCATTTGGAAACACAAATCTGATCATGTCACTTCTCCGCTTAAAACTCTTCACTGGCTTATTGATGTTCTTAGGATAAAATGCCTTAACCCATCCAACAAGGCCTGCAGGCTCTGGCCCTTCCTGGGCTTCCAAAATCCTCTCACAACACGCTCCCCACTTGCTTCCTCTGCTCCAGCCAGGCTGGTCTTTTGCAGTCCCACAATCCCTCCCATCATGGGGCCTATTTCTCTCCCATCTGGAAAGCTTTTCCCACCCACCTCTGCCTTGCTAACTCCTACACACCCTTCAGATCTCAGCCCAGTTGTTGCTTCCTCAGGGAAGCTTTCTCTGGCCTCCCTGACTAGGTCAGATCTCCCTGCTGTTTGCTCTCAAGGCACTGTGTACCTCTTCTATCATTACCATTTTCAATTTGTGTGATTCAGAAATTGTCTGTCTCTCCCATTAGAAGGTAAGCTCCATGGAAGGGCAGGAATTCCATCCATCTTATTCAATGCATTATCTCCCCCATTCCTAGAACAATGCTTGGCAGATGGCACGTGTTGGAAAAGTGGGTGCAGACCTACAAAGAACAAGACCCATTCACGTATGACATTTTAACTGCCTCCTTGGAAAAGCCCCTGATGCTGGCAAAGATTGCAGGCAAAAGGAGAAGGGGGCGGCAGAAGATGAGATGGGTTAGATGGCATCACCAATTCAATGGGTGTGAATCTGAACAAACTCCAGGAGATGTAGGAGGACAGGGGAGCCTGGCGTGCTGCAGTCCATGGGGTCACAAAGAGTTGGACATGACTGAGCGACTGAACGACAACAGAAATGCCAAGGGACAGATACTACCCCACCCCTCAATTCACAGGAGAAGAAACTGAGGCTGGGAGGGCCTAGCGGACAGTCCCAAGGCTGCACAGTTGGTGGCAAACCCAGAAGTGAAACCCAGCGTAGCTTCACTCCAGCGCCTTAGCTTTTCTCCTTCCCATGCTGCTGCCCAGGGAAGCCAAACTGATTAAACACCATTCTGAAGGAACACAGTAATGGATTTGTTTTTTTTAAAAAGGAAACACAAAACTAAGAACCTCACACATACCACACACTCCAGAGGTAAGCAGAGTGTGGTTTAGCCCTTTCCCCTGTGTGGTGAGTACTGAATTTGTTCCAAATCCAAGGTCAGAAGAGTAGAGAATAAAGGAGGCTCCCTGAAGCCCTCGGACAACTCTGGGTGCTAGTCTTACTTTCCCCCGTTCTGTGGCACCGAGGCATCTAACTACTTCCCCAGGACACAGCGAGCTGCCCGGGGGGTGAACCTCTGGGCCTAGGGAAGCAGCCACTTTTGCGATCGCCTGTGGCTGGCTGGGAAGTAGGGGGGTGAAGGAGGTTAGAAGGGTGCCACATGTGACACATTCTCTGATGCAGCTCACATCTTTCTGGGATTGGAAGAAGGACCACACATGCCGTCACCAAGAAATTACCCAATTTAGCACCAACTACACAATCCAGCAATTAGCTTCTTAAACCGGAACTTGCTGGGGCTGCCAGGCTGGCAGGGTTGTTGTTACAAATTTCACTGGGAAACCAGCTGTGTAATTCGCCAGGAGGTTGTCACTGCCCCAAGCAATTACCTTCCAGAAAAAGAATGGAAAATGGAGGAAGGAAAAGGGCTGCAGAGGACAAGAGTCAGGGTGCTTTCTTTTCCTCTCCCCCAGGGCCCTGCTTGGTCAAGCCAGCTGATTTTCCTTTCTTGAGACCTAGGTGACTCCCGGATTCCCGGCATCAAAGTAGTTCCTGGTATAGCCTCTGCCGTCAGACTCTCAGGGTTCAAATCCCTTTCCATTCACTTGCTCACTGTATGTACTTGGGCAGGTGGTTCGCCTCTCTCAGCCTATTTTCTCTTCTGTACGATTAGAGTTCTCAGAAAGCTACGAAGGCCGTGAGGGTCAACTAGGTAAAGCATATAATACTGTGCCTGGCACATGGTGAATCCTCAATAAAGGAGCGATAGGTATTTGTATTTTCATTTTTATGACTTCCTCCAGGGGTTTACAGTGTGACCTTGAGTAGGTCACTTTACTTCTCTGGGACAACTGTGTAAGACCAAAGGTATTCTACAGGAAAAGAAAAAGAAAAAACAGTTCTGAGACTTCCCTGGTGGTTCAGTGACTAAGATTCCTCACTTCCAATGCAGGTGGCCCAGGTTCGATCCCTGGTCAGGGAACTAGATCCCACATGCCACAATTAAGAGTTCGCATGCTGCAAAGTCCGCATGCCACAAGTAAGACCTCGCACAAATAAATAAATACATATTTAAAAAAGAAAAAGGCAGTTCTTACACAAAATCATCCACACCTGCACACTCAAGGATCAAGGAGCCTTTGACAAAGGCCAGTGTCTCAGAGGTTAACACAAAGTGATGATTTGGGCAAAGATGAAGATTTCAAAAAGCAAGTATTAACTGCTTCATGCCTTCCCCCAAGAAGCTGTCTGGAAGAGGTACACACTGGACATGATGGTCCAGACAGCAGCAAAGGGGTACAGTTGCTCTCTGGCTGGGGATCAGCCTTCTCTAGTCCCCTCACACTGAACCTCTGAGGTCATCCCCATACCAGTTCCAATACAGCAGAACTTATAGCAACTTAGGCCTGGAACTCATCTTGCTGCTCTAGGCCTGGGCTCCTCCATGGCTGTGGGTGGAGGACCTCAGAGCTTCAGGCTTTACCTTCCTAGTCCCCTTCCCTGGGTCAGTCTAACCAGAGTGGCCAGGATTCTGCCTCAGTTTCCCTTTCCAGTCCTCCTCTACCCCTATCCTGACAGCAGCTTGGAGGCTGAGGCTGTCTTGTCCACGGTGAAGGGTCCAGCTACTGGGGAGCCCTGACAGAGAGCCTCTGACCTGTATCCCAAGCTCAATGATGGGCCTTCCTCCTCCGGCCCCCACCTTCTCCTGCATCCAGGGCTGTCTGAGCCCCCTTGACCATTTCAGCACTGGCGTTGTTCAGCTCTCTTGGGCAGGATCTCTGCAGCTGGGCTTGTTTCCTCACCCCGGCCTCTCTTAACCTCGCTGCCCAGATTTGTCGCTGAAGACTCAGCATGCCTTCTGCCCAACCTCCACCCCTCGGACCCAAGAAAAACATTCTCTTCCCCTCACTGCCCCAAAAAGTGGAAAGAAGGAAGGGTGAGCAGAATAGGAGGGAGGGTTGGGATCTTTTTCATTCACTTTTATTACTTTATTTAATGAATTCCTCCTGGGGGTTTAGGGTAGGAATTTTACAGAAAATGGGCTTACTGCTCCGCAACACTTGTGACAGAGGAAGATCCAAAGGCTAAATCCATCTCCTGACCCATAGGACGGTGCTCAGCCTGTGAATAACCCATACTACCTATAATCTCTTTGAAAATCCCACCTCAGGGGGCTTTATACTTGATGTTCTCTCTGTTGGAACACTGTGCCCCAGATATTCCCATGGCTTCCTCTGTCTGATCTTTCAGGTCTCAGCTCAGAGAAGCCTTCCCTGACCACTCACTAGCTGAAGTTGAGCTCCTTCCCCCAGGAACGCTCTACATCACCTGTTTTCATTGCCTTCATAGGGCTATCGCTCTTTGAAATTATTTTCTTTATCTAGTCCATGTTTATAGTATGTCTCCCCACAGCAGAATACAAGCCCCAGGGGGGCAGGAACTATGTCTGTCATGTGCTGCATGCCTAGCATGAACAGGTGCTCAGAAAGTATCAAGTGTATGGATGCATGTCTTCACTTTCCACTCCACTCCTGTGCCCAACAGCCCACAGACAGGACCTCCACTCCTTTCTCCCTAAGGGCTCTGGAGAGCCCCTGGAGGATTTGGTATTAGAAATCCCATCACCAAATCCAGCCCTGTCCATCACGTTTATCTAGCCCCTCTCAACTGGCAGGTAAGGATAGTCCTTTTTCAGCCACGTCTGGGGCTCTCCAGATGTGCCTCTGCCTTCAAGGAAGGCAGTGAGGTGGAAGAGGAATGAGGTGGAGGAAGTTACCCTCCCGACACTGCAGAGCAGGAGGAGAGACCAAAAGGAGGGGAATCTCCCAGCCCCAAAGAGCTCTCTTCCTCCAGACAATCTGGGCTCCAGCTCCTCTCCCAGCTGAGGCCATGTGGCCAAGAGGTGCCAGAAGCAAAGTTCAAGCTCTTTCAGGGTTGTCAAAGGCAATAAGCGATACAGTTCAAGCTGCTCAGTCTCACGCCTCACCCCCTAGCCGCAGCCACGGTCAACTGCTTTGGGCCCATTCTTCCCTTTTTGTCAAATGATCAGTCCCCAGGAGGGTCTGCCTGCCCATGCTCCCACTCCTACCTGCCTGTTTTGGGAAAGACATCCCAGTCCACCACTGAGAGACAGACCACCAGGATTAGACTCCTATAGGACCCTGGTCAGGGATAGCTAGCAAGAGAGGCTGTGGGTCCTGGGCCTCCCGGGTCCACCAGTTACTAGATGTGAAGCCTTAAGGAAGTCTCTGGACCTCTCTCTCTAGTTCAGTGTCTTCATTTTTCAAATGGGAGCAAGCATAGGTCCCTTCTCACCACGATGTCATGAGTATTAAGGTCATGCAGGTAAAATAGCGCAGCACTGAAGGTTAGCTCCTGACAACCAGGGAGAAACTGCGAGAACCAGTGAGATCTGGAAGCAGGGCCTTTGAGAGGATTTCTCAGCCTCCGGCAGAGGCTGGAGCCACACCTGACTCAGATCTGGATCAGAGGTCCAAAACTGAAAACTCATTTGTTTCATGTTTCACCCAGGACTTTCTGTTTGCCTGGGTTCTTTTTGAAGACCTTCCACCCCTGGAGATGCTGAAGACAGCAGAGCAGCCCCAGTGATCAAAGATGATGGCATCTGAGGGAACTAGAGGCCCTTGATCTGTAGACCCCACAAATCCCTGCAGTCAGGGCTAGTGGTCTCTCTTCCAGCTCCAAGGATCTGGGAGGGAAAGTCCAGTGACGTTTTGCTGGATATTGCAAAGACAATCACCTGCTTCCAACCATTTTCTCTCAGCCTACCTGCATGACCATGAGTCTCAATTCTGTCATCTGTAAAGGAGGGATAACAAAACCTACCTCCTAAGTTGCAGCAATGAGTACCCAAGCTGATCTGTCCAAGGCAATGATCACATATGTTCCCACATGTTGGCTACTTCTGACTTCAGCACCTTGGTGCCTTCTTTTGTTTGTATGTGTTTGGTGGGACTTGGGCTGTTGCTGCCCTGGGCTCCAGAATGCTGCCAGCCTTGAGCCTGCTATCAGAAAACAACAGGCAGAATCCCCAGTCTACGGCAAGGTTCCACTGGGCAGCAGTTTCTCAGCCAGGTCAGGCCTGTGGCCGGTCCTCCTCCCTGGTCCACAGGTCTTATTCCCTCGTGAAGCCTGCCTCCTGGGTTAGCACCTGTCCTGTAAGCTCTCTGGGAGTTGGGGCAGGGGCTGTCTGCTGTCTTCTCCAGGCCTCTCCCACAGAGGAGTCAGGCACAGAGTTGGGTCCCCTGAGGGCTGGTTGGTTGGTTAACAGCCAGGTTCATGTGGCGGCACCTCTCAAACCTCAGCTCTGCCTGGTCCTCCCCCAGCATCCAGAGTACCTTAACCCCTGCTCTCTTCTCTAGCTTTCTGGGCTTAGCAGGAGCCAGGACCACAAGAGGATAGAGAATGGGGAGAGGAGTCAGCACAGACTGTAGGATTCTTCCATATGGAAAGCCTGTCCCCCGACCTTTGCCTCTGATGCAGTTCAGGCATCCTCTCTTCCAAGAAACCTCACCTAAGCTTGCCCACCTCATCAACCCCGGGGCATAGTAGTCGCTACCTTCTCTAAGGTCCCATACTTCAACACAGTAGGATAAAAATGTGTTTGCAGGGTGTGAGCTCCTTGGAAAGCAGGATCCATCTGCTTTATCTCTGTATAAACAAAACCTGGCATAGACTAGATGCTCAATAAGTTCAGGTTAGTAATTGAGCCATCGAGAAGTAGTATCCATCTGCTGGGGCATAGAAATAGGGTGAGAAATGGGAGAAGGCATGAGGGAAATGACTCCCTGCAGCTGGACCAGAACTCTGCAGTAGGCAGGGCTGGTCCAGTGTGATGTGGGTTTCCTGAAGAGCTGGGAGTATCCTGTCCAGGGAGACATATAAGCTGAGATTGGAGAACCACCTTGGAGGATAGTATGGGATGCATTCAAGCATAGAACACATTTCAGATCACACAACCTCTGGTACCTTTCAACTCTAAAGCCTAAGGCTCAGCTCACTGAATGCCTACAACTGAGCAGGCACTGTGTCAAGTGCTAAGTGTACTTTTTTGTATAGTCCTCAAAACCATCCTTTGCAGTAGGTGCCATTATTATCCCCATTTTACAGATGAGGAGATGGAGGCTGAGAAATTTAAAACTCACCCAAAGTCACACAGGTGGTAGAGGATTTGAATATGGATCTGGTCCTGGCCTGACACTCTCAACCACTAGGAGATCAAGCCCTGGCACGTCTGAAGGAGCATCTCTCTGACCAAACTGGCCTGATGAGATCACCAAGTGGACTCCCAGTGTGCCCTGACTCATCACTTAGCCTCAGGAAACCTCCACTGTCACCATCCCTCCCTTGCACATGGGCATCCATGGTCCCAAGAATGTCTATTCACAATTTAACACACATGTTCTCCAGAGGCAGCTTATGAGCCATGCAGACTCATTCAACACAACTCACGTGGCATTTGTCCTCAAATAACTAGTCACCATCACATAACATGCACACATACATACAGACTTGTTCCCACAAGGGTTCACACATGTGCATTTTCATCCAAAGGACATGGATGCTTGTGCACACAGAAGCTACACAGACACAAAACCTCACATACATGTTCACATGTTTATCCCCATACAACAGATACCCATGTTCATCTCACATCGCTTAAGCACCCACATCTGCTCAACGTCATACATCAAATCCTCCCCCAACAAGAACTTTATCCATTGTTCCCAGATCTAATACTGGGCCCAGGTGAGCAATGATGCTGCCTCCCTCTGGGGTTGGCCAGGCAGCCCTGAGATGGGGAGATGGCTCAGCCTGCCTGTGATGGATGGAATTAATCTACTGAGCTGGAGAAACTAAATAATTAAATCCCTAATCACCCCCCAAGCCAGCCCAAGCCAATATAGCTGAGGGAGGGAGGGGGCTCTCAGGCCCAGACCAATATCCTAGAGAGGAGGAGGGGCTTGGGAAGATAGGCCTAGACAGAACCCTCTAGGAGGGTTCTTTGGAAGACAGACAAGCAGCCACGGTTCTCCCTCTCCATGTGAAAACGGAGCAGCTTGGGAAGATGGCCCACCAGCACCCACTCACACAGGATGAGACCAAGGGGTACCGTCCTCCTCCCACCAGCCCCAGAGCCCTTCCTGTCTCTCCAGGGTGTGGGTCTTAGGAGAGTAAGGGGATGGAGTGGGGGGCCGGGGGGGGGGGTGGGAAGCACAGAACATTCAAAGTGCACAGGACCACGGTCATCCATGGCGATCGACTGCCCAAAGGGGCGCTGATGCAGAATCAGTCAGGCCCCGGCCACCCCTGGAAGAGGCCCTTCCCCAGCCTGGCGCAGAGGGCGGGGAAGGACCCTCCGCACAGGTGCGGCCTGCTTCCCTCAGGAAGAGGGGCCAGCACGTGACTAACAGGCTGAGGAAGGAGCAGAGGCCTGGGCAGGGGGGCTCAGGGAACGAGCCTGGGAACAGGCCCCAGTCTGATTGGCTGAAAAGTGGGTCATTTTCCTTTTGAAAAATAGGGAGAAAATGGAGAAGTAGGTCGGGCTCTCATCCCCTCAGCCCCAGGAACCATGCCTTGTGGGGTGGGGCGAGAAGGAGAGGTCTGCACCTGCCCAAGCTCCCCCCCTCCCCCAGGACCCCACTGGGGCCCCCGGTACAGGAGGACAAGGTCGTCATCACTCAGGAAGCCCAAGGACATGCACCCTCTGAGGCCAGGCCGGGAGCACGAGTCTCGCCCTGCCCTGGGGGCCCTGGGCCCGACTGGAGGGGTGGGGGGGCTCAGACACGCGGGACCTGGAGGAGCCCCCTCCCATCCTCCCGTCGGTGTGGTGCTTCCTCGCCTCTCCTCTCCTCCCTTTCCTCAACGTCCACGTGGGCAGAGTCGTTGCCATGACACCGCGCGCAGGTGGGCGGCTCTGGCGGCTGTCTGGGCCCAACCCCCATGCTCAGAGCCCAGGTGGGAGGGGAGCGGCGGCAGCGCCCCCGCCCCTGGTCCAGAGGCGAGCAGAGATTGGCAGAAGGCCCCTCACACACCCCAGAACCCCGAGTCTCTAGCTCTTGGAAAGGAAGCAACCCAGATGCGGGCTTGGGGGTCTGGGGAGGAGCTCTCAAAGAGGACTTGAGGCCTTCATCCCCGCCCACCCCCGGCCCCTAGGGGTCAGGGGGCGGCGCCGGAGGGGGCTGACCCACGGCTCCCACCTCTTCCCCCGTTGCTCACCCGCCGGCCTCCAAGCTTCCCCGGGTACTAAGTTTCCGTCGCTTCACCCTAGACGCTGAATGGTCCTGCCCGAGGGCTAACCTCAGTGCCTCATTCTGCAACGCAAGCTCAAGTCTTCGTGCTCTCTCTTTAGGGACGAAATCAGACCAAGCTGAGACGCTCAGAGAGATTCCTCCCCTACCACCAAACCCCTAGTCTGTCCTCTGGAAACTGGGTCTCCATCCTCCTTCATATCCATGAACTCACACACCCTGGGGCAGGGGGGAATCGCTCACTCCGAAGTCCATACTTGTGGTCACGTCAGCCACCCTACTAGGAAAAAGGACCAGAGAGGAGCAGAGAGAGGAGGAGGGGCGGAGAAAGATGGGGCTACCCAGTGGATGCCCTCTGGGGATGCTGTCCTGCCTCTCACCTCGTCTTGCTTCAGGAAGTCTGGGCCGGGCCTGCGGTCGCTGCCTCTGAGCACCCCTCTCAGGGTCCACGTGCCTCCCCCACGTGTCTCTAAGTCTCTGTGACTCTGACTTCTGAAGACCCCTTCCACTGCTCAGGACCCAGGACCCTACCCTTGTGTGCTGAGGCAGAAGCCCTGCATCACTGACCAAATGGAACCTGCCTGGCAGTCCTTTGAGCCTGCTTGACAGAGGAAGGCGGATGTGTGGGGAGCATCCAGGGTTAGCTGGAGGGTGTCCAGCTTGTCACTCGGTGCTCATGGCATCCATACCATATTAACATATAAAGACATTTTTACTTTCTTCCTTAGCTTTCTTTGACTCAGACAGTAGATGTGACTGGCTAAACTATAATACGTGCGCACACGTGGGCCTATGTGTGTGTGCATGCGTGTGTTTGTACACTGTATCTCCCTTTCTCCACCTCCACTCCTGATGTTCTCCATCAGGCCACCCTCATCCTAAATTTCCACCAAAGCTCTTCCAGCGGGTTCCTAACTGGCCTCTCCACCTTGTAGCTTGGCCCAGCCCGATCCACTCTCCTCACTGCCTGCCACTGTGATCTACCTAAGATCTGTGTGTAGTGAATGCCTCTGAGCCAGGCACGCCTCGGAACACAGTGGGTGCCGGAGCAAAACCAGATCTCCTCATGCTCCATTCTCATGAAGTTTATATCCTAGTGGAAAAGGAGATGCGGAACAAATTTATGAAATAATGGAGGTGGTAAGTGCTGAAAATTTTTTTTTTGAGGTGAGAGGACAGCATGACAAGGGGGCTATTTAAGATAGACTGTGGGGGAGGCCTCTCCAAAAAAGTGACTTTTGAGTGAAGACTTGAATCAAGTGAAGGAGTAAGTCACGCGGGTACCTGGGGGGAGAGCACTTCAGGCTGAAGGGAAAGCAGTGGCCAGGAGATGAGGCTGTGCTCAGCTCAGCATCTTTGTGGAACCGAAAGGAAGCACTTTCAGGGAAGGAACTTGAAATCAGGGAAGTCACCGGAGGCTACTTTACACACAGCACTTCTGTCACTCAGGGCCCACTAAGCACTCAGGATTTCACTCTGAGTGAGATGGAAAGCCATGGGAAAGGCATGATTCTGGCTCAGATGGTGAAGTATCTGCCTGCAATGCAGGAGACCCAGGTTCAATCCCTGGGTCAGGAAGATCCCCTGGAGACGGGAATAGCTATCCACTCTAGTATTCTTGCCTGGAGAATTCCATGGACAGAGGAGCCTGGCAGGCACAGTCTACGGGGTCGTAAAGAATCCAACATGACTGAGTGACTAACACTATCTTAGGCTGGCTGCTTTCGTGGGCAAGCTCTCTGGAGGAGAGGCTGGCAAGGGAAGAGGTAAGGAGACCAGTTGGGACCTTTCCTGTCACTGAAACACCTTTTCCTAAAGTTGCCCACCTGGTGAATACCTGTTCAAGCCTTGGCTCAATGGCCTCCTCTTCTGTGGATCCTTTACTAAGGCCCTCCCTTTCCCACTCTGGAATTGACCAAGCCCTCCACAGACCCCCACTAGTCCCCATGAATACATCTGTCCTCCTGCTTTCCTGAACACTCTCCTGGATCCAGGTCTAGATTGTAAGTTACCCGAGGTTGAGGACCATCCCCAGTGTCCAGCACAGTACACGGCACAACACAGGCATGAGGTAAACGTTGGCTGAGTGAATGGATGAATCAGGGGAGGCACACGTGATGGAAGAGGGACTCTTCGTAAGCTGTTGTTAACCTGGGTGAGTGAGGTCACGGGTTGCCATCAGGCCAATATTAGGACACGCATGCCTGTTAATTTGCCTCAATCACGTCTCACTGTTTGCAACCCAATGAACTGCAGCCTGCCAGGCTCCTCTGTCCATGGGATTCTCCAGGCAAGAATACTGAAGTGGGCTGTCATGCCCTCATCCAGGGGATCTTCCTGACCCAGGGATCGAACCTGCGTCTCTTATGCCACCTGAATTCCTTACTACTAGCACCACCTGGGAAGCCCAATATTAGCAAATGCCTACACATTTAGTAAATGCATACATATTTTGCATACTCTGTCTATATACATATGCGTGTTAGCATGTATGTTTACGTCGACAAACCTCTCTTTTGGTAGGTATGTTCCTGTAGATTTTTTCATGTGTACACATTAGAAAGTACATTTATGTTGAAATATGCAAAGACAAAAAGGCAAAGACAAGTAATGTACACATACACATATATACAAATACATGTATATGTAAGCACAGGCTGATGTACACACTTGGACCTCCCTAAAATCCCTGCCCCTTTCATCCACTGAGCCCAGGTTGTCCGGTTTGCTTCTTGAAACCTCAGTAGTAATGTTAACATTCAAGCTCTCAAACTCTTTCCCCATATACACTCCTGGGCACCATAGCATTTGATCAGCTTTGAGCTCAGCTCCCTTACTCTGCTGTCCCCAAGGCCTGCACAGGCCTCTCCTCTGCAAACTCCCTTCATATGGATGGTGGTGGGGAAGAGTTGAGGCCCCATAAAAGATAATTTGAGAGACCTCAAGGAGCCTGGTTTTTGGAGAAGAGCTACAGGCATCAGAGTGGGTCAAGTTCAAGCCTGTGTGAAAAAAACTTTTGAACAGCCCCACTGTTTGGTCAGAATCTCTCTTTCATCCTTTCTGTCACATCCATTCACATGGATGACAACTTATATACATATAGTCATATGCTGTTAATTCATGTGCCGCTTCACATGCATACTTACATTCACATATACATATGGTTGAGTGAGCACCCCACCCCCCCCAACAGGTTTAATTAGGTAATTGCCTGTATAGTCACATGTATACCTAAATGCATACATAGAGCCCTACATATCTATATACATGTGTCTATACAAACTCACAAATGTGTTTGTACACATTCATGCAGCACTCTCACACTTATGTATGGACATATACACAGTCACATACACACTCACAGACAGAAATACACATGCACAGGCACTGGAAGAGCAGAGACACCCAGCCTCTCCTCTGGCTTTTCTATCCTATGCACAAAACCGGAAGTCCATCTTCTCTCCAAGTGACACCACAAGCTTGCATTTGCTCTCTTCTCTTGCCAGTCTCCCAGTTCTTTCTGGAAAGTTGTTCCTATTATCAATAAGATATGCCCCACTCCTGGACATACTCCATTTCTACCCACTCACAGAAAAAAAGAAGTCATTCCAAAAAAGGGCTTTGTTATCCCCTTGTCTCATGCCTGGAATAATCAGTATTTCCACAGACAACCTGGGAGGCAGGGAACATGAAGCAGGTGCACCTCAGAGGAGAAGCACCTTTTTCCACCCAAAAGGCAGCCCCAACCTCCCATATATCTAAAACTTTTTAATTCTAAAAGGGGAAATGAAGGGAAAGTATTAAGGCCAGGGTTCTTCCTCCCAGTCCCCCTGGGTATGTTGCACAGCTCCCAGATTCCAAAACAGCTATTGGGGCAGAGAAAAGAACAGTACAAACATTGTCTCTGGGCACTAAAACTTCTCGGGATGCCTCTCTTCTTCCCTAGAGGACAGCTTCATGACATCTAGTGAAACCCTCCCACCCCTGGAGGCTTAAAAATGTAAAGAGTGGGGGTAACCTGGGCTCACAAGACTAAAAGAAGCAACTATTTAGAGAGCAGGAGCTGGCTAGGGAGCAGGAAAGCAAATGGAAGACCCCTCCCAGCAGGAAAGCAGCTGCTGAAACACTAGATCGTGAATGTAGCAAGACTCTCCAAGGGGCCCGGGAGAAGGGGGTGGACATCCAACATTCCATGTGGGGGTGGAGGGGTGACTGCTTCAGGCAGTAGCAGCAGCTCCAAAGTAAAGTCTTATCAAAGCTGTTATGTAACCAAGAGAGCTGAGTAGAGCACAAACACCTCCCCTCCCCAAACAGGCACCCACACCCACACCCACCACCTCCCAGCACCCACAGCACAGGAAAACTCAGCTCCTCCCAAGCAACCAGAGAAGAATCATCTTGACGAGTTACATGAAAAACATGATGGGTGAGGGGCTCCTTATTAACCAGAAGTCACATCTGGAAAGGTCAGACCTGGTTCTGTTTGGGGTCCCTAACTACCTCCCCCTTTCCTTGAACTCCCTGCCACACCCATTTTTTGCCCAGCATCCGGAAACTTTCTCCTTCCTCTCCCCTCAAGAAGGATGCCATTTGAATATTTGATTGTTCTCCTGGGGATGGGAGGTGAAGCTGCCATCATCCACTCCTGCCTGTTGTTCCCCCACAGTCTCATCTGCATGTCCTGACATTTGGCTTTCATCCCCCTGGGATGACAAGAGAAGGGACCCAGAGAAATAAATCCTTGCTCTATTCCCTTCAGATTTACAAAGATGGAGCCTAAGAACCCAGAAAACTGAGATGATCCTGACCCTAGGTTAGTGGGGAAAAGATTTACAAAGGAGCTGAGGATTGAAATCCAGAACCCCAATCCCCCAATTTGAGTAGCTTTTTTCTCCCCCAGATTTTCCTCGTTGCCCACTGCCCCATCGCTAGTAGCCTCCTCCTTCTCTGCTCCATGGCACTGAACAACCCCACCCACTCCTTGAATCCTCTGCTTGGAAACCTTCCTCCCCAACAAAAGTCTCTCTCAAATGCTGCTCTGAGCTGTGGCTGGGCTGGGCAAAACAGGAGACAGGCTTGCAGAGTATTTCACTGCCTCTTTCCTTAATTCAAAAGTATGATGGGCAGGGGGATGTTACATGGTCAAATTATCCAGTACTCCTGAGCTCTACCCGACCCAGGCCTAAACTGGCAAAACCTGAACTCTCTTAGTTCAGATCTGCCTTGAGTCTGAACTTCTGGGACCCAGTAGCAGAAAGGCTGGTGCCAGTACCCCTAAGCTTATTGCGCTAAAAACTATCCAGGAGAAGAGAGCTCACAGCAGAAACATCATCACCTACCCATACCCCCACACTAACCATATGGTGGTTTTAGAAAGGGGAGGAGGAACTGAAACAGGAAAACAGGGGTCCCTTTCCCACATACTATTAAGAACGGTGAGGCCTAAGGCCAGGGGAAGGACCCCAAAATCTATCTGTCCACCCAAGGACTCTGTCCTTGGAAAGTGGGTCATTTGGAAGAATTTTTCTAGTGAGCCCTCAGCTCTGCCCATCACCGGTCCCCCAATGCAGCCCCAATCAATACTCAGGACAGTTCCAAAGCAGCAAATCCTACCGAGTCAAATTCAGCACCTGGGACAGCTCCGAGCCACTCTGCGGGCCCCATTGCCAGAAAGGCAGGATGCCAGAAGCAAAAGGCTTACCCCACTCTACACCCTCTTGAGTACAGAAGCCCCTCTCCTCTGCCCCTCCCACACTCGCTCCCATCCACCGGAGGCACCTGGTACTCCTCCTTTCTATGTCCAAAGAAAGAAAAGAAACCCAGACACGAGACTTCCCTGAGTGAGCCTAGAGAGAGGACCCCACCCACCTCTTTTCAGCCCTGAGCCTCTCAACGCCACTCACAGCTGGTTCTAAAGCCACTTTCCTTCTCAACCACCACCCCAAAAAATAAAAGAAATACTCACGTGGGGGCTCCGAGCCCTGCAGGCAGATGTGGTGGGGGGAGGCAGAGACAGGTAGCTCCCCACACCCTGTTCTGAGCCCCCTTTCTGAAGGAGCCAGCTCCCATCTGGACTGGGGCGAGGAAAGACATGTGGAAGCACTGAGTGAGGGGAGGGGAGAAGCAAGAGGGGAGGAGGCAAGAGCGGGGGACTGCAGGGTGGGGATGTCCGGATAGGGGCGAGGAAATCCTTTCTAATTTCATTCTCTCCCCATGTCTACATCAGCCCTGCAGGCTCAGCTCTTTAATATTTACACACAGGAAGAGGAGAGGATGAGAAAGGACAGACAGTGAGGGGGACAGGGGATACCTGAGCTCAATGGGGATAGAGGCAGGAGCCTTGGAGAGCTGGGTGCTCACACCATCCCCAGGTCATTTCCATTCTGAGCTCTTGACTGGAAGGAAGAAGGAACTCTGGGACCATTCTGTCCCTTTGTTAACAAGACACTTTGAAACAGCATCAGAAAAAGATCAGATCCCCACCCACATACCTGGACACCCCCACAAACCCAGATTTCTTGGGTGCCTTATGTTCAGATGATAGAGGCAGTATTCATGCGCAAGCATGTTCTGATGCTTGGAGGCATGTCTGCATGTAAGCTGCTGTGTAAAAGCACATGAACATGTCAGCCAGCATGTACAGGTTTCTACAAGTATGTTCTCAGTATATGCACATGTAACAGCCCATGCAATCATACGCAAACTTATATAATCATATGTGTAAACCAGTCCCCAAGCAACTTCCCCACAGCTCCCCAGCTATAGCCTCAAGGACAAGGCCACCCACCTCCCCAGACTCCCTTATTCACAGGCCCCTCCCTCAAAGCCTCACTTTTTCTTTCCGTGACATGGGGAGAAGGGATGGTTGGAAGGCATGCTGCATTTGGGCCCAGGGACTTGACAAGTTATTAGCAACGATGAGCTGGCAGCTCGTTACCATAACGATGTTGCCACCACCTCACCCCAGCTCAAACCCAGACTCCCCAGACAGCAGGAGGCCCGCTGAGCCAGCAGCCTTCAGACTGGGGGGTTGGGGGGGAAGAGGGAATCAAAACACAGTGCTTGTAGGGTATGCAGCTGTTCTTCCAACCCCCACTGAGAGACAAAGCTTTGAATCTACCAAGTGGGAATGACATCAGACTCTGGAAAGGTTTCCTGACCATGGGGCTGGTAAGATACTGGAAGGGGTCTGTAGAAGCCCCTCTAGACAAAAGCTTTTGTTGTCATTTGCTCCTCTGTCCCCTCACTCAAAAGAATCTCTTCTACTGATTTTAGTAGATTACTAGAAAAACCGAACACGTAGGAGGCTCTTCTATGAATTTTGATTTTCCCATCTGTAAAATGGGAACACTTATCTTTATCATTTACCCGAGACTCTGGGAAAGTTTAATCAGAAAGAGTTTAAGAGTAACCACAAACCCCTCCAAAATTATACAAGCCCCAGAAGCTTCTCTACCTAACTGGAACCTATAAACTTATAAAATAAGGAACTGTCAGGTCAACAAAATGCATCAGAAACTGGATGGTATGAAGCAAAATGGAGCTCAGCCAGCCCAGGTTCCAACATCAACTGGAGAGAGATGATGTGAGCTGCCAGGTAGCAGCCAGCTGCTGCCACAGAAGAAAGTCTGGGAGTCTGGCCTGCAGCAGTTTCAGTCCCTCACTGGCGAGAATTAAGAGATGCCATGGCCTACCTCAGTGGTGGGTATGGCTAGGAATCCCCGTTCCCAGGAACATCTGTTAACTCCTCTTTGGAAAGGGGTCCCAGGTCGAAGGGTCTATAGCCTTAGGGTTATCGAGTCTTTGCTTCTTTTCCCCAAATCCCTTCTGCTCTAAGGAGCAAAAGGTGGGAGTGGGGGTTTCCAGGAATGGAAAGCAACATGGAAGGTTGAAAAGTTCCTGAGCTAAGATAGCTAGGAACCCACAAGTTTGTTGTGTGACCTTGGGCAAGTCCTCTCCCTTCTCTGGGCTTCAATCCCCTCACTTTGTAATTAAGAGATTGGACCAAGTCAATTCTAAGTTTCCTCCCCTGGCCGTCATTCTGTAACTACATACAAGCTCACTCCTTGGACATGAGCCCCCTGGCATAAAATGCAGTGGGCACTGCCTGCCAGATCAGTGGGGCAGTGGGGGGTGGGGGATGCGGGGGTTGTATCTGAGGCTGTTCATCCTATGTTCGTGTTCCTTTTAGAAACACCTGCCACCCTAGCCCTCCCAGCTCCCTTTTTAGACCCTGATTCACTGCCAACTCACGAAGCCTCTCCCACCCCTCCCTCCTCTCTTCTCCCCCTCTCTCCCATCTAGGCCTTGGCAGCTGGGTGCAGAAGTGGCCCCAGCACTCAGGGAATGCTGGGCGGAGGTGGAGGGCAGTGCCACCGGGGTCAGAGCGAGCACAGCAGGGAGCACCACTCTCTAACCTCGGCCCAGCCCAGCTCTTCCGGTCAGCAAAAGACCCAGGCTGAAGTCTTTCTGAACCACTAACTAGCAGTGTGTGATTGTGGGGAATGCAATTCAACTCTCAAGCCTCAACATCCTCATCTGTAAGTGGGCATTATATTAGGTTGAACCACATGAAATTGCTGGTTTTGTAGGTAAAAAGCAAAGACAGTTGAATATTGGTAATTTCATATGACTTAGCCTGCCCTGCCTGTTTCCTGGGGCTGTTAGGAAGAAGAGAAAGAGTTGAGAGGGGAGCATTTTTCAAAAGCCCTGAACTGATACAAGGAAATTGTCTCTTAAATTATTATTACTTCAAAGAGCTTTTGCACAGACCCACCTGGAGTCAGTGGGCTGAACCAATGACCCAGAACTTAGAAATCGAGGACTTGGAAGTCTAGAGACAGCCACCTGCTCTGATGACTAAGAACAGGACAGAAGCCTCCACCTGGCCTCCTGAGCCCCTGGCGCTAAAAGGCCCTTGGTGAAACATCACTGGGATGACACAGGTTCCAGACCTCAAGAAGGAGAAGCACACACAGGCACACACACTCCAGCTGCACCCCCCACCCCACAACCCCCAGGAGCCGCAGTGTCCAGCTAGGACACAACCAGTAGCATCACAGAGGGTACCCCCTGGGGTAGGTGAAGGTGGGAACCAAGGTGGAAAGTGCCATGCAGCTCTTGCCTGAGTGGGGTGAGCAGCCCCTGGGGAAGGGCTTTGATCTGACCTCAGAAAGTCCCATCTCTCTGTCCCATCCCCAGCACCCCACCAGGCATCCCCTGGGGGAGGAGGGGACAAAGCCTAGGTGTGCGTGATTCCGAATGAACCCAGCTCAGATACATTCTCACATAGCACGCACCCCCCAACCACACACACACACATCCACGCAGGCCACAGATACCTGAACCCACTCTCGGAAACAGTCACACCAGCACACACACATCCGCTCACATATACACTCAGAGGACACCCCCCCCCCCCCCAGGCACACACGGTGACAACACACACACATTCATTCACACACATGTTCACAGATACATACACGGGAACACCCTCCACACTCACACTGCATACACCCACGGACACGCACACACTCACCCACAATGACACACGCACACTCTCGCTGCATACACTCACTGGCACACACAGCCACCCACAGACCCACACGGTGACACACACGTTCATCACAGACACACAGTGACATGCACTCACACTCACACACCTGCAGAGGAAAACTTCTCTCCGGATCTCCCTGAAACCTCCACTTCCCCCCACCACCCTGCTGGCTGCTCCCGCTCAGACCCAAGCCTCAGCCGGGCCGGGGCTGGGCCGGGGCTGGTGGCCCCGCGGCTCGACCCCGAGAGCCGGTCCCCGCTCCGCGTGGTCTCCCACCCGTCCCTCCGGTCAGGCCCGCGGGCAGCCAGGCCCGGGCGGGGGCGGCTGCGGAGGCCCAGCCTTCCCCCATCCCCGGACCGGGAACCGAGGCCGCCGGAGCCCGGGGCGTGGGCGGCGCCGGGGCCGCAGCCAGGCCGAGGCTGGGGGGCGCTGCAGAGGGCGCGGCGCGCGCGGCCCGGTCCCCACCCCTCCCCGCGGCTTACCTGGCCCGGCTCGGGCTCCGGCCGGGTTACATGGTGCCGGCGGCCCGGGCCGTGGGCGCTGCGGCGGCGGGCGGGCGGGCAGGGAAGGGACCCGGCACTGCGGAGCCCCCGGCGAAGGGGCCGCGCCGGCTGCGGAGCCCCGAGCGAGCGCCGAGCGGCAGCGGGCGCGGGAGCGGGAGGCGGCCAAGCCACGGAGGCTGGATTTCCCGGGGACCAGGAAGGGGAGGCGGGGGGATCCCGCCCGCGCGCTCCGCCCCCGCCCCCGCCCCCGCCCCCGCGCAGGGCTGCCGAGCCCGGAGCCGGCGAGAGGGAGGGGGCCGAGCTCCCCGCCCCCGCACGGGACCCAGGAGGGCCGAGGTCGCAGCCAGCGGACGGCCGCCCGGGTCTCCGAGGAGCGCCCGCCTCGGGGAGGCTGAGCGACGGCTCTGCGAGGCCCAGGGGGGGTGCGAATAAGCTCCCCCTCCCCGGGGACCACCGGGTCCGCGTCCGCTGGGGACCCAGGAGCGGGCACACACAGTGTCACGGTCACGCACGGCCGCCCAGGCACAGGGTCCGGAGCCCAGAGACGGGCGCTTGGGGAGAGAGTCACACAGCCTCCCAGACAGGGTCTGCGCCCCACCGAGGCACAGTCACACCCTGAATGTCACACAGCCCCCTGGGCGCATCCCTTTAGGAGACGCTTTTCGGGTTTCGCGATGAGCTACCCGACTGCAGCTGCTGGCCGCAGGTCTAAGGGCCCCTCTTCGGCCCTGCGTCCCCGGCTGGGGCGCCGTGCCGCGGCTCAGAGCCACGGAGTGGATGGAGTCTGTCACCCACAGCCCAGGCAACCCCACTGTGTGGACGGAAAACCCCGCTCGACCTGCGGACTTTGCCGGGGCCCCACCTGTGCCCACTGTGTCCGCCCACCTCTAGGCCCGGAGCCAGGGGTCGTGCCAAGGCGGGGGCGGGCTGGGGGAGGGAAAAGGGACGGTCCGGAGCACAGCCGGAGGCTGCAGAGCCGGGACTCGGGCTGCGGGAGCCAGGAGAGGCGGAGGAGAAAAGGACTGCAGCAGTCCCTGGCTGGAATCCGTCTTGGCGCCCAGAGCGATGCTGTAATGGGGGGGAGGGGGCCGCACGGGGGAAACCGCTTGGGGAGGGCCTGGCTCTGGGTTCTGATTTCCTGAGGTGGGTGTGAAGGGAGCTCGGCCTCAGGCGCTGAAAGTTGGGGTGGAGAGTAGCGTGCATCCTTAAAGGCGTCTTCCCCTCTTCCCTCGTCCACCTTTTCTGGTCTGGAAAGCTTTGGGGCGATGAGGTGTGGGTTTGGGAGGCTTAGGGAGACTGAACATCCTCCTCTCTAGGAATAGACAGACCTTGGAATAGTTCTGATTCAGTATCCACCAGACAGCCTTCTCTCTGTACCTTTTTGGGGCCACTGGCTCTCCTTATATAAAGGGGGAAGCTGAAGATAGAGGAAGTAGAAGTCACAGGCCCAAGTGAATTAAAACTGGGAGTCACGCCCTTTCCCCATTTCCCAAGAAGATGTTTAAAGAGGCCACATGACATAAATTCTGGTGGGAGATAGGCGGACTGGTCACCTGTCCTGCTGCCTACAAGACCTATTCAATCAAGAAGTTTCACCCTGGGCTAAGGTTGCAGAGAATTCCCAGCCCAGGGATCAGCCAAGACCAGATAACAGGGAAGATCAGATAGAAAGCAGATCCTAGGAACCCACTTTAGAACTGCAAGAAGCATCTCACTTGCCATGAAGTATAAGAACAGCCGTCACGCAGGATGTTAAAAGGCACCGCCACGTTTTCTCCGTTTTTTTTAATTATTATTATTTTATTTATTTATTTTTAACTGTACTGGGTCTTCACTGCTGCCTGCAGGCTTTCTCTGGTTGCGGTGAACATGGCGCGCAGGTGTCTCAATGCAGTGGCTTTTCTTATTTCGGAGCACAGGCTCTAGGGCATGCAGGCCCAATAGTTGTGGCACATGGTCTTAGCTGTCCCACAGCATATGGAATCTTTCCAGAACAGGGATCGAACCCATGTCTCCTGCATTGTCAGGCGGATTCTTAATCACTGGACCACCAGGGAAGTCCTCCTCAGTTCTAAAATGTACATTCTGTTAACTATTCTGAAATTGGAAAAGCATCTTACGATGGATAGGGACATTTTATGTGGTTCTCTACTTTTTTACAGTTGTATGAAAGAGTTGACATATTTTAGAATTAAGAAATGGTGTAGTTTTCATCTGTTCCTTCCACGAATATTTACTGATTGTACCTGGCACCTTGCTAGCCTGCTGGGGCATAAAGATTAGTCAGACAGACTTTAGATAGCGTTCTCTCACAGCCATCCAGTATCGTATGAGGGAGATAGAGAGGGAAATCAGTCATGACTCTCAGGGCCAGCTGCATGGGAGTGTGAGTGGGGCAGTCACAGAGCCCCACGCTTACAAGGTTTATGCTCTGCTGTCACAGTTTTGAAATTCTCAATAATTTTTTTAACAAGGGACCTTGCACTCCACAAATTATGACTGCTGTGTTAAGAATGCCATGCCTTAATAGAGACGAGCACTAAATACTTTTAGAATCTAGAGCTCTGTCTGGGTGAAGAAGGGCAGTCAAAGAAGTCAAGAAGCATAACGGAAGCATTTGAATCGAGCCTCCAAGACCAGAAGAGAGAATTAGAGAGCCACACAGGTGCAGAGACAGAGAAACTCATCAAAATGTCAGTCAAGCAGTATGGCAGACTAGGTGCCTGGTTTATCCTCCCACTGAAAACATGATAAATGATTTTTTTTAATGATAGATGAAATATATTTTTAAATCTTCTTAACTGCATCAGTAAGCTGGTTAAAAAAAAAAAAAGAATCCCTCCTGCCAAAATCTAAGTGAAGACAGAACCAGAGGAGTAAGCACAGCACTGAAGCCAACTTTAGCCTTGGGGACTATAATACCTTGGTTGCAAAAGTGGTGCTAATTCACCCCTCCATGAATCCATGATTTTGCCATATGACTTTGCAACTCCCTGCATCAAGAAAGGGCTCTGTTTTCCCACTCCTTAAATCTGGATGGAGTTGTGACTTGCTTTAACCAACAGAATATGGAAAAAGTCATGGTGTGTCTATTCTGAGCCCAAACTGTAAAAGGCTTGCCTGCTTCTGCTCTTTGTCTTGGTCTTCTGCCTCCTTTGTGAGAACAAGCCTGGGAACCTGCTGTTGGATAACAGACAAGATGCAAGCGAGACTTGCTATCCAAGACAAGGCCATCACAGACCAGGCTGTAGCCAGCTGACCACCAAACATGTGAGAGAATCCAACCAAGAGCAACAGAGACACATACCTTACTGTGGCTGACTGTAGGCACTTAAGTGAGACCACCTGAATGAGAAGAATCACTCAGTCAGTCTGAGGACTGTTGAGCAATAATTATGCATATTAATTTGAGCCACTGAGAAAAACCACTATCCTAAAAGACACACATACCCCAATGTTCGTTGCAGCACTATTCACAATAGCCAGGACATGGAAGCAACCTAGGTATCTATTGACAGATGAATGGATAAAGAAGGTGTGGTACAAGTATACAATGGAATATAACTCAGCCATAAAAAAGAACGAATTTGAATCAGTTCTAGTGAGGTGGATGAACTTAGAGCTTGTTATATGGAGTGAAGTAAGTCAGAAAGAGAAAAACAAATATCATACATTAATGCACATATATATGGAATCTAGAAAAAAAGGGGGGTATTGAAGAACCTATTTGCAAGGAAGGAATGGAGATGCAAATGTAGAGAATAGACTAATGGACACAGTGGGGGAGGGAGAGAATGGGACGAATGGAGAAAGTAGCATCAACATATATGTACTATCATGTGTGAAATGGATAGCTGGTGAAAAGTTGCTATGTAACACAGGGAGCTCCACCTGGCACTCTGTGATGACCTAAGAGGGTGGGACAGAGGGGAGGGGAGGGGGCCTTGAGAGGGATATATGAATAAATACGGCTGATTCACGTTGTTGTACAGCAGAAACCAACACAACATTGTAAAAAAAATTTTTTTTAATAAATAACTAAAACACTATGGGTAACAAAAATAAATAAATAAATGAAATGTTCCCAGATAGGTAGTACCCCAGGTGTCTAGCAGAAGGAAACATAAATCTTTGTTAGAGGACCTCACTTTCATCTCAGGATTCAAATAATTTCCAGCAATACAGTTCCAAAGAAAATGAACAGCAACAAATAGCAGAAACACATCTACAAGGGACCCAGTTACTAGAATTATGAGACACAGATTATAAAATGTGTTTGATATATTTAGAGAAAATAATCCTGTTGCCTTTAGTTTTTTTTTTTTTTTTTAGTTTGTTTTTCTTGTCTTATTGTGCTGGCCACAGAACAATGTTAGGTAGAAGTGATGATGGTGGGTATGTTTGTTTTGTTCAGAATTTTAATGCTCCAACACTTTTTCTTTAGGATGAGACTTATTGTGGGATTTTTGAATACCTCTCCTGATCAGGTGAAGGAAATTCCACTTTATCGCTAATTTACTACAAGTTTTATCAAATAAATGTTGAATTTTTCAAAGGTTTTTTCCTGCATCTTTTGACATGATCGTATGGTTTTTCTCCTTTAATCTATTGTGATCAATTCCATTTAGACATTTATTAATATTAATATCAAATTTTACTAATATTAATTTTACTTTCCTGAGAAAAACCAAATTTACTTGAGGAGTTTAGCATTTCTTTTACATATACTATTGGATTTGATCTGGTAGTGTTTTGTTTTGGAGTTTTGCATCCTGTATTAATAAATTAAATAACCCTGATGTTTTCCTGCTCTTTGTTATCTAGGATTTGGTTTCTAAGTTATTCTAGCTTCTTAGAGTGTGTTTTTGTCTCTGAAGAAGTTTGTATAAGAATAGGATGATTTGATAGCTGTTAACTTTGGTGAGACACATCTGTAAAACCATCTGGAACTGGTGCTTTTTTGTTTTAATGGAAAGTTTTTTGTTTGGCCTTGTTTTGTTTTGTTTTACTATTACTGCTGCTTCTTTAACAAGACTATTCATTTATTTTTTGGCTGCACTGTGTGACTTGTTTGATCTGAGTTCCCTGGCAGTGAAAGTACTGATTCCTAACCACTGGTTCACCATGGAATTCCCTAACAAGACTATTTAAAGGACTATTTCAAGTTTTCTATTTCTTCTGAATCAATTCTAAGAATTTATATCTTGCTATGAATGTTTGTTTTGTCTAAGTTTTCAAACATATTATCATAAAGTTAATGATGAAATTATCATTTTTTTTAAATTGGAGGATAATTGCTGTACAATATTGTGTTGGTTTCTGCCATTCAACAATGTGAATCAGTCATAACTGTATATATATCCATACATATATATATATCCCCTCCCTCTTGAGTCTCCCTCCCACTCCCCTACCCCACCCTACCCCTCTAGGTCATCACAGACTGCCAGGCTGGGCTCTATGTCTTACACGGTAGCTTCCCACTAGCTGTCTGTCTTACACAGAGTAATGCATATATGTCAATGCTACTTTCTCAATTTGCCCTGCCCTCTCCTTCTCACGCTGTGTCCACAAATCCATTCTCTATGTCTGCGTCTCTATTCCTTCCCTGCAGAAGATAGGTTTATCAGTACCATTTTTCTAGATTTCATATATGTTGATATGTTGATATATGATATTTATTATTGTCTTTCTGACTTACTTCACTATGTATAATAGGCTCTAGGTTACATCCACCTCACTACAACTGACTCAAATTCATTCCTTTATATGGCCGAGTAATAGTCCATTGTATGTATGTTATCTTTTGAATCTGCTTCCTCTGTAATTGTGCCACCTTTATAATATGTATTTGTGCCATCTCTCTTTTTCTTGGTTCTCATTGCCAGAGACTTGTCCATATTTTAATTATTGTAAAGGATAATTTTTTGTTTGCTTTGTCGATCTTCTCTACTGTATCTTCTAGTTTCTTGATTTCTGCCCTTATTTGTATTGTCTCAGTTCAGTTCAGTCGCTCAATCATGTCTGACTCTTTGCAACCCCATGAACCGCAGCACACCAGGCCTCCCTGTGCATCACCAACTCCCAGAGTCCACCCACACCCATGTCCATCGAGTCGGTGATGCCATCCAGCCATCTCATCCTCTGTCGTCCCCTTCTCCTCCTGCCCGGAATCCCTCCCGGCATCACAGTCTTTTCCAGTGAGTCAGCTCTTCACATCAGGTGGCCAAAGTATTGGAGTTTCAGCTTCAACATCAGTCCTTCCAATGAACACCCAGGACTGATCTCCTTTAGGATGGACTGGTTGGATCTCCTTGCAGTCCAAGGGACTCTCAAGAGTCTTCTCCAACACCACAGTTCAAAAGCATCAATTCTTCGGCGCTCAGCTTTCTTTATAGTCCCACTCTCACATCCGTACATGACCACTGGAAAAACCACAGCCTTGACTAGATGGACCTTTGTTGGCAAAGTAATGTCTCTGCTTTTTAATATGCTGTCTAGGTTGGTCATAACTTTCCTTCCAAAGAGTAAGCGTGTTTTAATTTCATGGCTGCAATCACCATCTGCAGTGATTTTGGAGCCCCAAAAAATAAAGTCAGCCACTGTTTCCACTGTTTCCCCATCTATTTGCCATGAAGTGATGGGACCGGATGCCATGATCTTAGTTTTCTGAATGTTGAGCTTTAAGCCAACTTTTTCACTCTCCTCTTTCATTTTCATCAAGAGGCTCTTTAGTTCTTCTTCACTTTTTGCCATAAGGGTGGTGTCATCTGCATATCTGAGGTTATTGATATTTCTCCTGGCAATCTTGATTCCAGCTTGTGCTTCCTCCAGCCCAGCATTTCTCATGATGTACTCTGCATATAAGTTAAATAAGCAGGGTGACAATATATAGCCTTGACGTACTCTTTTTCCTATTTGGAACCAGTCTGTTGTTCCATGTCCAGTTCTAACTCTTGCTTGCTGACCTGCATACAGGTTTCTCAAGAGGCTACTGCCCTCTATTTTCTTCAAGTCTACTCCTTCTATAAGTCACTGCTTAGTTTGGAAATGTGTTTCTTAATTTTTGGCTTTTCCTTTTATTCTTTTATTTTTTTCTTAAATGTTCCACAGTTCTTTGTGTGTGTGTGTGTGTGTGTGTGTGTGTGTGTGTGTGTGTGTGGCTGTGCCAGATTTAAGTTGCTTCGTGCAAGATCTTCATTGCCAAGTGTGGGTTCTTCCTTGTGGCATTCAGGATCTTTAACTGCGGGCACACAGGACCTACTTCCCTGACCAGGAATCAAACCCAGGTCCCCTGCTTTGGAAGCCTGGGGCCTTAGCCACTGGACCACTAGGTAAGTCCCACTTTTTCCTCTTTTTAAATATAAATAGAAAGGCTGTAAATTATTCTTGGGGATTCCCTACCAGTCCAGAGGTTATAACTTGGCATTTTCACTGCTAAGTGAGGGCCTGGTTCCATTCCCAATGGAGGAACTGACATCCCACAAGCCTTGAGGCACTGAACTCCCCCCAAAAAATTATCCTTGAAAAACTACTTTCACTGCATTTCACATTTTCATTATCATTCAATTCTGAATATTCTAAAATTTTCATTATGATTTTTTGTTTGATCTGTGAGTTATTCGGAAGTGTGTTAATCATTTCCAAATAGCATTATTTTGTGTTCATTTTTGTTATTATCTTCTCACCTCATTGTATTGTAATCAAAGAATCCTGCCTGCATGATACTTATTCTTTGTAATTGCTCTGTGACTAGTATATAATCGATGGTTGTAAAGGTTATATGTGTGGTAGTCAGTCTCCAAGGTGACCCCCAGTTATTCTCCTCTTAAGGTATTTATTCTTTTGGGTAGTCCCCTCCCACAGTGAAATAGGGCTGTTATGTACAACCAGAAGGACACTGCAGAAATAACAGTCTGTGACTTCTGAAGCTACATCGTAAAACATTTTGCAGTGTCCATCTTTCAGTCTGAAGTTGCTCATACTGAGGGAAGCTAGCTGCCATGTCATGAAGGCATCCAGCACTGTGAAAAGAACTGCATGGGAAGGAACCAAAGCTTCCTTCCAACCACCAGCACCAATTTACTAGTTATGTGGGTGAGTCTGTTTAAAAGCAGATCCTCCAGCTCCAGTCAAGTCATCTGAAGACTGGAGCCACTTACAACATTTCTGTGACTCTCGTGAGAAATATTGAGCTAAAACTACCCAGCCAAGCTGATCCTAAATTCCTGACCCACAGACACTTAGAGATTTTTAGAATGTTTGTTTTCATTTTACACTACTGAGTTTGTACAGCAGTGGATAACTAAAGCTGTTTTGGAGAAGATTTTGTGCTAATTGTAGAAAGGAGATTTATGTTCAGTCCAGCTTCTGTTCATTCAGTTTTATTGTTTGTATCTTCAATATGTTTATTGAAACTTTATCTGCTTGACTTGTCCACAGCTTTTTAAAATGTGCTGAAATCTCTTATTGTGACAGTGGATTTGTCTATATTATATTGCAGCCCTATCAAATTTTCTTTATGTAGTTTAAGGCTACTTTGTTAGGTGCGTACATGATAGGATTAAAGAGGAAAAATAAAACTATCATTATTTTCAGATGATGTAATTGTCTGCCTAGAAAATAATCTAAAGACAAGTTATTATATTAGACCTAATTGTATTTATCCAGGTGTCTGGATAGAAGACCAGTTTACAAAAATCACTTGCATGTTTTTACATTAACACAATAATAAAACATGTAATTTGTAAAAGTATATCACTTACAATGTCTATAGAGATGTTAGATATTTAATATTAAATCTAATAAAAGATATATAATAGCATAAATATTTACTCAAAGTCATTTAAAAAAAAGACCTAATCAATGGAGAGAGATTTCACATTCATGGATAAAAAATTATAATTTTTTAATGATGTCAGTTCTTCCAATTCAATGCTAATTCAATTTAAAAAAATGTAATTTGATAAGCTGATTCTAAAATCATTATGGAAAACTAAAGAACCAAGAACAACTAAGACATATTTTTTTAAACTTTTTATTATGAAAAATTTCAAACGTACACACAAATATATAGTAGAGAGATTACTATAATCCCCCACCCCCATTTATCTATTACCTATATTCAGTTATTATTATAAATTCCTGGCCAATTTTGTTTAATCTATATCTTCTAGTCTCCCTCTCTGTATTATTTTGAAGCAAGTCATAAACATAGTATTTTATTAATACATATTTTAGTATGTATATAACGATCACATTTAAAAAATTTGTCAATCCCTTAATATCATCAAATATCTAGGGAAATAGCCAATCAAATCTTTCTGGCTTCTCATACATTGTACAGTGGACCTTTGTGCAACATGGGTTTGAACTATATGTGTCCACTTATACACAGATTTTTTTCAATGAATGTGTACTACAGTACTAAATGATCCATGGTTGATGGAACCCACAAATGTGAAATAGTGAATATGGAGGACTCACTGTAAAGTTATAAATGATATTTGACTGCTCAGAGGGTCAGCTTCCCTAATCCCCCACATTGTTCAAGGGTCAATTGTAATTGATTGATGTCACTTAAATATTTTTTAATCTATAGATTCCCTTCTTCCATTTTTTGTAACAAGTTTATTTGTTGTAAAAAAAAAAACAGGATTGTTAATCTTGAGAACTTCTTACACTTTGGATTATTTTTTACCTGCAGAGTTATCGTATTTCTTTATCCTTCACATTTTTTATACATTGATAATTAGATCTAGAAATTTGACCAGATGTAGGTTCAATTTGGGGGCAATAATTCTTCATAAGTAGTGTTATATATTTCTATCAATAAGTGTATCATATCATAATCTCTCTTTTGATAATGTCTCCTTTTTATTTTTTCTAATGAGATTGAAAACTGGTGGTATACCAATTTTATAATTCCTTCTTTGATTATCAGCTGGAGTACTTTTATAAAGAAAAATTTCTATCAAGAAAACTTCTTTCCTCAATTATTTCATTATCTTATTTTACAGATTGTAGAGGAAAAGTGGGAAAAACTTGACTATTCTTCCCATCAGTTTTCAGTTTTTAAGCAATGAGTTGGATAAAAATGAACCTTGACCTGAAAAAGTAGAGAAAAAAATCTTTGACCACAAAGAAGAAGTTCAAAATGGATTGTATACCTAAATGTGAATGGTAAAATATTTAAACTTCTAGAAGAAAATAGAGAATATCTTTATGACCTTGAAGAGGAAAAATATTTCTTAAGCAGTGTACAAAATGTGCTACCTGTATAAGAAAATATTGATGAGAGGATTCTGGAAATATTGAGGAGTAGGAAGCCCCGAGAACCTGTCTTCCCATCTCGATACCTGCATTGTCAGAATCTGTCTGATGTAACTGTTTTGGAGCTCTGGTGTCTATTGAAGACTTGAAACTTCCAGGGGAAGACTTGTACAGTAAATTGCTGTTTATTTTGGTCAACTTCAGCTTTTAGTACAGTAGTAGTGGCACATTCCCCATCTCCAGTCATGTAACAGGCAGCTGTGCATGTGTTCCTGGGCCAGCTTGCAGAAACCAGTGTGCAGAAAGGGCCCTGTTTTCCAAATATCAGAGATCTATGCTCTGGTCACTCAAAGCCATTTCTAATAACAGAAGTGTAGACAAAGAGGAAGTGTCCATTGTTGCTGGATTTCATCCTATTATTGCAAGACGCAACCCCTCTGGCTAAAGTGATTTCCAGTGGATTTATGGATCTGGAGCCTCTTTTTCCCTTTCATTTTCTTCTTTTCCATTTTTGGAACACAGACATTAAAGACCAAGATATTTTAAAGCAACTACATATTCAAGAGAAATTAGAGTGTCACCATGCCTGCTCAGGAAAAGATACAGGCTCAGAAAACACCTAAGAAGATGTTAACTTTACACCACATGTTGATCCTTGGTATAGAAACAGCCTACAAGAATTTGTTTTTTAAAAAACAATAGCAAACCCTGGGGATGAAGGCAAAACCTGATTTCCAGGGTTGCCACATTATTAGATTAAAATGTCTAGATTTCAACAAAAAAAGTCGCAAAGCACACAGAGAAATGGAGAGGTACAGAGCATTCAAAGGAAAATAATAAGCCAACTGAAACTGTTCCCAAAAAAGACCCCATGGTGGATTTATTAGCCAAAGACTTTAAAACAACTGTCAATAAAAACAAAACGAAAAGATATTCTGGAGATGAAAAATACAATAACTGAAATACAAATTTACTAGAGAGTTTCAAAGGCAAATGTGAGCAGGCAGAAGAAAATATCAGTGAACTTGAAGATAAGGCAACAGAAATTCTTGAGGTTGAGGAACAGGGAAAAAGAGGTTGAAGAAAAATATACAGAGCTTAAGGGACCTGTGGGGCACCTTGAGGGGCTTGTGGGGCAAGGAGAACAATGTACATATTGTAGGAGTTCTAGAAAGAGACAGGAAAGAGAAAGGAGCAGAGAGAATATTTTAAAATTTCCCAAATTTGATGAAAGACATATATATAAACATACACGAAGCTCAGTGAATTCCAAGTAGGTTGAACCCAAAGAGACCCACACGGAGACTAATTATAACCACATTTTAAAAAGGTAAAGACAAAGAGAACTTTGAAAACATATTGAAGAAATGCAGTTTGTCACAAACAAGGGATCATGATTAAAATAGTAAGCAGATTTCCCATCAGAAACTTTAGAGGCCAGAAGAAAGTGGCCAATATATTCAAAGTGTTAAAAGAACAAAGTTTGGCAAAGTTGTTTTTCAAAATGAGGGAGAAATTAAGACATTTACAGATAAACAAATCTGAGGACATTTTTTACTATTAGACCTGCCCTGTAAGAAATGCTCAAGAGTCCTGCAAGTGGAAATGGAAGGACACTAGACAGTAACTCAAAACTGTATGGAGAAATAAGATCTCACTAAAGGTAAATTCATGGACAATTATTAAAGCTAGTATTATTGTAACAGTGATTCATAATTGTATATTTGGGTTTTTTTCTACATGATGCAAGAGACTAAACTTTTAAAGAAAAATTAGTATAAAAGCTAATATTAATATGAATTTGACTTGTAACTTCAAATCTTATTTTCAACATAATTTAAGATACTAATGCATTTAAAAGAATTATCAGTTTATATTATGGGACACATTCTACATAAAGACAAAATTTTGTGACATGAACAACTGAAAGAGATGGGGACAGAGCTTTTTGTATGTTATTAAAGTTAAGTTAGTAAGTTCAAATTATTGTGTTATAATTTTAGGATTTTAAATGAAATCCCCATAGTAACCACAATGAAAATAGCTCTAGAGTACACACAAAGGAAATAAGAAAGGAATTTAAATATTTCACTGCAAAGAGAAAAACACCTAAACACAAAAGAAGATAATAATGCAAGAACAGGAGTGGCCATACTAATGTTGGACAAAATAAAATTTAAATCAAAATGCATTACAAGAGACAAAGAAGGACATTATGCTCAGTGAAATAAGCCAGTTATAAAAAGATAAATACTACATGATTCCACTTGTATGAGGTACTTAGAGTAGTCAAAATCATAGAGACAGAAAACAGAATAGTGATTGCCAGTGACTGGAAGAGGGACTGGGGAGTAATTGTTTTAATAGGTATAGAGTTTCAGTTTTGCAAAAGGAGAAGAGTTCTGGATATGGGTGATAGTGATGGTTGTACAGTGACGTGAATGTACTTAATACCACTAAATTGTACATTTAAAAATGGTTGTGAGGGTGAATTTTATGTTATATGTATATCACCACAGTTGTTACTTGAAGAAAGATATTAACAAATTTGAATCTTGTTTAAATTAAGCAGATGTTCACTAACAGACACCGTTAAAAGAATGAAAAGGCAAACCGCAGACTGAGGAATAAATACTTGCAATATATGTATCCAATAAAGAACTCATATCCAGAATATAGGAAAAATCCATCCAAATCAATATGAAACAAAATAACAAGCCAAAAATTTTAATGAGAAGAAAATCGTGAGTAACTACTCAAAAGAAGATCTCTCATTGGCCAAAAAACCTCAGTTGGATACCACACACACCCAACAGAATGACTATATTTTTAAAAGAACAATACCAAGTGCCAGTGAAACGTGGAGCAACTAGAACTCTGATATATTACTGGTAAGGGTGTAATGGTACAATCATGTTTAGAAAATTCTTTGACCATGTCTCTTAAAGCTAAGCACACCTACCCTACGACCCAACAATTCTACTCCTAGGTATATATCCCTCCAAAATGAGTGCATGCGTTCATCCCGAGACATGTACAAGAATGTTCACAGCAACTTAATTCATCATGACCCCAAACTGAAAACAACAAAATGTCCATCGATGGCAAGATAAGCAAAGAAATGTTAGAATATTAATACAATGGAAAATCACTCAGCAATAAAGAGAACAAACTACTGCTACATGCTACAACATTGAAAATGTTATAACCTTGCTTCTCAAAATGTGGTCCACAAACCAACTGTATCAGCGTCACTTGGGAGATTATTAAAAATACAGGATCCAAGATCTTACTGAATCAGAATTTGCATTTTAATATATTCACTAGTTGATGCAAATGCACACTGAGATTTGAGAAGCACTATTCTTCTGATAGATAGATAGTTAAGGAGATGTATATACATGTAAATTTTCACCAATCTATACATATAAGATAATACTTCAGATTGAACATATCCAGATCTATACATTTAAGATGCACTCTATGGGTTATTTAAATTCAATCAAAATTAAGATAATTGAATAAAAGTAATGATTTGGTTCATTAGTATTCTGAAGGGGACCAATGAGGATTTTTAAAGTATCATTGCAACCTCATGGATTTAAACACACTTGACGTATTTTAATACACTGAATTAGTTATTCTACTTTTGCTTTCTTTTTCCCATCTTTGACCAAATGGAGTTTCTTCAAGCTAATGGCTGGGAAATTTGCAACCCCAGAAATCTTGGTGATTTCTTTACTTTTTAATGTAAGAAAATATTTCAACTCATTTTGTACAACATTTTTGTCCAGATCTGAAAAAAATAACAATTTCTCCAAGGAGCCAGAGTCCTTTTAATTTTTTATTTGTATATTTATATAAATACATATCAAATATATAATTCTATAACCAATAAATGTTTAATTATATAACATATATTTATTAAAGATATATATAAAGATTTATTATAAGGAATTGTATCATGCAATTATGAAGGCTGAGAAGTCCCCAGACCTATAGTCGGCAAGCTGGAGACCCAAGAGAATCACTGATATAGTTCTAGTCCAAGTCCAAAGGCCTGAGAACAAGAAGGGCATTTGGTACAAGTTCCAGTCTGAGTTCTAATGCAAAAACAAGAAAAGATCAATGTCAACTCAAAGACAGTGAGGCAGAGAAAGAATTCTTTCTTACTCAGCCTTTTTATTCTATTCAGGCTTCAGTAAGTTAGATTGAGGAGGGAAATCTGCTTTTCACAAATGTTAATCCCATCCAGACACGCCTCCTCAGACTTACCCAGAAATAATATTTAACCAAATATCTGGGTATCCTATGACCCAGTCATGTTGACACATAAAGTTAACCATCACAGAAGTATGTTGTTGTTCAGTCACTTAAGTCATTTCCAACTCTGCAACCCCATGGACTGCATGCAGCACACCAGGCGCCTCTGTCCTTCACTATCTCCTGGAGTTTGCTCAGATTCATGGCCGTTGAGTCAGTGATGCTACCTAACCATCTCCCTTCTGCTGGTCCCTTCTCCTTTTGCCTTCAATCTTTCCCAGCATCGAGGTCTTTACCAATGAGTAGGCTCTTTGCGTCAGGTGACCAAATCTTCAGCTTCAGCATCACGCCTTCCAATGAATATTCAGGGTTGATTTTCTTTAGGATTGACTGGTTTGATCTCCTTGCAGTCCACGGGACTCTCAAGAGTCTTCTCCAACACCACAATTTGAAATCATCAATTCTTCAATGCTCAAACTTCTTTATGATCCAACTCATATCTGCACATGACTACTGGAAAAATTGTAGCTTTGACTATATGGATCTTTGTTGGCAAAATGATCTCTCTGTTTTTTAATACACTGTCTAGGTTTGTCATGGCTTTCCTTCCAAGGAACAAGTGTCTTAATTTCATGGCTGCAGTCACCGTCTTCAGTGATTTTGAAAGTGAAAGTGAAAGAAGCTCAGTCATGTCTGACTCTTTGCAACCCCATGGACTATACAGTCCATGGAATTCTCCAGGCCAGAATACTGGAGTCGGTAGCCTTTCCCTCTCCAGGGGATCTTCCCAACTCAGGGATTGAACCCAGGTCTCCCACATTCCAGGTGGATTCTTTACCAGCTGAGCTACGAGGGAAGCCCCTTCAGTGATTTTAGAGCCCCTAAAAATAAAATCTGCCAATTTTTCCACTTTTTCCCCTTCTACTTGCCATGAAGTGATGGGACCAAATGCCATGGTCTTAGTTCTTTTATTTTTTTATTTTTTTTTAAGACCAAGAGAAATCATTTTAATCTTATAAATATATCCTTTAGGCGCCTCGGCTTATCTCCAAGGCAGTTACACAATTCACAATGACCACCTTGTGTGACCCACAGGCGGCCTGCTGAGGGCTCAACACAGGGCAGAGGTTGGCTTTCACCCTTGGTAGCATTTCCCATCAGATGAACCCTCACGATGTGAGACATTTCAGAAAGACAGCGCACAGTCATGCATGATTGCTTGTTAGAAGGCGTGGTCCCCAAACCCCAGGCTTGGGACGAACAGCTGCCACCCGGGCAGGGCCCTGGCCCTTGCTGGGCAGGGTGGTGGGTGGCTTGGCCCCAGAGCCATAGAAGCTGGCTGGAGTTAGCTCAGCTCTCCCTGCCTGCCCCGAAGCGCTTATTTTTTTTGACAGAATCTTGGGTGAAGAGTCAATGGTCTTGGCCGGGCTGCACCCCACAGGCCCCTCCTGGCGTCTCCACGCAGGCCGGGCCGGCTCCTGCAGAGGGCCCGGGCGTGGAGGCCCCTTGCTTCTCGGAGTGCCCGGCACTCTCCCATCAGGACGGTCCGTGCTTGTCCCAAACCCTGTCCCCGCTTCCACTGTGGGCCGAGGCTCGGAGTCACTGCCAGGGGAAGCGGGGGCAGTCTCCCACAGAGAGAGGCCTTCCTCCGCTGGCGTGCTTGCTGCTGCTGGGCTCCACCCTGCGCCTCTGACAGGCGGACCGAAGGCTGTCCCCTCGGGCCACCCAGGTACTTGAATCACCCACATGCCAATGGGGCTGCCCAGACCCTGCCCCCCAGCCCGGACGGTCAGATGTCATCCTCGACGGCGCCGCTGTGCTCGCTGAGGAGGTACCACTTGAGCCTGTCGGGCAGAGGTAGGGCCTTGACCTTGGCGTCCACGGGCCACGGCTGAAGGTAGAGGCGGATGCACACGCGGCATAGGTGCTTGAGGGGCGGGGGGTAGCTCTCCAGCTGCCTCAGGGAGACGTGCAGGGCCTGGATCTTGTCTGCCAAGGCTGCCCACGGGGTGGATGTCAAAGTTTTCGGGCAGCTGGAGCTTCTGGGAGTTGGTCACCATGAGATCCAGCACGGTCTCCGCCTTGCGCAGCAGGTCCGCGTGGCTCTCGTCCTCCGCACAGCCCGGATGGGAGCAGAGCCTCTCGAAGATGATGTGGAAGCCGGACCAGCAGGACGCGCCGTGCAGGGAGCAGTTGTAGGCGGCTCCCGACTCCAGCAGGAAGCGCAGCAGGGGGAAGTGCAGCTTGAAGCTTTTGAGGCAGATGTGCATGAGGGACTCCTGGGCCGGGCACTCGCTGGGGTCGGCACCGTGGGCCAACAGCAGCTGCGTGACTTGGAAGCAGAAGCGGTTGATCAGCTGGGCCTCCTCTTTGTCGCCTCCCACTGTCTCGCCCAGCAGGAAGATGATGCAGGTGAACACCGTGTCTCCGTCTTTGGTAGTGGCCTTGACGTCCGCCCCTCCTTCCAGCAGGAGCCAGATGTTCTCGGTGTTGTGGACCTGCACCCCGTCACTGCTGGCCAGAGCGTGAAGCAGGGCTGTCTTACCATGCTTGTCGGCCGCATTGACATCTGCTCCGAGGTCCAGGAGGCGTTGCAGGCAGGGCAGGCGCTCTGGCTCCTCGCTGGCCAGGTCCAGGGGGCTGCTCTCGTGGATCCGGTCCTTGCGGTTGACGTCGGCCCCGTGGCGCACCAGCAGCTCCACCATGTCCGGCTGGTTCCGTAGGACGGCGATGTGCAGCGCCGTGTAGTAGGTGACCGGGTCTTCAAAGTTGAGGTTGGCTCCATTCCGCAGGAGGACGGCGGCCGTGCGTGCCAGCCCCAGCTCGGCCATCTTCAGCAGGGCGTTGCTCACGCCTTCCTGGTAAAATGGAGACTGGGCTTTTCTCTCAAGCAGCTCGGTGAGAACAAGGATGAGGCTCTCCTCGCTGGCGGCATAACTGGGCCCGTCCAGGGGCTCCTGCCGCTCGGGGTCCTGGATGCCCAAGGAGCCCAGGATAGCATCCACGAGCGGCTGGCACTCGAAGATAATCCTCCGGAAGCCATGCAGAAACGGCATGCCGGCGGCCGCAGCTTCCACCGAGGCCGAGACGCCGACTGGGGTGCGTCGAGCGGCCCGCGGTCCTGACCAGGTTCGGCCACTCGCTGAGTCCAGTTCCCAGCCCCGCGCCTTAGTTTTTTTAATGTTGCATTTCAAGCCAGTTTTCACTCTCCTTTCACCCTGAACAAGAGGCTCTTTAGTTCCTCTTCACTTTCTGCCATGAGAGTGGTATCATCTGCATTATCTGAGGCTATTGATATTTCTCCTGGCAATCTTGATTCCAGCTTGTGATTCATCCAGCCTGGCATTTAGCATGATGTACTCTGCATATAATTTAAATAAACAGAATGACAATATACAGCCTTGGCATACTCCTGTCCCAAGTTGGAATCAGTCAGTTGTTCCATGTTTGGTTCTAACTGTTGCTTTTTGACCCACATATGGTTTTTTAGGAGACAGGTAGAGTGGTCTGGTACTCCCATCTCTTTAAGAATTTTCCACAGTTTGTTGTGATCCACACAGTCAACGGCTTTATCAGAGTCCATGAAGCAGAAGTAGATGTATAAGAAAATATTATTCTGAACTTGGATTAGACCCAGGTGGCTTGGTAGTAAAGAATCCGCCAATGAAGGAGATGGAAAAGATGCGGGTTTCATCCCTGGGTCAGGGAGATCCCCTGGAGGAGGAAATAGCAACCCACCCCAGTGTTCTTGCTGGGATAAACCCATGGACAAAGGAGCCTGGCAGACTGTAGTCCCTGGGGTCACAAAGAGTTGGACACAACTGAGCACACACACACTTGGATTAGGAAAATTTTCTTAAATAAGACAAACAAAAAACACTGTAAGATAAGACTGATACACTTGACTATATTAAAAATCTTCTATTCATAAATTATCTTAAAGAAAATGAAAAGACAAGCTACAAATGAGGAGACATTTCTAACATACATAACTGACTAAGAATTGGCATCAAGTCTCAATACCACTATTCAGTTCAGTTCATTTCAGTCACTCAGTCATGTCCGACTCTTTGCGACCCCATGAACCACAGCACGCCAGGCTTCCCTGTGCAGCACCAACTCCCAGAGTCCACCCAAATCCATGTCCATCAAGTCGGTGATGCCATCCACCTTCTCATCCTCTGTTATCCCCTTCTCCTCCTGCCCTCAATCTTTCCCAGCATCAGGGTCTTTTCCAATGAGTCAGCTCTTCGCATCAGGTGGCCAAAGTATTGGAGTTTCAGCTTCAACATCAGTCCTTCCAATGAACACCCAGGACTGATCTCCTTTAGGATGGACTGGTTGGATCTCCTTGCAGTCCAAGGGACTCTCAAGAGTCTTCTCCAACACCACAGTTCAAAAGAATCCATTCTTTGGCGCTCAGCTTTCTTTATAGTCCAACTCTCGCATCCATACATGACCACTGGAAACACCATAGCCCTGACTAGATGGACCTTTGTTGGCAAAGTAATGTCTCTGCTTTTTAATATGCTGTCTAGGTTGGTCATAACTTTTCTTCCAAAGAGCAAGCATCTTTTAATTTCATGGCTGAAATCACCATCTGCAGTGATTTTGAAGCCCTGAAAAATAAAGTCTGACACTGTTTCCACTGTTTCCCCATCTATTTGCCATGAAGTGATGGGACCAGATGCCATGATCTTAGTTTTCTGAATGTTGAGCTTTAAGCCAACTTTTTCACTCTCCTCTTTCACTTTCATCAAGAGGCTCTTTAGTTCTTCTTCACTTTCTGCCATAAGGGTGGGGTCATCTGCATATCTGAGGTTATTGATATTTCTCCCAGCAATCTTGATTCCAGCTTGTGCTTCCTCCAGCCCAGCATTTCTCATGATGTACTCTGCTTATAAGTTAAATAAGCAGGGTGACAATATACAGCCTTGATGTACTCCTTTTCCTATTTGGAACCAGTCTGTTGTTCCATGTCCAATTCTAACTTGCTTCCTGACCTGCATACAGGTTTCTCAAGAGGCAGCTCAGATGGTCTGATATTCCCATCTCTTTCAGAATTTTCCACAGTTTATTGTGATCCACACAGTCAAAGGATTTGGCATCGTCAATAAAGCAGAAATAGATGTTTTTCTGGAACTCTCTTGCTTTTTCGGTGATCCAGCGGATGTTGGCAATTTGATCTCTGGTTCCTCTGCCTTTTCTAAAACCAGCTTGAACATCTGGAAGTTCATGGTTCACATATTGCTGAAGCCTGGCTTGGAGAATTTTAAGCATTACTTTACTAGTGTGTGAGATGAGTGCAATTGTGCTGTAGTTTGAGCATTCTTTGGCGTTGCCTTTCTTTGGGATTGGAATGGAAACTGACCTTTTCCAGTCCTGTGGCCACTGCTGAGTTTTCCAAATTTGCTGGCATATTGAGTGCAGCACTTTCACAGTGTCATCTTTCAGGATTTGAAATAGCTCAAGTGGTGTTCCATCACCTCCACTAGCTTTGTTCGTAGTGATGCTTCCTAAGGCCCACTTGACTTCACATTCCAACATGTCTGGCTCTAGGTGAGTGATCACACCATCGTGATTATCTGGGTTATGAAAATCTTTTTTGTACAGTTCTTCTGTGTATTCTTGCCAATTCTTCTTAATATCTTCTGCTTCTGTTAGGTCCCTACCATTTCTGTCCTTTATTGAGCCCATCTTTGCATGAAATGTTCCCTTGGTATCTCTAATTTTCTTGAAGAGATTGCTAGTCTTTCACGTTTTATTGTTTTCCTCAATTTCTTTGCACTGATCACTGAGGAAGGCTTTCTTATCTCTCCTTGCTATTCTTTGGAACTCTGCATTCAAATGGGAATATCTTTCCTTTTCTCCTTTGCTTTTGGCTTCTCTTCTTTTCACAGCTATTTGTAAGTCCTCCTCAGACAGCCATTTTGCTTTTTTGCATTTCTTTTTCTTGGGGATGATCTTGATTCCTGTCTCCTGTACAATGTCCTGAACCTCCATCCATAGTTCATGAGGCACTCTGTCTCTCAGATCTAGCCCCTTAAATCTATTTCTCACTTCCACTGTATAGTCATAAGGGATTTGATTTAGGTCATACTTGAATGGTCTAGTGGTTTTCTCCACTTTCTTCAATTTCAGTCTGAATTTGGCAATAAGGAGTTCATGAGCTGAGCCACAGTCAGCTCCTGGTCTTGTTTTTGCTGACTGTATAGAGCTTCTCCATCTTTGGTTGCAAAGAATATAATCAATCTGATTTTGGTGTTGACCATCTGGTGATGTCCACGTGTAGAGTCTTCTCTTGTGTTGTTGGAAGAGGGTGTTTGCTATGACCAGTGTGTTCTCTTGGCAAAACTCTACTAGCCTTTGCCCTGCTTCATTCTGTACTCCAAGGCCAAATTTGCCTGTTACTCCAGGTGTTTCTTGACTTCCTACTTTTGCATTCCAGTCCCCTATAATGAAAAGGACATCTTTTTTGGGTGTTCTAGACAGTCTTGTAGGTCTTCATAGAACTGTTCAACTTCAGCTTCTTCAGCATTACTGGTCAGGGCATAGACTTGGATTACCGTGATATTGAATGGTTTGCCTTGGAAATGAACAGAGATCATTCTATCGTTTTTGAGATTGCATCCAAGTACTGCATTTCGGACTCTTTTGTTGACTATGATGGCTACTCCATTTCTTCTAAGGGATTCCTGCCCACAGTAGTAGATACAATGGTTATCTGAGTTAAATTCACCCATTCCAGTCCATCTTAGTTCACTGATTCCTAGAATGTCGATGTTTACTCTTGTCATCTCCTGTTTGACCACTTCCAATTCACCTTGATTCGTGGACCTAACATTCCAGGTTCCTATGCAATATTGCTCTTTATAGCATCAAACCCTGCTTCCATCACCAGTCCCATTCACAACTGGGTGTTGTTGCTTTGGCTCCATCCCTTCATTCTTTCTGGAGTTATTTCTCTACTGATCTCCACTGCATATTGGGCACCTACCGACCTGGGGAGTTCATCTTTCAGTGTCCTATCTTTTTGCCTTTTCATACTGTTCATGGGGTTCTCAAGGCAAGAATACTAAAGTAGTTTGCCATTCCCTTCTCCAGTGGACCACATTCTGTCAGGCCTCTCCACCATGACCCAGCTGTCTTGGGTGGCCCCACATGGCATGGCTTGGTTTCATTGAGTTAGACAAGGCTGTGGTCCATGTGATCAGATTGGCTAGTTGTCTGTGATTGTAGCTTCAGTCTGTCTGCCCTCTGATCCCCTCTCTCAGTCCCTACCATCTTACTTGGGCTTCTCTTACCTTGGACGTAGGGTCTCTCTTCATGGCTGCTCCAGCAAAGCGCAGAGGCAGCTATCAGAGAAATGCAAATCAAAACTGCAGTGAGGTACCACCTCACACCAGTCAGAATGGCCATTATTAAAAAGTCTACAAGTAACAAACACTGGAGAGGGTTTGGAGAAAAGGGAACCCTCCTACATTGTTGGTGGAAATGTAAGTTGGTGCATTCACTATGGAAGACAATATGGAGTCCTCAGAAATATGGTCTAACAATCTCATTCCTGGGCATATATTTTGACAAAATTATAATTCAAAAGGATACATGCACCCCTATGCTCACAGCAGCGCTATTCCCATAGACAAGACATGAAAACAACCTAATGGATATATAATGTATACATATATAATAGATATATAATATACCATTAAGTACTGCTCAGCCATAAATAAGAATGAAATCATGCTATCTTCAGAAAAAATGGATGCAACTGGAGATTATTATACTGGGTGAAGTAAGTCAAAAAAGAAAATACCATATGATATCACTTATATGTGGAATCTAAAATATAACACAATGAACCTGTCTACCAAGCAGAAGCAGACTCATAGACTTTGAGAACAGACTTGTGGTTGCCAAGAGGGAGGGTGGGAAGGGATGAACTGGGAGTTTGGGGTTGGCAGAAGCAAAGTGTTATGTATAGAATGGGTGGACAACAAGGTCCTACTATGTAACACAAGGAACAATATTCAATGTCCTGGGATAAACCATAATGAAAAGAATATAAAAAAGAATATGTGTGTATATGTGTGTGTGTGTGTAGCTGAGTACTTTGTTGTATAGCAAAAATTAACATAACATTGTAAATCAACTACACTTCAATTAAAAATAATTGGCATCAAGGATTTTGTAATTTCTTTATATGAATTTCTTCAAATGAATGAGAAAAAGATAATCAAATAGAAAAATACATGGTACAAGAGTAAGGTACATGAGCAAGATATATGAGTAGGGAATTCTCAGAGAAAAGGCCTATGGCCAGTATACACTCAGAGAGATGCTCAAACTTATTAGTAAACAGAAAATCAAGACCACATTGAGATACTAACTTACACCTATCTGATTGGCAAAAATTAAGATATCTGACAATTTGAAATGTTGGAGAGAATGTAGATCAACAAGATCTCCTGCATTTCTTATGGAGGTATAAATTTGAACAACCATTTTAAAATAATTTGGCTACAAAGTTTATTTCATAGACCCTCAAGGATAATACTGAAGTATTAACAACCAACACCACATGGGTACTGCCCAATTAAAACAGATGCCTGGCCAACCAGACTGGATGCTAGCCAATAGTTCTACTGGTGTGCACTGGCTTATTACTAATCCTATTTCCAGTACAACTCAGCATTCCACCTCTATTTACATACACAGTGGAAACTTGCTCATGTTTATACAGAGATAGATATAAGAATATTCATAGCAAGGCTATGAACTAGTTAGTAGCTATTAATGCCTAGTCAAAATGCACAGTAACAGAAAAATGGATAAAATAATCATGGAATAGTCACACAATGGAATTATAAAGAACATGCCAAAATATGGGTAAATCTTAGCTAATATAATGTCAAATTTTCTCTAAGTCCCAAGAGATTATATACACTGAAATATACTTTTTTTTTCATAGAGTTCAAAAATAACTAAAACTGAACAATATATTTAGGTCACATAGATAGATTATAGAACTGTAAGAACAAAAAAGAAAGGGAATAATCATCACAAGTTTAGGAAGGGAGAAGCATGGTTATAAGATGAAGAGGAGCAGATAGGTAGCTCTTCTAGTTGTTAGATGGTGGGATTGTAGGTGTACACTACATTGGGCTTCCCTGTGGCTCAGACAGGAATGAATCTGCCTGCAATGTGGGAGACCCAGGTTCAATCCCTGGGTCAGGAAGATCCTGTGGAGAAGGGAGTGGCCCCCCTCTTCAGTATTCTTCCCTGAAGAATTCCATGGACAGAGGAGCCTGGCAGACTACGGTTCATGGGTTTGCAAAAAGCTGGACACAACTGAAAGACTAACACTTTCACTTTTATACATACATATATATTCAAATAAGAGGTCTATGTCCGATGATACCAGTGACTATGAACCAAGGGTTATGATTTATCCAATTCTGTGTGTCTCAGATTCATTGAAAAATAAAAGGTGATTTTGAAATATGAGCAAAGAGCAAGGAATTTTAAAGAATGACCAAGCAGATAAGAAAAGAACTACATATAATTTCTAGGAATGAAAACTGTAATAGCTATAATTAGAAACTCAATAAATGAGTTTAATGGCCAAGTAGATTGCCAGAACTAGTGAAACAGAAAGATAGGGCTGAAAAAATACATGCAGGAAGCATCATAGATAAATAAAGCTCTGAGAAAGAAGGGTTAAGGGATGTGAAGGGAACATGAGATGACCTAACACACTTGTAATCAGAAGCCCCCCAAAAGAGGGAGAGAACAGGGCAGAATCAATTAATGGTGAGATAATAACTGATGATTTTTCAGAACTGATAAATACATCAAGATATAAATTCCCAACAAATTTCAAGTAAACAAATAGAAATAAATCCACACCTACAACATCATATTAAAACTGTAAAACCAGAGATAAAAAGAAGATTTAAAAGCAGCCAAAGAAAAGACAGGTTGTCTTCAGAGAAGCAATAAATAAGCTAACTGACCTCACAAAGCAACAACAGACACCCAGAGGACAATGGATCAGTATGTTCAATGTACTGAGAAAACAAAATGGTCAATTTAGAAATCTATGCCCAGTTAAAAAAGACTTTTCAAGGATCATGGTGAAATAAAGATATTTCAGAGAAGAAAAAGATCAAAAGATTGCCATTAACAGACTTCACTAAAGAAAATTATAGTAGGACTAGAGATGCAGACAGTACAGATATATGCACATACGGGGGCGGGGACGAACTGAGAGAGGAGCATTGACATATATACGCTATCATATGCAAAACAGATAGCTACTGGAAAGCTGTTCTATAGCACGGGGAGCTCAGTGATGCTGGATGCTGGATGCTCTGTGATGACCCTGAGGTGTGGGATGGGGAGGGTGGCGTGGGAGGGAGGCTCAAAATGGAGGGACTATATGTATACATACAGCTCATTCACTTTGTTTTACAGCAGAAACGAACACAACATTGTATAGCAATTATACTCCAATAAAAAATAAAAAGGAAGTTCTTTAGACAAAATATCTTTTCCTATAAAAGTGATCTCAGATGGAAGGTTAGGATGCAAGGCGTAATGAAGAACAAAGGAAATAGTCAATATGCAGATACATATGAAAAAGACTTGACTGTATAAAACAGTAATAAAACAGGTTGGTGGGGTTTTCAAAGATAGAATTAAAACATATGTCAACAATAGTATATATCTCTGGAGAAGAAAGAAAAGAACAGAATTAAAGTTTCTAAGAGCCTCCTTTTGGGGAGAGGAGGATAAAGAGATCTATTAACTTCAGACTTTGATAAGTATATATGTTAAATTTTCGAGAGTAGGCAAAAAAAAAAAAAAAAAAAAAAGAACAGAAATAGAATACTTTCCAAACAGTTGTAGAAAAACTGAAATAAATATCCTCAATGAAAGTGGGAATCCCAGTACTATTTCAAGATGATTAGACTGTGGGCATGGTGGTAGATTAATGATAAAGCAAGTCAGATTACAAAGGGTCTGAGGAGCCCAGCTGAGGTGTCGGACGCCTAAGCAATGTGGAGTCAGTGAGGTTTTGATTCAGGTGAGACTAACATGATCAGATCTGCTTTAAGAAACAGCACTTTAACAACAGTGTGGATATAGACTAGATTTTATACACACGCAAACACACACACATTTATATAAAATCTCACAAAGATAATCAGAAATCTCAGACTTTGCCAGGAGAGTAATACAAATGTCTCCCATTGACATCCACTACTAAATCTTGGTAGCTTAAAACCCAGACCTTGGGACTTCTTGGTGGTCCAATGCTAAGAATCCACCTTCCATTGCAGGAGACATGGGTTCCATCTCTGGTCAGGGAACTATGATCCCACATGCTGGGGGTCTACTAAGCCAATACTCACAATGAAGAACCAGTGCAGCCAAAATTTTATTTTAATTTAAAGTTAAAAAAATTAAAAGGCATGAGAACAAGATGGCGGAGGAGTGGTGGACGTGGAGTACATCTCTCTCCACCGATACATCAGGAACACACCTTCAGACACAGAAGTGCATGAAGAACACCAGCTGAGAGCGGACAGGAGTACCCGACCAGAGGAAAAGAATATATGAACCACGCAAAACTCGGGAGGACAGAGGAACTAGGGGGGAAGCAGGAATGTTAGTAGGACTGGGCCTGCCCTCTGCCGGTAGGGGAACTGAAGCAGGGGTCCGAACCCCACACAGGGGAAATTGTCTGGGTCAGAGGAGAAACGTTTTAAGGCTGAGAGTGAAACAGCTGACTTGTGGCAGCCGAAATAGAATCAGAATCAGAATCAGAATCAGACAGTCCTTGCCGCAGTCATACATACCCCAGACAGGGATGCAGTTCCCCTGGAAGGCGCAGAGGCTGGGAGCTGGAGTTTAGGGATTGTGGAGAAATCCCTAATGGATTGTGGATCAGGGCAAGGGCTGTTGACTGTGGAGAGACAGATGGAGGGGATGTGAGGGAGGAGATTGTGGTGGGAAATGCCTGTGGGGAAAAACCGGGCAGCCATGGAAGCAAGGCAGTACTGCTGAGTCACACACAGAGGGTGGAGCCATCACCATAGCCTCTCTCTCCTCACATGCCAGCATCGGCACTGGAACAATAGAGAGGCTGGCCCATCAAATGCCTGACGCGCTGAACTATGAGCAGGACCCCAGCCAGGGTGCTCCTTCAAGTGACTGATGTGACGAACTAAAGAGTAGGACCCCCCAGGGGTGTCCCTCTAAGTACCTGATGGGCTGGACAACTGAGAAGGACCCCAGGCAAGGGAGCCTTCTAAGTGCCTGAAAGGGTGGAGCTACGGAGAAAGACTGGCCAAAGAGGCCTTCTGATTGCCAGCTACAAGAGGCTGGAAAAAAGACTCTGATAGGGCCATAGCTCCTGTGGCAAAGGCAGCCTGTGTCCCTGCACACTTGGCACCACCAGGGTCCCCACAAGCCAAGCAGCCATGCCACCTTCATGCTCAACTCTCACTGGGGCAGAGCTGCCACAGGCAAAGAAAGTCTCGCAACTATGCATGCAGGGTTACTTCGGTAGTGTCCGACTCTGCGACCCTGTAGACTGTGGCCTGCCAGCCTTCTCTGTCAGGGAGGGGGCTCTCCAGACAAGAATACTGGAGTGTATTGGACAAGACTGGTTGCCATACCCTTCTAGAGCACTCTATTTCCTGCTGCCTTAGTCACCAACTCCCCTGAGGACCTGGTGCTGCCAGAACCCATGCGACCCAAGCAGCTGCACCACCTCCACTCCTGGCCCTCACAGGGGCAAACCCAAGTCCTCCAGGGCAGCCTCAGGGGCAAACCCCAGCAGATGACCCAGATGCAGAGGTGACAGTAAAACCACAATTGAAACCCAGGGGCAGTGTGGCTAAGGAATAAGACCCAAAACCTTCCCACCAGCTATACAAGCTGCTGATTAAAACCACATGATCAACTAGGCAGACTCTGTGTCTATGGAATATACAAAAGGTCATTGAGAGCTCCCACAAAAGAAAATGCACTAGTCTTGATAGCTGTGGACATTGGAGGCAAGAACAAACAGGAGTAGGACCAGATTAGAATCTGAGCTGCCCCCACAGCAGGTCCAGAGATCAGAACAGTGTTGGAGGGCATCCTGGGGAGGTGAGGTGGACTGTGACTCCCAGCAAGGTAAAGGACTCTGACAGCAGTGACTCAAGGAAAACATTTATTATTCTCAGGTTTTGACTTGTTCTGTAGATTCTTTTGGATTTTTTTTCTTTTTTTTTTTCCTTCCCCCCTCTCCCCCGCCCCCCACCCCGGTTGTAGTTGTCAACTTTATTGGCACTATGAAATCTAATTAAGCTTTTGAGCTTTTTTTTTCTCAGTCACATTTTTTCTTGTTGTTATAAACCTCTGCCTCTGCATTGAGTTTTTGCAGTTCTGTGCAGTTTTCTTTTTTTTTTCTTTTCTCTTTTTAAAATTTTTAATCTTTTAAACCTATTATTATTTTTTCTACATTTATTTCCTTGTTTGCTTTTCCTACTGTTCTTTTCCCCTAGCAGTTAATCTTTAATGTATATAAATCGTCTTTATCTACCTCTATTTAACTTGGAATATCTAATTCTTTCTTTTTTTTCTTTCCTTTCCTCTCAACATATTTGTTAGTTTAATTTTCATTGCTTTATTCCCCACTTGGCACCTTGCTTTAGTTTTGTTTTCCAGTTTGTGCTTTAGTTAGTTTTGTTCTGGTAGATATAATTTTTGTTTCCTTTATTCACTGGGTCAATCTATTGTACTTTATTTTTGTTGGACTGTTTTGATTTTGCTTATAGGTGTATATGTATATGAATATATTCAGTCACACTTTTTACTGTTGTTATAAACCTCTGCCTCTACATTGGGCTTTTGCAGTTCTGTGGAGTTTTCCTTTTTTTTTTTTTTTTCCTTTTTTCTTCCATTTTTTTTTACTTTTCTCTTTTTTATAATTTTAATTTTTTAAACCTATTATATTTTTTCTATATTTGTTCCTTTGTTTGCCTTCCCTACTGTTCTTTTCCCCTTGCAGTTAATCTTTAGTGTATATAAATCTTCTTCATCTACCTCTATTTAACTTAGCATATCTATTCTTTCTTTTCTTTCATTCCTTTCCTCTCAAGATATTTGTTAGTTTTCTTATCATTTCTTTATTCCCCACTTGGCACCTTCTTTTAGTTTTGTTTTCCAGTTTGTGCTTTAGTTAGTGTTGTTCTTAATTGTTAAATATAATTTTTTATTTCCTTTGTTCACTGGCTCAATCTGCTGTACTTCTTTTTGTTGGACTGTTTGACTTTGCTCATGTGTGTATATGTATATGTGTATATTCCATTATTTTAATTATTATTTGCCTGATTTTGTAACTGCCATTTGTCTGGGGTTCATCTTTGGTTTCTCATTTTTGGATATTTGTTGTAATCTCACTTAATGCCATAACAAACCACTTGTGGAATCTTCGTTCCTGACCAGCGATCAAGCCCTGAGCCTTTGAAGTGGGAACACTAACTCCAAGACCATAGACCACCAGAGAACTAACCCTAGGGAATATCAAATAGTGAGAACTCACACAAAGGAAACTACTTGAATGCAAGACCTGGCATCACCCAACCACCAGTAGCACCCTGTGCAGGATGCCTCATCTAAACAAAAAACAAAAATACAAACCCAATCATCAGCAGATAGGATTACCACCTCACTCAGCCTTGCCCATCTGAGGAAAAATGAACAAACAAAAACTCAGCACAAACCTCACCCTATAAGTTTACACAAACCACTGGACCAAACTTAGGAGGGCAGAAACCAAAAGGAAGAAAGAATTCAACCTTGAAGCCTGGGAAAAGAGACCTCAAACACATTAAGTTAAAAAAGAAACAATGAAAAAGCAGAGAAATACCACACAAATGAAGGAACAAACTAGAAACACAGAAGTTCAAATAAATGAAGAGGAAATAGGCAAACTACCTGAAAAAGAATTCAGAATAATGATAGTAAAGATGATCAAAAGCCTTGAAAACAAAATGAAGAAAATGCAAGAATCAATTAAAAAAGACCTAGAAGAATTAAAGAATAAGCCTGCAGAGACAAACAGCACAATTACCAAAATTAAAAATACTCTAGAAGGAATCAATAGCAGAATATCTGAAGCAGAAGAACGAATCAGTGAGCTGGAAGATAAAATAGTAAAAATAACTTCTGAAGAGCAGAATAAAATAAAAAGAATGAAAAGAACTGAGGATATTCTCAGAGACTTCGGGACAATATCAAATGCACCAACATTCGGATTATGGGGGTCCCAGGAGAAGAAGAGAAAAAGAAAGAGTATGAGAAAATTTTTGAAGAGATTATAGTTGAAAATTTCCCCAACATGGAAAAGGAAATAGTCAATCAAGTCCGAGAGACACAAACAGTCCCAAACAGGATAAACCCAAGGAGAAACATGCCAAGAGACACACTAATCAAACTAACAAAGACTAAACACAAAGAAAATATTAAAAGCAGCAATGGAGAAGCAACAGGTAACATACAAGGAAAACCCCATATGCTTAACAGCTGATCTTTCAGCAGAAACTCTGCAGGCCAGAAGGGAATGGCAGGTATATTTAAAGTACTGAAAGGGAAAAACCTACAACTAAGATTACTGTACCCAGCAAGGATCTCATTCAAAATTGATGGAGAAATAAAAAGCTTTCCAGACAAGCAAAACTTAGGAGAATTTAGTACCACCAAACCAGCTTTACAACAAATGATAAAGGGACTTATATAGTCAAGAAATACAAGAGAAGAAAAAAGATCTACAAAATCAACCCCAAACAAGTAAGAAAATGGCAATAGGAGCATATATATAAATAATTACTTTCAATGTAAATGGATTAAGTGCTCCAACCAAAAGACACAGACTGGCTGAATGGATACAAAAACAAGACCCTTACATATGCTGTCTACAGGAAGCCCACTTCAGACCTCAAGAAATGTATAGCCTGAAAGTGAGAGGATGGAAAAATATATTCCATGCAAATGGGAAGCAAAAGAAAGCTGGAGTAGCAATCCTCATATCAGACAAAATAGACCTTAAAATAAAGAATATTATAAGAGATAAGGAAGAACACTATATAATGATCAAGGAATCATTCCAAGAGGAAGACATAACAATTGTAAGTATTTATGCACCCAACATAGAAGCACCTCAATACATAAGACAAACACTAACAGACATAAAAGGAGAAATTGACAGTAACACAATAATAGTAGGAGACTTTAATGCCCCACTCACACCAATGGACAGATCATCCAAACAGAAAATTAATAAGGAAACACAAGTCTTTTTTTTTTTTCCAGTGGGTTTTGTCATACATTGATATGAATCAGCCATAGATTTACACGTATTCCCCATCCCGATCCCCCCTCCCACCTCCCTCTCCACCCGATTCCTCTGGGTCTTCCCAGTGCACCAGGCCCGAGCACTTGTCTCATGCATCCCACCTGGGCTGGTGATCTGTTTCACCATAGATAATATACATGCTGTTCTTTTGAAACATCCCACCCTCACCTTCTCCCACAGAGTTCAAAAGTCTGTTCTGTACTTCTGTGTCTCTTTTTCTGTTTTGTATATAGGGTTGTCGTTACCATCTTTCTAAATTCCATATATATGTGTTAGTATGCTGTAATGTTCTTTATCTTTCTGGCTTACTTCACTCTGTATAATGGGCTCTAGTTTCATCCATCTCATTAGAACTGGTTCAAATGAATTCTTTTTAATGGCTGAGTAATATTCCATGGTGTATATGTACCACAGCTTCCTTATCCATTCATCTGCTGATGGGCATCTAGGTTGCTTCCATGTCCTGGCTATTATAAACAGTGCTGCGATGAACATTGGGGTGCACGTGTCTCTTTCAGATCTGGTTTCCTCAGTGTGTATGCCCAGAAGTGGGATTGCTGGGTCATATGGCAGTTCTATTTCCAGTTTTTTAAGAAATCTCCACACTGTTTTCCATAGCGGCTGTACTAGTTTGCATTCCCACCAATAGTGTAAGAGGGTTCCCTTTTCTCCACACCCTCTCCAGCATTTATTGCTTGTAGACTTTTGGATAGCAGCCATCCTGACTGGCGGAAAACACAAGTCTTAAATGATACATTAGATGAGCTGGATCTCATTGATATCTTCAGGACATTCCATCCAAATGCAGAAGAATACACCTTCTTCTCAATTGCACATGGAACATTCTCCAGGATAGACCACATCTTGGGTCACAAATCAAACCTCAGTAAATTTTAAAAAATTGAAATCATATCAAGCATCTACTTTGACCACAACACTATGAGACTAGATATCAATTACAAGAAAAAAAACTGAGAAACACCAACACATGGAGATTAAACAATACATGACTAAATAATCAACAGGTTACTGAAGAAATCAAAAGGGAAATAAAAAAATTTCTAGAAACAAATGACAATGAAAACACAACAACTCAAAACCTGAGGGATGCAGCAAAACCAGTTCTAAGAGAGAAGTTTATAGCAATACAATCCTACCACAAGAAATAAGAAAAACATTGAGTAGACAACCTAACTTTACACCTTAAACAACTGGATAAAGAAGAACAAAAAATCCCCAAAATTAGTAGAAGGAAATAAATCATAAAGATCCGAGCAGAAATAAATGAAAAAGAAATGAAAGAAACAATAGTAAAGATTAATAAAGCTAAAATCTGGTTCTTTTAGAAGATAAACAAAATTGGCAAGCCTTTAGCCAAACTCACCAAGAAAAAAAGAGAGAAGAATCAAATCAACAAAATTAGAAATGAAAAATGGAGGTTACAACAGACAATGCAGAAATAACAAAGGATTGTAAGAGACTATTATGAACTACTATCTGACAATAAAATGGATAACCTGGAAGAAATAGACACATTCTTAGAAAAGCTCAATGTTCCAAGACTGAACCAGGAAGAAATAGAAACTATGAACAACTCAATTACAAATGCTGAAATTGAAGCTGTGATCAAAAATTTCCCAAAAAACAAAAGCCCAGGACCAGATGGCTTCACAGTAGAATTCTATCAAACATTTAGAGAAGAGCTAATGCATATCGTTCTAAAACTCTTTCAAAAAAGAGGAACATTTCCAAATTCATTCTATGAGGCCACCATCACCCTGATACCAAAATCAGACAAAGAAAACTACAGGCCAATATCACTGATGAACACAGATGCAAAAATCCTCAACAAAATTTTAGCAAACAGAATTCAGCAACACATCAAAAAGCTCATACACTGTGATCAAGTTGGGTTATTCCAGGAATGCAAGGATTCTTCAATATATGCAAATCAATCAATGTGATACACCATACTAACAAATTGAAAGATAAAACCATATAATAATCTCAAGAAATGTAGAAAAAGCCTTTGACAAAATTCAGCACCCATTTACGATTTAAACTCTTCAAAAAACGGGCATAGAAGAAACCTATCTCAACATAGTAAAAGCCATATATGATAAGCCTATAGCAAACATTATTCTCAATGGTGAAAAACTGAAAGCATTCCTCCTAAGATCAGGAACAAGACAAGGGTGTCCACTTTCACCACTATTATTCAACATAGTTCTGGAAGTCCTAGCTATAGCAATCAGAGAAGAAAAAGAAATAAAAGGAATTCAGATCAGAAAAGAAGATGTAAAGCTCTCACTGTTTGCAGATGACATGATACTGTACATAGAAAACCCTAAAGGTAGTATCAGAAAATTACTAGAGCTAATCAGTTAATTTAGCAAAGTTGCAGGATGCAAAATCAATACACAGAAATTATTTGCATTTCTATATACTAACTTTATGAAAAATCAGAAAGAGAAATTAAGGAATCAATCCCATTCACCACTGCAACAAAAAGAATTAAATATCTAGGAATAAACTTACCTAAGGAGACAGAGAAGGCAATGGCAACCTACTCCAGTACTCTTGCCTGGAAAATCCCATGGACGGAGAAGCCTGGTAGGCTGCAGTCCATGGGGTCGCTAAGAATCGGAGATGACTGAGCAACTTCACTTTCAATTTTCACTTTTCACTTTCATGCATTGGAGAAGGAAATGGCAACCCACTCCAGTGTTCTTGCCTGGAAAATCCCAGAGACAGGGGAGCCTGTTGGGCTGCCGTCTATGGGGTCACACAGAGCTGGACAGGACTGAAGCGACTTAGCAGTAGCAGCAGCAAGAAGACAAAAGAACACAGAAAATTATAAGACACTAATGAAAGAAATCAAAGATGACATAAATAGATGGAGAAATATTCCATGGATAAATATACCCTGGTGAGTAGGAAGAATCAATATTGTGAAAATGACTATACTACCAAATGCAATCTACAGATTCAATATGATCCCTATCAAATTACCAATGGGATTTTCAACAGAACTAGAAGAAAAAATTTCACAATTCATATGGACACACAAAAGACCCTGAAGAGCCAAAGCAGTCTTGAGAAAGAAGAATGGAGCTGGAGGAATCAACCTACCTGACTTCAGATTATACTACAAAGCTACAGGCATCAAGACAGTATGGTACTAGCACAAAAACAGAAATATAGACCAATGGAACAAGATAGAAAGCCCAGAAATAAACCCATGCACCTATGGGTCCCTTATTTTTGACAAAGGAGGCAAGAATATGCAATGGGGCAAAGACAACTTCTTCAATAAATGGTGCTGGGAAAACTGGATGGCTGCATGTAAAAGAATGAAATTAGAACACTTCCTAACACCATACACAAAGATAAACTCAAAATGGATTATATACCTAAATGTAAGACCAGAAACTAAAAAATTCTTAGAAGAAAACATAGGCAGAACACTCAATGACATAAATCAAAGCAAGATCCTCTATGACCTTCTAGAGTAACAGAAATAAAAAGAAAAGTAAACAAATGGGACCTGATTAAACTTAAAAGCTTTTGCACAGCAAAGGAAACTATAATCAAGGGGAAAAGACAATCCTCAGAATGGGAGGAAATAATAGCAAATGAAACAACTGACTAAAGATTAATTCCCCAAAATATACAAGCAGCTCATACAACTCAGTGCCAGAAAAAACAAACAACCCAAACAAAAAGTGGGGAAAAGACCTAAACAGACATTTCTCCAAAGAAGACATACAGATGGCTAAATAACACATGAAAATATGCTCAACATCGCTCACTATTAGAGAAATACAAATCAAAACTACAATGAGATATCATCTCACACTGGTCAGAATGGCCATCATCAAAAAGTCTACAAACAATAAATGCTGGAAAGGGTGTGGAGAAAAGGGAACACTCTTGCACTGTTGGTGAGAATGTAAATTGATACAGCCACTATGGAAGATGGTATGGAGATTCCTTTAAAAACTAGGAATAATGGAGAAGGAAATGGCAACCCACTCCAGTATCCTTGCCTGGAAAATCCCATGGACGGAGGAGTCTGGTGGGCTACAGTCCATGGGGTCGTAAGGAACCAGACACAACTGAGTATCTGAGCATGTTAGGTGAGGACCCCTAAACTTCCCTGTCTCATTACTGGGTGGGTGTTAGCCTGTTTCTGCACATTCCAGCATGGACCTGGCACAAGAGAGAATGCTTCAGACTGAGAGTGCCCGTCTGCTCCCCTGCAGGTGTGTGGGAGCCTGGGGCTTCTTGGTGGGGAAGTGATGCTCTTGGTTATGGGAGCTGGACACCTTTGGTGCTGCCTTGAGCCAAGGATGGTTAGGGAGGGGAAATGCAGCATCAAATTAAGGGTGCAATGGCTGGCTAATAGCTTTCTTATAGATCAGTAATCAATTAGAGTTAAAAACCAAGAAACAAAAAGAAGAAAAAATAATAATAACATTAAAAACCCAGTACCATTTACATTAGCACCAAGAAAGAAGAAGAAAGGAAACAAAATATTTAGGTATAAATCTAACAAAATATGTACAAGATCTCTGTGAGGGAAAACTACAAATCTCTAGGTCTATATGTACAATGGAACATTATTTAGCTTTTTAAAAAAATTCTGAAACTTGCTACAACGTAAGTGAACCTTGAAGACACTAAGCTACGTGAAATAATCCAGGGGCAAAGGACAAATTCTGCAGGATTCCATGTGTATGAGATACCAAGAGTAGTCAGACTCACAGAGACAGAAGATAGAATGGTTATTGCCAAGGATGGGGAAGGAGGGAATGGAAAGTTATTATCTAATGGGTTGCAAGTTTCAGTTTGAGAAGGTGAAATTCTGGACATGAATGGTGGCGATGGTACAACAATATGAATGTCTGTAATGCTACTGAACTGTATATTTTAAAACATTAAATTTCATCTTATGTATATTTTCTCACAGTAAAAAAAAAGAAACAAACAAACAAAAAAAAACTAGGAATAAAACCACCATATGACCCAGAAATCCCACTCTTAGGTATATGCCCTGAGGAAACCAAAATTGAAAAAGACACATGTATCCCATTATTCACTGCAGCACTATTTACAATAGCTAGAATATGGAAGCAACCTAGATGTCCATTAACAGATGAATGGATAAAGAAGTTGTGGTACATATACACAATGGAATATTACTCAGCCATAAAAAGGAACACATTTGAGTCAGTTCTGATGAGGTGGATGAACCTAGAACCTATTATACAGAGTGAAGTGAATCAAAAAAATAAAGATAAATATCATATTCTAACGCATATATATGGAATCTGGAAGAATGGTACTGAAGAATTTATTTACAAGGCCGCAATGGAGAAACAGACATAGAAAATAGATTTATCGACATGGGGAGAGGGGAGGAAAGGGTGAGATGTATGGAAAGAGTAACATGGAAACTTACATTACCATGTGTAAAACAGATAGCCAGCAGTAATTTGCTATATGACTCAGGAAACTCAAACAGGGCCTCTGTATCAACCTAGAGGGGTGGGATGGGGTGGGAGATGGGAGGGAGGTTCAAAAGAGAGCAGATATATGTATATCTATGGCTGATTCATGTTGAGGTTTGACAGAAAGCAACAAAATTCTGTAAACCAAAAGAGAAAAAAAAAAAAAAAGGAAAAAAAAAAACCCAAAACACCCCAGACCTTTTGAAAGCAAGCAAAAAGTGGGAGCTTTAGGTCATGGCTAGCCAAGCCAGAAACCTGCTTACTGAGGACCCAACCATTTGTGGCAGCTCTACTCCACACTGGCACTGGCAACTCGTTCATTACTATGTGTCATTGTTAATGGAATTGAAATGCTGCTGCTTTGGCTTGATCTTTGAGGTTAAAGTTATCTCTTGTGAAATGGAGAGATTGCTTTTGCATGTTATGCTCAGTTGGAGAGGTCCTGCAGTGAAATTGCTTGAGCTGTTGGTTATGTCATTCTTCTCCTCACTGCCATGGATATTCAGGCAGGGACTCCATAACCTCAGGCCCTGATGATTCCATGAGAGTCACACTCCTGCTGAAACTCCATTCCTATCGATGTTATCACCACCACCAGCTCTGGGAACCAGTGAAGCAGGAACTCAGACATGCTACATGCTGGTAGAGCTGGAATTCAGCTGTAGCCCGAAGGCCATGAAGCTTGGACCCTGTATGGTACTCAAGGCCAAAAAATCCATGCCTTCACTCCTTGAAAGTCAGAAAGAAAACTCTCTTAATGAATTATCAGTGGAAGAGAGGAGGGGAGCTATAGCAAGGTTGACTGAGCCCCACATTTTTATAGAGATCAATGATTTGATTCTTCTAATTTAATTCTATTACCCATGTCTCCCAGGAGGCACACCCACCACCAAAGTGGTGAGACTAGAATTACCTCCAGTATCAGCCACTGTCTTGTACCTGGAACCAGAACTCTCTTCATTACTTAGGATCTACTGCTGTACTCAACTCCTTTTTCTGTGCTTCAGGAGCTCTCCCTCAGTACCTTCTGGTCTCCTTCCTATCACCAGACTTCTGTTTGGGTTGTGGTTACATATATACATAAAGAGTTCATGACTTATTTTCAGGGGTTCATCAAGACCTTGTGTAAATCAGTAGATGCCAATGGATACAAAGGGAAGAGGATTAGTTTCAGAAACACCTGAGCCCTAGTTTGTATTTGTGGATTTTCAACCCAGATGCATGAGTCCTGACTATCCCACATCTCCACCTCCTGTCTGTCTTGCAGCAGTTCCTTTTTTATGTCTTTAGCTGTGGGACTTTTTTCCTGCTAATCCTTACGTCATTCTCATAGATAGTTGTTCTGTAAGGAGTTGTAATTTTGGTGTGTCCGTGGGAGGAGGTGAGTTCAGGGTCTTCCTATTCTACCATCTTGACCACTTCCCTCTAAGAATTTTCTGATTTTCCTTGTGATTTCTTCTTTGATATTTGTTGTTTAAAAAGAGAGTTGTTTAATCTCCACAACTTTGTGAATTTTCCAGTTTTATTTTTGTTGCTGATTTCTAACCTCATCTGCTGCGATGAGAGAGATACTTTTTTGATATTTTTTAAAATCTGTTGAAATTTGGGATTTCCTTGGCAGTCCAATGGGAATGGGACCTTCCAGAGCAGGGAGTGTGGGTTCAATCCCAGCTAGGGGAGCTAGGATCCCACATACCTCGTGGCCAAAAAACTAAAACATAATATTGTAATAAATTCAATAAACACTTGAAAAATGGTCTACATCAAAAAAAAATCTTTAAAATAAAATCTATTGAAGCTTAATTTGTGGCCTAACATACAGTCTATCCTGAAAAATGGCCAATGAGTACTTGAGAAGAGTATGTATGCTATTGTTGTTGATAGAGCGTGTTCCGTACATGTCTATTAGATTATTTTGGTTTATTGTGGTGTTTAAGTCTTCTGTTCCTTTATTTCTATCTAGTTGCTCCATTCACTGCTGAGAGTGGAGTATTGAAGTCTTCAGCTGTTACTGTGGAACTATCTATTCCTCCCTTCAATTCTTTCAGCTTCGTCTTCATATATTTTGATGTAATTTGGTGGCAAAATTTATAATGGTTCTATCACCTTGCTGTACTAAACCATTTATTAATATATAATGTCCTTTTTTAATCTCTTGTAAAATTTTTATTTAAAGTCTATTTTGTCTGATATTAGTACAGCCATTCCTGTGCTCATTTGGTTACTAATGCATGAGATATCTTTTTTCCATATTTTCACTTTCAACCTGTTTGTATCTTTGGATGTCAAGTGAATCTCTCAAAGACAGCATATAGTTGCATCATATATTTTATCTGTTCTACTAAACTCCGTCTTTTGACTGGAGAGGTTAATCTGTTTACATTTAATTACTGCAACTCACTTCCATCATTGTGCTATTTGTTTTCCATATGCCTTCTACCTTATTTTGTCCCTCGTTTACTGCATTACTGTCTTCTTTTGTGTTTAGTTGAATTTTTTTTAGTGAAACATTTAGATTTGTTTTTTATTTCCTTTTATGTATATTCTAGAGCTATTTTCTTTTGTGGTTTCCATGGGAATTACATTTAACATCCTAAAATTATAACACTATAATTTGTATTTACATCAGCTTAACTCCAATAACATACAAAATTTTGCTTCTTTACAGCACTGTCCAAACCTCTTTCAGCTGCTGATGTCAGAAAATTATATCTTTATACAATGCATGCTTAAAAACATAAACTAATAGTTCTTTTAAATATTAGTATTCTAAATAATGTAGAAAAGAAGATTTGGAGTAACAAACCAAAGTTATAGTAATACCAGCTTTTGCACTCATAACTTTTTAAAAATGTGTTAGTCTCTTAAATTATTGAGAAAGCAAACAAAATACAGTTGTAAGTGATTGTTACAATAATACTTGCTCTTATAAATGACCATTTATTTACCTTTACTGACCTCTTCATTTCTCCATACAGCCTCAAGTTACTATCTAAGTGTCCTCTTGTTTCACTTTGCAGGATGCCCTTGAGCAGATTATAGTGTAACAAACTCCTTCAGTTCTTGTTTTTCTGAAAGTCTTACTTTAATTTACTCCTCACTTTTGAAGGACAGTTTTGTCAATATAGGATTCTTTGTTGATGGGTTTTTTTCTTTTAGCACTTTAAATTTATTTGCCCCTCTCTTCTGGTGTCCAAAGTTTTTTGATAAGAAAGTTGCTGATCATCTTATTGATGATCCCTTAGCTGTGACAAGCCACTTATCTCTCGCTGATTTCAGGACTCTCTATCTCTCTGTCTTTGTCTTTTGAAAGTTTGATTATAGTGTCTCTCAGCATGAGTCTTTTTTGAGTTCATCTGCCATGGAGATTGTTGAGTTTCTTAGATCTTTATATTCATGTCTTTCATCACATCTGAGTAGTTTTCAGCCAGTATTTTCTCAAATATTCTCTCTGCTTCTTTGGCTCTGTCCATTTTTTCTAGGACTCCTGTGATGCATATGTTGATTCACGAGATGGTGCCCCACATTTCCCTTAGACTCTGTTCACTTTTCTACAATCTTTTCTTTTTCAGTTTGTCAGCCTTCAAGTTCACTGATATTTTCTTCTGCCGGCTCATATTTGCCTTTGATTTCTCCTAGTGAATTTTTCATTTTGGTTCTTGTACTTTGCATCTCCAGAATTTTTTTTTGTTTGCTTGTTTTAGATTTTCTGTTTAATGATATTTCCATTTTGTTTACACAGCTTTCTTGATTTTCTCCACACTTTCTTTTTGTTCTTTGAGCATCTTTTAGGCAGGTGTTTTAAGACCTTTCTCTAATATATTTTCCATGAGATCTTTTTCAGGAATAATTTCTATTGGTTTATTTTTCTTCCTTTGAATGGGCTACAATTTCCTGTTTCTTTGTGATATTTTGTTGAGCATTGTACATTTTAATCAGTTTTAAAAATTTTAGTCATCCAAAATCAGATGAGTATGTGGTGGTATCCCATTGTATTTTTAATTTGCATTTATCTAAAATATAATAATGTTGAACAATTTTACAAGTGTTTACTAGCCATTTGGATATCCTCTTTTGTAAACAGCTCATTAATACTTTTACTTTTTTAAGACTTCAGTTGTATTTTTCTAAATATTACTGATGGAAGAGTTTCTGATATACTCCTGTTATGAATGATTTTTCTAAATATATGCTGCAAACATTCTCTATAAGTTTCTGATTTGCCTTTATAATCCCTAATTCTGTCATTTTGTTGAAGAAAAATTTGTAATTTGAACAAAATCAAGATTACCAATATTCCTTTTATAGTTCATTTTTAACTACAGGCCTTAAATTAAGTCCTGTTTAAGAAATCTTTGCCAACCTGAAGGTAATGAAGATATCCCCTCTGATTTCTTTTAGAAGCTTTACCATTTTGTCTTTCACACATAGGTCTATGCTTCATCTCCAATTAATTTTTAGGTACAGCATGAGGTGGGGATCAAGGTTATTTTTTTTTATATTGTTAATTCAAAAGACCCACTTTCACATTCACTGATTCACAGCAGCATTTTAGTTAAAAATCAGAGGACTATATAGGTGTGGATCTATTTCTTCTCTTCTACTCTGCTCCATTGAGCTAATTGTCAATTTTGGTACCAATAACACAGTATCTTAAAGCAATGTCCACCTTGACTTCAGCTTCTGGCAGTGGTAGAATAGCAGGCCTCATGATTATTCTTCCACCAAAAAGAAGTAGAAAGCATGGCAAAGTGTTTGAAAGAGCTGTTTCATACATTGGACACATAGTGCAGAACTGTGAACTTGAGAGAAGGAAAACAAGTATAGTGAGCCCTATGAATTCCCCAGAAATCTGCTTGGAGATATATTCTGGACCGTGGGACAGAGTAGATGATCTGATCCTAAGCAGAATACAGAAGTCTTATTTAATTGGATATAGAAACTGGGATTCATGGAGCCTGACTTAGCTTCAACACTCAGGCAAAGTTATAAACAAAAGGAACCCTGAAGAAAAGAGCTCTAGAAATCTGGTTAAAGGTCCCCTTGGGTTTATCCTAACCTCTAAACCATACACAAAAAGGGGAATATCATGGGGTAAAGAACATGTAAGTAATTGTAAAATTAAAAGTTATCAGAGTTCAAACAAATTTTGGAGACATCCAAACTCTGAACGGTTAGAGTGGAGAGTCCCCATTTAACAACTGTGGCATTCACTAAAGCTCTCAGGTGGATCATGTATTTGCAGTAAGGCTAAATTTTGCCTACAGTAAAAGCTACTCCAAACTAGCCCTGATAAAACTTTAAAACAGTGCTCAAGAAGATCAACATGATTTGAAATAATTCAGTTGCCTCATAGTACAAAGTACAAAGCTCTTTAAAAGAAGACAGTGAAACTCGATAACATAATGTCCACACACATACACAAAACATAACTTTTACAATGCCCAACATCTAACCCAAAAATAATATACATGCTAGGAAAATGTGACCCATAATGAAAAGAAAAAAATAGTAGATACAAATATCAGAAATCAGAAGAAAAATGGAATTATCAAACAAGGACATTAAATAGCCATCATATATGTGTTCAACATAATCAAGAATGTGAAGGAAAACTGAACATAATAATAAGAGAAATAGAAGGCTTGAAGATAACTCAGTGGAATTTCCAGACATAAAAAATACAATGTGAAAAAGCCACCGGATGGAGCTAATAACAAATCAGACAATGGAGAAAAAAAGATCAGTGAAGTTGACAACACACAATAAAACTCCAAAATGAGGACAGAGAGAGGGGATAAAAAGACTAGGAAAAATGAACAGACTGAGTGGAACAATTTCAAGTGGATAGAAAGAACCCCACCAAGCTGTGGGGGTGATGTTTCCACCCCAGTGGGTCTGAATGGCAGCACATCTAACCAAAGAGGAATTTTCTCCAGCCTTAAAATCTTGTGGCACTTGCCTTGCTAGATTTTTTACTTTTTGGAACCCATTGCCCCCTCCTTGTTTCCTATTTCTCCCTTTTGGAATGGTAACATCTCTCCTATGCCTATTCAACCTTGTATTTTGGAAACACATAACTCATTTGGTTTCACAGGTTCATAGCTGGAGAGTGATTTTTGTCTCAGAATGCATTATACCTTGAGGATCACTCATGTATGATTTAGATGAGACTACTTTATAGAATTGATGCTAAAACGAGTTAAAGTAAAAGTGAAAGTGAAGTCATTCGGTCGTGTCCAACTGTTTGCAATCCCATGAACTGCAGCCTACCAGGTTCCTCTGTCCATGGGATTCTCCAGGCAAGAGTACTGGGGTGGGTTGCCATTTCCTTCTCCAGGGGATCTTCCCAACCCAGGGATCGAACCCAGGTCTCCCCTCTTGCAGGCAGACTCTTCACCCTCTGAGCCACCAGGGAAGCAAGACCATTGCAGATGCTGGGGCTGGATTGAATATATTTGGTTTATGAGAAGGTCATGAATTTGGCAGGGGCTTAGGCAGGAGGGATGAGATACAATGTTCTTGAATGCTTGTGTCCCCCCAAAATTAATATGTCAAAATCCTGACTCCTCCTCAATGTGATGGTTATTATAAAGTGGAGCATTTTGATATAACTAGGTCATGAGAGCAGAGCCTTCATGAATAAAATTAGATAATCATCATACACAAAATGCTTTCAGAAAATAGGTGAGAAAACATCCCAACTTGTTTATAAGATCAGCATTATTGCAATATAAAGGCCAAAGATATTTCAAAAACATAAAACTACTGATCACTATCTCTCATAAACAAAGGGACAAACAACCCTAGGCAAAATATTAGCAAACTGAATAAAACATTATATTAAAAAATATGTCTTGATATCTGAAAGTGTAAGTCCTCCAAAGTCTGTTAACATTGCCTTGGCTATTCTAAGCCATCAATATTTCTATATACATTTCAGAATCAGTTGTCAACTTCCATAAACACAATCATGCTTAGACTGTCACTGAGACTGAATTGAATCTATAGATTAATTTGAGCAGCACTGACATCTTAATAACATTGAAACTTCCAATCTATGAACGTGGTATGTCCCCATTTACTTGGTTTACTTCTCTGGTGGCTCAGACAGTAAAGCATCTGCCTACAATGCGGGAGACCCGGGTTCAATCCCCGGGTCAGAAAGGTCTCCTGGAGAAGGAAATGGCAACCCACTCCAGTATTCTTGCCTGGAAAATCCCATGGACGGAGAAGCCTAGTAGGCTCCAGTCCACGGGGTTGCAAAGAGTCGGACATGACTGAACGACTTCACTTCCACTTCCCTAAGACTATTTTAAGATTATTTCAGTCTAGAAAGTATTGCACATCTTTCACTGAATTTATTAATAGTATCTGTGTGTGTGCATACATGCACATTGGTAAATGATACTATTTTGTTTTCTAATTGCTTGCTGCTGTTATACAGATATACCATTATTTTTGCATGCTGATCTTGTACCCAATAACCTTGGTTGTTGTTCATTGTTCAGTCGCTAAGCCATGTCCAACTCTTCTAGACTCCATGGACTGACAGGCTTCCTTGTCCTTCACTATCTCCCGGAGTTTGCTCAAATGCATGTCCATCAAGTTGGTGATGCCATCCAACCACCTCATCTGTCGCCACTTTCTCTTCCTGCCTTCAATCTTTCCCAGCATCAGGGTCTTTTCCAAGGAGTCAGCTCTTCGCATCAGGTGGCCAAAGTATTGGAGTTTCAGCTTCAGCATCAGTCCTCCTTTCAGTGAATATTCAAGACTGATTTTCTTTAGGGTTGACTTGTTGGATCTCCTTGCTGTCCAAGGGACTCTCAAGAGTCTTCTCCACACCACAGTTCAAAGGCATCAATTCTCCAGCACTTAGCCCTCTTTATGGTCCAACTCTCACATCCATACATGACTACTGGAAAAACCATAACTTTGACTATATCTTTGTTGGCAAAATGATATCTGCTTTTTAATATGCTGTCTAGGTTTGTCATAGCTTTTCTTCTAAGGAGCAAGCGTCTTTTAATTTCATGGCTGCAGTCACCATCTGCAGTGATTTAGGAGCCCTCCCCCCAAATTAAACCTGTCACTGCTCCCACTTTTTCCCCTTCTATTTGCCATGAAGTGATGGACCAGATGCCATGATATTAGTTTTTTGAATGTTGAGTTTCAGGTCAGCTTTTTCACTCTCCTCTTTCATCCTCATCAAGAGGCTCTTAGTTCCTCTTCACTTTCTGCTATTAGAATGGTATCATCCACATATCTGAGGTTGTTGATATTTCTCCCAGCAAGAAAATTCACTTTTTAATTCTAATATTTTGTCAGTTTAGATTTATACACAATCATCTACAAATATTAATAGCTCTACTTCTTCCTTCCCAATCATTTTAACATATTTCTTTTTATTTCTTTATTTCTTCTTTTTACTCACTAGAATCTCCAATAAAATGTTGAACGACATGGTGATAGCTGACATCCTTATCTATTTCTGACCTCAGGAATAAAGCGTTCAAAATTTCATGGTGAAGAATAAGATTAGGTTTAGAGCTTTTTGGGAAGTAGCTTTTATCAGAATAAGGAATTCTTTCATTCCTCATTTTCTGAGACTTCTTATCATAAATGGGTATTGAGTTTTATTAAATGTTTTTTCTGTATCTATGAAGTTCTTATTTATTCTAATACAGTAAACTACATCTATTGCTATTTAATGTTAAATCACATCTTACATTGTTAGAATAAACTCTCCTCACTTGTAATGTATTTTCCTTTTTGTATATCATAAAAATAAGTTTGTCAGAATCTTGCTTGTGATTTTTCCATCTCTATTCATGAAGGATATTGGTCTGTAACTTCCCTTTCTTATAATGCCTTTATCAAATATCATTGCTATGGTGTTCTCACAAAACTGAGAAGCCTTTGCTCTTTTTTCTATTCACTGGAAGAGTTTTTGACTAATGGTATTAGTTCTTCCTTAAATTCTGAAGGTATTCACTAGTCATCTGGACTTGGAACCTTCTTTGTGGGAAGGCTATACTTATAGATTCATATTACTTACTATATAGAGAGAGAAGTTCTAATTTTTAATTTTTTCTAGTGCAGAATTATGTCTTTCAGAGGATTTGCTCATTTCAGGTTTATTATTTTTTAAATATTTCCTACAATTACTTCCCCTATTGCTACTTATATTGATAATTTGGCTTTCCAATCTTATTTTTATATCAGTTTTGCAGGTTATTTACCAGTTTTATCAATCCTTTCAAAGAACCAACTTTTGACTTTGTTGACTTTATCTTTTGAATGTCTACTTTGTTTTTCATTGATTTCTGTTCCTTATTCTTTTCCTCTACTTTCCTTAGGTTTAATTTGTGTACCTTTTTGTGGTTTATTGGGATACAGGCTTAGATTGTTGGTTTTAAATCTTTCCTCTTTTCTAATATATTTATTTAAAGCTGTAATTTCCTTTCTAAGCATTGCTTTAGCTGACTCTCACAAGTATAACAAAATATCTGGAGCTCAATGATAATGAAAATGCAATATCATTCAACTCAGATATTTTACGATTTACCTTGTGATTTCTTCTTTGATTCATGGGTTATTTAAGGGTGAACTGTGGGAATTCCCTGGTGGTCCAGTGGTTAGGACCCCATGCTTTCACTCCTGAGGTCCTTGGTTGGAGAACTAAGACCCCACTAGTCTTAGTGAATTGCTTAAAATACAAATATTTGAAGGGTTTTTCTGATTGCCAACATAATTTCACTGTGGTCAGAGAATCAGGTCAGGGCAACTTTTGAAAGTTGCTGAAAATTGTTTCCTGCTATATCATGTTGCACCTAAAAGCTATATTATTGAGTATTATATCTTATTTTCTTGGGCTCCAAAACCACTGCAGATGGTGGCTACAGCCATGAAATTAAAAGACGCTTGCTCCTTGGAAAAAAAGCTATGACAAATCTAGACAGCATATTAAAAAGCAGACATTACTTTGCCAACAAAGGTCCATCTAGTCAAGGCTATGGTTTTTCCAGTAGTCATGTACGGATGTGAAAGTTGGACTATAAAGAAAGCTGAGCGCCGAAGAATTGATGCTTTTGAACTGTGGTGTGGGAGGAGACTCTTGAGAGTCCCTTGGACTGCAAGGAGATCCAACCAGTCCTTCCTAAAGGAGATCAGTCTGAATATTCACTGAAAGGAGGACTGATGCTGAAGCTGAAACTCCAATACTTTGGCCACCTGATGCAAAATGCTGACTGATTTGAAAAAAACCCTGATGCTGGGAAAGATTGAAGGCAAAAGAAGAGGGTGGCAGAGGATGAGATGGTTAGATAGCATCCCCAACTCAATGTACATGAACTTGAACAAACTCTGGGAGATAGTGGAGGACAGGAAAGCCTGGAGTGCTGCAGCCCATGGGGGTCAAAAAGAGTGAGACACAACTGAGCAAATGAACTGATTGTGTCTTATAATGTCAATTGGGTGCAGCTGATTAACTGTGTCATTTAAACATTTTATATTCTTACTGAATTTTTGTCTATGTATTGTATCAGTTTTTGAGAGAAAAATGCTATATCTCCAGTCTAATTGTAGATATGTCTATCCCCCATTTTAGTCCCATCAGTTCTTCCCTTAAATATTTCCTTTACATAGTTTTAAGATGTATTATTAGATCACATAAATTTAGATTTGCTATGTACGTGTTTTGGATGGACTCTGTTATCATTGAATTGTTGTCATGCTGTGCTGGCCACTCAGTTGTGTTCAACTCTTTGTGACCCCATGGATTGTAGCCAGGCTCCTCTGTCCATGGAATTCTCCAAGCACGAATACTGGAGTGGATTGCCATGCCCTTCCCCAGGGGATCTTCCTGACCCAGGGATTGAACCTGGGTCTCAAGCATTGCAGACCGATTCTTTACCATCTGAGTCACCAGGGAAGCCCCTTAAGAAATATCCTTTTTCTTCTCTATTAATACTTCTTGACTCAAAGTCTACTTTAATGTTAATATAGCTGCACCAGGATTCTTTCAATCAGTATTCATTTATCTTTTCCATATTTTCACTTTCAACTTGTCTGCCTCCTTTTATATAAAGTGTATCTCATAAAAAGCAAATTGTTGGGTTTTCTTTCATATCTGATCAGACTGATGTTGACTGTTAATTTGATCATTTAGTCATTTACATTTAATGTAATTACTGATGTAGTTTGGCTTAACTCTACTATCTTATTGTAAATCTTGAGTTTCTCTCTCAGTCCCATTATTTCTTTGTTCTTTTATGTTACTTAGTTGCCTTTTTAAAATTAATTGGTGCTTCTTATTTCTAACTTTTCACTTCTATCACCGTCTATTGCTATATATTCTTCTATAATTCCTTTGGTGTTTAGCCTAGAGATTGCAATATGCATTCTTGACTTATGACAGTCTATCCTACATTAGTTTTTCTTATAGTGTAGGTATAACTAGTGAGGTATACTAGTGATGCCTTCCTCAGTTTTTGTTTGTCTTTATTTCACCTTTTTTTTAGCTGCACTGGGTCTTCATTGTTGCAGGTGGACTTTCTCTAGTTGTAGCGAATGGGGGCTACTGTTCATTACGGTGCACAGGCTTCTCATTGTGGTGGCTTCTCTAGTAGCAGAGCACAGGCTTTAGGCACGTGGCCTTCAGTAGTTGCAACCCACAGGCTTACTTGCTCCTTGGCATGGGATATTCCTGGACCAGGGATCAAACTCATGTTCCCTGCATTGGCAGGTGGATTCTTAACCACTGGACCACCAGGGAAGTCCCAATCTCATCTTTATTTTTTAATGATTTTTTTTCTAGGTTGTCAGTTTTTTCCCCAGCACTTTGAGGATGTCATTCGCTTGTCTTCTACCTCTCACATTTTCTTTGGAAAAATACATGTTAAGCTTATTATTGCTCTTTTGAGTGTAATGAGTCTTCTGCATGATTTTAAGATTTTCTACTTTCTGGATTTAAGCTCTTTGAATAAAATATGTCTGTGAGGTTTTTGTTTGGTTGTTTGTTTTTATTTATCCTACTTGGAATTTACTGAAGTTCTTGAAACTGTGAGGCAAAGTATGTCATCAATTTTGAAAACTTCTTAGCTCTATTTTCTTCAGATATGCCCCTCTACCCCTATCTTCTTTCTCCTCTCCTCTGGCTCTCCATTACAAGCATATTGGAGTTTTGATTGATCTCATCTTTTATGCTTTGTTTTTACTTTTTTTTTTTCTTCTTTATTCTCTTTGTACTTCTATTTGAAAATTTTCTATTGGCTTTTCTTGAATTTTGCTAATTTTATAATCTATGTCCAATCTGCTGTTAAGTCCATCCAATGAGGTCTTGATTTCAGGTCCTAGAATGTTTATTTGATTCCTTTTCTTTCTTTTTTAAAGTAACATCATAGTTTTTTAAAGTAAAGAAATTCAGACTAGTCTTCATTTTTCTTGGCAAATAGTGATAGCTGAGGGGTTTAGACAAAGATGGGCTATAGTCTCAACTTGGAAGTCCCAGCTATGACCAGTCATTGCCAATCACAGTCCTCATCAGCAGATAGTGCCAGAAGGGACTCTCCCTTCTAACAACATTCTCTGTTCCATTTGCAATGGAAATCTGTGAGCACTTCTTTTAGCAGAGGATATAAGCTACTACCCCTGTTTGTTTAACCCTGTCCCATTTCTTAATAACAACAGCCTTTTCAGAATGATCACTCACCTGAGTCAGCCAGAGGAACCTGTTTTTTTCAGTACATCCTCTTGTTTTAGTTAAAATTCATAATGCACAAGATCAGTTATAACACAAAATTTCAAACATCTCCACTTCTGACATTGTGCTAACAATAAGTTTCTTCTCATTGTTACATTCCAGCTTCTCTGTTTCATGTTGAAAAATATATGGATATAATTCATTTTTACATATCCAAATTTCCTACTCAATATTCAACTTCAGTGTCTATCCTGAGTGTGACCAGTGTTTAGATAGATGCTACATTTTATATCCCATTATATTATACTTGGGCTTCCTTGGTGGCTCAGCTGGTAAAGAATTCGCCTACAATGTGGGAGACCTGGGTTCGATCCCTGGATTGGGAAGATCCCGTGGAGAAGGGAATGGCTACCCACTCCAATATTCTGGCCTGGAGAATTCCATGGACTGTATAGTCCATGGGGTCCCAAAGAGTCAGACACCACTGAGTGACTTTCACTTTCATATTACACTTAATTCCTACAGCACTATAGAGGCAAATCTACTCAAAGAAGTCCAAATTAAAAACAAAATTTTCAAACTGAGCATTTAATCTTCAACTACTAGTTCATCACAACTGCAAGAATTAGCACCACCATCTTGAAGAAGGCGATGTCAACCCACCCCAGTACTCTTGTCTGGAAAATCCCATGGACGGAGGAGCCTGGTAGGCTGCAGTCCATGGGGTCGTGAAGAGTGGAACACGACTGAGAGACTTCACTTTCACTTTTCACTTTCATGCATTGGAGAAGGAAATGGCAACCCACTCCAGTGTTCTTGCCTGGAGAATCCCAGGGACGGGGGAGCCTGGTGGGCTGCCGTCTATGGGGTCGCACAGAGTCGGACACAACTGAAGCGACTCAGCAGCAGCAGCAGCAGCACCACCACCATCTATTGACACCTTTCCATATCCAAGTATTTTAAAAATTTTTATTTACTCATTTATTTGGCTGCCTGAGGTCTTAGTTGTGTCATGTAGGGTCTTTTATTGCAGCACACAGAATCCCCAGAACACAGGCGTAGCTGTTCTGCAGCATGTTAGAGCTTACTTTCCCAATTAGGGATCAAACACTTGTCCCCTGCCTTGCAAAGCAGATTTTTAACCACTGCACTACCAGGAAAGTCCAATATCCAAGTATTAGAAGAGACAGCTTATGGGTGCTATCTCATCCTTTACATCTGAGTAAAACTGATCATGTGAAGGGGCAGTACTTTGCCAAGGTCCTGTATCTGGAAAATGGTAAAGGTGGGATTTTCTGCTAGGTCTCTCTAACTCCAGATCCCATGCCTTTCCCCCTCTGTATCCCATGCTTCTGTCATGCCTTAATTTCCAAGAAAAATTTAACAATCCAAGCAAAATAACTTGAACTTACTGGAATATTAGATTTTGCATTTTCTTCAAAATCGTAGTAATATATCATTTTTTTTCCTCAGTTGACACTTTTACAAAAACAGTTTGTTTATATGACTTATGCCTTCCCTATGAAACCTGCTGCCAGTTTTTAATTTTCAACCCCAGCTCTGATTACCTCTGATGCTCCAAGACAGAAGCCTTGACGGGCTACAACTAAGGTTATTTAACTCCTCATCGTTTTGAGCAACAGAGGCCAATAAATTATTTGATGACAGACTTTTCCTATGTTGTTTCCATCAGTGTTGAAAGGCTAATGATTCCTTCTTCCCCCAAAAATTACGATGGTAAAAATTTATCGTGTAACACTATTACTCATATTTATTGATAGATTTGCTTCTAACAAGAGATTAATTAATTTGTTTTACTTTTATACGTAGGTTTTTGACTGGGAGAAATTAGATATGTGAATTCTGCTTGTTAACTGTTATTCTGTTAATAAAACAATCCCAAGTGTTGCCAATATTACCTTCTCTCTATTGTTCTCAAATCAATCATTGGATTCCTTTTTGAGAATTCTAACTCTCCACTGAAAATGTCTATTTTTTAATACATCTTTAATGTATATTTTTAATACATGTCCTTATTTTCCTCTATTTTCTTTAATCATTTTAACTAATTTTAAATATTTAAAGTCTTTGTCTTATACCCCAACATTTAGATCATTTATGGATCCATTTCTATTTTCTATTTATTCTCTTGATGATCAGTTTCATTTTCCTACCTCTTTGCATGCCTAGTGACTTTATTGTGTGCCAGACATTGTAATAGACATGTAGAAGCTCTGTATGATATCTCCCATCATAGAAAATTCCATCTCTTAGGCAGACAGGATAAAGGACTGGTCACCTCAATCCAGTCAGAAGTTAACTAAGACAGGACTGGGTGACTGTTTTAGTATGATTCAGTCCACCTATGATTCATTTCTGCTTTCAGGCTGGTGTTTCCCTGGATTTTGACCAAGAGTCCAGAGGTTCTCTGTCGCCTCAACCCTGAAAGACCTCTTGGAGATTCAGCTATGCCCTTTAAAGATTCTGCACCTAGCCCTTTAGCCTCTTTTCCTACTTCCTATTTACCCCTACATCTTCGAAGTCTGGAAACTTTCTTGAGAGGAATATCAGCAATGTTTTTGCATCAGGCCTCATTCTTCTAGTTGGACTTTGTGTCCCAAGCATCTCAAGATTATGAGAGATTTCGCTTGGGCTTTTTGGAAGCCCTCATCCTAGCTTCCCAGCCTTTCATACTCAAACTCTGAATTCAGAAAATGTCCTATAATTATAACTAGCATGTTTTAGAGATCCCAACTTTTCCAACAGCCCCACTTAACTGCCAAAAGAATTGTGTTTCCTTTTTCTACCAGCAGCTCTCTGCATGAGTCAAGCTCAATTCATGCAAAGAGTGAGCAAATGTCCAGGGAAGAAAACATCCAGTGACTATCAACTCAACTTAAAAGGAATACTTGCTGTCTGAATTCCCATTCTCCTGGTCATTGTTTCTCCCACAGCTCTTCAGTATCTTTGACATATGATTTTTGTAATTTATTTAGCTTTTTCTAGTTATTACAAACAGAGTGGAATATTAGGGTGCCATATCCTATGCAAATCAGAATCCAAAAACACAAGTTTGATTTGAATTAAGAGTGAAAAAAAAAATAGCTTTCAATTTTCAATGCTGACTTAAAAGATTGTCAGAGATAAATCTATGATCATGATGCTGATGTGATTAATGAAGAAAGGTATACAAGGCAAAAGTTGGGCCAAAAATCCAAAAATATTCTTTGGCCATGTATTGTACATTGTTTGGATTTACTAAAAGACATAGTTTCAGATTTTCACACTGTTCATGGGATTCTCAAGACAAGAATACTGAAGTGGTTTGCCATTTCCTTCTCTAGTGGACCATGTTTTGTGGGTCATGGCATCCAGTCCCATCACTTCATGGCAAATAGATGGGGAAACAAAGGAAACAGTGTCAGACTTTATTTTTGGGGGCTCCAAAATCACTGCAGATGGTGGCTGCAGCCATGAAATTAAAAGACGCTTGCTCCTTGGAAGAAAAGCTATGACAAATTTAGACAGCATATTAAAAAGCAGAGACATTACTCTGCCAACAAAGGTCTGTATAGTCAAAGCTACGGTTTTTTCAGTAGCCATGTATGGATGTGAGAGTTGGATCATACAAAGAGCTGAGCGTTGGAGAATTGATGCTTTTGAACTGTGGTGCTGGAGAAGACTCTTAAGGGCCTCTTGGACAGCAAGGATATCCAACCAACCAGCCAATCCCAAAGGAAATCAGTCCTGAATATTCATTGGAAGGACTGATGTTGAAGCTCCAATACTTTGGCCACCTGATGCAAAGAACTGACTCATTGGAAAAGACCCTGATGCTGGGAAAGATTGAGGGCAGGAGGAGAAGGGGATGACAGAGGATGAGGTGGTTGGATGGCATTACGAACTTGATGGACATGAGTTTGAGCAAGCTCCAGGAGTTGGTGACGGACAGGGAAGCCTGGCATGCTGCAGTCCATGGGGTCGCAAAGAGTCGGACACAACTGAATGACTGAACTCAACTGAACTGATTGTTTCAAATTGTTCTGATAGCAGTGACATTTTTTTGGAATAATTCAAAGATTAGACACAATATTTTCTAGAAATTCCCAAATATGGAATATATTGATGAAATACAACAAATATAACCTCAGTGTCACTTTCAGACACATGGTAGAAATCTCAACTAAATGCCTTTAAATTAATTATATTTAATTTATTTAAGATATATACCAGAAAAATTAAATGAAACAACTAAAATTCTTCAGTAAAGAACAAACCATACTCATTGATGGAAAAATATATTAATTTTAAATAGGTATTACCAGGTTACATGATTTGTACTATTGCTTGGTAATTAAAAATGTTAGTAAAATTTTATAGAAACAGCTGACTAGTTCAGTTTTAAAACTAAAAATATTTCTATCAGTTCAGTTCAGTTCAGTCGCTCAGTCATGTCTGACTCTTTGTGACCCCATGGACTGCAGCACGCCAGGCCTCCCTATCCATCACCAACTCCCAGAGTTGACCCAAACTCATGTCCATTGAGTCAGTGATGCCATCCAATCATCTCATCCTCTGTTGTCCCCTTCTCCTCCTGCCTTCAATCTTTCCCAGTAACAGGGTCTTTTCAAAATAGACAGTTCTTCGCATCAGGTGGCCAAAGTATTAGAGTTTCAGCTTCAGCATCAGTCCTTCCAATGAATATTCAGGACTGATTTCCTTTAGGAAGGACTGGTTAGATCTCCTTGCAGTCCAAGGGACTCTCAAGAGTCTTCTCCAACACCACAGCTCAAAAGCTTCAATTCTTCAGTGCTCAGCTTTCTTTATAGTCCAACTCTCACATCCACACGTGACTACTGGAAAAACCAAAGACTTGACTAGACAAACCTTTGTTGGCAAAGTAATGTCTCTGCTTTTTAATATGCTATCTAGGTTGGTCATAACTTTCCTTCCAAGGAGTCAATGTCTTTTAATTTCATGGCTGCAGTCACCATCTGCAGTGATTTTGGAGCCCCCAAAAATTGTCTCTCACTGTTTCCCCATCTATTTGTCACGAAGTGATGGGACCAGATGCCATGATTTTAGTTTTCTGAATGTTGAGTTTTAAGCCAACTTTTTCACTTTCCTCTTTCACTTTCATCAAGAGGCTCTTTAGTTCTTCTTCACTTTCTGCCATAAGGGTGGTATCATCTGCATATCTGATGGTTATTGATATTTCTCCCGCCAATCTTGATTCCACTTGTGCTTCCTCCAGCTCAGCATTTCTCATGATGTACTCTGCATATAAGTTAAATAAGCAGGGTGACAATATACAGCCTTGATGTACTCCTTTTCCTATTTGGAACCAGTCTGTTGTTCCATGTCCAGTTCTAACTGTTGCTTCCTAACCTGCATACAGATTTCTCAAGAGGCAGGTCAGGTGGTTTGGTATTCCCATCTCTTGAAGAATTTTCCAGTTTATTGTGATCCACACAGTCAAAGGCTTTGGCATAATCAATAAAGCAGAAATAGATGTTTTTCTGAGACTCTCTTGCTTTTTTGATGATCCAACGGATGTTGGCAATTTGATCTCCTGTTCCTCTGCCTTTTCTAAAACCAACTTGAACATCTGGAAGTTCACGGTTCACATATTGTTGAAGCCTGGTTTGGAGAATATTGAGCTTTACTTTACTAATGTGTGAGATGAGTGCAACTGTGCGGTAGTTTGATCATTCTTTGGCATTGCCTTTCTTTGGGATTGGAATGAAAAGTGACCTTTTCCAGTCCTTGGTCACTGGAGTTTTCCAAATTTGCTGACATATTGAGTGAAACACTTTCACAGCATCATCTTTTAGGATTTGAAGTAGCCCAACTGGAATTCCATCACCTCCACTAGCTTTGTTCCTAGTGATACTTCCTAAGGCCCACTTGACTTCGCATTCCAGGATTTCTGGGTCTAGGTGAGTGGTCACACCATCGTGATTATCTGGGTCATGAAGATCTTTTTTGCTTAGTTCTTCTGTGCATTCTTGCCACCTCTTCTTAATATCTTCTGTTTCTGTTAGGTCCATACCATTTCTATCCTTTATTGAGCCCATCTCTGCTGCATGAAATGTTCCCTGGTAGCTCTAATTTTCTTGAAGAGATCTCTAGTCTTTCCCATTCTTTTTTTCCCTCTATTTCTTTGCATTGATCACTGAGGAAGGCTTTCTTATCTCTCCTTGCTATTCTTTGGAACTCTGCATTCAAATGGGCATGCCTTTCCTTTTCTCCTTTGCTTTTCACTTCTCCTCTTTTCACAGCTATTTGTACAGCCTCCTCATACAGCCGTTTCGCTTTTTTGCAAAAATGTATTCTATTTCTATACATATCAGAAAATGGTTTTCTAAAATTAAAAAACATGGCATGTGAAATATACAACCAAAATGAGATCTCACTAAAATATGAGGCAGTTAGAATAATGAAAGGAAAATATTTGTCTGACAATGTTTAAGATTCACAGATCAATAATCTCAAAACAAATTTCTATAGAGACTACTTTGTGGCCACTGTAGATTGAGTTATAACCTTGATTGAAGAGAGAGTTGAAGAAATTTAGCAACAAGGTGTCCTTTTCTGTTATTTTAAAATTAAATTCCATTATTGAAATTACTGAAAAACAGTCAAGAATTTCTGTGTGAGAATACAAATGGCTTGAAGAAATGGTAAAAATAAAAAATTATAAATTATAGCAACTCATATGATGAAATTAAAGTAACATATTTCCTGTAATAATTTATTAAATATCACCCAAATATAATATTTAAGCATAATGTGTTGAATTAAATTCAAACATGTTTGATCATTTGCTGACTTTCAGTCTTGAAAACCAGTTTTAAACATATTTTTCTAGTCTGTCATTATAAAGGTATGTTTGTCAAGATAGATGGATGGAACACATTTTATTTAACAATGTGTTTGCTTAATTAATTTGCTTAATTTTGACTTAGCAGTAATGGAATCCACCAGCAATGCAGGAGATACAGGAGACATGTGTTCAATCCCAGTGTCAGGAAGATCTCCTGGAAGAGGAAATGGCAACCCTCCCCAGTATCCTTGCCCAGAAAATCCCACGGACAGAGGAGCCTGGCGGGCTACAGTCTGGAGTCACGGAGAGTCAGACACTAATGAGCACGCACACTTCCATTGCTTGCTTAACTTATAACTTGCAAGTATTTAGACATATAATATGTGGGCCTCCATCTGTACTTTTGCCCAGGATCCCGCAAAGGCTAAGGACCAGTATGTGCCCAGCAGCCCAACCAGTACATTTCAGAACTAGACTGGTGCTCACTAAGAATTAGAGGCAAGGAAGTATGCTTTAATGATCACAGTAGGGGACTTCCCTGGTGGTCCAGTGGTTGAAAAATCCACCTGCAAATGCAGTGGACATGGGATCCATACTGGGTCCAGGAAGATTCCACATGCCGCAGGGCAGCTAAGCCCATGCACAACAAATCCCGAAGCCTGCACACTCTAGGGCCTGCGAGCCATAACTAGTGAGCTCCTGTGCCAACAACTACTCAAGCCCATGCATGCCCTAGAGCAGGTGCTCCGCAACAAGAGAAGCCCCCGCAAGGAGAAGCCCGTGCACCACAACTAGAAAAGAGCCCCTACTCACCGCAACTAGAGAAAGCCCGCACACAGCAACCAGGGCAGCCAAAAAAATATTTTAATGCTAAAAAAAAAAAAATGATAGCATTAGGGCCAGGTGGTGGACATGTGCCACACCAGTGGCAGAACAGTCCTGGGAGAGTCCTAGAATGACTGTTCTAGGAAGAAGGTCCCAGTCCCTGAAGCTGGGATGTAGTCCATGGAGCTGATTTCAGGGCCAGTGAAGGACAGCTGCAGCCACAGGGGCACCTAGGGGACCCAAGGGGAAATGCTATACTCCCGCTAAGTCTAGAAGAAAGGGAAATAGATGTCAAGGCAAGGAATCAGCTGCAGAGAGCAAGCCTAGGGCCAGGGCCTGAAGACGAGAGAGAAACCAGCTGAAGTCTGACAGGCTTCCCTACAGAGGGGGAAGGAGCAGGTGGGGCCTGGTCTCCAGGGGAGGACTCAGGAGGAGCAAGCAGGGCCACAGAGGATGCAGGGCTCGCTGAGGGACTCTAAGCAGGTGTTTGCAGAGCCCAAGGGGTTGGATCCAGAGACCTGGATAGTAACTGAACTGAGAGAAAGAGCGGGGGTCAGTAGAGAAGGGAAGCTTTCTTCTTTCTGAGTCAGGAGCAGCTTCTCTGCACCACATGTGCACCCCACAGCCACACGGTGTAGCCTGGGTGGGTCGGGGTGAGAGTTGGGCATTTCTGGCTCCATTAGAGGGACAGGGGCCTAGGGCATACTGAAAACATGCCCTAGACACCACCAGTTTCTGGAAACAGTTGGCCAATGAGTTTTTCCTGGATCCTAGAGAAAGCGAGTGTCCAGCATCTAATCAAGGACCAACCTGGGCTCCTTCTTTTTCATCCTGGATTGAGAGTGGATCTTAGGTCAAATTCTTGAAGGTTTAGAATAAATAAGGCAACCAAGAATCCAAAAGGACTGACAGTGCAAAGCAGTCTAGTCTCTCTCATCCCTCAGGTTCTTTGTCTCTGGGTTATCTCCCCAGGTTCCCACTCCTCTGAGTCAGCACGGAGAGGATTTCCACACACAGTAACTCGAGACAGATGCCTTCTTTCCACTGTGCCTGACCTCCCAAAGGCAATCGACTCTCAAGTTCTTTTTCCCCAGGTCAGACAAAGAAGACTAAGTTAGACATCTCCCAAAGGAAACTACTTCACTAAGGGAAAAGTCACATCAAAAGCAAGATAGTACAAGACCACAGGGATGGATGATGCCACAGGGAATCATTTTTTATTTGGACAAAATAAAACTCAGCCTCAGGAGATTCAGCTGGCTCTAGTGTGGACACAGGATCATTTCTCAGACTCAGCTTTGCATAGTCCCTGGGGCTGAGCAATTCATTCCACCAGAGCAAGTGAATTCATGATGTGGGCTCAAGCTGCTTCGGCTGGCCTTGGCTTGAGATGATGGTCAGTGTTGCATGGAATGAGCCAACGTAACTCCCAGGGAAGGAGAGATGACAATTATTGCAGACCTACCAATGGGTATTTGGGCTTTTGCTTAATTCCTCCAGTGAGAAAGACAGGGTAAAGTTTGGCTAGTTTGAGGTCTCAGGTGATACCCTTTCTCTTCCTACTCCTGCCCCAGACAGGTTTCGAATAAATATGGAGGAGTCTGAGAAGCCTCCTAGAAAAAAAAAAACAAATTAACCATGCTCACAGTTGAAATACAGACAGAAGTCCAGAGAGGCAAGTGAAAATATCCATTTCTAGTGAGGGTATGGTAAAACAGCGAGTGTTACAAGCTGTTGATTGGTATGTAATTGGTACTCCACTTTTGGAGGCAATTTGGTGATGTGATTCAACAATTTAAGTGAGCATACATACTCCTTGACACAGCAATTTCATTGCCAGGGATTTATTCTATAGATTTACAAGTATGCAAAGATTTGTGGACAGAGACACTCATTGCATCATTATTTATCACAGTAAAACAGTAGAAACAAATGCCCATTAACAGGGGGACCAATTGAGTAAAATAAATACTTTGCATTTATTTAAAAAATTAGGTTGATCTATATGTGCTGATATTAAAAGATGTGCAAGATATATTAAATGAGGAAAGCATAGAAAAGCCTGGTAATACTATCCCATTTCTGGATTTTTTGGAGGAAATTGACTATACATATATTTGTACTGAAATAGAAAACCTCTGGAAAGATATACACTACACGAAACTGAACAGTGGTTACCACTGGGGGACCTTTATTTTCTATTTTGCATTTTTCTGTACTACTTTGAATTTATTTTTATGAACGTGTATTACTTTTAAAATGCAAAAGAAAACATTTAAATAAGGAATAAAGGACCAATGAAAGGTAATTTATCAAAAATAAAAGAAGAAATTTTTCAAATTTACTATAAGAAGGCAAATTCAGTAATAGGACCTGAAGTCAGTAAGACATGGTGGCTGACTGGTGAACTCGTCCTGACCCAGCTGACTTGGCAACGTGAATATGCTGCCCTCACTCATTAAACTAAACTCTTTGAGACCCAAGCAGCCTTGCTCTGGAGCCCCCAATAATATGGTTGAAGAGAGGGAGAGGCTCCCTTTCCCACTTGAAGCCAACTGCTAAGTCATCAAGGCACAAGGAAAAAGAACCAGAGGCCAGAACCACTGGCAGGGATTTGCACCCAGTGACAGAGTCTCTGTTCAGCTGAAGCTGAAGGCAGCAAGTCTGGCCAATCCCTCTCCCAGGTAACAGCAGGATGGATCTCCAGCTCGGTTATCACCAAATCTTGGCCCTGGAGTCTTGGCACAGTTGCAGATGGCTGAGTTGCAGATAACCCCAACAGCAGAAGGAAGCAATCATCAGTACTCAGTCAGGAACGCATCTGGGTAACACAAGCTTAAGAGAATCCCAGAAACACTTGAAGAAAATCTGAGACTGGAGTGTCTGAATGAGTCCTTGGGCATTTTAAGCTAATGATATTCACGTTTCATGCATTCATCTGACACACTGAAGTGTTACTACGTGCAAAGAACAGTAGCAAGCAGTAAATAAGGCAAACATGGAATTCATTAAATTGAATTGGATAAAAATAAAACTGTCACTATTCAACCTTTCTGGGTCTATAAAAATGGCACTTTCTTATGGATCAACATAAACACATTCTGAAAAGAGAGAAAGAACTACAGGGAGAAAAATTAAGGGAAAAAAAAAAAGGAAAGAACTACCCAGTTAATTGCTTGATTGCAATTATGGAAAGACCTATAAGGGAGCAATCATATCTAATCTAGTCTAGGGTATGGTGTATGTGGTGATGATCAAGAAAGCTTCCACCTTTGAGGAAGTGAGAATGAAAAGGAATTAGCTTAGTGAAGGAGACCGAGGGACATCATTCCTGGGAGTCAGTTCCAAAGGCCTCGAAGGGCAGGAAACTGGTCTGTTCCAGGGACTGATAACGTGACTCAACCCACGGAGACGGGCAGACTTGGTAGAGGAGAAGAGGGAGTATGTGGATGAGAGCATGCTGAGAGTGATGCGGGAGCCAGTCAGGCCTTGGAGGACCTTTTAAGGGCTTTGGGGTTTATCCCAAGAGATTTGAAAAGCAATGGCATACTATGCGTATCCAAACACTGGTAAAGTCTACGGAACTTTCGGGTTACAAAGAACGTTTTTTCCACTTTTGGCAGAGCCTGGAGGTCTACAGTTATAGGCAGTTAGTATGCGGCTGTGTCAGGATTGGAATCCACGTCCTTGCAAAGAGCTTCCACCACCCAGGACTCGGCTGGGAGGGTGGCAGGCGTGAAGCAGGCAACCGGCCAGGAACCTTTCTAGGAGGAGGCCAAGGAGGCCGAGTGCGCCCCAGGTGCCCCCACCCCCAGACGGCAGCTCAGCGCCCAGCAGTCCTGGCGGAAGCGGCGCACCGAGAAGCAGTAGATGAGCGGGTCCAGGCAGCTGTTGAGACTCAGCAACGCCAGGCTGAGAGTGTGCAGGACGTCGAGCGTGGAGGTGGCCCGGCACCCGCCGCCTTCGCGGCTCGCGGCGACCTCCTGCCCCGTTACCCACGGCGCCAGCAGCAGATGGTAGGGCGCCAGGCAGAGGGCGAAGACCAGCAGGAGCCCCAGCACCATGGTCCTGGCCGCGCGCCGGTGCGGACCGGCTGGGGCCGGGCCCGGGCCCGAGGGCGAGGCGAGCGCCCGCGCCAGGCTCACGTAGGCCGCGAGCACCAGCAGGAAGGCGGCGGTGAAGAAGGCCACGGTGGCGTAGGCCAGGCCGGCGCGCGCCCAGCCGCGCTCCAGGCAGCGAGAGGCGCCGCCCGGCCCGGGGCGCAGCGCGTGCGGGGCGGCCAGCGAGGGTGCGGCGCAGGCCAGGCCTGCCAGCCAGGCGGCGGCGCACGCGGCGCGGGCGGGGCCGCGGCGGCGCAGGGCCAGGCGGGCGGCCGCCTTGGGCCCGGGCCGGTGCACGGAGCCGCAGCGGCACACGCTGATGAGCGCCGCGAAGGCCACGGCCGCGTAGGTGGACACATAGTAGGCGGCCCCGGCCGCGCGGCAGGCTGCCTCCGGGAAGGGCCAGTGGGCCGGGCCCAGGTAGTAGGTGAGCCACAGCGGCAGCGTGAGCGTGAAGAGCACGTCGGCCAGGGCCAGGTTGAGCAGGTAGAGACGCAGGGCCTGGCCCAGGCGCCTGCCGCTGCGGACGAACACCGCCAGGGCCGCCACGTTGGCCGGCAGCCCCAGGCCCAGCGCCAAGGCATAGGCCGCGGGCACCACAATGAAGCGAGCAGGGTCGTCCCAGGGGCTGCAGCCGCCAACACCCAGCTCCCCCACGCTCCTGTTCATCTCGGACCTTGGACTAGCAAGAGGAAGAGAGGTCACTGTGGAGGCCAGCCGCACAAGAAGCCTTCCATCCCGCCTTTCCTCGCCAGACCCCAGTCCTCTCTTCCAAAATCCGGGGTGGGAGGGTTCTAGAAGCCGGGAAGCCCCTGTGAGGGGCTGAGGAATTAGCTCCTGCAGGAGGTGGAGCAGAGGGGACTCCAGAGTTAGTAGAATGAGCTTGGTGAAAGATGTGGGAAATGAGGACGGGCCAGGAATCCCAGATAGCTTGGAAATTTTCCACCTTGGTGACTGGGAAGGTGGAAGTGCCCCCTTATAAGGGGGGCTATAGGTGGAGTAGGGTTCCACTTTGTGGGGCACAGGCATGTGCATTAAGCCCCAGCAAGGCTGAGCCAACAGGAAGTCACAGAGAGACCAGGGTGGAATACAGACTCCTTCCCCGAAAAAGCCCAAGCCTCCAGCTCCCGTGCCACCCAGGTCGGGAGGGGAGAGGCATGGATGGAGTTGCAGCCATAGGATGCAGTGACCCAGGAGACAGGCCCATGCACAGTGACCTTGGACTTACCTTGGTGAATGTCCTCTCTGAGGCTTGCCTGGAGCACCTTGGGCAGGGCTGAAAAGGTTTCACATCTCAGGCTTTCCGGCCTGTTTCCTTCCTCCTCATCTTTTGACCACAAAGAAGGCAGGGGTCTGATTTGGAACTTTGGACAGCAAAGCAAATGGAGCACAGGCCCAGGAATCAGGCAGATTCTAGATACACACATTTATCTGCCATGTGACCTTGGGCAAATTACTCAGCTTCACGGAGCCTGTCTTCTCTGCTGTAAAATGGAGATTAAAATACCTACCACCTCACAGGGTTGTTCGGAGGATTATGAGAAAACATAAGTAAAACTCTTGAGCACTGGCTGACACTGGGGAGATACTTCATAACCATTAGCTCCCTTCCCCTCTAGGCAGCACACAGATAAATGTGTGCACCCACACGGGCACACACAGAGCGTTAGAGACAGACACCTCAGCCAAACAGCACAAAGACATCTGGGCATACTGCCCCTCTCCCCAAGCGGGGTAAGCGCACAAGCCCAGGTCCTGTTCCTATTTTTGGCACACAGTCACACTCCTAGGGTATCCCAAAACTCAGTTCCTCTGATACCAAAACTTGTACTTCTGCCTTTGAACTTCTCAGGCTCATCCTTTCTGGGATCCTGAATGAGTCTATTCCTTTCTTGCCCTCCCTCTAGGCTCTGTCCACCAAGTCTCTGGCCCTCCACTTCCCCACCCGGAACCTCTCCCTGCCATCCCACCAGATCACTCCTACCTCTTGCTGCTCCGGCTGCTACAGCTCTCTCTGGGGCCGGGGGTCTAAGGAGCTGAGACAGAGCAGAATCCACTCCCACCCACACATCCTAGACCCTCCCATCAACCAACTAATCCTAGACAGGACATGAAGAATGGGAGCAACAGCTGGAGGGGCAGGGGTCCACCTGTGGCAGCTATGAGTGGGGTTTGTGGGGTGCAGCCAGAGCCCCAAGGGAAAGCAGTATCATTGCAAGGCATGGGGGCACAGGGAGGGAGATGGAAATGTATAAGGAAGGCCTTGCTGCTGAATGTTCTTCTGCTGACCTGGCCGATGCTTAGGCTGCGGTTTGGGGAGGGAGGTGCCATTTCCTAAGGCCTGGCTTCTCTGACTGAGGCAGAACTGCTAAAACTGAAGATACTCCTGCTGCTGTCAATCCTAACTACTCCTCCATACCAGCTGGCCAGCCTACTTCCCCAGCACCCCGCCTTTCCTGCAGCTGCTGGTTGGGCCCTAGAGTCAAGCTTGCAAGGCCCTGTAGCTTCTAATCAGTATACAGGCCAGGCCTTGGTAAACAGGAGCCTTCAACCTAATGCCAGCTGTGAGAGATTTTACTCAAAGTCCCGGCTGGAGACAGGCTGGCTGTGGAATCCTGGAAGGGGTGGAGATGGGAAGTGGCCAGGCTCCTAGGGTGTCCAGGCTCTACTTTCAAGAGCTTCAAAATATCCATGCAGAGGGGCAATTCTGGGAAGCAAGGCAGATTTAATTACCTTAGACCGATCATCCCATTTACCTTCAAGTTGAAGAGCAGGGGTGCCACGCCTGCCCACTTCTGACTTTGGCAGCTGGTGCGGTGGGAAGTGTGGGTTCTGGAGTCAATCAAGCCTTAATTCTAGTCTCAGCACTGACACGTGGGCACTTAAGCTTTCTGAATCCATTTTCCCATCTGTAGAACCCACTATTTAATAACAGCATTTACTGAGCACTTATTATGTGCAGGCACTGTTGTAAGCACTTTAACTCACTAAGTTTTCACAGCAATTCTATGAAAATATTTGCCATTATTATCCATATTTTGCAAATAAGTGGTAAGAGGCACTACCTACTCTCTCCCTTCTCTTTGCTGACCACTTGACCAGTGTGGGTAAATCTTAACTAGTCTAAGTCCATCATGGGAATTCCATTCCCCATGCCAGTGATTGGTCTAAGAATGGAAATGTGACATAATTCTGCAGAGTGGGATATGAGGGGAAACCTAGGGGTCTTCTAAAAGAGCTTTCCTCTCTCTCTTCATCTTGGTATATTATATGCAAATGTGTTGTCTGGAGCTGCTGCAGCTATTTTGTAACCCTGAGGTCAGCAGTCAATAAATTGAAAGCAGCAGAGGACAAAGTTGAAAGAATATCAGTCTGGTGTCATGGTAAAGCAGCCAAAATATGCAACATTGAAACTGAAGCTATGTTATCTCTGGACCTCGCATGACAGAAAAAGTTTCCTTATTGTTTTGACACTCTGTATATGTAGTGGGTTTCCCAGATGGCTCAGCAGCTGAAGAAACTACCTGCAATGTAGGAGGCACAAGTTTGATCCCCAAGTTGGGAAGATCCGCCAGAGAAGGAAATGGCAACCCACTCCAGCATTCTTACCTGGAGAATTCCATAGACAGAGGAGCCTGGCAGGCTACAGTCCTTGGGGTCACAAAGAGTCAAACACCACTGAGCAGCACCAGCATATGTAGTATATATATATACACACATACATACACACACACCTACTATAGATAGATTGCATCACTGTGTTTTCAGATACCAGACCTAAGAGTGCCAGTTGGCCTGAGGTTCCCAGCTTGTCAGTGTCAGAGCAGAAATTACCATTCTATAGTGAAGATGAAATGGAGTGATATACACAGATTTCTTTTACTCCTGTGGGCTCCCAAAAGCCACGGTTCCTACCCGCAAAAGCAATTTGTAGGCTGGTGGCTAGAGTATTTGTATATATAAATGAACTTTTTTTCTTCACTATTTCCCTCGATAGGAAGCACATCATTTCCCTACCTAGGTGAAGATGGTTGGTGATATGTCAGTAGGCACCCTAACACAGTCACTGGTCCTTGAGAACTGTCACACACACACACACACACACACACACACACACACACACACACACACACACACACACACACTCTGACTCCCTAGGGCTTTGGGATTCATCCCAGGTTTCCGGCACTGCTTTGAGAACTGTCACACACACACACACACACACACACACACACACACACACTCTGACTCCCTAGGGCTTTGGGATTCATCCCAGGTTTCCGGCACTGCTTTAACATGCAGCACCTTTTGGAGTTGGCTGTCCCTTGCCTCTACATAGATGTCTGGGGAGCACTGCCCTGAGTGCCCTGGCGGTTTCAGATCCTGTAAAATGACGACTCAGTGCCCATTTTTGTTAGCTTTGTGACCTTAAAGTGCATGAGATAAAAAGGAATGGGAGGGATTATCTCATGTGGCTCAGCAGGCAAAGGCAGGTATTCTTAATATTCTGCCATACTCAGTGTGTAAATTCTAAGCTTATAATAAAATCTTAAAAACATGCATGCCTTTTGAATCAGCACCCTCACTTCAACGGAAAGAAAATAAGTATGTAGAGGTGATTTACTGTGAGGTTTACAATAGCTAAAAAATTGGGAACAATCCAAATGTTCCTAGTGGGGGCTTTTATAAATACGTCACACTGCACCCTTACAATGGAATACTATGCAACCATTAACATCAATGAGGTAAAATAGACATGCGATGATGGTATTAGTTACAGTGTATTAGGTTTAGAAAGCAAGTAAAATAAAGTAGTACATACAGTCTCATTTTCATCAAAAATATATCTGAATAAAGACACAGAAAAAGCTGGGGATACAGTTATACAAAGGAATTGAAAGTATCAATAGTTATTTGGGGGCATTAAAAGTTTGGGTGATTTAAATTTACTTTCACATGACATGAGGAATGCTAAGTGTGTGTGACATGCACTCTTCAAAAAAAGAGCAGTAAAATGTCCGAGAGAAAGCAGGGCCAGGTAGACCAGATGTCTACTTCAACACCGGCCATCCCAGTTTGTATGGGCAACAAGGTGACATTCTATGTTCCATCATGTTCTGCTTTGACAGTGACATGACCTGAAGGGGCAAGAGACACTCTACTCCCAGGATTCCGTGAATGGACTTGGAGACTTCTTCCTAGTGGGTCTGGACATCTTTTCTGGTTAGGACTTAAGAGCTAACAGATATCCAGCAGCAGCAGGAGCCCCAGGCAGACGATGGCTGGGATGCAGGTGTTCAGTGACTCTTTTAGAGACACCAAAGTGAAGATAGCCCCTAGAATGGAAAATGAGGTTCCTGAAGCTCCCTGGGAATGCCTGGGAGATCTGAGCCCTCAAGCCAAGGCTGACCCACTCCAGCCTAAGCCCTCTCTTGAACACTGCCCGCCCCCCACCCCACCACACACCCTAAACTAGCTGCTCTCAACCCTCTGATCCCCCAGAAAAAGCAGAACCAGAAATCAGAAGTTTCTTAAACTAACACAGCCCCTCTCAGATGGCAAGAAAGAAAACAGGAACAATCCAACCAAACAGGGCAGGGAGTGAGTAGGTGGGCATTTTCTGAAGGATCAGATGGTCCCTGATCCTTCTCCTTTCTCAACCCCAGTAAAGGGAAGGGAAGGCCCAAGGACTGGTGGCGGATGTGGTGGGGAACAGCTGAAAATGGGGCAGGCTGCTGCGATGGAAAGAAAGCCTCGAAGAAGGGCAGGAACGCCAGCAGCAAGAGTGACACAAAGCCAGGGATACAGAAGAGCCTGAAGATGTCCGGCCTTTGAAGCAGCAGCTGTCCTTGTACATTGGCAGTTCCTGTGCGGAGAGCCACTAAAAGGGGGCCCCCCAGGAATCATCCGCCTTTCTGTTCAGGGGGCCCAGCTTTCTTGCTGTTCCCACCTGCCAGACACATGAGTCCAGTGGCAGCTGCTACTTCATCCCCTCATCTCAGAGTAGGGGGTGAAGAGAAAGGGGTAGGGGCTTTTAGGTTTCAATATATCCTTATGACAGAAATACCATGCAGCCAATAGAACTGCTGACAACTGTTATAAGTTTTAAAAGCACCTATCCTAGTCTGAAGACCATGGAAACGGCAATTGAGCAGAAAGTGCTTCTGGTTCCAGAGAAAAAAGGGTGGCGACAGTAAAGAGAACATTCAGATTTTTTCCATCACCCTCCCCCAGAAATCCCCATTTCACCAGCCCAGTTGTGCCCCCACCCCCCCTTACCCATCATGAGCAGCGTCAAAAGCAAGTTACTCATCTCTTGCAGGATCGGTGGGCCCAGGACCAGGAGCAGCCCCGCCAGCAGTTCCAGCCAGCCCACAGCCACTTGGTAGCTCATGGGATCTGGCTGGTAGCCGAACACCTTCAGTGGAAACACCTCAGCGAACTGCACGAACAGGGCTTTCTAGGGGTGGCAGGGAATGCCTGTCAGCCACAGTCACCAAGGATCCACTGCCCAGATGCTCCGCAGGGGCATTCTGTGCCAGCACCCTTAACTCCCCCAGCAAAGGGGCCACTACTCTAGGCCAGGGCCAGGGCTGACATCAGCCAGCCTGGAAAGGAGAGGGCCTCCCTGAGGGGCTGAGCTTTGGCATCAGAAAACAGACTTTATGCTCCAAAGAGGGCTGAACTTTCTCACAAGATTACAACCCAGCCCCAGGTTCCAGGAAGAGGAAGCTAGGCTCGGGTCTTCTCATCTAGTACCAAGGCTTCGTAACTTCATGACTTCTCTTTCCTTCTGCCTGGCCTGGTTTCTCTTCAGGCTACTAAGCAGGGAATATTTGGAGATGAGGGAGGAGATGGAAGGAGAGATTTTTTTTGTTCGTTAAACAGATTCTACTGAACATCATCTGCTGGGACCCGGATCTCACTGCAGCAGACAGAGAGGAGGTGAGGGGTTCAGAGTGAGTGACAACTGAGTCTCACTCGGTCCTGGGCCACATGTCTCACCTGGACCCTTAGAGTGGCTACTCTTTCCTGCTCCCCAGCCTCAGTCCGACCTCCCCTACTCCGGGATCTAAGGAAGAAACTCGAAGCCATCCGGCTGTTTGGATGTTTCCCCAAACAACCCACCCTAAGCCAGGCCAAGTGGGGGCAGCGGCGGGGAGGTGGGGTGCACTTTGTCTAGAAGTCTGGCTGGTTTAAGGGGCTAGGGGTGGATCGGTGGGCAAGACATTTCAGCATTCCCGAGAGTGTGGAACTAGACTGGAAGCCGAAGGGCGACTTCTGGGCCTCCCTCTCGGGCTCTGGGAAGGACTCCGGATTCTCAGTTCAGTTCAGCTCAGCTGCTCAGTCGCGTCCGACTCTCTGCGGCCCCACGGACCGCAGCACGCCAGGCTTCCCTAAGTTAGTTGGGAGGGTCTAAAGTTTGGGCCCTGCTTCCTGACTGACCAGCTGTGGAACTTTTAGCAGATATACTCCACCTCCAGGGCAAGTTTCCTATCCGGCCAAGCGGGGATTAGTTAAACCTTGGCCTCCTGAGCTTTCCGAGAACTCAAGCGAACGAAGGAGGGCAGCGAGGGAGCTCAGTCCTACTCCGTCCCGCAAAGGGTCCCCGAGCATTCCTCTTCCGGCTCCAGATTTGCCTGGAAGGGGGTAGCCGACGGGAAGGGGATGGCAGAGAACTCGGAGGAACTCCCCAGGCCGGTGCCCATGTGTACGCCGCGGGGCAGGCGCTCTCCCCCAGCGCTAGCGCCGTCTAGCCCGAAGGCAGGCGGGTCCGCGGGGCGGGGGCCGGCCGGACACCGGGGTAACGGCCGGGGTTGCAGCCCCCGCTGCCGCGCGGTCGATCCCCCGCCCGAACGCCCTCCGCCCACGCCGCGCCGCTCACCATCTGCTCCGACACCGGAGCCGAGATCTGCTCCGAGAGCTTGGCCGCCCCCGTGAGCGCGAAGAAGCTGCCCAGCAGCACGCGCAGAGCGGTGAGCCGGAGCGCCATGGCCGCGCAAGCACGCGGGCCGCGCCCGCCCCGGGGTAGGCGCCGCCGAAAACCCGCCCCCCGCCGCCCGGGCGTTGCCTCCCTCCCCGGGCGGCCTCGCCTCCCAGCGGGGCTGCCTCCCTGCCTCCGCCCCACACACGCTGCGAGAAGAGCCGGCGCTGGGGCAGGGCGTCCCCATCTCACAGCTGGGGACACTGACGCCCGCGTGCTCTTAACTGACACTAGACGGTCCCTTCTGAATTCAGGGAAAGTTTCCCAGCCAATATGGACAGAGCCGAAGACTCAAACTTGGGTATCTGGACGTGGCTTGCAAAAGAGCTCCATTTGGGTCAAAAGCCGTTGGTGGGTCGGGGGGAGAGGGGGTCGCTCCTGCCCCTGCCACGCTAGCTTGGCGATCGGAGCTGTAACCTAACCTCAGCGGGCCTCAGTGGGGTCCCCATCTGAAATGCGGAGATACAGCACAACGCCTGGCACGAAGAATTATTTGTAAATTATTTGTGAAATTATTAGGAATAAATCAATTGCTAGTGGTTATAAAATAAGCTGATCCTTATCTTTGCCTGAAATATATTTTCCCTCTAATATCTCTCGGTGAAATTACAATGTGAAAGGTGTTTGAAAATTCAGCCATGTACAGCGGTGGGTAGAGACGTTTTCACTGAACAAAACCCTACAGTCCACTCCTGGCTCATTTTGTTTTACGGAAATCTATCTAAACCTGGATGAGAAAACTATGACAAATTCAGAAACCGCTTTTTTTTTTTTTTTTAACTCCCTCTCCCCCAGCTAACAACGCTTGTTTACATTTTTTAATGATTTAAAAAAAATTTTAAGGTAGCTTTCATGACACTTGAAAATATATGAAATTCATATTACAGTGTTCATAAATAGTTTTATTGAACCACAGTTTGTGTACTGTCTACCGCTGCTTTTGTGATGCAACAAGATATCTGAGTAGTTCCCACCTTACTGCCTGCAAAACCTAAAATATTCACTACCTGGCCTCTTATGAAAAAGATTTGCTAAACCAGGTGTTGAGAGCCAGAGAGGCCCCTAACAGGGGTCTCAAATTCTCCTGCTGCTTCCATTTCCCGTTAGCCAAGCTGCTTGGATCTGGTTTTCTATCTACCCACAACCTGCTGGGTAGGTAGCCGGCTGGCTGAAACCGAAATGTCCCATGTGTTTCTAAAAGCCAAGCAGTTTGAACATCCAGGTGTGTTAACTATTACATTATAAACTGGGCCTTTCGCTGAGTCCCTTTGCTGTCCACCTGAAACTACTGACAGCATTGTTAATTGGCTATACCCCAACGAAAAATAAAAAGTTTAAAAAAACACCAACCAAAAAAAAAAAAAAAGGCCCTTTCATTACCTTTGTCACTAATCCAAATAACTGATCCATCAACAAAATAGCTAAATTCTCTACCTTGGACTATTAAAATTATATATAATTATGTATAAATGCACAATTATTAAATTCCTCAACAAAAAGAGAAAAATTATTAAAGCACATATTTAATCACTGAGAACACATATCCACATTAGGAAATTATATTTTTGGATACTCATCTCATACAAAATTTAACACAAAATTATAGACTTTGATAATAAGGAATATGCAGATTACTATTCTTTCTCCTTTACCAACTTTTCTATCCTCGGAATTAAAGATGTGACAGCAAGTCGTAGTGCAGGGCCAGAAACCAACAAATTTCTTTGTTTTGACTCAGTCAAAGCTGAAAAGGTAGCATCACATAAATAAATAGTTGAAAAAGGTAGTAAGAATTTCATTGCCTTTTCATGGAGTTCTGGGTAACTTGCCTTTGCATTTATCCAAAACTGAGTTACAGACATTGATTTAAATACTGATTGTAACCTTAAATCTGATGATAATTGTGCTAATTTTTCTTCTTCAAAGTCCGTGAGATTACTATTTTGGTGATTTGTAAAAGGATTAATTATCCACAAATTTCCTGAACGCAAGTCGTCTTCTGGTGGATAACAGTCATTGAGCATTTGAGAAAGTCCTTCCAGATGCTCTAATATAATGCTTGCCATACTGCTCATATTTAAGCCTGATGAGCTTGAGAATTCAGAAAATGAAGGGAACATGTCATAATCATTCTCCTGTGTGCGCTTCAACCACATTTTTAACTTTTTCTTAAGCATATCGATTTTATTATACAAATTGAAGAGAGTAGTCATAGTTCCTTGGAGACTTAAATTTAATCCATTTATAAGTGAAAAAATATCTGATAAATAGGCCACCTTGGCAACCCATGCCTCATCAAAAAAATACTTGGCCAAATCTGAATGCTTCTGATTTAAAAATATTTCAATTTCATGTCGTAATTCAAATAATCTTGTTAAAATTCTTCCTCTTGATATCCAACGTACTTCAGCATGAAGTGGTAAATTCACGTGCTCAGACCCCATCTCTTCACACAAAATTGTCAACATTCGTGAATTCAACGCATTGCTCTTTATAAAGCTTAAAATTTGTGCTGACTGCAAAAGAATTTCATGTAAGCATGGAGACAACTTTTCTGCTGCTAAATGTTCACGGTGAATAAAACAATGTGTAAATGCCACTGTATTCGTGGCAACTTCTTGAATTTTTGCCCTTAAACCAGAACACCTACCAGTCATGCTTGCAGCCCCATCTGTACAGACACCAACACAATGCTTCCAATTCAGAGATTTACTATCAATATATTTATTTATTAGTTCAAATATTTCAAAACCTGTCATTTGGGAAGGTATTTCAATGCAACATAATAATTCTTCTTTTATATCACTACAACCATAATCAATGAAACGAATATAGCACAAAAGAAGTGTGGTATTTGAGATTTCTGATGATTCATCTATCTGAAGGGCAAACCACTTTGACTCTCTGACTTTTTGAATCAGCTGATCTTCAATGTCTGCAGACAGTTCATCAATCCTGTGTCCAATTGTATTATTAGAAAGAGGAATGGTTTTCATCTTGTCTCCAGCACTGGAACCCAAGACTTCTGAACACATTTCTACTAAATATGGTTTAATTAATTCTTCAGCAATGGAAAATGGCTTTTTGCTGGCAGCAATTTGGAAAGCAATTAAATAAGAAGCTTTCACAAGTGACTTTTCAACTAGTAAACACTTTTTTAAAGCACTGTTTTGACATTCCATTTCAAGAGATTTTTCTTCAAAAAAATCTACTGGTTTGTTTTCTAATTCCGAATGCTTTGTCTTCAAATGATGAGAAAGATTTGCTGGCTTTATGTTTTCACTGGACAAAATTTCTCCACAGATGACACACTGTGGCCTTGGTGAACTTTCTTTTGATCCCGGACAGATAATAAAACCAACTTTTAAATATTCCGCATCGTAAGTCTGGAAAAAACCTATTCTTTTTTTCTTTGCAGGTGGAGAATCAAGTTCCACATCATTTTTCTCATTAGGCATAGATAAATCTGAATGAAATATTTGAATCAGTTATTTTCAAGAATAAGCAATTTATATTTATCCCCCAAACATTTAAAATTTATATTTTGTTACTATTTATATTTGCCAAGAGCATATACTAATTAAGGTTTAAACACAAACCATAATACTTCCATGATGCCATTTTTAATTCAGCTTTTAGCTGAATTTCTGTTTGTTCAAAGATTGGTCACTCACAGTAGTATTAATAAAGCTGTAGGCAGTGGTACATGTCCTAGCAATGCAATGTATTCAATACATTAGTGGAATTAGGGCTGATGTCTACAGAATATACCAAGTTAAAAATAAACTATTTTACTTTTTAAAAGATGTGGGGATGGGAGTAAGAGGAGAAAAAAATGTTGAAATAAGTTAATATTTAGTGAATCTAGATGAAGGGTATATTCATTGTGTATATTCATATATTCATCCAAGGGTGTTCATTGTGCTGTATTTTCAATCCTTCCAAATTTTGAATTTTTCAAAATTAAAGTTGAGGGGAAAGGGGTTTCATACCCAGTGTCAATGAAAGTGCAAGAAATGGATGCTCTCAAACATTACTGGCTGGAGCATAAATTGATATAACTTTTCAGGAGGGTAATTCTGCAATAACACATCAAAATCTAAGCCTTAAAAATCTATGATAGCTTTTGAATCAGTAATCCCACTACTTAGGATTTATCCTAAGGACACAATTATACAAGTGGAGAAAGATCTGTTTATACACCCTTAACTCGATACTGTTTATAATATTAAAAAACCAGCAGCAATCTAAATGTTCAACCTTAGGAGGATGGATATACTTATATATATATATCCGTATGTTATATAAATTGGAATCTAGGCATCCATTAAGAATCTCAATATATATTTAAATTTATGTTGACATGAAACATTTTCATGCAACGTCAAGTAAAAAAGTAGTTCACAACAGTATATAGAAAACATCCTAATACTTAATCTAGAAATTCCAAAAATGTAATAAGCACACACAATACCCACATATGTAGCTGACCACAGATCCCTTACTACCTTCCATATGTGGATGTGTATTTAATATAAATTCAGGTAAACAAAGAGTGTATCATTTTAACAGGAATATAAAACAAATCAGATTTACTGAGAAAGGAAAACAGAATTCTCCTTGACTCCTACCAAAAGAAAGGCATCCTACATAAAATCTCATGGTTAGCTGTTGACAGAGTAAGCTTTTAAATATAGTATATTCTGTGAAGTAAAATTATTATTAAAAAGAAATATCAAAAAAAGTTTTGGGCAGTATATTTATGGCTGAGTCCCTTTGCTGTCCATCTGAAATTATCACAATACTGTTAATTGGCTATATACACCCATACAGAATAAAAAGTTAAAAAAAAAAGTTTCAGGCAGAATAGGCTATAAAAGTACCTGAAAATATAAGGGTAGTGGGATTAAAAGCAGTTAACATGGATTGGGGCAAGAGTGTACAACATTTTCAAATAATTTTCCTGATCACCAATACCTCAGACATACAGTTATACTTCTAGTAAATTAATTCACAGTGTTTAAAAAAGAACCAAGGTTAAACCACTAACGCTTTTAACTAAGTTTTAACTAAATTTTAACTAAATTTGTATTTAGTAATTATAATAGCCTGTCAGTACATCAGAAGAGCAATGCACATATACAGAAGATGCTTGTTCAGAAGATACTGTCCACATAACGCTTTGGGTACATATGTATTCAATTTAGTAGTTATTAGTGTTAATAACAATAAATACCAAAGGAATAAATTAGATGTTCAAAGTAGGTGGCCTAAGAATTAATGTTTTCACATTTAAGAAACTGTCAAAGACTTTTCTTTCTGCAAAAATCAAAAACAAGCACATAAAACAGAGAACAAACTTACTACATATGGAAAACACAACACATACCTGTCTGACATTCCTTGTGTTGTGTATGTGGTTTGCAAGAGGTAGCCTTGGTCTGTGTGACAGGTTTGCACAATAATGCTTTGTTCTTTAAAAGTTTTGAAGACTGGGAAGACAGAAGTTTCATGGTATCTGTCTGCGTACTTCCCTAGTTAAAAACAAATTCAGAAACCAAAGAGAGATTTTTTTTTTAGTATCTTCTCACTGACTATAATTGCTATCGATCGAAAGGTGATATATATAAAAAGAAATATAATTCTCTGAAAGAGTGGTACAATAAAATTGCTTTGGAAAATATATACTAATTACTAATTCTTCAATCAGTATCAGTACCATTTACTGATTTTTAAAAATACTCTGCCTACAGTAAGTAAAATGAAAACAATCTGCAGATTAGAACAACTGGCTATTCAGAAAAATTGGATCAAACTTCAGACCATATGCAAAAAAATACTTCATATTGATTAAAGACCTCAACACGAAAAAAATAAAACTGAAATTAATGGAGAATTTTCAGATAATCAGAAATCAGAGAAACTACTGTTCATCTAAGAAGGCCTTCTCATCTCTCCTTGCTGTTCCCTGGAACTCTGCATTCAGTGTCTCTCTCCCTTTCTCCGTTGCCTTCTTTCTCCTTTCCCTTTCTTCTGTGCCTGGTTCAAAATTGGGAAAGGAGCATGACAAGGCTGAATACTGTTACCCTGTTGATTTAACTTAAAAGCAGAGAACATAGGGCTTCCCAGGTGGCACTAGTGGTAAAGAACCCACCTGCCAATGCAGGAGAAATAAAGAGATCCAGCTTCAATCCCTGGGTCAGGAAGATCCCCTGGACGAGGGCATGGTAAACCACTCCATTACCCTTGCCTGGAGAGTCCCATGGACAGAGGAGCCTGGTGGGCTACAGTCCACAGGGTCCAAAAGAGTTGGACATGACTGAAGTGACTTAGCACGCATGCACACAGAGCACATCATGCCAAATGCCAAGCTGGATCAATCACAAGCTGGAATCAAGACTGCCTGGAGAAATATCAACCACCTCATATATGCAGATGATACTAGATGGTAGAAAGTGAAGAGGAACCAAAGAGCCTCTTGATAAGGGTGAAAGAGCAAAGTGAAAAAGCTGGCATAAAATTCAACATTCAAAAAACTAAAGATCATGGCATCTGGTTCCATCACTTCATGGAAAACAGAAGGGGAAAGAGTAGAAACAGTGGCAAATTTTATTTTCATGGGCTCCAAAGTCACTGCAGATGGTGACTGCAGCCATGAAATTAAAAGACACTTGCTCCTTGGAAGAAAAGCTAGGGCAAACCTAGACAGTGTATTAAAAAGCAGAGATATCACTTTGCCAACAAAGGTCCGTATAGTCAAAGCTATGGTTTTTCCGGTAGTCATGTACAGATGTGAGAATTGGACCACAAAGAAGGCTGAGCACCAAAGAATTGCTGCTTTTGAATTGTGGTCCTGGAGAAGACTCTTGAGAGTCCTTTGGACAGCAAGGAGTTCAAACCAGTCAATCCTAAAGCGCAGTCCTGAACATTCATTGGAAGGACTGATGCTGAAGCTAAAGCTCCAATACTTCGTCCATCTGATAAGAGCGGACTCACCAGAAAAGACCCTGATGTTGGGAAAGACTGAAGGCAAAAGTAGAAGAGAGCAACAGAGGATGAGATGGTGAGATAGCATCACCGACTCAATGAACATGGATCTGAGCAAACTCCAGGAGATAGTGAAGGACAGGTGAGCCTGGTGTGCTGCAGTCCTTGGGATGGCAGAGTCAGACACGACTGACTGAACAACAACAGAGGAAGTATTCTCAAATAAAACACGAAAGGCTTAAGTAAAGACTGATACAATTGACTACCTTGAAATTTTAAACTTTTGCAAACAATGGCCTTTAAAGTTGAAGGATAAACAACAGAATGGGCGAAGAACATGTATTTAAAACATGTTCTTTCATTCAGTAAACATTTACTGAATGTTTACTACAAGCCAGGCACTGTTCTTAGCCTGGAAGGTCTTAATTTAAAAACACCAGAAAATTATGATTGTATATTAAGAGTGATGGGAAACCACCAAATGGTACACAGTAGTCCCCCTCATCTGCAGTTTTGCTTTCCTTGGTTTCAGTTACCGGTGGTCAACTGCAGTCTGAAAATATAGTATTAAGTGGAAAACTCCAGAAATAAACAATTCACAAGTTTACGTTATGGAACTGTGCACCATTCTGAGTAGCACGATGAAATCTCCTGCTGTCCCATTCTGTCCTGCAGAGGAAGTGAACCATTCCTTTGTCTGGCATATCCTGCCCATTAGCCATTTTGTAGCTCTGGTGGTTCAGACAGTAAAGAATCTGCCTGCAATGCAGGAGACCTGGGTTTGATCCCTGGGTTGGGAAGATTTCCTGGAGAAGGGAGTGGCTACCCACTCCAGTATTCTTGTCTGGAGAATCCATTGACAGAGGAACCTGGCAAGCTACAGTCCATGGGATCGCATAGTCAGACATGACTGACTTTAACAATTAACACTTCCACTATTTTTTTCACTTTCAGCCATCAAGGATGTCAAATGATTGCCATGATATCACAGTGCTTGTGGTCAAGTAACTGTTGTTATACTTAGGTTCCCAGATAGCTCAGTGGGTAAAGAATCTGCCTGCAATGCAGGAGACACAAGAGATGCAGGTTCAGTCCCTGGGTCGGGAAGATCCTCTGGGGAAGGCCATGGCAACCCACTCCAGTCTTGCCTGGAGAATCCTGTGGACAGAGGAGCCTGGCGAGCTACAGTCCATGGGGTCAGAGTCAGACATGACTCAGACATGCTGAGCACAGCAAAGCATAACTTTTATAGTATTTGATGATGGCGCCCCAAAGCACAAGAGCAGCAATTCACATACACCAAAGAGAAGTCCTAAAGTGCATCCTTCAAGTGCAAAGGGAAAAGCGTAACACTTCATCACAATGCCTACATACTTCACCTCACTTAATCATCTCGTATCACCACAACAATGGTGATACAGTACAATAAGGTATTTTGAGACAGAGACCACGTTAGTATAACTTTCATTATAGTATACTGTTATAACTGTTCTATGTTATTGCTACTGTTGTCAATCCCTTACTGTGCCTAAGTTATAAATTAAACTTTATCATAGATATGTATGTATAGGAAAAAAAATTAGTGTATATATTCGGTTTGGTACTGTCCATAGTTTCAGGCATCCACTGAGGGTTTTGCAACATATTCCCCACAGATAAGGGGGAGACTGTTATTTAAATTTACTTTTTAAATAGATGTTGAAAGAAAGTGAAAGTGAAGTTGCTCAGTCATGTCCAACTCTTTGCGACCCCATGGACTGTAACCTACCAGGCTCCTCTGTCCAAGGGTTTTTCCAGGCAAGAGTACTAGAGTGGGTTGCCATTTCCTTCTTCAGGGGATCTTCCCGACCCAGGGATCGAACATGGGTCTCTGGCATTGCAAGCAGGTGCCTTACCGTCTGAGCCACCAGGGAAAGCCACAATAGATGTTAGATGCAATAATTTTGAATGATGTAAGATTTCATAAAGTATATTCGTGAAAAGTAAGTTTTCTACAACTGTGTGCCATGTATCCAAACTCAGTCTTGAACACAATGTTCTCAGTCTCTTATACATCCTTCTAGAGATGGGCTGTATAATTAAGTTGCTTCTGATTACACAGACGTCGTCGTTCAGATGCTCAGTCATGTCCAACTCTTTGTGACACCATGAACTGCAGCAGACCAGGCTCGCCTGTCCTTCACTATCTCCTGGAGTTTGCTCAAACTCATGTCCATTGAGTTGATTATGCCATCCAACATCTCATCCTCTGTTGCCACCTTCTCCACCTGCCCTCAATTTTTCCCAGCATCAGGGTCTTTTCCAATGAGTCGGCTCTTCACATCAGGTGGACTAAGTACTGAAGTTTCAGCTTCAACATCAGTCCTTCCAATGAATATTCAGGGATGATTTCCTTTAGGACTGACTTGCTGTCCAAGGGACTCTCAAGAGTCTTCTCCAGCACCACAGTTCGAAAGAATCGATTCTTCAGCGCTCAGCCCTCTTTGCACATGGTAGCACATTATTAGCAAGGTTCAGCACCTTGCTTTGCCACTTAGTTACCTATCTTGGAGGTATTTTCACGTAACTTTATACAAAGCTGCCTGTTAACACTTTTATACACTGACTGCACTATATGTAATTTGAAGAGTCCCTGCTGCTGAACATTAAATGTTACAAATCTTTTGCTACTATAAACAAATAAATATCCTTACATACTAACTGATTCTGCATGTGCTAGTATATCTACAGACTAAGGTCTTTTCTCTCTTCCTGCAAAGCCTTTACTGTCTCCATTTGGTTCATGGCTTGGGAGAGGGCTCTTGGGTGGTTAAAAAGCTGCCTAGTGGCTGCAGGAAGACGCTCAAGCAGAAGTCCTGACACCTGGGGGATGCACAGGATCCCCTCAAAGGCAGCTGGGCCAGAGGCTCCGAGCCCTTCTTGAGTTGAGGCTGACCCCTCAAAGGGATACTCGCTGGCCCAACAGCAGCCAGTCTGTCCGGTGGATGCCCAACTTCTTGCTGAGTTTCACCTCCTCATCTGTGAAGTGATTCTCCAGGATGTCACAGAAATGGGGGTCTGCACAGGCAGAACCAGGGTATGAAGATCCAAAAGGGCTTGGTTCAGGTTCTTCTCCACGACCAGAGTAGTGTCCATGGTGTCCAGGGTTTTTACCTCACTCATCTTGGGACAGCTTCGGCACACTCTGGAAGAGGACACAGCCACTGCACTGGTTTAGTATCTTGAAGAGGCCAGCTCTCAGGAGAAGCGGCCCACAGTCTCCAGAGCCACACTGCCATGGTGGACATGGATGTTCAGAGCGCAGTACGTGTAGGAGGCCTGCAGATGCAGGCTGCCACGCGTTTCATGCTGGCCTCCACCTTGGTGGAGTAATTCTGATTAATCTGGGAGTTCTTGGTTGACTGGCAATAAAGACAATGTTGGCTGGTCCCGGAGACAGTGGATGGCTGAGAAGATGGTTCTGAAGGTTAGGACTGGAAAAGAGGTTGGAGGGTGGTCAGAGGCTGGAAGAAGAGGCATCTCTGGGTCTATTCCAGCTAGACCCTATTGAAACAAGAGACAGATCCGCAGGACCGCCAGGCACACTGACTAGAATAAGGTCGTATAAGTGCTATTTGGTGGGTCAAAATATATGAAAATCTGTATATTACAATGTATAGGAGCCTGTTTCCCAAAACTCTTAAACATCATTGAACGTTTTTTGCTGTTTCTCAATAAGTGAGAAATTATATAATAGTAGTGTGGTTAGATATTTTTCATGTTTAAGCATTATTTATATTTCCTCTTCTGTGAACTGTCTATTCATATCCTTTTCCCGGTTTTCCTTTATCTTTTAATTCTATGCATGATTTTGAATGGGCAGTATAACATGGGACAAAATCCAAAGATTCAAATAGCAGATAATAAAAAAAATAATTCTCCCTGTTAAAATTCTCCCCCAGTCTTTCAGTTCTCCTCAGAGGTAATCACTGCTGTCTCTTTACTGGCTGCCTTCCAGAGGTATTCTATACAAACGTACAGGCACGAAACATATATAAGACTGCTTTGTGTCCATACATAAAGAGCCACCACATTCTTTTTAACTGCATGATATTCCACTGCACGGGATATGGTATATTTAACTACAGTCCAAATGGAGCAGCTGTGTATGCGTGCAAGGGACTCCACTTGCCAGGCCATGTGACTAAGTGTGGGATTGGACAGGGTGCATTTCAGACTCTCTATTTAGGGCATTCTTTTTTTTTTTTCCTAATTTGTACAATACCTCAGGATGAACTCACAACAGCCCTGACCACTGATGAAACAACTAGGATGTTTACAGGCTTTTCCTACTACAAACAATACTGCAATTGTTATCCTTGTACATCATTTCATAAATATGCAAAATATATCTGAAGGGTAAATTCTTAAAATTGGCTTTCCTGGGTAAAAGAGTATTTACATTTTAAATTTTAACAGGTTTTACTAAGTTGCCCTCTATAGCAGTTCTACCAACTGCTTTGGCATTTTTATCTTTGCCATCTGAGAAAACTATGGTTCTAAATGGTATTTCTCTAATCTTGAAGCTGAATTATGTTTGTGTATGTTTAAGAACTATTTTTATTTCCAAGTCTGTAAAATTATGGATCATACTTTTACCCATGTTCCTAATGGGTATTGGGTCTTCTCGCTGACTCACAGAAACTCTTTACATATGGGAAAAAAAAAACAGCCTTCTACAACATAAATTGCAACTTCTTCATTTTTCTCATGTGTCTTGACTTTGAAATGCAGTTGAATTTTCCTCACAAATCTTTTATGGCTTTAGGGTTCTGTAACATATTTAGAGAGATTTTCCCTACTTCTGCATTAAAACTCTTTCCTATACTTTTTCCTAATACTTTCACTATTTTTTAAACTTCAAATTTTTCTCTATCTGGGCATCATTTTGGTTTAACTTAGAAGGTAGAAGTCCTATGGTATTTTCTTCCATATGTCTACTCAGTTGTCACAGCACTGTTCATTGAATAATCTAGATCTCTTCTAATGATGTGAACTGCCACCTTTATTGTTTCTAAAATCGTGTGTGTGTGTGTGTGTGTGTGTGTGTGTATATATACTTAGGTCTATGTTTGGACTTCTTTTCTATTGAATTGTCTATCCATGGCTTCACTGTTTCAACTATGAAACAACTGTTGTTTCAACTATGTAGCTCTATAAAATCTGTTGTATAAATGATTCACTTTACTGTACATCTAAAACTACCACAGCACTGTAAATCAACAATATGCTAATAAAAATTTTAAAGGTTTTTTAAAAATTTGTAGTTATAATTTGGGGAACTAGCTCTTCCCCTTCTTTATTCTTCTTTTTCAGAATTTCGTTGAAGGTTTTTAAAGCATCAGAGTGACAATCTGATTTGTGTTTTAAAATGATCATCCTGGCAACACTGTGGAGAAAAAAACTGCAAATGGCAAGAATGGAAGGAGAAAGACAAGTAGGAGGTCACCGCAATAATACAGAAGAAAGACGATGGCGGCTCAGACTAAGAAGATGGCACCAGGAGCGGTAAGAAGTAAGGAACACTGCAGAGGGAAATGTGGAGGAAATAAAAGGACTCTGCTTTACCTGAGATGGCTGTTCATCATCTAAGAGCAGACATCATGCAGACAGTTGGAGGGATACATGAACCTAGAGCTCAGAGGTCAAGGCAGGAGAAATAAGTCTGGTAATTAGCCACCATCTAGGTGGTTTAAAACCAGAGGACTGGATGAGTTCCCTGCAAAGAAATGTGTAGATTGGCAAAAGGGATAAGTATGATGACCTAGAAGTTGAAGATATTTCAAGGAAGGAAAGAGAGATCAACTGTATCAAACGTTACTGAAAGCATGAGGAGAATGAGAACTGAAAACTGACCACTAGATTTGGCAAAATAAAGACTGATGGAGATCTTGACAAGAAATATTTCAGCAGAGTGGTACAAACAAAAGCCTGACTAGAGTGAGCTAAGAAAAGAAAACAGATTTAAAAAATGATGCAGCAAGCAAGGCCACCCTTAGAGGATTTTTTTCCAAAATGAAAAGCAGAAAAATGGGACAGTAACTGAAAGGCCATGGTATTAAAGAAGGATTTTTTTCAGGTAGGAAATATTACTGCATGTTTTTGTGTTGATAAAAATGATAAGTAAAAAGGAATACAAATCCAGAATACAGAAAAAAAAAATCCATAAGAAAAAGACAAACACAAAAATGGGGAATAACTAAAAACAGGAAATTCCAAGAAAAGAAAATTCAAATGTTCAGAAACAGAAATATAAGCAAACTCACTAGTAATTAATGACATACAAAATAAAACAATAAGATATTACCGAAGACTGGCAAAAAAAAGTTTAAATCAGACAACATAAAATGATAGTAAGGCTATGGGAAATGAGTACAAACATAAACTGCCAGTGGAAATAAAAACTGGAACACCCACTCAATAGGGCAATTTGAAAACTAAAAATGCAAATACACTTTGTCCCCAAAATTCCACTCTTCCGTGTCTACACTAGACAAACGCCCGCACACATGCACAGGAAGACATATACGAGAATGTTCACTGTGGCAGAGATTTTTGATAGTGAAGCAACATAATGTTTATCAACAGGGCAACAGACAAATAAAATGTGGTATCTATATGCAATATAGGAGATCAAACCAGTCAATCCTAAAGGAAATCAACCCTGAATATTCACTGGAAGGAGTTTTGCTGAAGCTGAAGCTCCAATATTTTTGCCACCTGATGTGAAGAGCCAGCTCATTGGAAAAGACCCTGATGCTAGGAAAGATTGAAGGCAAAAGAAGAAGGGGGCAGCAGAGGTTAGATAGTATCACCGACCCAATGGACCTGAATTTGAGCAAACTCCAGGCGATAGTACAGGACAGAGGAGCCTGGCATGCTGCAGTTCACGGGGATGCAAAGACTAAGACCACAACCTAGCAACTGAACAACAACAAAATATACAATACTATACAGAAGCAGTAGAAATGTACCAAATCTATCAAGAATCAGATGCATATTTTAAAAAATACTATTATTTTCCATGGATGGGTACATATGAATGTGAATAAAAACGGTCTGAAAGGACACACACCAAATTCGTACAGTAGCTGCATCTAGGGACGTGAAAAAGGACTGAGGGTGTGATTCATTTGTTAAAAGGGAGGGTAAGAAAAGAAAAAACTGAGCAAATAAGCCAAATCTATCAACGGTTAACTCTGGATGCAGGGAATACAGGAGAACACGGAGTTGGCAAAGTCTGGTTCATGGGCCCGTCATTCGCGTTTTAAAGTTCCACCAGAACAGAGCCACGCGCACACTTACGTACTGTCGGGGGCTACTTCTGATATACAGGGGCAGAAGGAAGGGGCTGCAACAGAGCCTGCACGGCCTGCGAAGGCTAATTTACTCCCTAGACCTGTACAGAACAAGTTTGCTGACACTTGCGGTATGTTTTCATCTTTGCACTTTCCAGTACCTCACCTTTCCCCCAAATTTAAGACCACTTAAGTAACTTGAAGGAATCCAGACCAAAGTCCCAGAGAAACAAAGAAAAAGATTCTTAAACAGTCTGGTTTTCCTTTTTTAAAAATCATAAAAATACTACATTATTACTATACTTTTTATAGACTAAACTGAAAATATTAATCAGAACTCTTCTGTAACACAGTTTAAATGACTGGTGAATTACAGAAGTACTCCATATAGGGAAAACATATATAGGGCAGTCACATTTAATATGAGAGATATGCTCCTGAAAAATTCAAAACCAACATAATTTAAGACTAATTGCCCCATATATATAGAGAAAGGATGCACTATCACAGAATATAAACTTATAACAAATATAGAATATTTTCATAATTCATGACATAATATGTAACAATACTTATTTCATAATAATACTTATTAAGACACAATACATTAATAATTCATTATATAATTAAGAAGTTAATAAAATTATTAATTCTACAACAGTGATTTATTAATCATGTAATTTTAAAATATAATTGAAAGTACAATACATAATATACATATAAATATGAAATTAACTTAATGACAGTTCATTAACTAATGTGGCATACTGCCTAAAAATAATTAACTAGTGTTATCATTATCCTCTTCCAACAACCTTAATAATGGAAGAGTTAAGAGATATCAAATTAAGTAAGATAAACTCTCCACATTATGGTGAAGGCTGGTCTGATTTCCTGGAAGACTTTTGCTAAAGAATGAAGCTAGGGACGTGGTTTGGGTTTTTTCCCTTTTTTCCCCCACAGGATTTCTGATGAGATGGTTGGACGGCCTCATCAACTGAATGGACAAGAGTCTGAGTAAACTCCGAGAGTAGTTGGTGATGGACAGGGAGGCCTGGTGTGCTGCAGTCCATGGGGTCACAAAGAGTCAGATACGACTGAGCGACCAAACTGACTGACTGCAAGCTGAAATGTTTTGATAGCTTCAGCGCTAACAGATATCACTTGCCTGCTCATTTTTATATTCTTAAAACCTTGGTGGGCTTTAAACTTGAAAAGCCAGCCATGACTTGTAGTAAACCTTTTTGTCTCAGTGTCGCCTCTCCTTTCAAATCATCAAAAATACTTCATGCCTTAGCACAGATGAGCGCTTGGCCTTAGGGGCACATTATGGCAGCATTGATCTTTCACCTGTGTTGCCAGGATTTTTTCCATTTATTCCATCCCCCTTGCCTGGTTACAAGATAATTTTGTGAACTAAAGGGTGTATCTGCTCTAAAACCACTTTGGGGTTTTTTGAACATTATCTCTAATACCCTGCAGGGTGCGCTCTCCTAAATTAAACAGCATGAGATATAGCAATGGTCTGGCCTTCTTCAGTTTTATCACATCTAACTTCTCCAAATTTATTGAATTTGGGACCCACTTTTTAGTACAGCACTACCACTTAATGAACCTGAATCACACTGTTGTATGATATTTTTTTAAAAGATTTTTAATTGCATCAAGAGCAAATGTTAAGAGAGCAACACAAAAGCGAAAACATTAACCCAATATCTGACACATTAGGTTTTGTGTGATATTGATAAAGGATGATAGGAATTTTGTTTTCCTGCTAAAGAGACACTGACATAAGACAATGACATAGTCTGCAATTCTTTCAAACTGCCAGATTTGAAATTACGCATTTCTTTAAATTTCTTTTTTTTAATTTCAGGAAGTTTCACAATAAAGAGAGAATTTTATTTTTTCAAGAGAGAATTTAAACATTATTTTACTTTGCACTATTTTCAGCTTCACATAATTCAAGGATGCATAAAACAACAATACACTGAATTTTTTCAGAACCTTCTAGTCTAAAAGAAAAATACTTGAAAGTAGTAAGAGAAAAATAAGCAACCAGATGGAATTAACAAGTATTTAAAGAAACTAAGGAACCAGAATACAAACAGTAAAATAAATCAGAAATGCATTATTACTGATCTAACTTTAAAATTCAAAAACAAAAATTAGTGCATAATATATCACTCCACTTTTTAAAACAACTAAGTAGCAAATAGAAATGTACTCAGACATACATTAGAAGGCTATATATCAAAATGAAACCAAACCCAAGGAATATTAATCAGGAAGATAATTAATAAAACTTACATTTTCAATGATCTTTGTTGCCTCTTTAGTAATAACTGCACCTGTTATAAATTAAAACATACATTATTATCCCTAGAATATACACAAGTAAACATTGAAACCAAGAGGTTACTTTCTTCTCTCTAAGGTGGTCTAAGTCTAGTCCAGAATATCTCAAAAAGTAGTACAAGGAAATTTGGCATCAATATCACCTGGAGTGCTTGGTAAAGGCAAGGGGTTCCTGGGCCCCAATCCCAACCTACTGTGTTAGAATCTCTGATGTTAAAGGCAGCAATATTAAATCACTGGGGTTCTTTAAAAAATAAATTATACATACCACTTCCTTCCCTATGCACGCCACCCTGCTTGCTACCCACTTCCCTCAGAGACAGAGGGGCATGTTTCTTCATATAAATGTACATGTGAGTATTACCAGTAAGTGCTATTTACACTAGGAAAAAACCTCTACAGTTTACCCAAATGCCTTTACTTCAAGTCATACCTTTTAAAACACCACTCCCTGTGGGCTGGGCAGGAGATATTTTTGCCAATGACACCACATTGGTTATAACTGGTGTTGTATTTGTCCTTGCAGCAGGGAGCGCCACTGAAGCAATGCGTGCCTTAGAAATATTTACTGATTAAAATAAATAAAAAGGTAAGACAAAAGGATCACATGCACACATTAAAAAAAACTCTATTTAACAACTAAGTTTCTAAGCAATGCAAATATATAACTGTATAATGTTGGGTTTCTCAAAGAAAGGCAATGCCAAAGAATGATCAAACTACCACACAATTGCACTTATCTCACATGCTAGTAAAGTAATGCTCAAAATTCTCCAAACCAGGCTGCAACAATATGTGAACCATGAACCTCCAGATGTTCAAGCTGGTTTTAGAAAAGGCAGAGGAACCAGAGATCAAATTGCCAACATCTGCTGGATCATCAAAAAAAGCAAAAGAGTTCCAGAAAAACGTCTATTTCTGCTTTATTGACCATGTCAAAGCCTTTGACTGTGTGGATCACCACAAACTGTGGAAGATTTTTCAAGAGATGGGAATACCAGACCACAGGGCCTGCCTCTTGAGAAACCTGTATGCAGGTTAGGAAGCAACAGTTAGAACTGGACATGGAACAACAGACTGGTTTCAAATAGGAAAAGGAGTACGTCAAGGCTTTATATTGTCACCCTTCTTATTTAACGTATATGCAGAGTACATCATGTGAAATGCTGGGCTGGATGAAGCACAAGCTGGAATCAAGATTGCCAGGAGATTAATAACCTCAGGTATGCAGATGACACCACTCTTATGGCAGAAAGTGAAAAAGAACTAAAGAGCCTCTTGATGAAAGTGAAAGAGGAGAGTGAAAAAGTTGGCTTAAAGCTCAACATTCAGAAAACTAAGATCATGGCATCCGGTCCCATCACTTCATGGCACATAGAGGGGGAGATAGTGCAAACAGTAGCAGACTTTATTTTTCTGGGCTCCAAAATCACTGCAGATGGTGACTGCAGCCATGAAATTAAGTGACGCTTATTCCTTGGAAGAAAAGTTATGACCAACCTAGACAGCATATTAAAAAGCAGAGACATTACTTTGTCAACAAAGGTCCATCTAGTCAAGGCTACGGTTTTTCCAGTGGTCATGTATGGATGTGAAAGTTGGACTATAAAGAAAGCTGAGCACCGAAGAATTGATGATTTTGCTCTGGTGTTGGAGAAGACTCTTGAGAGTCCCTTGGACTGGAAGGAGATCAAACCAGTCCATCCTAAGGGAAATCAGTTCTGAATATTCATTGAAAGGACTGATACTGAAACTGAAACTCCAATATTGTGGCCACCTGATACGAAGAATTGACTCATTTGAAAAGACCCTGATGCTGGGAAAGATTGAAGACAGGAGAAGAAGGGGACGACAGAGGATGAGGTGGTAGCATGGCATTACTGACTCAATGGACATGAGTTTGAGTAGACTCCAGGAGTTGGGTGATGGACAGGGAGGCCTGGCATACTGCAGTCCATGGGGTCGCAAGAGTCGGACACGACTGAGCAACTGAACTGAACTGAACTGAATGTTGGGTTGAGTGATCCTGTTTAGATTAGTGTTCACTGGGACTTAAAAGGTGCCTAATTCTCTAAAATTAGAAACTTCAAATGATACTTAATGCATAAAAATACAGTTACTGGCTTCAGGATTAACTGGACTTTTCCATTAGTGAATATTAAAATTTCTACACCAAAAGCTTGATTCAAATAAAAATTTAACCTGATAATTTTTATAAGTAAGTTGGTGACGTAGCTCTCCATCCACATAAAAACAGTGATTCTGTTAACCCGCATTATAGAACGAAAATTCCACCATTACCCTGACTGGTCTTAGGGAATGGATGATAACACAAAAGATTAGCACAAGGCATATGTGGTTAAGGTGATGATTAATAAGATTGCGAAAGTAGATAAAGGCCAGACCATAAAGCCAGAGCATATGAATTCTGTCAACTCAGGAGCACTCCAGGCTTTGATGAGAGAACATAACATCAAATGTTTTTAGTCTAACTCAAGAGAAGTGCTACTTCAGAGAGCTACTTTCAGAACATGCCACGTATCTATTCATCTGGATATTTTGACCACATTAGCTGTCCTACTTGCAAAATTATTTTATTCTTAGCCAGGAAAAACTTTGCTACCCATGAAGAACTGGTCTACTTTATTTTTTCTGATATAATTAATGTGTTGTTTTTTTTCCCTTGGCTACAAGCAAGCTCTGAATCAAATCTTACACCAGTAACAGCCACCATATTAACATATCCTCTTCCTTTGTTTGCCCTGATTTTTCTATTTTTATTTCTGCTTTATTAACTGAATAACAATATATCACTTAGCGTAAGTTATTTATATACAGATAAATTCAATCAAAAGCAAACCAATCTAATTTTCCTAAAAAATTATTGCTTACATATTTATTGATTCCTTGGTATGTTTGATTTTGAAAACAAAAAGCATCAAGATTAATTTGCCCACTAGGGCAATCTTTAAGGATTCTTAAAGGTAAATTTAAGTAAATTTAGGCTATCTGAATGCAGTGAAATTTTGTTATTATATTATTTACAACTTTGAGTGCTGACAGAAACTTAGCACTGACAGAAAGATCCCATTAGCTAAGTTTAACTTTACCTTTATTTTGTGAAAAAGGGTCATTCATAATTTGCTGACGATGACAAAACTCCAAGACACAAAATAGGTTACAGAAATGTTTGATGTTTCCTCTCCATTTTATGGACTCACTTAGCTTTCCCTGTCGTTTGCAACCATCACACTTGGCCATCTGAGAAAGAAATGTGAAACAGGATAGGCTGAAAACTATAAAATAATGAAAATATAACACTAATCATAAAACCAGAAGGAACTATGGAAACAGGATGTATGAGTCAGTTGAGATCACAAAATGTAAGGTTCCTACCTTAAGATACTGTAGTCAAAAATACATACACTATTTGTTTTATATAGATGCCCTCAATTAACAGGATATAGAAATTGATCTCCTGTTTTCAAAATTACTGGTGAAGGAATCAAAAGATAGGCTTTTTTTTTAAGGTTAAGAGGCAGCCTACTGCAGTATAAAGAATATGGGCTTTGGTCACTCTGCTGTGCATCTGGACTAAAACATCATTGTTAATAGCTATACTCCAATGTAAGATAAGTTAAAAAAAGAATATGGGGTGTAGTCATAAAGACTTTGATTCATTCAACAAATATCTAACTAGGTTTCCTTCATCTTAAGCACTGAGATAGGTCCTAGTCATATAATTATAAAAAAGACATACCTTCTCTCAAAGAAAACTATATTTTAGGTAGGTACACAAGTAAACAGGTGATTTTACTGGAGTGTTACAGGTGCTGTTCCTCACCTACCAGATTCTTCAGGTGCACATTACATAACCTCCCTGGACCTTACTGCTTTTCCATATTTATAAACATGCAATACCAGAACAATCTAACAATAGCAATACTCTACCTATCTCTTAGGACTGTGAAAGTGTTAGTCACTTAGTCGTGTCCAACTCTTTGCGACCTCATGGGCTGTAGCCCACCAGGCTCTTCTGTCCATGGGATTCTCCAGGCAAGAAAACTGGAATGGGTAGCCATTTCCTTCTCCAGGGATCTTCCTGACCCAGGGATCAAACCTACATCTCCTGCATTGCAGGCACATTCTTTACCATCTGAGCCACCAAGGACTGTGGTGAAGATTAAATGAAATAATATTTATGAAGCACCAGACATGTATTAGTGGTTTAATTAATTGCAGCTTTTGTTGTTAGCCTTTCAAAAAAGTAATTTTTTAAAAAAGAAGGCAGATGAACGGTAAGGAGGTCAGAGTCATTTAACTTATGAAGTGAGAACAAAGGTTCACTTCAAGTTCCTCAGAACTACTTCTGAATGAGAGAGCCACTTAAGGCAACATAACTGTGTAAAATTCCAACTAGAAAGAACTAAAAGTTATACATAAGATCCGTGTGCCTTACAAGAAAGCAAAAAATAAAAGGAACAGTTCCCAAACAATAAAATCTCCAGAAATCCTATCTTCTTGACCCCAAAGATTTCATGTTTCTAGTCAAATGAAATTTTGCTTTAGGAGCCCACAGCCCATAGTTTATTTATTTACCTACTTCTAAATAACCAATTTCTCTTCACATAATCTCAATATATTTTAAATAGAAAATAACTGCACCAACTTCAGAAAGTCAAAGAGGTGTATCAAGTTTACCTGATAAAACAGAACAGTAAATTTGGTCATGCAATCTTCACAACAAAACTCTTCTAACTTGCCCTCCAGTCGATTTTCTACCAAATTAGGGGATGTCTGTGAACAATAACTGCACATCTTACAGTAGCTTCCCCATCGCTCCCCAAAGTCACGAGCAGACAGGAATTTGCAAACTGGGAACCAGAAGGATAAAAGGAAGAAACATCACGTTTACATTAACCAGCAGGCAGTGAAGTGAGTTTCTACAGTCTTCAATAGTACCAGCCTTAAGCTAACTTCTAAATCTTGACACAATTATTTGGCTATCTGTATTCACAAAACAAACTCGTTTTGAAACATACTCTCTAAATATAGGTTATCTATATTCAGAAACATAAGAGGTATAAAAGTTCCTTAAGCCAAGAAGCAGTAATTGCCCAAGTACCCCGTTTATGAAGAGGTACAAAAACAAAAAGATCTCTGAAGTTAAACTTACAAAGAGATTTTTCTATACTCTGTACTAATACCATTGATCTAATTGTACTTGGAAAGGTTTTCTTTATTGAGATTATTGTAACATTTAAAAGGATAGACTTAGAAGTGAGTTAAGTATAAACTCAATAAAAAAGCTTCAAATTATACTTCAAAAAAGAAATTTCTTGAAAATTAATTGTGGATGAAGAGCCCAACTCATCACGAATTACTTCATAACCACCACATGCTCTGTGGCTACAACTGAGCTTTTTTCTTACCTTCACTACAGAATGGCTTATCAACCCCTGAGAATCGTACAGTCTCCTTTATAATTTTCTGTAGTTTACAGTAGTCACACATCGCCATAACTCTGTTTTTCTTTTTGTATTCATCAGAGCAAAGCTTGCCACAAAACAGAAACATTCTCCCCTGGAGAGGAAGAACAGTCATTAACATCTAATCAAATAGTTGCTTTATTTTTAAGAAATCTTTTTCTCACTTCAAAGCAAACTGGGTGACTGTCAAAGATGAAAAGACAAAAATGCTTCTTTTGGGTAAACTCATCTTCAATCCCTTCACGATCTCTCTTTACCTTGTAGAACAGAAGTTCTGGTTTTGTCGCAAACAGATGGTTACAGTGCTGACACCTGAGTCTGACAATCCTATGGGTTAAAGCAACTTGCTGGAACTGAGCAGGAGGCTGGAGACTGGCTGCAGTGGAGCCACTGACGGAGCTGGGGGGAAAGGCGGAGGTGTAACCTCTTCCGGCTGACACTGCTGACCCAGAGGGTAGGCTTACAATCACTTGGGTCTGAGACACAGGCACCACCGAAGAGTTTGCTCCTTTTGGCTTGTTAAATACATTCTGAATAAATACAGATAAGGCAAAGATTGTATCAAGTGAGAAATAAGATAACTTGGTCATTTTCATTTTCTCATTGTAATAAATTAATTTCCCCCAATGTTTCTGCAAGATTTTCTTAACTCACAGGAAGAGGTGAAACGCATATTCCCAGAACAGGACTGAGGAATGTAACACTAAAAGGTTGCCAAAAAAAAAAAAAAAGCTGCAGACTAAAATCCAGGCTTTCTAGACAACGATCTCTAGTACATGACTCTAATAAATAAGAGCAGTCCTCTCCTTTCCCTCCACCTGCACACCTATTACCAACCAGCCTCTCCTAGCTATTAAGAGCACAGTGGCCACTTTGTTTCTCCCTGGGGCCAAGGATACCACATCAGGGATCTTCCCACCCAGGAGGATCACTAAACTCTACCCTTTCTCCATGTATTAGAGAGTAAGAAGAGAATGGGAAGAGTGGAGGCTTCCAATTCTGTGCCAGGAGTCGTGATGGATCTGGCCCAGGATGAGAGGAAGGGACACAGGAGCCCATCACCATGCCACCTATCCAAACCACAGCCTACTGCCATTCGTTTGAAAGGGAGACAGCCAAGGGTGAAAGTGGGAGAGAAAGGGAGTCCAGGTGAGAACGCTGAATAAAAAAGGACTGAAGCTCAAAACTTGGGCTCAGACATTTTGCAGAAATGACCTCTTGGACTATAATTGAACAGAATCTCTTTTCTTCCTAACTGAAGCTTACCCTCTGATAAGAATTGTCCCTTCAGCGGTTAACATTTCGTCACTGACCACTGCCTAAGAGGACTGCAGGGTGCAGTACTACCTTGGGTCGTACCTGGAAAGCCACCACACAACTCGAGGTGCAGAAGCTGTGTATCGTTCCATTGGACATGGCCAGGTGGTACTGAGGGATTGCCGAGGTTTTACAACTATGACACAAAACCTGGACACCTTGGTAACAAAAAATAAAAACCAATGACTAAGTCACATACATGAACAAATAAACCAAAAATGTATTAGGGGAGTAAAAATATCAAATATTCAATAATATACAAAACAAAAATGAAAGAACTTTACAGTGACGTGTAAAGCCAACTATAATTAAGTCCCACTTACACAAAAATTAACTTGGAACTTAGATGTGTTTTTCTTTCTTTTCACATATGAAATTACAAAATAAATACTTCGATCAAGAAAATCATTGAAAAACTTCGTTGCTTAAAAATCAGCTCTTTGAGGGACTTCCCTGGCATTGAGTGGTTAAAGCTTCGCCTTCCAATGCAGACGGTGCAGGTTTGATCCCTGGTTGGGGAATTAAGATTCTACATGCTTTGTGGCCAAAAAAACAAAACCTAATACAGAAACAATATTGTAATAAAATCAATGAAATTTTTTTTTTAATGGTCACATCAAAAAAATCTTAAAAAAAATCAGCTCTTTGAAACTAAAGCAACCTTGGGTCTTTATTTAAACCACACAGATTGCTTTAGTTTTGTAATAAAGTGGGAAAAAAAGCAGGTACATTCCTCTTCAATAGTTACAAAATCTATAAATTTATGGAATTAAACATTACCTGAAGAAGTAACTGTCTTAACTCTGTAAGCAGATAAGCAATTAATAGAGCAGAAAAGCTCCGTTTTTCCTGAGTCATTTGTCGTCTCAATCATCTCAGCTGAGGGCCTCAATGATTTCCCCAAGGCATACGGAGGAGTTTGGGCTGAATTCTGTAAAATAAAATAACATTTAAATACCAAGTACAAGCATACATATATACATATGCTGTAAGGAAAGAAAAAAGGAAAAGCTACCTACAACCAAAGCCTTTGGCTAAAATATTTGAGCATGATATTTGACAATGATAGCAGCTACACTAAGTATAGACTTTCCTAAAATTGGGATGTGGGAAAAATAAGTTCTTCAACTAATAATACAGGTGTACTTCATTTCATTGTGCTTCACTTTATTATGCTTTGCAGATACTCCATTTTTCACAAATTGAAGACTGTGTGGCAATCCTGCGTCAAGCAAGCCTATCAGTGCCATTTTCCAATAGCCCTTGCTCACTGTGACACATTTTTGGTAAATCTCGCAAAGTTCAAATCTTTTCATTATTTTGTTATGGTTGTCTATAATCAGTGATCTTTAATGTTACCATTGTAACTATTTTGGGGCTGCCATGAACCACAGTCATTTAAGACAAGCTTAACTGATAAGTGTTGTATGTGTTCTGACTGCTACACTGACTGGCTGCTTCCCATCACTCTCCCTTTCCTCAAGCCTCCCTATTCCCTGAGACACAATAATATTGAAGTTAGGCTAATTAATACCCTACAGCGGTCTTCAGATAGTCAAGTGAAAGGAAGAGTCACATATCGCTCACTTCAAATCAAAAGCTAGAAATGATTCAACTTAGAGAGGAAGACATAAACAGCTGAGGCAGGCCTAAAGCGAGGCCTCTTGTGCCAGTTAGCCAAGTTCTGAATGCAAAGGAGAAGTTCTTGAAGGAAATTAAAACTGCTGCTCCAGTGAACACATAGATGTTAAGAAAGCAAAAATGTCTTACTGCTGATATGGAGAAAGTTTTAGTGTCTGAAAAGATCAAAGCAACCACAATATTCCCTTAAATCAAAGCCTAACCCAAAGCAAGGCCCTACCTCTCTTCAATTCAATGAAGTCTGAGACACGGGAGGAAGCTTCAGAAGAAAAGCTTAAAGCTGGCAGAGGTTGGTTCGTGAGTTTTAAGGAAACACACCATCTCTATAACATCAAAGTACAATGTGAAGCATCACATGCTGATGCAGAAACTACGAGCTATTCAGGAGATCTAGCTAAGATAATTAACAAAGGCGGCTACATTAAACCACAGATTTCCAACACAGATGAAATGGCCTTCCGTTGGAAGAAGATTCCATCTAGGACTTTCATCCTACAGAGAAGCCAATGTGTGGTTTCAAAGCTTCAAGGACAGGCTGATTCTCTTGTTAGGGGCTAATGCAGCTGGTAACTTGAAGTTGAAGCCAATGTTCACTTATTCTAAAAGTCCTAAGGCCCTTAAGAATTAGGCTAATTCTACTCTGCCTGTGCTCTGTAAATGGAACAACAAAGCCTAGATGACAGCGTATCTGTTGACAACACGGTTTACTGAATATTCGAAGCCCACTGCTGAGACCGACTCCTCAGAAAAAAAGATTCCTTTCAAAATACTACTGCTCAATAACAATGCAACTGGTCACCCAAGAGCTCTGACAGAGATGTACAATGAGATTAATGTTGTTTGAAAACATGCCTGCTAACAAATCATCCATTCTGCAGCCCGTGGATCCAAGAGTAATTCTGGCTTTCAAGTTTTATTATTTAAGAAATATATTTTATAAGGCTACTGCTGCCATAGACAATGATTCTTCTGATAGATCTGGACAAAGTAAATGAAAAGCCTTCTGGAAAGGATTCACCATTCTAGATAGTGATTCATGGGAAGAGGTCAAAATATCTACATTAACAGGAGTCTAGAAGAAGCTGACTCCAACTTTCACGGATGACTTTGAGGGATTTAAGACTTCAGAGAATAAAGTAACTGTGAATGTGAAGTCGCTCGGTCATGTCCGACTCTTTGCAACCCCATGGACTGCAGACCACCAGGCTCCTCTGTCCATGGAATTCTCCAGGCAAGAATACTGGAGTGGGTTGCCAGGCCCTCCTCCAGGGGATCTTCCCGACCCAGGGATCGAACCCGTGTCTCCTGAGGCTCCTGTACTGCAGGCGATTCTTTGCCGCTGAGCCACCGGAGAAGCCCCTGCAGACTGGTATAAACAGCAAGAGAACCAGAATTAGAAGTGGGGCCCACCAATGTGACTCAATTTCTGCAATCTCATCATAAAACTTTAATGCACAAAGGAGTTGCTTCATATGGATGAGCAAAAAAAGTGACTCCTTGAGATGAAATCTACTCCTGTAAAGAGGCTGCAAAGATCGTTGAAATGTCAACAAAGGATTTAGAATATTATGTAAGTTTAGTTAATAAAGCAGCGCAGGGTTTAACAGGATTGATCCCCATTTTGAAAGAAGTTCTACTGTGGGTCAAACGCTATCAAACAGCATTGTATGGCTAGAGAGAAGCTGTCTACGAAAGGAAGAGTCAATCCACGCAGCAGACTTAATTGTCCTTATTTTAAGAAACTGCCATAGTCACCCCAACCTTTAGTAATCACCACCTTGAGCAATCAGCAGCCATTAACATCAAGGCAAGACCCTTTTCTAGCAAAGAGATTATGACTCTCTGAAGGCTCAAATGAATGGTTAGCATTTTTAAACAATAAAGTATGTTTAAATTAAGGTGTGCACATTATTTTTTAAGACATAATTCCATTGCACACATCATAGTATTTACACAGTACAGTGTAAATAAACTTTTATATGCACTGGGAAACCAAAAATTCATGCGTCACTTTATTGCAATATTTGCTTTACTGTGGTGGTCTGGAACTGAACACGTAGTATCTCTGAGGTATGCCTATAAATGCTCTCTCTTTCTAAAGGTAAGGAAAAGACACATTCTGAGTAAGTTAGTTATCTAGTAAGCTGCTTTCCTAGCTACAGAAACTGGATGAACTCAATTATGCCTCTAAAACTCTTAACTGATGAAAAGTCTATAAATACCATTTTGGAATTATTTAAGAATAAGTTGTTCACTTTTTGAAAGGACCCACTAAGACCTGAAACATACCTCTTTAAACCAAATATATATAAATGATATATATGTGTGTATATATATATATACACGTTATATTTGTGTATATATGTATATAAGATTTGCTAATATAATCTTCCTTTATTGCAGTGGTCTAGAACCAAACTCACAATATTTCCAAAGTATGTCTGTAAAATAAAAACTGAAAAAAATTAGTAACTATTCAAATATATTAGCAACAACAAAATACATTAAAAATAATGAATTAATTAGTCATAACATACTTTTCTCATCACAAATAATCAGAGACCAAGTAATCCACAAACCTAAGGACCACCCCCAGGAGAGACTTGGACATCAGTCTAAGAGACAGTCTACCACTTGAAGGTTACTTAACTAGTAAAACTCTTTAGCAGGAGACAAAAAAGATGTTTAATGCATATTAGGAGATTCTGCAGAACTACCTGTTTTTCAAGCTGAGTTTCACAATAAAATTTGCCTCTAAGTTTATTCATGTTTTAAGAAACACAATAATAGTGGCCACCATTTATAGAAATTAAAAATATTATTACTTACTGAGTGCTCATCATGAGCCAGGCCCCATACTAAGCAATTTTATATACACTGTAGAGTAAAATCCTTCCAATAACACAGTGAGATACTTTTAAAAATTACATTAACAAACTGTAACTTTAATTAACTTAACCAAAAAAACCAAAAAACAGGAAAGTAGGAGATTTAACTTACTTCATCTGGATCCAAAGTCCAGGCTCCTAACCACTACCATACACTGTCACTGGCACACTGTAAAATCTTTCACTAATAAATTACACAGGGAAGTAAAAGCTAGGAAAACATAAATTGCAAAGCTTCTTTACATAATCCTCTGGGTGAAAGAGGAACACCACCTACGCAGCGGACAGAATACAATACCAGTAACAAAATCAGGAATGGAACTGATTTGGGGACTATGTATATACACACACACACATACATACACATATAACCTGGGTTCTTTTCTTGCAAAAATAGTAAGCAGACTGCCAAAAGTGGCTAAGTTCCTAGAAAAAGGATACTCTATTAAGATGAATGTCCATTACCAACTGCTCAGAGGAATTAAACCAAACTCCCTAACTGAAAAAAAAATTTAATTATCATTTACATGTTTTTTGAAAATAATAACTTCTTTTTTTCAGGACTTCCCTGGGAGTTCAGTGAGTAAGACTCTGTGCTTCCCATGCAGGGGGCACAGGTTCAATCCTTGGTCAGGGGACTAAGATCCCATGTGTCACATGGTAAGGCCAAAAAATAAATTTTCAGTTTATTTCCTAAATAAGTAACTTTTTAAAGACCCCATATTATTCAGCAACAATTAAACTGACACAAATTAATATATTTAATAACAAAACTAATAAACAAAAATTAACTAAAGTAAAAAAAAGGCAGTTGGAAAACAGAAAAATGCAAAAAAAAAAAAAAATACCTAAAGCATTCTAATAAAGCAATGTTGCCAAAATAATGACAATTCCAAAATACACTTAAAATACATACTTTCTAAAATGAAAAGATATGTTTTATATTTGCTGACTGTATCATCTTTTAACTCTTGGTCATAGTTTATCTACAATAATATGAGGTTTTCTTCACTATCAATAGAGCACAAAATATTTCAGACTCATAGCAAACCATGAAATTATGTTTGTGAAGTTGTGGCCATGAAGGAAACCCTAAAGAATGATCTAGTTCATCTATATTATTTTACTATCAAAATCAACCCTTACAGTTTCAGAATCTATCTCATTTTTCTGGAGGGGAAATCACACACCAAGATCAATTGATGGGAAGAGCTCACTCTTTTACTCTGCACTTTGCCACCATCGGAAAAGGGGCGAGCCTAACAGTGCACAAGAGACTGATATCCGTACCTGCTTATACGCCGTGATACTTGTAGAACTAAAAACCTTCTGGGACTGGCAGGGACCAGAGCTACTATAGCAATAGCTCCCACAGTTCTCACAACAGTTCATGGTGAGGTTGTTGGTAGAATGAAATTTTGAAAAACAGGCATCGCTACAAAGACCATGTACCACATTTTGATATTTAACTTCAAATCGAATCTAGGAAAGAAAAACACACACAGATACAAAGTAAGCAGAGCCAGGAGAAAACCTCTGATCTGTGAACAGAATCTCAATAAAGACGAAATGGAACTTACATCAGCATTCTTCTGACACATACTGCACTTAGCTGAAATGCTATTGGTATATATGGTAACAACAGGCTTTTTCTTTAGCTCATAAGAAGAAAGGCATGATTGGCTGCAGAAATCTTTGCTAGGAGAGGCATTTTCAAATTGGGTTGTGATCACATCCTTTGGATTTAAAATGTCTCTAAAAATAAATAACAAAGGCAAAATGAAATGTGTTCTTCGTAATTGTAATTTCTTCCTCTTTGTGAGCTAAAATAACTACATTTACTAAGGGCAGCTATTGTATAAGTAGAAAATGGCTGGCCCTGGGAAAGGCATCTGGAAAACTGGGTTTGATGATTAGTTCTATTACTTCTCAGCTGAGGGACAATGAGTGAGGCAACAGGCAATTACTGGCTCAATTTCCTCATGTATAAAATGGAGTTCATAAAACTTAATTTATAGACGTGTTGAGGGAGAATTACATTTAAAAGATATCCAGCCAGATGCTCATGAAAAAAACATTGAGGCTTCCAGTTCCAACCAAGTTTCGTCTACTGGAGCCAAAAAGAACAAGTGTCCATCCCACAACTCCAGACCACAAAACACTTGTCCTCTTATGAGCCAGTAGCTGCCAAGAGTAGAAACATAAATGAAACAACAAATGAAAAAATTTTTTATTCAAACATAAGATTTGAGAAACATAAATTATCAAAGATTTGCATTAAAAATTAGCATGATATATAAAACTTCACTGTAACTGAAGAGATCCAAGAAACAAATGACCAACAAAAGAGTTATTAAGGCTTGGTATCAGAGGACAGATGGAAACAAGAATGAGACAAAAAGAACGGAAATAACTGAGTTGTTCTATGACACTCCTAGAGTTATTTCGGAAGAGCTCACTGTTACAATAAGCACTGCCAGTAAAAACAAAGGCTCAGTTATTGCCATTCTTCTGACAAGTATAAAAACTGAAGGAAATAGTCATTAATTAGAAACACTACTGCAGGCCACATAGTAAAGAATAACAATGGCAATAATATTATGTACTATAATAAGGTACTGGGTAATGATGATGTGCCAGATATTGTTCTCTTTATTCAAATTATCCAATCTAATGATCATAAAAAACTCTATAAGGTAAGTATTATTGGGAGACCAAATCAGAAAGGTTAAATAGCTTGTCAAAGTCATTTGGCTGGTAAGCAGTGAAGCCAGAACATAAATCAAGGCAGTCTGATTCTACCATCCACGCAGTTCATCATTCCACTATTCTACCTTCCATCCTGCACCTTCATCACACCTAACTATTCTACGGTAAACTACAAAAGAATTTCAAAGGCGGCAGAGCACTACTTTATTTTTCTATAACTCAGCCTTAATAAAAAAATAGTGAATCTTGAGGACCAAGTGGATATGCTTATATGCACAAGAAATATTAATACTGAAAAGTGATTCTTCTACTACAATCAAAGCAATTAAGAATTTCATTTAATAATGAAAACCTACAAGTGCCATGTATACATACATATACCAATGAAAATGATGTTTTAATGAAAATCTGTGCACATAAATATAAATGCATTCTAAACCTTACACATCCAAACGTATATGCCACACCTAAATATTTACCTTAGAAAAACTATATCTCTTCCAACAACATGGCTCAAGCACTTTTTCTAATTTCTCATTTAGTTTATAAGAATTCTAAGCACAACTTTTTAATTTTACAGTCAGATATCATGTTTAATAGTATGGCTCAGTTTAATCATCTACAACAGTCGGTTGGTAAGACATCAAGTAACTTTTGGCAACTTACAAAAATCAAACCCCAGCTGAAAAGATAGATTTATCACCTAACTTAGCCTAAAGGAATGTTTCACAATCTCTGAAGGCAATGCCAAACCAGGAGACAAAAAAGTTTTCTCAACAACAGTACTGTGGTAAAAAGCCAATGACAAGAGTGACTACTTTTAAGAGAATAATATGTATTTGGATGTATAAGTCATGTTACATTCTTTCAAATTTAATTAATTTGGCCTTCCTCGGTCCAGTGGTTAAGACTTCACATTTCTACTGTAGGGGGCATGGGTTCAATCCTTGGGTGGAACTAAGACCCCACGTACCATGTGACTTGGTCAAAAAATAAAGTAAAATTTAATTAATTTGCTCTTGATACTTGATATATTGAAGCTGAATACCTAAAAACAGAAAACTAAATTTGGTTTTCCCTATAGTCACGTATGGATGTGAGAGTTGGACCATAAAGAAGGCTGAGCACCAAAGAATTCATGCTTTCGAACTGTGGTGCAGAAGACTCTTGAGAATCCCTTGGACTGCAAGATCAAACCAGTCAATCCTAAAGGAAATCAACCCTGAATATTCATTGGAAGGACCATTGCTGAAGCTAAAGCTCCAATACTTTGGCCACCTGATGCAGAGAGCCAAGTCACTGGAAAAGACCCTGATGCTGGGAAAGACTGAGGCAGAAGGAAAAGGGGGCGGCAGAGGATGAGATGGCATGAGATGGTTAGACAGCACCACCAACTCAATGGACATGAATTTGAGCAAACTCTGGGAGAAAGGAGAATTTATTCTTCCAGAGCAGTTTCATGAGAATGACATGAAAAAGCTAAAGTAAGATATTGGGCATTTTGGAACAAAAGTAAATCTGAATATTTAAGTAAAATATTTTAAAATTTCTCTTTCCTTTTACTTGGGGATTTCCATTTTAATAGGATCTACTTTTAGATACCTAAGGTCAACACAACCAAGCAGATAAAGAAAGTATCATTATGTCTCCAAAGACAAAATAGAGATCACAAATTATGTTAACTATACATAATATCAAATTTCTTATTTAAAATAATAGGATCCCACTTATTAAGCATTTGCTATGTGCTAGGTCCTGTGCTAACACTTTCTCATTAAAACCTGCGGAAGTAGATTCTATTTACTAATGAAGAAACTACGGCTGAGAAAAGTTAAATATCTAGCCCAAGGTCATACAGCTAGTAAGTGACAGAGCTATTAACACAATCTAAAACCAAGCTCCTTTCTTGCTCTACACGAGTGACTACTCAACAACTCACTACATTCCTAGAATTACACCAGCACACAAATAGGCAAAGCATGCCAAGTTCTTCAAATTTACTGAGCTAAGCTTATGATTATTATTAATTTTATTATTTTTTATTTTTCTGGCCACACCATGCCCAGCACGCAGGATCTTACCTAGTTCCCCAACCAGGGATCAAACCCATGCCCCCTGCGGTGGAAGCGCAGAGTCCTAACCATTGGAACACCAAGTAATTCCCAAGAAAGAAGTTTATAGGACTCTTTTGCTATTTCTTCTTCTCTCTGCATCTACGCGTTATTACAAGGCAACAGTGACCTCCAACAAAAGCTCACAAGGACTTCTCAGGAATAAATGCATTACTTTTGTGGCCAATTACCTTCTAAAGAATTAAATAACTTTCATATACTATTATAAGGGTGATATTATTTCATTCTATACTTCAGTAACTTTCAAGATAACAAATAATTTTGGAATAGTTCTCTACAATTACAACAGACATACAATATATAAGTGGTCCTGCAATTTCTCACAAATAGTTTCTTTCTTTCTAGTAAAATTTAAATTGAAAGACATAGGAAAACTGGTTTAGGCAATCCTTTTTTACATCAAGTCACTTATTTAACTTTACAAAACTTTAGAATTTGCAAATTTCTCAATTAGCTAACAAATATTTCCAAAGAAATGTGCTAAAGAGATTTAAAGTAGCAATAGTCTGTTTGAACTAAATACACTAAAAAAATTAAAAGATATAATTAACAATCTCATACTTCGAGCAGTTTGCACAGGCTTTCTTGGGAGGAGGTGGTAGGCAGACAGATGAAGAATGTCCAACGATGCACCTTGTAGAGCAAAAGAGCTGAGTCGATCCTGTCTTATGAAACGCAGTTTGCCCCTTGTAAAGCATTTTTTTACAACCAGAGCAAAAAACCTGAAGAGCTACGGCTGGAACTGAAGGAAGCGATACATTTGGGCCAGATGATGCAAGAGAAAGCTGAAAGCCTGGGGTCAACTGTTGGGCTATAAAAACAAAATAAGAAAAAGAAACAGAAAAAAAAAAACAGTTTTCATATCAACATGAACATATATACATTCTCTATTTTTTAGGACAAATTCCCTCAGTCTGGAAATCCAATATTGAGACAATGAACCACTCCAGAGCAGGTGATTTCCAATTTATTTAACCATGAGACACAGAAAGAACCACATTTCACATTACAACCCAGGAGACACATACGTAGATCTGTATGTATGTGTATAGGCCCACAAAATTAAATAGCTGAAACAACAGTTTTATGAAATAATATGTTTCCTTACTATATGCATCATATGCATATGCATATACATATGCATCATGCATACATAAAAACATATATTTACTAAAATACATGAACAACTCAGGGGCTGAGGTGCCAACCCCATGCAGTCGAAAACCCGTGTCCTGCCATCTCTGCCTCAAAAACAAAAGAACAGACAAATGACTCATCCAAGGGCAGGCAGCTAAAAGTTTGGATAGAATCAGGACTCAAACTCTAATTCTTTTGATTTCACATACTGCGATTTCCAACTGAACATAAAAATTTCCCCATACTTAATTTACAGATCTATAAAATGAAAATACTGGTACTATATTTATTGAAAAAAATCACCTAAATAAGTTGACCTGCACCCATTCAAATCCCTGTGTTCAAGGATCAACTGTAATTATATTCCATTTTTTAAAACTATGGTCAAGACCAGCCAGCCAGTCTGAAAAGCACTGCTCTGTCTCAAGGAAGAAAACAGACTTATATGAGGAGGTACTTTCCATCCATTCTATTAGTCAATATAACAAGATACTGATCATAACTAATTTACAGTTCTGCTTCTTACCAAGAGGGCTGTCACTGACCGAAAACACAGCACTGATTTTCAGTTCACTTTCTTGAGCTTTTGGCCTTGAAGCATGTATATATTCCTTAAAGAAAAAGAGAGACAGAGAAAATATAGTGTGAGTACCTGAGTAAACTAGAAATTCAAACAAAAAAAATGTCATATTTATCTCTTCTACCTCATAATCCTAGTCACCTTCACAAATGCCTTAAAAGTCAAAATGCACAAGTTATTAGACTGATTTAATCTTTACAAAAAGGATTGTGTAACTGGAGAATCTTTTATGATACTTACATTTACTTACCAAATGTAATCTTGGGAGGGAGGGGACATAACGTATACCTGTGGCTGATTCATGTTGCTATATGGCAGAAACCAACAGAATATTGTAAGGCTATTATCCTCCAATTGAAAAAAAAATTTTAATGTAATCTTGCTATACACAGCTATTTCAATGCTGAGCACTACTTTTTTTTAGGCTACATTTATAAGGGAGCAATAAATGAAATTAAATCTGAGTGATTTAGAGTTTGGATCAAATTAGTAATTTTATCCAACAGATCTGCAAGCTGTCATATCTGTTAATGGCAGAAAAGATAACATGTTTCAATGCAATCTGCTCATTATATACAAAATCATCACAGCCTAAATCAGATTTATCTTTAATATATTCTTCAAAATGCTTTAAAATAATATATAATCATGGGAAAAAATTTAAATACACAAATCTCCCTTAAAAAAAGACTGCCATTTATTCTGGGATATGAATTATCCTACATTTGGGGGAAGGGAGGGGATGTTAAAATAGCCTTACATATTTCAAAATAAAAAGCTTTTTTAAAAATAGTCTTACTTTTTAGAAACAATGGTGATAATACGTGCTAACTGTATTTTTAATCTCCCTTACTTAGCAAAATAACTGATATATCAGTTCCCAAAGTTACTTTGGCATTTCTCTGGAATATTAAATGCCAAAGATTAAAAACCACTGCATTAATTTACCATGGAAATGGTACCAAACAAGCTACTGCCTATAACGTAAGACCTACTGAACTTCTCTATGGATGAGAAAAGTGAGGTTTAGAAACGTTCATCAACTTGCGCAAGGTCACACAAATACCAAGTGCACAAATGGGAATCAAATCTACGTCTATTTCTAAACCCATGCTCTCTCCCTCATAAATGTACAAATACAATATAACATAATTACAATAATGAATTCAAACCCTGGCCCCCAACTGAAATTAAGTTTCCCTGGTGTAGGCCCTCCCATCTCCTTTCACTCACAGCACTTGTCATAATACACCATTTCATATTTATTTGGGTGACAATCTGTTTAATGTCTAACATCCCTCTTTCTCCCACACCAGACTGAAAGGAACATGTCCACTATAGGCAGGGATCCTATCTGTTTTTCCACTTCTGTACATTCAACACCCAGCACAGTCACATAACACAACAGAGAAGACTATGGGCTCTGACAGCAGACAGAAATGAGTGTGATCCTGATTCTGTTTTTGCAGTGGGGTGGCCAGGCACCAACACAACTTGAAACTTTTTACTGTGTAGGACAATGGTTACAGACCACAAAGATTCAGGAAAACCTACTGCTTGGGCCCAACAAACGACACTATTTGCCTTCTCAGTTCAGAGTTCTCTGGGCTGCAAGGGGACAGGCTTTTTCCTACATGGCTCTGGTAGAAGGTCCATGACAGTAAACAATATAAGAAGAGCCACATCTGAGCCTAGCTGTAGGCGGGTAGGTGGTTAAGGTGGGCCAGCCTCATTTCAATTTCTTGAGTGTGACCCTAAAGACATGGATGTGGATGGCTGAGTTGTTGCGGATCTGGAGCAGCGGCTCTCCTGTATCCGTCCCAAGTCAGAGGTACTGGCAGCCTTGTGCAAAGACCTGAAGCTGCTAGCCTGCAGCTGAGGGGCAATGTGAATGGCACGGTTGATAGGCAGGCCCAAGTGGTGGATGTAGGTCTCAGTGCAGGCATTCTGACTCCCAGCCCCTCAGCCTAGCAGGTTCTGGCAGCAGGCCAGCTAGACCATAAAGCCAGTCTTCCTGTGGATATAAATGTCACTGGGCCTCCAGGGCAGGCGGTGGGGAAGCCGCTCCCACAGGGCATATACTCCACTGGGTCAGGCTCAGCCTTGACCACCCCAACGGGCTCTCCATTTTCAGCCATGCTGCCTATCTCTCTCCAGTCCACAGTGCCCTCCACGTGCTCGTGGCCCACTCCCCTGCCGGGCCACTCAAGCAATCAGCTGGGATACAAGATGCTGTCCACAACCCCCAGGCTCTAAGAAAGGAAGAGAAGGAAAGGGTGCACCGCAGAAATGACAGAACGCTAACAATCCTAGTATTTAAGAACAAGTTATTTAATCTTTTTCAGTTCCAATTTCCTTATCTAAAAAGATGGTATAATCTAACCCACTGGACTACATTTATGGGATATATGATTTAATACAAATAAAGTACATAGCATGATGCCTTACAGTTAGACAAAAGTTAAATATGACTCATGATCATAATGCTAGCTCTTATTATTATTTTCAGAATTATAGCACCGAATAAATATTTGTTGGATGAATAAGTCCAAATTCATTCAAAGTATGTGTGTGTGCTCAGTCACTCAGTCGTGTCTGACTCTTTGCAGCCCCATGGGCTGTAGCCCACCAGGCTCCTCTATCCGTGGAATTTTCCAGGCAAGAATACTGGAGGGTGTTGCCATTTCTTCTTCTAGGGGATCTTCCCAACTGAGGGATTGAACCCACATCTCCGTGATCTCCTGCACTGGCAGGCGGAGTCTTTTACCACTGAACCACCTGGCAATTCAAAGTGGACATTCCTAAACATTACACTTAAATAACAATATTTATTTATTGGCACTTGTAAAAAAGGAGAAGTTAAAAGTACATATATAGACTGCCTTCAACTTAACCAAAAAGAACACTAAAGACTCAATAAAAGATTGTCTATCATCAACTCAGTCTCTTAATATTTTTCTAATATGCCTGCTACACTTCCCTAGTCAGTTTCTCTTACTTCACAAAGTAACTGTTCCACACCTCCATCACTCATAAGTCCAAACCCCATATGTTTCTGACTCAGTAATGTTTCTATTTCACCAAGAAAATAGAAGCAGTTAAGTAAGAATTCCCTCAGCATCCTGATTCCCTCCTCCACCATGCCTACACGCGGATTGGCAAACTGTCCTTGAAACTTACAGGAAAAGGCAACTTTCTCAGCCACAGCCGAAACAATGCCTGTGTTCAGAGTCCCTTTCCCTCCCCCTTCTTACAGCACTTCATGCTATCTTTTTGTATCTTTGTGTATCCTCAGCCTCTCTCCACCTTGTCAATGAAAGCAGCATGAACTGTAAAGAGGCCAAAAGGTAGTCTATATGGGTTCTTAGAACTGTAATTCAGGGATCACAGATTCTGGAGGAACCCAGAATAGTGTCCCAGTGGAGGAGAACGGATAGGAGATTTTACGGGGAAAAAGAGGAAGTTCAAGCAGGCTTACACAAGCTGTTGACTAAGAATTTGGATTGGAGGATAAATCTTGTTCTGTACATTCGATTGGGTTATTGAGCACATCTCATCTGTTACTGGAGAAAGGTATGGTTTCCTTAGTCCAGAAATAGTCCAGTTCTTAGCACTGTTCTTTCCTTTCGGCAACTCAGCAACTATTCAGCAATTTTACGTTACAGAGTTCAACAAGAGTTCAGCATGGGTACCAAATATGATGATCCTCAAGGAGTCTCAGTCATTCCTGCCTTTGTTCCTTTTACAATTTCTATCTTGGTTTCTTCCCTTCAGCTTATAAGGAACCTATTCCGTAGGGAACTACTGCCCTCTCTTCTCTCTCTCTTCACAACCAAACTTAAGAGAAAAAGTATTCATTCTTTCTCTACTTCACTTTGAATCCCTCCTGAACACAATGCAATCAGGCTGTTGCTTCAACTGAAAGTAAGATAACCAATTATCTCAAATTGCGTAATTCAATAAACAATTTTAGGTTTTATCTTTCTTGGTCTCTCAGAAACATCTGACATCACCAATAATTCTATTGGTTGCTTTCTGATTTTGCTTTCTGATTATGTTATTTCAATTCATCATTACGATTTCTTAGTATCCTTCATTAATCTTATACTCACCCCAAGTAAATGGTGGGCTCCCCAGGTGGTTCAGTGGTAAAGAATCCGCCTGCCAATGCAGGAGGCACAGGTTCAATCCCTAGGTCAGGAAGATCCTCTGGAGAAGGAAATGGCAACCCACTCCAGTATTCTTGCTTGGGAAATCCCATGGACAGAGAAGCTTGGTGGGCTACAGTCCAAGGGGTCACAAAAGAGTTGGACACGACTTAGCAACTAAGCAACAACAAAGTCAATGGTTCCAAATTCAGTGGCATTGGAAACCCTTGAAAGTCTTATTAAAACATAGATTTTTGGGTTTCAGCCTCAGAATTTCTTATTTAGCAGGTCTGGAGCATGGCCCAAGAATAAACATTTCTAACAGGTTCCCAGGTAATAACAAGGCTGCTGCTTGGGGGATTACTTGAAGCCATTTTGAAGCATTAAATTAATCCAGTTCCTAGCGCTCTATCCTGAGCTCTACTCTTTTCTCTATTTTTGTTCCCTGAACAATCTCATCCAAGTTCATGACCAACCATCACCTATACAGGGTGACCAAATATAGCAAATAAAAATATAAAACCAGTTAGATTTAAATTTCAAATAAACAACAAATAATTTTTTGGTATAAGTCCCAAATACTGCATGCAACACACGTGCTAAGTCATTTCAGTCATGTCCAACTCTTTGCAACCCTATGGACTATGGCCCGTCAGGCTCCTTTATCCATGGGATTTTCCAGGCAAGAATACTGGAGTGGGTTGTCATGCTCTTCTCCAGGGGTTCTTCCCAGCCCATGGATCAAACCCACATCTTTTTCGTCTACCTATATTGGCAAGCAGGTTCTTTACCACTAGCTCCACCAATACTTACATGAAAAAATATTCATTGTTCATTTGATAGTCAAATGTAACTGAACATTCTGTTTTTAACTGGCAACACAATACCTACATACAGATAACTCTCTAATCTCGAAATACCACATTCATATGTGCAAGTGCCTCCCAGGGCAAAATTATCACTTGAATGCCCCATGAGCCCGTTGAACACAACAGATCTCCAACTACACTTATTACTTCCTCTTAAATCCTGTTCCTAGCCCCTCAGTAAATAGTATCATCACAAACTGAACTTACTGAAGCCAGAAACCTGAGTTTTCCTGGATCTTCCTTGACCCTCATACCTCATATACTATCTCTAAGTCGGATCAATTCTATCTAAATATCTAAAATTTATTCTCTTCTCCCACTTTACTGTTGAAATACCCAACCACTGAACATATCACATTCTCTCACCCCTCAATGACTTGGCACATGCTCTCTTCTCTGTCTGAAGGTTTTAATCAACTGTTATAACTCAAGCACTACCCGCCCTGTGAAACCTTCCTCTTCTCCCTAGACAGACATAAGGTATCCTTTCCCTATGCTCCCCATGCACCTTACACAATATTTAAAGTTATGGTAATTATATCATATCCTGATTCAGGATCTGTACAGAATATCTCTACAGATTCTGTATCTGTATCTTACAGAGGGAGCACAAAGCAACAGGAAGAACACATGTTTGAAGTCAGTCCCAGCTAAGTTCCCATTCTAACTCTGATGATTCCTTTGAGTTTAGTAAGTTACCGAACCTGTCCTTCCTTCAGTTCCCTCCTTTTTAAACGGGGTAAGGATACTTCCCTCCTGTTTGTAGAGTTTAAATGAGAATGGGTAAGACACAGTCAGCATACCTTTTGGCAGGGCACAGTCACCCACAGATAACTACCTCTCCCATTTCCATACCTTTACTCCCCTTCATGTTATCAATTCACTCGAGAGCAGAGGCCCTATCTTTTCATCTCTGTAGCTCCTCTGAAAACAAAATAACTAACACAGCTTAACATCCTAGTTAAGGATTTAGCTCTTGAAACAGACCACTTGGGTTCAAATGCTAGCTCATGGATTTACTAGGTTGTGTTACGTTTTATCTGTGTCTCTTGTTTCCTTGTGTGTGAAACAGTAATAACATACTTAACTCACAGGATTCGTGAGTGTCATGTGTAAACTGCTTACAACAGTGTTCAACAAGTGCTGTAGGTCATATAAGCAGGAATAAAAAGCTCACTGAATAACTGAATGACAATTCATATAGCTTTAGTATCCAGGGCAGACTCCTAGTACATCAGAAAATATTCCAACTTTTTCAGTTTCTTCTCTCCTATTTTCCAACATGCAAACATGAAAAGGAGCACACACTATTTGTTCAATTGGCTTTTCCATCATAGCCGACAATCATGAAAAATTATAGCCCATTCACCTTCAAGCATTAATGTAAACCAAAGAGAACTGAATAAGCCCCCATCCACTTAAATTTACATTGTAAGCTGTCAGCGGGATTTTCTTTACCACAATTTTTATATTCAGAAAGAATACTCAATTAAGTCATAGTTCAATATTTCTTAAATTTTTAGACTACAGGCAAGGTACAATGAAAGAAATATTGGATTTGGAATTTTTAAGAACTGGTTTTGTATGCCGGCTTTGCCATGAGACCTTGATGAAGTCACTTACTCCTTCATGCTCAGTTTCCACATCTGTGAAACATGGGCTCTTTTATTTTAATTACTGAGCATGTGCAGTCGTTGTGCCAGGAGCTGAGGCCAAATAAGACCAGACTCTGAAAACAAAACGCACTGAGCTGTAGATGCCATGATAAAAGTGAAAGCGCTATACACAATTTAAAGAAAAAAAAGAGAGACCGGCTAATTCTAAGCGACAAGACAGTTAAATTATTATCTTAAAAGAGGAGAAACTTTCTGCCAAGCTACCTAGTTTAGGATACAAAGGCAGAAGAAATGGCATGTGCAAAGGCAAGGAAACAAAAATTAACAGAATATACCTTTTTGTGAAATGCAAACAGTTTGCAGGATCACAGATGAGAAAAGGTGGGAAGGATGAGTGACAATAGTGAAGAGGGAAACAAAGGTCTAGATATGGATAGTTTGGATGTAACACGAAAAAGTTTCTGTTTTATCCCACATGAGGAGACAAGGTCTTTAAAGAGAGCAATGTCATCAAATTTGTAAAGAGTACCATAGAGCTCCTTCCCTATCGCTGTGGAGTCACATGAGAGGCAGAGGCTTAGGTGTATTCAAGATTCGGCTCCACCCACTGCCATGGCACCATAGCTATACCCCACCCCACCTTGGTGGAGGAAGGCATTCCTGCTGGAGGCGTAACGGACATTAATGCTGCTTTACAAGAGGTGCTGACGGCCACCCTTACCCAGGATGGCCTAGCATGGGGGATTTCGAAGCTACCGCCTTAGACATCTTTTTGTGTTTGAAGCCCATCTTTTTGTGTTTGAATCTAACTCTGATGAGCTTATCTCAAGTTGGTGAAGGCCCTTGTGATGAATGACAAATCAACCTAATTAAGGACAATGGTAACAAAAACCAGAAGAAAGGGTAAAGTGAAGTGAAGTGAAGTCACTGACCCCATGGACTGCAGCCCAACAGGCTCCTCCGTCCACGGGATTTTCCAGGCAAGAGTACTGGAGGGGTTGCCATTTCCTTCTCCAGAGGATCTTCCCAAACCCGGGATCAAACCCAGGTCTCCTGCACTGTAGGCAGACACTTTACCGTCTGAGCCACAGGGAAGAACAGGTAGGCCTCTGTAAAACTGACGAGAGAAGGGGAAAAAACCCTGTAAAACAGTAGTTACAGTTGTGTGGTGGTTATGGACTATAGCAAAGAGTCTCAAGCAAAGGATGTCATGGAGGAGTACTTCTAATATTAATAGAAGAAATGATTTAATTAAAAACTTGGCTCTTATTACTCAAAAAAAAAGAGAGAAAGAGAGAATACCATGGTATCACTACACAGGATTTTCATTGAATGTGACTGAAGAGATGATGTTTAATAAGAAACTCAGTGTTATAAAAATCCAGATGAGAAATAATGAAACAGAGAGGAAGAGTGGAAAACTCTTAAAAGGTAGAATCCACAAAACTTGGCAAAAAATGGTTACTTTTGGCAAAGGAAGACGAAGAATTACTATCTGAAGGGAAAATAAGTGTCACAGATACCACCATCCCCCACCCCACATCCTGCAGACACTCCCTTAGAACACTTCACAGCACAGCCCTTTAGGAAGGCATGGAGTTGATGAACAAATTATTTGACATACCTGTCCTGGAATGATACTGCCCTTTGAGATAATACAAGAAATAAAAAATTATCATTATTATTTATATTTTCAGTATTATTGGTTTGCTTACGCAATAAAGCCAGTAACTGGAGTATACAGCAAAGGAACTGTCCAAGATGGAAAAAAAAAATCACCTTTTGCCAAAACTACTAGCTGGTCTCTCCACATTGATCTCCACAGATTTCTAATCTGGGTCCCTAAAGGGTAGCCATACAATCTTTCCAAACATGTTTATCTTATTCTACCAAGTAATACCCTACAATGGCTTCACAAAGTTCTCATGATAAGACCGACATAAGACCAAAATTTGTAACAAAGTCCTGCATAATCTGGCCTCAAATTACTTACAGTGCCTCATCCTAGAAGCAGGATAGCACAGGCTCTGAAGTCTGATACCTGGATTTGAATTCAGTTTTTGCCATTTAGGAGCGATAATCTGTGGTAAACTGCTTGATCTCTGTGTACTTTGGTTTCTTCATCTCAAAAATGGGGATAATGATAAGGTTGTAAGAATAGTGCTCATCACAGTCTAGGCACATGTAAGTTTTAACAAGTTAGTATTTATAATGTCATGTTATTATGATATACTCTACATATTGATATATCAATACCACTATTAGTATTGTCATTATGATCACCATTATCATAGTCATCACCATTTTCAGTTTTTACGTTCCAGGCCCACTGGTTTTGCAGTTCTTCAAAAGAACCATGCATCTTCCCAAATCAGAGCTTTCCTATATGCAGATCACTCTGCCTGGAACACTATCCTCCATGCCTTTGCCTAGTCAATTCATTCTGCAAAATTCAGCTTACAAATCCTCCTCCAGCCCACACCCGCCAATCAAAATTAGGCCAGGTTCCCCATTTTAGGCCTTTTTTCCACAGCATTTGTCACAGTTTGTAATTATATATATTTATACTTTGTGGTCAATTACTTGTGTAATGTCCATTTCCTCTACTAACCTGCAAGCTCTGCTAGGGAAGAGATTAAACTGACCTTGCTCACTGCTGGATTTCCAAAGCCTGGCATAGAGTAGACCACAAATACTTACAGAATAAAAGAAAACTGCTATCAGATACATGAGAATTCTTTGTAAAGGTACCAAATAATGGGAAAAGGGTAATACACATTACTTTCCTCTCACAAAAAGAAAGCGTTATCAAGATCTTTTTTCATTGAAGGAACATAAGAGGTAATTTACCCATCTGATGGGGGGGGGGGGATCGAGTTGGGTTACAAGGCAGAAACTTAACTAAAAATTTGAATTCAACAGATAGAAGAAAAGAAATTTAAAACAACATTTTTTTAATGAAAGCTGAAATGCTTACTTGAGCATTGTCAGGTTCTTCTTTAATTTTGTCCAGAAGGGCCTGCTGTGGTGCCAGTGCTTTGCCACATTCACCATCCAAAGGTTCTTTCATCCTAATTTTTTAAGTAAAGGGATTCCTCAGTCTAAAATTACTAGATTTCTTCTTGGTGGTAGATAGCTGGATTCCTAAAACACAACATAAAGGATTGGTACTCAAGCTTATTCTTGGTTTTTTTTTTTTTTTTTTTCTCCTTCATGTTTATCTGTATCAAAAGCTCTGTGTTGAGCGCAAGGTTTTAGGGCTAAGCATTTGAAAAAACTCTTCTGAGGCCATGACTATACTCCTTCCTGCCTTCTGCTCCTTCAGTAACTGCCTTCACATTAAAAAAAAAAGAAAAAAAAAAGTCTTAGAACAATAGTTCCCACTTCCCTGATATCTTTAAAGACAAACACTCTTGATTTTTTGTACGTTGAAAGTTACTTTGGAACTAAGACTAGAAGACCAAGACGGGGGAGGAAGTCACCAAGCTCTTGGAAGAAAGGACCTAGAAACACAGTTTCTGAGACCACGAGAATTAGTACTTGAAGCACACCTCCAGCTTAGATGTCTCAAAGTGGGGCACACCAAGCTCCCCACCCCCACCTCTAACTCAGCCTTCACTGGAGGTCTCTACAGGGGCCGCATCTCTGGTCTCACAACAAGCTCTAAGCTCAAGGTGCCACCAAATGAACTGGTATGCCCTTAAAATGGTCCACCTGCACCTTTCATGGTCTCATGGGGTCCATGCCCAGAAAGCAGCCCCTCTGGGCTCCATTGCCCAATCGTCTTCTTGTAAACAAGATTAGTCATTCAGCAGACTTCCCTTCCCCTAGGAGTCAACATACTAAACAGAACGTAGTACACCTGAAGCAAACGAAAACTCTGAGAAGTTGTCTTGATCCAAACAGTCAAGCCAGGCATGGAAGTAGTCAACGCCAGGCTTAAAAGCCAGTGCGAGAGATGAGAACTTATATGCCCACTTGCCACAGTTATAACAATCTATGAGCGCTCATGTCTTACTCGCTCCCCAAATCTCGTCCCCCACCAGTAACTCCCACGCCTGTCACTGAGTACAAACACTGCAACGCTGTATCTGATGGAGGGAACACGACCCGCATATGCCTGTCAGCCCATCTCTGCGGCGAAACCCCAACCTTTCAGCCACCCAGCCAAACTGCGCTGCTTCCGCCCTGCGCCCGCCTTATCACGTGGCGCGGCCACCGCCCCGCCCCATACGGCCCCTCCCGCTGCAAGCGACCGCGCTCACCTTCTGCTGCCCTCGTCGCTCCTGGGGAACCGTCGTCGCTCCGGGAAGCGGGGATAGAACCTGGGGGCCCCACCCCGGGACAATGATTACTTTCTCTTACTGGAATTCTGCACTATCCATTGCAACGCAACAACCATACAACTGCGCGTGTGCAGCCCTGGTTGCCGCCCCGCCCCCCTCGCCCTTTCCCATCATGCTTCAGATCAGAGCTGAGCAGATTTCCCAGCATTCTCTCTCCTCACTTATGGTTGACTTCTTAAAGACACAGAGACCCAATAATGAGAAGCTAGAGGAAGGGATTTGGGGGAGAACCTAAGGGGCGTAAGATGACACTGTAAGTGCTCTGCACCATTCTTATTTCCGGAAAGGTGACCTACTAAGAGAAGTTGAATTGAATAAGTAATAGCTAATATTTATTCCGACTCAATGGACATGAGTTTGGGTAAACTCGGAGTTGGTAGGAGGCCTGGCGTGCTGGGGTTCATGGGGTCGCAAAGAGTCGGGCACGACTGAGCGACTGAACTGAACTGAATATTTATTCAATAAATTGAATAAGTAATAGCTAATATTTATTAAGCCAAGTGTTTGGTAAACACTTGATATGAATCTTTCCACTTCCTGACCACAACTCCAATGGTACAAATGTTTCTCTGGGAGCTGTAAATGAAGATATTAATGAATTTGTTCGAAGTCAAGATTTGGTACTTTTGCATTCAACATTGTTTTGGAGATACAGCTATGATTTGTGAGGCTGTCATTCATTCATTTTTACTGCTGTATAATACTCCATTTTATGAATGTGATACAATTTAACCATCTACTACTGATGGCCATTTGAGTTATTTCCAATTTTTGGCTATTAGAAATAATACTGCTGTGAACATTCTTGTTTCTTGTGACACATATGCTAGGTTTATACGTAGCAGTGAAATTGCTTGTTTTGTTTATATGAAAGTTAAACAAACAGTTTCAAATTTATTTTTTAAGATTTAATTTAATTTATTTATTTGGTTGCCCTAGGTCTCGGTGGGCTACAGTATATGGGGTCGCAAAGAGTTGGACACACGTATTAGTTGTACCACATGGGATCTTCCTTAAGATGTGCAAGAGCTTTTGAATGGGGCATGAAGCATCTTAAGCTGTGACGTGCAAGATCTACTTTCCATTGAACCTGGGCACCCTGCTTTGGGAGGTCCTCAAACAACTTTAGAAAATGGTTGTTTTGATTTGTACTCCCATTAGCCATTTACAAGAATTCCAGTCGCCCCACATCCCTGCAGATAATTACTACTGTTACTGTTGTTGTTCAGTCACTGAGTCATCTCTGAATCTTCAAAACCCCATGGACTGCAGCATACCAGACTTCCCTGACCCTACTGTACACCTTTTAAATTTTAAACATTCTGGTGGGGATAGTGGTATCTTATTGTGATTTTAATTTGGATTTCCCAGATTTCTAATGAGACTGAACCCATTTTCCTGTTTTTTGATATCTGGATAGCCTCTTTTATGAAGTGCCTGTTCATGTGTCTTACTCATTTTTGTATTGGATTGTCTGCTATTTTCTTACGGATATGAGTTCCTTGTTGAATATGTGTGTTGCAACTATCTTCTCCCACTCTGTTGCCAGCCTTTGCACTTTATTATTGGCGTCCTTTGATGAACATGGGCTTCCCTTATGGCTCAGCTGGTAAAGAATCCACCTGCAATGTGGGAGACTTGGGTTCAATCCCTGGATTGGGAAGATCCCCTGGAGAAGGGAAAGGCTACCCACTCCAGTATTCTGGCCTAGAGAATTCCATAGGCTGTATAGTCCATGGGGTCACAAAGAGTCAGACACAACTGAGTGACTTTCACTTTGATGTATATAAAAGACATTTATGTTTAAGTGTTTCTTGTGTCCTGTCAAAAAATTTTTTCCTACCAAAGGTTCTGACTAATTTATAGAATTATCATTAATTTGCCCTTCTCATTAGATCTACAGTCCATCTTCAGTTGAGTTTTGTGTATGGGTGTAAGATAAGTCAGGTTTCATTTTTTCAATGTGAATATTAAACTGATTAAGTGCTATTTTTTTAAAGGTCTGTCCTTTCCCCCACTGTTCTTTGTCATTACCTTTACATATATAAGTTGTCTATAAATGTGTTGGCTTATTTGAAGACTATGTAATCTGTTCTTTTTGTCTTTTTTTGTAGAAATATGATTCTGGCTTAATTTCTATAATAACTATGACAAATCTTGATATATGTGCTCCATTATGTCCTACTCTTTGCAGGCCCATGGACTATAGCTCACCAGGCTCCTCTGTCCGTGGAATTTTCTAGGCAAGAATACTGGACTAGATTGCTATTTCCTACTCCAGGGCATCGTCCCAACCCAGGGATCGAACCCGACTCTCTTGCATCTCCTGCATTGGCAGGCAGATTCTTTACCACTTAAGCCACCTGGGAAGATCCACTGAATGTTGATATCTAGCAGTAAAAATCCTTCATCCCATTATGTTTTCAAGAATGTTTTGGCTCTTCTCAGTCCTTTACATCCCATTATATTCTTCAAGACTGTCTTGACTCTTCTTGATCCTTTGCATATCTATATGCATTTTAAAATCAGTTAGGATTTTGTTTAGGATTACACTAAAGCTGTAGGCCTGTTTTGGAGAATTGGCATTTGTTATTCACTGTGTTGGATTGTGTCCCCCAAAAAGATATGTTGAGGTCCTAACCCTCAGATGTGACCTTATTTGGAAATAGGGTTGTTGCAGATATAATTATTTAAGATGAAGTCATATTGGAGTAGAGTTGGCCCTTAATCCAATGTAACTATTGTCCTTATATGAAAAGGAGATGTAGAGACAGACACATGAGGGAAGAACACCAGGTGACAGCTGAGGCAGAGATTAAAGTGCTGTAGCTGCAAGGTAAGGAAAGTCAAGGATTGGTGATAAACACCGGAAGCTGTTAGAGGCAAGGAAAGATTCTCCCATACAGATTTCAGAGAGAGAATGGCTCCACTGATAACTTGATTTTGAATATTAAGCTTCCAGAACTGTGAGACAGTAAATTTTTATTGTAGCACTTTATAACAGGAGGCCCAGGAGTCTAAGATAGCACTATATAGGGTTGACTCTTCCAGTCCATGAAAATGGTATATCTCTCCATTTTTTAAAATGTATATAATTTCAATAATGTTTTATACTTTTTAAGTGTAGCGAACTCATATCTTTTTAAGATTTTTTTCAGGACTTCTCTGGTGGTCCAGTGGTTAAGACTTCACCTTCCAATGCAGGGGGTGCAGGTTCAGTCCCTGGTTGGGGAGCTAGGATCCCACCTGCCTCATGGCCAAAAAAACAAAGCATAAAACAAAAGCAATGTTGTAACAAACTCAATAAAGACTTTAAAAATGGTTCACATTAAAAAGTACGATATTTCTAAAAAAAAAAAAGATTTTTTTCTAGGTCTTTGATATTTCATTTTAAGTGGTAAAATTTCATTTTCTAATAGTTTATTTCCAGTATATATATATATATGTGTATATATATATATAAAGAGAGGGAGAGAGATCTCGACAATTGATTTTTGTATGTTGGTCTTGAAGCCAGCACCATTGCTAAATTTATTTATTTATTCTAATAGTTTATCTATATATTTAAACTTTTAAAATTCTAACTATGTAGAGAATAGTGAAAAGTTCACTCTTCCTTTTCAAGCATATGATAGTTATTTATTTCATTTATTGCCTTATTGCACTGGCTAAAACCTCTAGTGATGTGTTAAATAGAAATAGTGATTTTGGGCATGTGTATCTTCTTCCTGCTGTGTTGCTTTCAACATAAAATCATTATGTACCATATTTGCTTTAGATTTTTTTTCCCATTTATTTTGATTAGTTGGAAGCTAATTACTTTACAATATTGTAGTGGTTTTTGCCATACATTGATATGAATCAGCCGTGGATTTACATGTATTCCCCATCCCGATCCCCCCTCCCACCTCCCTCCCCACCCCATCCCTCTGGGTCTTCCCAGTGCACCAGCCCCGAGCACTTGTCTCACGCATCCAATCTGGGCTGGTGATCTGTTTCATTCTTGATAACAGATATGTTTCGATGCTGTTCTCTCAAAACATCCCACCCTTGCCTTCTCCCACAAAGTCCAAAAGTCTGTTCTGTACATCTGTGTCTCTTTTTCTGTTTTGCATATAGGGTTATCGTTACCATCTTTCTAAATTCCATATGTATGCATTAGTATACTCTATTGGTCTTTATATTTCTGGCTTACTACACACTCTGTATAATGGGCTCCAGTTTCATCCACCTCATTAGAACTGATTCAGATGAATTCTTTTTAATGGCTGAGTAATATTCCATTGTGTATATGTACCACAGCTTCCTTATCCATTGGTCTGCTGATGGGCATCTAGGTTGCTTGCATGTCCTGGCTATTATTATAAACAGTGCTGCAATGAACATTGGGGTGCACGTGTCTCTTTCAGATCTGGTTTCCTCAGTGTGTATGCCCAGAAGTGGGTCATATGGCAGTTCTATTTCCAGTTTTTTAAGAAATCTCCACACTGTTCTCCATAGCAGCTGTACTAGTTTGCATTCCCACCAACATTGTAAGAGGGTTCCCTTTTCTCCACACCCTCTCCAGCATTTATTGCTTCTGGACTTTTGGATAGCAGCCATCCTGACTGGCGTGTAATGGTACCTCATTGTGGTTTTGATTTGTATTTCTCTGATAATGAGTGATGTTGAGCATCTTTTCATGTGTTTGTTAGCCATCTGTATGTCTTCTTTGGAGAAATGTCTGTTTAGTTCTTTGGCCCATTTTTTGATTGGGTCATTTATTTTTCTGGAATTGAGCTGCAGGAGTTGCTTGTAGCTTTAGAATTTTTGCAGTCACTTGTGGGAGGTTAAATATGCTAAATTCTTTGCAACTCTTCTCATCAGGAAAAGGATCTGTCTCCCTACTCCTTGTTTCTGAGTTGGGCCTCGTGAATTATACTGAATTGATAGAATATTACAGAACTGATATTATGTGAATTTCCAAGTGTAAGCCTTATAGTCCTTTCAGCTTCTGTTTTACTTTCTTGGAATGTTCCCACAATGTATCAAGGTTAGATAGGTTAAACTACTGAATGATAAAAAAAAAAAAAAAATCATGCAGCGAGTAGCCCGAGAGTCAGCACCAAGGCCCCATACTTGTGTGTGGAACCATCTTAGATCCTCTACCTTGCTAGATGACTGCTCAGCCATAGGTGAGCCCAGGCAGAAGAACTGCCCAACTAAGCCAAAATTGTAGAATCACGAATAAGTAAATGATTCTTGTTTTAAGTAAATAAGTTTTGGGAGCTTTGTTATCTAGCAATAGATAGCTGTTCCAAAATTAATATCTAAAAATGGAGTACTACCAAAGCTAAAACCTAGAGGCTAGAAAAAGATTAACCCATATCATGGAGTGGCAAAATTTTTGGCAGCACTACCACTTGTACTAACGTAGAAGATAGAAAATGTGCTTAATGAACTTATGGATCTATAAGCTTAGGAGATTTCCAGAAAGAATATTAAAGGTGCCTATTGATTTATTTCAACCATCTTTGATAAGGTATTATAAAAGAGAAATAAGCTAAAGAAAGAGCAATTTTGTTTTCAAGCAGAAATTGCACAATATATAAAGGATTCAGGACAGTCTCTCCAGCTAGTAAAATATCATCAAAATAAGAAATTGTGGGGCTTCCCTGGTGGCTCAGTGGGAATGAATCCACCTGCCAATGCAGGGGACATGAGTTCAATCCCTGATCTGGGAAGATTCCCACATGACTTGGAGCAACTAAGCCCATGTGCCACAACTATTGAACTTGTGCTCTAGAGCCCAGGAGCCACAACTACTGAAGTCCACATGTCTTAGAGCCCATGCTGCACAAGAAGAGAAGCCACTGCACTGAGAAGCCCACTCACTGCAACTAGAGAGTAGCCCCCGCTCTCTATAACTAGAGGAAAGCCTGTACAGCAATGAAGACCCAGCACAGCCAAAAACAAATAATAAATGATTTTTTAAAAAAAAAGAAACAGCCTCAGAAGAAAGATTGAATCAAGGACATCACAGGTAGAATGTGGCCTCAAGGTCAAGATCAATTCAAGAATGCAGCTGTAAGAACTCATAAGAAGTTAAATATTATCTCATTGACCCTCTCACTCATTTGATAAAAGAGCTTCTGAGAAATGTGAGGATGTTGTTTCAAGGCAATCTGACACACCCAAAGTGTGGTGAAAGCAACTGTCACAGGCCAGCTTTATGAATGTTCTGCCTCAGAAAGAAGTATGGGTGTGGGGTGGGGATGAGAGGCTCAGTGAACTCGAGCCTGGGGCCTCATGGACACCCTGGCTCTGGGCCGAAGGCGACAGCGGCGGCCAGAGGAGCTGTAGGTTCCAGGTGATATGGTCATGCCTTCAGTCCAGGGATGAGCAAGCCTGAGCTTCAAGAGAGGGCAGGTTCCTAAGGATGGTGGAAGAAACTGGGTCCAGCCTGGCCGGAGATGCATGGTGGGGGAGTCTGTAGGGACATTCACCTTTTTGCTGTGATGTAAAAGATAGAAAGTGAAAGTGAAGTCGCTCAGTCGTGTCTGACTCTTTGTGACCCCGTGGACTGTAGTGTACCAGGCTCTTCCGTCCATGGGATTCTCCAGGCAAGAATACTGGAGTGGTTTACCATTTCCTTCTCCAGGGGATCTTCCCGACCCAGGGATTGAACCTGGGTCTCCTGCATTGGAGGCAGATGCTTTAACCTCTGAGCCACCAGGGAAGCCCAAAAGATAGACCTGTCCTTAAATATTAGATCCATAAAACAAAGTTCATAAAAACGGCAGTTACGTTTCTAAGGAAGGAGGGATGTAAATAAAAAGGTGCAAATTGATTTAAGCTTTTCTTAGCATTCTACCCTGCTGAAAATTAATTTGTTTCCAGTTTCATATGGGAAATAGAAGTCGAATATACATTTTAAATTCTTTGTAAAAACAAGGTTCAGGGAAGGGTCCTGGGTGTGGTTAAAATAGAGATTATTTGAGAACATCTTAGAGAAAAGTCCTAACCTCATTCACTGATCCAAATAGGAATCAGCATTGTTTTTTTCTTCTCCCTCTTCAAGCTTTTCTTTCATGTTTGCATAAACTTCATATAAACCACAGATTTCAGAAGGTGAAACACAGTATTCACACCATTAATTCAAAGTAAAGGGAGGTTTTAACGTTGCCAGAGTCAGAGTCTCAGTCTCCTGGGTTGGGCAGAAAATTGTAAAATGTGCCTTAGCATCATGATACCGTCATTACTAATTTGAACTTGTTCTAAAAAAACAAGTTAATAGGTTTGAAACCTCTGTAATTCTTGTTTTTTTAATATTAAATTTGAACCATTCATATTGCAATAAAATAGAATTGTGTTTAATACCCACATAGAAGCCAGGAGTGTCTGTGTCTGTATATGTGTATCTGTGTGAGTATTTTCAGGATCGCCCCCTAAAGATCTTTAGAGAAACACAGCGCTGCTTTTGATAAGCAAAGTCATTAAATTACAGAATCTTCACTTGACACATTGCAGGTGACTGTTTTTAGTGAGAAGCTCTGATTTTGTTTTAAATCAAGTCCTAGAACTGTGTTAGTTACCGCACATGGGAACCTCTCATTACCTGAAGTCATTAGACAAACATGAAGACAAAGACTGGTGGCAGACTCACCCATGAAGGTGCGCATTTCTACTTTTGACCTCTATCTTCAGAAAAATTTCTGCAGGTTATGTTACATTTTGTGGTGAACAATGGTGAAATCAAAGATCCAGCAACTTGGACGTACTATATTTTAGTTGATTCATGTAATTGCCAAACATGCCCTGGATTTCTAATAAATAATATGACCCCCCCCAAAAAAAAAGAAGTATGGATGTGCTTTGGGGGTGCATGGAATGAATCCAGTAAAACCTCAGAAAACACCCATAGAGACTTCCCTGGTGGTCCAGTGGCTAAGACTCCATGTCCCAGTGAGCCTGGGTTCAATCTCTGGTCAGGGAACTGGATCCCACATATTACAGCTAAAAGATTCGATGTGCACAGTGAAGATGGAAGATCCCTCGTGCCTCAGCTAAGACCTAGCACAGCCAAATAAATAAACAAATATTAGACTATAAGGGGTAATGACAATTTGAAATGAAAAAGATCTCTGGACTCCAACTTTCAATGGACAAAGAAGTTGAAAAGTCTACTAACCTGCCAAAATGGACCATTTATTATGGAAAACGAAATTTTCTCAGGAGGCAAAGCCACAAACCCAGAGAGGAGGAGCAAACACATCTGAAAAATGGATTATGAAGCCATTCCCAGAAAAGAAAATAGTCAGAATATTTCCTGTCCTTAGAGTAGGAGAATCTAACAACAGGGGCCCAGGTGGTGAATTATTATGGATCAGTGACTGTTACCTGCTTTCTGTTCTTCCTCCTTTTGCACAGGAGTGTCTGCTGGAGTCATTATGTCTCTGTAGCATCTGATGTATTAAGTGTGTAGGGCGAGAAATAGGGGAAACAGACAGCTGGTCGTTTTAGTTCATAGGTCTCTGGGCTGAAAAAGTTGCATATGAGCAGCTGCACTGAATGAACCACACCAGAGGAGTTTCATCTTCATAGACTTGATTTATGTGGAAGGTTGTTGGAGGGTGGAGGGAATGAAAAGTACCCCCTCGAAGTGAGAAGGCATTTTGAGTTATTTTCCTCAAAATTAATATGATAATTTTTTTTATTTAAACATTTTTTATATTTTATTTATTTTTGGCTGTGCCGGGTCTTCATTGCTGCGCAGACTTTTCTCTAGTTGCGGCCAGCAGGGGCTACTCTCTAGTTGCAGCGTGCAGGCTTCCCATTGCAGAGGCTTCTCTTGTTGCAGGGCACAGCATGCGGGTTTCAGTAGTTGCAGGGCTCAGTAGTTGGGGCTCCCGGGCTCTAGAGCACAGGCTCAGTAGTTGTGGCACACAGGCTTTGTTGCTCCACGGCATGTGGGATCTTTCCAGATCAGGGATGGAGCCCATGTCTCCTGCACTGACAAATGGATTCTTTACCTCTGAGCCACCGGGGAAGCCTGATGATAAAATTTTTGACTCTGTTTGTTGAAGACTAAATTTCTATAAAGAAACCCTAAAATGCAATTGGTCAAATAAAACTGAAGTTTATCCTTCTCTCATGGCACAGTTCAGTGCATGTGTTCCAGGTCATTAGCAGTAGTGATTCCACACAATCATTTATAGAAAGAGCATTCTCCCAGATTGTTTCTCCATCACTGAATCTGGGTATAGGCACATCTCCCTAAGAGTGTGGAGTAGGCATATAGGGGTCTAAGTTGCTGGGCTCAGAAATGGCACATGACATCTGAGTACATTCTGTTAGAGACAGCTTTGTCCACGTGGCCATGTAAACTGCACTGAGGGTGGAGGGACGGAATAGTATCATGTTCCACACTACAGTTATAATCCCAAAGAAAAGGGGACTGAATTTTATTAGAAGTCTTGCTATCTCCACCGCACCTTGTACGGTATTTCCGAAATGTCACCAATTGGCCCTGTTGAATCATGCCTTGACTGTGTCTAACACTCTTAGATTTTAGTTTCTGTCTTAGTAATGCAGATGAGAAATTCAATGCTAGTCTAATCTTTTTCTTTTGTAAGTAAATATTTTTCCCATACCTGGAATTATTTTATTTAGAATTTTTCCCACTTACACATCCTGCACTACGCTTATGAACTGGAGAGTTGCCTATCAGCTACAACTTTTTTTTAAGCATACTTCTACTTCATTAAAGCTGAAACGTAATCAATAGTATTGAAATTTACATATTTACTATTTATTATAAATTACTCCTTTTTTTCATTTTTATACCAGGAAGTCCATTTGAAACCTGGGTGACTCTTTTTGAGGTAGTCTTATGTAAGTTTCAGGTGTACAACATAGTGACTCAGTTTTAATTTTTTGGCTGCACCCAGCATCATGTGGAATCTTAGTTCCCCCAACCAGGGATCAGACCCGGCACTCCCTGCAGTGGAAGCTAAGAGTCTTAACTACCTGACTACCAGGGAAATCCCTTCAATCTTTAAAGCTTATATTCCTTTCATAGTTATAATAAAATATTGACTATATTCCCTGTATTGTACAATATATCCTGTAGAATTTTTATTTTGCCATTTTTTTTAATTTGGCAGCACCTCATAACCAAATACATTATTACTTTTTCAGTAAAAATGACTTCATACTAAATAGGATAAATAAAAACTGAAAGGAACTGGTGGCTCAGACAGTAAAGAATTTGCCTGCAATGCAGGAGACCCAGTTTCAATCCCTGGGTCAGGAAGATGCCCTGGAGAAGGGAATGGCAACTCACTCCAGTATTCTTGCCTGAAGAATTCCGTGGACAGAAGAACCTAATGGAGTCGGACATGACTGAGCCACTTTTCCTTTAGTAACCAAGTACATTATTACTTTTTCAGTAAAAATTAAATGACTTCATACTAAATGGGATAAATAAAAACTAAAAAGAGCTTCACCATTAGTTCTAGTCAGATTTTGTTGCTAAAAGAGTTCAGGCTAAGTCATTATGCCTCTAACTGAATTGTGAAAAAACTTTCAATTTTTGGAGCCTTTTGTATTTCAGAATTGTAAGTAAAGGATTGTGGACCTTTAGATTTAAACTTTTCCTACTTTCTTATGAAGTTTTTGTTTATAATGGTAAGAATCAGGGGCAAGGGTTTTGTTAATATGCAGTCTACACCACCTCTTTTCTGGAAATTTGGGAACACTGACTTGAGTCTGAAAGTGAAAGTGTTAGTCACTCAGTTGTATCTGATTCTATGTGACCCCATGGACTGTAGGCCCCGAGGCTCCTCTGCCATGGGGTTCTCCAGGCAAGAATACTGGAGTGGGTTGCCATTTCCTTCTCCAGGGGTCTTCCCAACCCAGGGATCGAACACAGGTCTCCCACATTGCGGGCAGATTCTTTACCATCTGAGCCACCAGGGAAGGCTACAGCTGACTTAAACAAAATGTGAGTTTATTTCTCTCATGTAGACGTTCATAGGATGTTGGCATGGCAGATTGACAGTAATCAGAAAAGTCCATGAATCATGAGTTTGTTATAACATGTAGGTAATATAGATAATCATAAATTATTATAGAGGGAACATAGCTTGCACACATCACTCAGATCTAGATATAGGACATCACTAGTCCCTCAGTACCACCACTTCTAGGGAAATAAACTTCAGAATCCCCTCTTCTGTGAGCACTGCATTTTAAATTGGGAAGATAAATTGCCTTTTGGCAGCCAGATGAGGGAGTGGACTTGAAGGGGAAACTGAGGGGACAGTGGTGCCAACACAGAAGTCACATGGTTCATAGCAGGAGACCAGACTGATAGAAGCCCAACTTTGCATCATGACAAAACCATCTCCAGCTCCAACACCAAACTCTGGATTTAAGACAGCAAAACAGGTCATTACAAGGGCCGTATTCAGAGACATCTCAAGAAGAGTAATACAGTAAATGTGTCACACCCCAAAATACTTGCTACACCTGCTGGGTAGCCACCCTCTGACCTGTGTCGGGCTCCTCTGACCTCCTGCAGTGTCAGCAATGCTCAGTCACTGTGCTCACCTATGAACACTCCGGTCATGCTCTAAGGCTGTGGAGCCAGAACTGGTTCAGGGTTTAATCCAGAAACTTCAGGATCCTCGCAGCAACAGAGACAGTCTCCCTCTCTCACTCTCTCTCAGGCTCAACCTTAGGTCTTCCACCTATGACCAGGTCTGGCCCAGGTCCCCAGCTGTGCACACATCAGCCTTGCAGCCTTTCTGTCTCTGCCTGCTCTTGCCGGGATCTTCACCCTCACCTCCCACTGTGCCCCACTTGGCTCCATAGGCATCAGAGTGAAGTCTCTCATTTCTCCCCCTTGACTTTAGGCCTCAAAGCACTTTCCTTGCAGCTATTTCTCTGCCCTTAGCATCTTCTTTTCTGGTCCCAAGAGGAAGAGGCAGTTTTCCCTATGGGTCCTAGAGACCCTTTATGGCATTAAGTTGAGCTTATCTGACTCAGAAGCCACCAGACTGCTTGTTATCTGACCTCTAGAAACACAACTTTTCTGTAACTAGTGGCCAGAAGGGATGGCATAAGATTCCTTCTGGGATTTCCTCTTCTGGGATTCTCTAGACCTTTTTCTGTCCTCTAGAGTGAGCATATCCTGTAAGTGGCTGTCACAGAATGGGTTTCTTTTTAAAATTCTTAGTAATTTTATTGAGATATAATTCACATACCATACAATATACCCTCCCAACTCCTAAGCAACTACCAATCTACTTTATTTCACTACAGATATGCACATTCTAAACATTTTTTTATAACTAGAATCATACAATATGTGGTCCTTTGTGACTGGCTTCTTTCATTTAGCATGTTTTCAAGGTTCATTTGTGTTATAACATGTAATAGTATTTTATTACTGTCTTTTATTACAAATAATATGGTGGACAGATTAATATATTTTATTTATCCATTGTATGGATATACCACATTTTATTTACCCATTTATCACTTAAGGTACTTTTTTTTTTTTTTTTTTTACTTAAGGTACTTTTGATTATATTGACTGCTATGGACAGTCAGATACAAGTTCTTTTGTGAACGTAGGTTTTTATTTCTCTTTGGTATATACCTAAGAGTGACATTGCTAAATTATATGAAAGGTCTATGTTTAATGACTTGAGATTGTTTTCCAAAGTGGTGGTATCATTTTTATATTCCCTCTAGCAGTGTATGAAAGTTTTGTATTCTTCTCATCCTTCATACATTTATTATTGTCTCTCTTTTTGATGATAGCTATCTTCGTGAGTGTGGAGTTGTATCTGATCGTGGCTTTAATTTGCGTTTTCCTGATGACTAACGATGTTGAGCGTATTTTCATGTGCTTATTGGTTAATTGTTTATTTTCTTTGGTGAACTGTCCATTCAGATCAATTGTCTGTTAACAGGCTTGTCTTTTCGTTATTATGATGTAAAAGTTATTTATATATTCTAGTTACTAGTACCCCATCAGATTTACTATTTGTAAGAGTTTTAATCCATTCTATGGATTGCATTTTTATGTTCTTCATGGAATTTTTAACTTTACTGATATCAGATTTCTTTTGTTGCTTATGCGTTTTATTTAAGAAACCATTCCCTAGTCCAAAGTAATAAAGATTTATGGCTATGTCTTCTTCAAGGATTTTATAATTTTAGCTCTTACTTTTAGGTGCTTGATCTATTTTGAGTTAATTTTGTATATAGAGTGAATTGGGGGGGCATCCAACTTCATTCTTTTGTGTGTGGATATCAGTTGTCCCATCGCCATTTACTGAAAAGACTGTTCTTTCTCCCCATTGAATTGTCTTGGCATCTTTGTCAAAATGAATGTACTGTAAACAAGAAGGTTTATTTCTGGACTTACAATTTTTTTTCAGTTGATGTCAGTACTTATGCCAGTACCATGTTGTATTGATTGCTACAGATTTGTGGTAATTTTTAAAATCAGATAGTATGAGTCCTCCAATTTCATTTTTACTTTTGATATGGTTTCAGCTGTTCTGAGTCACTTGCATTTCCATATGAATTTTAGGATCAACTTTCCCATCTCTGCAAAGAAGCTTGCTAAAGTTTTGATTAGAGTCTATTTCTTCTTAATATAGCCTTCCTCATTTCTCAGGGAGAAGGTTCAGTTGCTGTGATATAATTTTTTAATTCTACTTTCATAGTTGTTTCCTCAACTTTCTTTTCTGTTGAATTTCTAATATTAGGTATTAAGGGTTTTTTTAAAATTTCTGAGTTCCTTCTTGTTCTCTTATTGTTCAATTTCTTCAAAGCATAGTGCTCTTGTTTTGTAAATGTAATTAATTTTCTTAACTCTCAGTTCAGTTCAATTCAATCACCCTGTCATGTCTGACTCTTTGCGACCCCATGGACTGCAGCACACCAGGCTTCCCTGTCCATCACCAACTTCCAGATCTTGCTCAAACTCATGTCCGTCAAGTCGGTGATGCCATCCAGCCATCTAATCCTCTGTCGTCCCCTTCTCCTCCTACCCTCAATCTTACCCAGAATGAGGGTCTTTTCCAATGAGTCAGTTCTTTATATCAGGTGGCCAAAGTATTGGAGTTTCAGCTTCAACATCAGTCCTTACAATGAATATTCAGGACTGATTTCCTTTAGGATGAACTGGTTTGATCTCCTTGCAATCCAAGGGACTCTCAAGAGTGTTCTCCAACACCACAGTTCAAAGCATCAATTCTTTGGTGCACAGCTTTCTTTATAGTCCAACTCTCACATCCATACATGACTACTGGACTAGATGGACCTTTGTCGGCAGAGTAATCTCTCTGCTTTTTAATATGCTATCTAGGTTGGTCATAACTTTTCTTTCAAGGAGCAAAGATCTTTTAATTTCATGGCTGCAATCATCATCTGCAGTGATTTTGGAGCCCAGAAAAATAAAGTCAGCCACTGTTTCCACTGTTTCCCCATCTATTTGCCATGAAGTGATGGGACCGGATGCCATGATCTCACTTTTCTGATTGTTGAGCTTTAAGCCAACTTTTTCACTCTCCTCTTTCACTTTCATCAAGAGGCTCTTTAGTTCTTCTTCACTTTCTACCATAAAAGTGGTGTCATCTGCATATCTGAGGTTATTGATATTTCTCCCAGCAGTCTTGAATCCAGCTCGTGCTTCATCCAGTCCAGCATTTCTCATGATGTACTCTGCATATACGTTAAATAAGCAGGGTGACAATATACAGCCTTGATGTACTCCTTTCCCAATTTGGAATCAGTCCATTGTTCCATGTCCAGTTCTAACTGTTGCTTCTTGACCTGCATACAGATTTCTCAGGAGTCAGGTAAGAAGGTCTGGTATTCCCACCTGTTGAAGAATTTCCCACACTTTGTTGTGATCTACACAGTCAAAGGTTTTGGCATAGTCAATAAAGCCGAAATAGATGTTTCTCTGGAACTCTCTTGATTTTTGATGATCCAAAAGATGTTGGCAATTTGATATCTGGTTCCTCTGCCTTTTCTAAAACCAGCTTGAATATCTGGAAGTTCACGGTTCATGGATTGCTGAAGCCTGGCTTGGAGAATTTTAAGCATTACTTTGCTATGGAGTGAGATGAGTGTAAAATTGCAGTAGTTTGAGCATTCTTTGGGATTGCCTTTCTTTGGGACTGGAATGAAAACTGACCTTTTCCAGTCCTGTGGCCACTGCTGAGTTTTCCAAATTTGCTGGCATATTGAGTGTAGCACTTTCACAGCATCATCTTTTAGGATTTGAAATAGCTCAGCTGGAATTCCATCACCTCCACTAGCTTTGTTCGTAGTGATGCTTCCTAAGGCCCACTTCACATTCCAGGATGTCTGGCTCTAGGTGAGTGATCACACCATTGTGGTTATCTGGTCATGAAGCTCTTTTTTGTATAGTTCTTCTGTGTATTCTTGCCACCTCTTCTTAATATCTTCTGCTTCTGTAAGGTCCATACCATTCTGTCCTTTATTTTGCCCATCTTTGCATGAAGTTGGAGAAGGAAATGGCAACCCACTCCAGTACTCTTGCCTGGAGAATCCCAGGGACAGAGAAGCCTGGTGGGCTGCCGTCTATGGGGTCGCACAGAGTCAGACACGACTGAAGTGACTTAGCAGTAGCAGTTGCATGAAATGTTCCCTTAGTATCTCTAATTTCCTTGAAGAGATCTCTAGTCTTTCTCATTCTGTTGTTTTCTTCTATTTCTTTGCATTGATCACTGAGGAAGGCTTTCTTATCTCTCCTTGCTATTCTTTGGAAGTCTGCATTCAAATGGGTATATCTTTCCTTTTCTCCTTTGCCTTTCATGTCTTTTCTTTTCTCAGCTATTTGTAAGGCCTCCTTGGACAACTATTTTGCCTTTTTCATTTCTTTTTCTTGGGGATGGTCTTGATCACTGCCTCCTGTACAATGTCATGAACCTCTGTCCATAGTTCTTTAGGCACTCTGTTTATAAGATCTAATCCCTTGAATCTATTTGTCACTTCCACTGTATAATCATAAGGGATTTGATTTAGGTCATACCTGAATGGTATAGTGGTTTTCTCTACTTTCTTCAATTTAAATTTGAATTTGGCAATAAGGAGTTCATGATCTGAGCCACAGTCAGCTCCAGGTCTTAACTCTCGGGAGATATGAATTAAAGTTGATGAATTTTTAAGTCATTTTCTTCTGTTTCCTATATTGTGTCTATTTATTCCAGGTTTCTTTTTCCTGCTTCTTAGTTTTTGGTTTCTCCTTTTTACATTAAAACTTTCCTCATGTGTCTGCTGATCCTTGGTGCTCTATTAATTTTTTAGTGAAGTTCATAGACGAGTAGATTTCACTGGATATTTCACTGCGAGATCTCCAAATGGCTCATCTAAAGATTTCTCAAGGGTTCTGTTTCTCTGGGGAAGAATTCTTCAGTTCTTCAAGTTCTCACCTGATGATCAGTGTGACCTGGGCACAACATGGGGGGAAAAGACTTCAAGTCTCACCCTTCTGTTTGCAGACTTTCATTGTTTTCATACCCTATTTTAATCTCCACTCACCATCCCACCCTCCATTGTACCTGATGTCTCCAACCCTGAAGGCTCTCTGGTTCAATTTCTACAAAAAGGAGTTGGGAGTGGGTAATTGCCTGGCTGTAATAGATGCTGGTGAGAGTGCTGGGGGATCTAAATGTTTTAAGTTTTGAGTGTCTATTAATTCCTAATTTCCCTCCTTATGCCAACACTCACCATATGAGATGCCTGGTACTTCTGTGTGTGCATGCTAAGTTGTTTCAGTCATGTCCAACTCTGTGCCACCCTAGGGACCGTAGCCCACCAGGCTGCTCTCTCCAAGGGATTCTCCAGGCAAGAATACTGCAGTGGGTTGCCATGCCCTCCTCCAGGGGATCTTCCCAACCCAGGGATTGAACCCACTTCCCTTAAGTCTCCTGCCCTGGCAGGTGAGTTCTTTACCACTAGTGCCACCTGGGAAGCCCCGGCGCTTCTGTGTCCTGAGCCTTTGTGGGCTTCTGTGGAGTGGATTGACTTTCTTCTAGAGATACCTCACCTCTGCAGCTATACAGGTTTTCCTGTGTAAGTTTTACCACTCTACCACAAGCCTTCAGTCTTCCAAACTGTGTTGAACTCTTCTGTTCTTTAGTATCTCCTTTCCCGTATTTTTTGCCCTTTTAAAGCATGTATCTTTTCTGTATTCCTTTTAATGTCAGTTTAGTTGAATTGCAGGAAGAAACATTTTTTTACTAGAATTTAGTCCAATCAATTCTACTCGCAAATATTTTTCACTGTTTTACTTTCTGAGGGAAGCAAAGAAACCTATGTAAAGGGTTGTCTCCTACCATTCTACCCCATGCCAGGAAATGGGCCTGCCATGAGTGGGAAGTCATGGCGAAGGGGCTTGAATGACTCAATGAAGTAATGAGCCATGCCATGCAAGGCCACCCAAGATGGATGGGTCATAGTGAAGAGTTCTGACAAAACATGGTCCACTGGAGGAAGAAATGACAAATACCTCCAGTATTCTTGCTGAGAGAACCCCACCAACAGTATGAAAAGGCAAAAAGACATGATACTGGAATATGAGCTCCCCAGGTTGGAAAGATTCCAATATGCTACTGGGAAAAAGCAGACGGCAATTAATAATAGCTACAGAAAGAGTGAAGCAAATGGGCCAAAGCAAAAATGACGCTCAGTTGTAGATATGTCTGGTGGTGAAAGTAAAGTCTGATGCTGTGAAGAACAATACTGCACAGGAATCTGGAGTGTTAGTTCCATGAATCAAAGTAAATTAGACATTGTCAAGCAGGAAATGGCAAGAATGAATATCAGCATCTTAGGAATCAGTGAACTAAAATGGACGGGAATGGGTGAATTTAATTAAGGTAACCATTATATCTATAACTGTGGGCAAGAATCCCTCAGAAGAGAGGGAGTGGCCCTCATAGTCAACAAAGAGTCCAAAATGCAGTACTGGCGTGTGTAAGGAATATGCTATGCACAGGCCTGTACTATAATTAACAGGGCTTCTTTGAAAAATAAGAATGACTTTCTCATCACTCCCAGGCAAAGGGCTGGGAGCAGTAGAAAGTACATGGTGGAAAACATGTTGAAAACAAGATGTTGAAGTACTGATGTGACTAATGGAAAACCATTAGTTTTCCAGAGCCTTGAGGGAGTTGCTGAGAAAGGTCATCACTAGCTAAAGGGCTAAACAGAGTCATGAAAGGCCTGAAAGTTTTACATTGAGGACTGTGCACTGTATATCTTTATCCCCAATCTGAGATTGTGAAAAACAGATATCTGTAGAGCACATACAAGGAAGTAGATGTTAGCAATAAAAAGTGTGTAGGGATTAGGATCTGGGCTTTTGCCTGTGACCAGCATCAGCCCTTGATCCCCACCTTATTTCTGAGTCTTATTTTTCCTTATTCTTCTGTGGCACTGCTCCCTCAGGTCAGTTCATTGTTGGGCTGGTCCCAACAGGGTGCAATCTCAAAACAGCAGAATGACCTCAGTTTGTTTCCAAGATAAACCATTCACTATCACAGTAATCCAAGTCTATGCCCCAGCCACTAATGCCAAAGAAGCCAAAGTTGACCAGTTCAATGAAGACCTACAAACAATCTAGAACTAACACACACACACACAAAGATGTTATTTTCATCATAGGGGACTGGAATGCAAAAGTAGGATGTCAAGAGATACATGGAGTAACAGGCAAGTTTGGCTTTGGAATGCAAAATGAAGCAGGGCAAAGGTTAACAAAGTTTTGTGAGGAAAACACACTGGTCATAGTAAACACCTTCTTCCAACTACACAAGACAACTCTACACATGGACATCACCAGATAGTCAATACTGAAATCAGATTGATTATATTCTTTGCAGCTAAAGATGGAGAGGCTCTGTACAGTCAACAAAAATAAGACCTGGAGCTGACTGTGGCTCAGATCATGAGCTCCTTATTGAAAAATTCAGGCTTAAGTTGAAGAAAGTAGGGAAATCCACTAGGCCATTCAGATATGAACTAAATCAAATCCCTTATGATTATTCAGTGGAGGTGATAAAATAGATTCAAGGAACTAAATCTGGTAGATAGAGTGCCTAAAGAAATATGGGTGGAAATTTGTAACACTCTACAGGAGGCAATGACCAAAACCATCCCAAAGAAAAAGAAATGGAAGAAGGCAAAGTGGTTGTCTGAGGAAGCTTTACAAATAGCTGAAAAAAGAAGGGAAGTGAAAAGCAAGGGAGAAAGGGTATGATATACCCAACAGAATGCAGAATTCAAGAGAATAGCAAGGAAAGATAAAAAGACCTTCTTAAGTGAACAGTGCAAAGAAATAGAGGAAAACAACAGAATGAAAAAAACTAGCGATATCTTCAAGAAAATTGGAGATATCAAGGGAACATTTCATGTAAGGATGGGCATGATAAAAGACAGAATGGTAAGGACCTAACAGAAGCAGAAGGTATTAAGACAAGCTGGCAAGAATGCAAGAACTATCCAAATAAGGTCTTAATGACCTGGATAGCCACGATGGTGTGGTCGCTCACTTAGAGCCAGACATCCTGGAGTATGAAGTCAAGTGGGCCTTAGGAAGCATTACTATGAACAAAGCTACTGGAAGTGATGGAATTCCAGTTGAGCTATTTCAAATCCTAAAATATGATACTGTGAAAGTGCTGAACTCAATATGCCAGCAAATTTGGAAAACTCAGCAGTGGTCACAGGACTCTCAAAGAAGGGCAATGCTAAAGAATGTTCAAACTACCATACAATTACACTCATTTCACATGCGAGCAAGGCAATGCTCAAAATACTTCAAGCAAGGCTTCAGCAGTACATGAACCAAGAACTTCCAGATGTACAGTCTGGATTTAGAAAAGGCAGAGGAACCAGAGATCAAATTGCCAACATTTGTTGGATCATAGAGAAAGGAAGTTCCAGAAAAACATCTACTCCTGCTTCATTGACTATCCTAAAGCCTTTGACTGTGTTGGATCACAACAAACTGTGGAAAATTCTTATAGAGATGAGAATACCAGACCACCTTACCTGTCTCCTGAGAAAGCTGCATGTGGGTCAAGAAGCAACAGTTAGAACTGAACACGGAACAAAGGACTGGTTCAAAATTGGGAAAGGAGTATGACAAAGATGTATATTGTTACCTTGCTTAACAAGGTAACTGTTTATGCAGAGTACATCAAATGCCAGGCTGGATGAATCCCAAACTGGAATCAAGCTTGCTGGGAGAAATATCAACAACCTCAGATATGCAGATGATACCACATTAACGGTATATAGCGAAGAGGAACTAAAGAGCCTCTTGATAAGGGTGAAAGAGAAGAGTGAAAAAGTTGGCTTAAAACTCAACATTCAGAAGACTAAGATCATGGCATCCAGTCCCATCACTTCATGACAAATAGAAGGGGAACAAGTGGAAGCAGTAACAGATGGGTTCCAAAATCACTGCAGATGGTGACAGCAGCCATGAAAGTAAAAGACACTTGCTCCTTGGAAGGAAAGCTGTGACAAACCTAGATAGCATGTTAAAAAGCAGAGACATCACTTTGCTGACAAAGGTCCATCTAGTCAAAGCTATGGTTTTTCTAGTAGACATGTACGGATGTGAGAGTTGGACCATAAAAAAGGCTGAGTGCTGAAGAATTGATGCTTTCAATTTGTGGTGCTAGAGAAGACTCTTGAGAGTCCCCTGTCCAGCAAAGAGATCAAACCAGACAATCCTAAAGGAAATCAACCCTGAATGTTCACTGGAAGGACTGATGCTGAAGCTGAAGCTCCAATACGTTGGCCATCTGATGTGAAGAGCTAACTCATTAGAAAAGACCCTGATGCTGGGGAAGATTGAAGGCAGGAAGAGAAGATGGTGACAGAGGATGAGATGGTTAGACAGCAAACTCTGGAAAATAGTGAAGGACAGGTGAGCCTGGTGTACTGTAGTCCATGGGGTCACTACTAATTGGACATGCTCTGTCCATGCTTCCCTTCACAAGCACCCCACCCCTACCTCTAGGTTATTGTCTGGGTCTCAAAGTACCCTCCTCTCTCAGCTATAGCAAGGCTGGCTTGTGGAGTGATTAGGAAGCTAATTATTTAGTTTCTTCAGCTTAGTAGGTTAATTTCATGTATCACAGGCAGGCTAAACCTTCTTCACTGCTCCTCCTCTCAGGACTGCCTGGCCAGTCCCAAGAGAAAGGAGCTACATAATTTACCTGGGCCTGGAAGCAGTAGAAAAAGTTTTAATTACAGCGAGGGAGTGTTTATAAGTTTGGGTTAGTGAGTGAGTATTTAGTGATGAGCTTAGGTTTTAACATGCTGCCTGTGAAGAATGTATGAAGACTCAGACTTATGCTTAACCCCCACTTTGGGAGAGGCCCAGAAGGAGGAGACAGACCCTGATCCGGGGGAAGCCCTGTCACAGCTCACCTGCAGGACAATGTGCTAATGCAGGAGATGGTCCTAAGCGCTGGCACTGGTGGTGGTCTGGATCCTTAGACCAGAGAGTAGGAAAGGCTATGAGCTTGGCCTGGCTTAGCAGCTCTTGCCTGATGGACCCCTGTGATGGGCTTGGACTTCTAACTACTGTAGTTCTTTGGCAGTCCAGGTGGGCATGTACGTCTGCATCCTGGAAGCCAGAGCACACCTTGGACTCTCAGGTCACATTGGCCCAGCTCAACACTGGTCACAGATTCTCAGACTAGAGAAGGCTCTGGGGCCCTAAGGAGGAATAAAGGAAGGAATCAAATGAGCTCCTACTATACCAGGCCCTATGCCAGGTGCCAGTGCTTCAGACAGATTCAGTTCAGTTCAGTCGCTCAGTCATGTCCGACTCTTTGCGACCCCATGAATCGCAGCATGCCAGGCCTCTCTGGCCTGGAGTTTACTGAAACTCATGTCCATCGAGTTGGTGATGCCATCCAGCCATCTCATCCTCTGTCATCCCCTTCTCCTCCTGCCCCCAATCCCTCCCAGCATCAGGGTCTTTTCCAATGAGTCAACTCTTCCCATCAGGTGGCCAAAGTATTGGAGTTTCAGCTTTAGCATCAGTCCTTCCAATGAACACCCAGGACCAATCTCCTTTAGGATGGACTGGTTGGATCTCTTTGCAGTCCAAGGGACTCTCAAGAATCTTCTCCAACACCACAGTTCAAAAGCATCAATTTTTCAGCACTCAGCTTTCTTCACAGTCCAACTCTCACATCCATACATGACCACTGGAAAAACCATAGCCTTGACTAGACAGACCTTTGTTGGCAAAGTAATGTCTCTGCTTTTTAATATGCTATCTAGGTTGGTCATAACTTTCCTTCCAAGGAGTAAGTGTCTTTTAACTTCATGGCTGCAGTCACCATCTGCAGTGATTTTGGAGCCCCCAAAAATTAAGTCTGCCACTGTTTCCACTGTTTCCCCATCTATTTTCCATGAAGTGATGGGACCGGATGCCATGATCTTAGTTTTCTGAATGTTGAGCTTTAAGCCAACTTTTTCACTCTCCTCTTTCACTTTCATCAAGAGGCTTTTTAGTTCCTCTTCACTTTCTGACATAAGGGTGGTGTCATCTGCATATCTGAGGTTATTGATATTTCTCCCGCCAATCTTGATTCCAGCTTGTGCTTCTTCCAGCCCAGTGTTTCTCATGATGTACTCTGCATGTTAAGTTAAATAAGCAGGGTGACAATATACAGCCTTGACGTACTCCTTTTCCTATTTGGAACCAGTCTGTTGTTCCATGTCCAGTTCTAACTGTTGCTTCCTGACCTGCATACAGGTTTCTCAAGAAGCAGGTCAGGTGGTCTGGTATTCCCATCTCTTTCAGAATTTTCCACAGTTTATTGTGATCCACACAGTCAAAGGTTTTGGCATAGTCAATAAAGCAGAAATAGATGTTTTTCTGGAATTCTCTTTCTTTTATAGATTAATCCTTTAATACTCAACTCTGAACTCTAGAATGGCCCTAAGGAAAGATACAGACTAAACTATTAACAGCTCTTACCTGAGATGGGTAGACTCTAAGGGGACTTTGTTTCAGTGTTTCAGACAATGATGTATTATCAGAAGTAAAACAAAATATTTCTAGTAGCAAAAACATGATCTAGCTATCAATCTGCTGATGAGTAAGATATATATTTTATTTCTTATTTTTTATATAAAGGGTCAGTTATTAGCAGTACACTACTGATTTCTCTCTACCCTTTCATTCTTCCACAATTTAGGTCGTGACTTCTCTAAATGGAGAGTTTAGAAGGAGAAACTGATTGTGTACAGTCTAGCCTCTTCCTCTTTCTACATGGAAGCAAGTTGTTAACAGAGAACACTAGTTTTCCTAGTTATTATCTGTCTTTTAAGTCTCATAGGAGCAGGCCTGCCACATAAAGAGGCTATATCCTCCAACCTAGCCTTTTCCAGTAATGAAAGTAATATATGCCATTTATAAAATATGTAGAACAGTTCATGAATTTGTGTATATCCTTGTGCGGTGATCAATGAAGAGCCTCTTGATGAAAGTGAAAGAGGAGAGTGAAAAAGCTGGCTTAAAACTCAACATTCAAAAAACTAAAATTATAGCATCTGGTCCCATCACTTCATGGCAAATAGATGCAGAAACAATAGAAACAGTGAGACTTTATTTTGGGGGGCTCCAAAATCACTGCAGATGATGACTGCAGCCATGAAATTAAAAGATGCTTGCTCCTTGGAAGAAAAGCTATGACCAACCTAGACAGCATATTAAAAAGCAGAGACACAACTTTGCCGACAAAGGTCCATCTCGTCAAAACTATGGTTTTTCCAGTAGTCATGTATGGATGTGAGAGTTGGACCATAAAGAAAGCTGAGCACCAAAGAATTGATGCTTTTGAACTGCTGTGTTGGAGAAGACTCTTGAGAGTCCCTTGCGCTGCAAGGAGATCCAACCAGTCCATCCTAAAGGAAATCAGTCCTGAATATTCATTGGAAGGACTGATGCTGAACCTGAAGCTCCAATAATTTGGCCACCTGATGCGAAGAACTGACTCCTTAGAAAAGACCTTGATGCTGGGACAGATTGAAGGCAGGAGGAGAATGTGCCAACAGAGGATGAGATGGTTGGATGGCAACCACTGGACTCGATGGACATGAGTTTGAGCAAGCTCTGAGAGTTGCTGATGGACAGGGAAGCCTGGCATACTACAACCCATGGGGTAGCAAAGAGTCGGGCACAGCTGAGCGACTGAACTGAACTGAGAGCCTATTCACTTTGCTTTATAGCAAAGACTAACGCAACATGTTAAAGCAACTATACTCCAATAAAAATTATTTTTTTAAAAAAGGATGTAGGACTTGCCTAGTGGTCCAGTGGTTACAGATTCAGCTGCCAGTGCAGAGGATATGGTTTGATCTTCGGTCCTGGAAGATTCCACATGCTGCTGAACAAGTAAGCCCGTGCACCACAACTACTGACCCTGTGATCTGGAGCCCATGCTCCAAAAGGGGAAGCCACCCCAGTGAGAAGCCTGCACCCCGCGAAGAAGAGTCACCCCTGCTGCTCACTAGTAGGTAGAGCCAGCGAGCAGCCAAGAAGACCCAGCAGAGTCAAAACATATTAATAAATGAATAGATACACTCATTGGCCAACTTGTAATTATTTTATTTTAAATTTATCTTTTAGTTTGCATCTCTTAATTCCTTGTTCCTATCTTGCCTCTCCCCTCTTCCCACTGATAACCACTAGTTTGTTGTCTGTATCTGTGAGTCTGTTTTTGTTTTGTTGTATTCATTTGATTGTTCTATTTTTCAGATTCCACACATAAGTCATAATATATAGTATTTGCCTTTCTTTCTTTGATTTATTTCACTAAACGTTATGTCCTCTAGATCTATCCATTTTGCTGTAAATTACATTATTTCATTCTTTTTATGACTGAGTAATAACCCACTGTATATATATGCATCTTCTTTATACACTCATCTATTGATGGACACTTAGGTCATTTCCATGTCTTAGCAATTGTAAATAATGCTGCTATGGATATTGGAATGCATGTATGTTTTCGAGTTAGTGTTTTCATTTTCTTCAGATATATATCTGAGGGAGTGAATTTGCTGGATCATGGCAGTTCTTTTTTAGTTTTTTAAGAAACTTCCATGTTGTTTTCCATAGTGACTACGTGCATTAAAAGTCACCTCAGATACAGAGTGAAGTAAGCCAGAAAGATAAAGACCATTACAGTATACTAACACATATATATGGAATTTAGAAAGATGGTAATGATAACCCTATATGCAAAACAGAAAAAGAGACACAGATGCACAGAACAGACTTTTGGACTCTGTGGGAGAAGGCAAGGGTGGGATGTTTCGAGAGAACAGCATCAAAACATGTATATTATCTAGGGTGAAACAGATCACCAGCCCAGGTTGGATGCATGAGACAAGTGCTCGAGCCTGGTGCACTGGGAAGACTCGGAGGGATCGGGTGGAGAGGGAGGTGGGAGGGGGGATCGGGATGGGGAATACATGCAAATCCATGGCTGATTCATATCAATGTATGACAAAAACCACTACAATATTGTAAAGTAATTAGCCTCCAACTAATAAAAATAAATGGAAAAAAAATGAAAAAAAAATAAATAAATAAAAGTCACCTCAGTCATGTCCAGCTCATTGTGATCCTATGGGCCATAGCCCTCCAGGCTCCTCTGTCTATGGGATTCTCCAGGCAAGAATAATGGAGTGGGTTGCCATTTCCTTCTCCAGGGGATCTTCCCAACCTCAGGGATCGAACCTGTGTCTCTTAACTCTTCTGCATTGGCAGGAAGGTTCTTTACCACTAGCACCACCTGGGAAGCCCATAGTGACTACACCAATTTACATTCCCACCTGCAGTGTACTAGGGTTCCCTTTTCTTTACATCCTCATCAACATTTTTTATAGACTTTTTGATCATAGTTATTCTGACAAATGTGAGGTAATATCTCATTGTGGTTCTGATTTACATTTCTCTGACGATTAGCAATGTTGAGCATCTTTTCGTGTGCCTTTTGCCATCTAAATATTTATTTTTCAGGAATATGTATATTCAGGTCTCCTGCCTATTTTTTTAATCAGATTATTTGGGGGTTTTTTGGTATTGAGTTGTATGAGCTGTTTATATATTTTGGATATTAACCCCTTATCAGTCATATCATTTGCAAATATTTTCTCCCACTCAGTAGATTATCTTTTCATTATCGATGCTTTCCTTTACTGTGCGAAAGCTTTTAATGTGGTCCCATTTGTTTATTTTTGCCTTAAGAGACATCCAAAAAATATCGCTACAATTTATGCCTATGTTTTCTTTTGGACAACTTGTAATAATTTGACTGTAAAACATGATCGTTTCGGCTAATTGGAATAAGTCAAATCTATAAAGGCTATGCATTCATACAAAGACTGAAAAGAGAAAAGTAAAAAAAACTTTAATACAATAAAAGGATGAATACAACATGATATGTTTAATAATCTTTAATATGTGTGTCTGCAAGAAGTATGAATGCATATATTTTTTTTCTTCTGTAAATGATATGTTGATTTAAATACATCTGCCAACAAAGGTCCGTCTAGTCAAGGCTATGGTTTTTCCAGTGGTCATGTATGGATGTGAGAGTTGGACTGTGAAGAAAGCTGAGTGCTGAAAAATTGATGCTTTTGAACTGTGGTGTTGGAGAAGATTCTTGAGAGTCCCTTGGACTGCAAGGAGATCCAACCAGTCCATCCTAAAGGAGATTGGTCCTGGGTGTTCATTGGAAGGACTGGTGCTGAAGCTGAAACTCCAATACTTTGGCCACCTGATGGGAAGAGTTGACTCATTGGAAAAGACCCTGATGCTGGGAGGGATTGGGAGCAGGAGGAGAAGAGGACAACAGAAGATGAGATGGCTGGATGGCATCACTGACTCGATGGACATGAGTTTGCGTAAACTCCGGGAGTTGGTGATGGACAGGGAGGCCTGGCGTGCTGCGATTCATGGGGTCACAAAGAGTCGGACATGACTGAGCGACTGAACTGAACTGACTGACATATAATTTGGGCTTCCCTGGTGGCTCAGACAGTAAAGAATCTGCCTGCAATGCAGGAGACCCAGATTCGATCCCTGGGTTGGGAAGATACCCCAGAGAAGGGGCTGGCTACAAGGTGACACTAATGGTAAAGACCCTGCTTGCCAATGCAGGAGACTCAGGTTCAATCCCTGATCAGGAAGATCCCCTGGAGGAGGTCATGGCAACCCACTCCAGTATTCTTGCCTAGAGAATCCTGTGGACAGAGGAGCCTGGAGGGGCCCTAGTCCATAGGGTCGCAAAGTCAGACACAGCTAAAGCGACATAGCATGCTTATATAATTTCCTTATCTTTATGTTTATATGGATACGTATGAGCAAGCAGATAAAAATGAACAAAAATTTATGAATAAGCTGAAGCACCTTTAAAAAGTACCGAATATAGGGAGAAATCATTAGTACTAGTGATTTCATAAATGTATCACCACCAGATAAAAAGAGAGTCCAGCAGTCATATTAACCAGCCAGCACCATTTAACAGTAAGCAAGTAAAAATAGAGTTCAACAGATATTCTAAACATGAGAATGGTGAATCAATCCTTTATCTCTCAGGTGATAAAACAACTAAATGGCCCTACTACATATAATAAGATACTCATGAGAAATACCTAAGTTTTCAAGCAGAACAATGTTATTAATGGCAAGATGATTGATTATGCAAAACTTAGAGGGCATTAACAGTCTAAATTACCTTGAACATCAAAACTAGATCTTAAATCCAAACTAAGAAAGATTAGCTAATATCACAGATCCCAGAACTTCAACTGGTGTAAAATTGTATTTATATTTCTATTGGGTTTGGTAATATTTCTAAAGGCCCAGAACATAATTAAAATAATATTACTGAAACTTTAAGAAGATAACAAAATATATAGGTATAATCTTAAGTATAAAACAGTGCAAAAACAATGAAGTATATTTAACCTATGGCATTGGATAGGCTTAGATATAAGTGTAGTCAATTGTGTAATCTTTATATGTGTGCATGTTTTGCTGATTTTTAAGGTATTCATACGAACAATTTTTAAGCATCAATTCCTCAGCGTTCAGCTTTTTTTATGGCCCAACTCTCACATCCATAAATGACTACTGGAAAAACCATAGCTTTTTCTGTCACTGTTTCCTTCGTTTCCCCATCTATTTACCATGAAGTGATGGGACCAGATGCCATGATCTTAGTTTTCTGAATGTCCAGTTTTAAGCCAGCTTTTTCACTCTCCTCTTTCACTTTCATCAAGAGGCTCTTCATTTCCTCTTCACTTTCTGCTATAAGGGTGGTGTCATCTGCATAACTGAGGTTATTGGTATTTTTCCCAGAAATCTTGATTCCAGTTTTTGCTGCATCCAGCCCAGCATTTCACATGATATACTATGCATATAAGTTAAATAAACAGGGTGACAATATACAGCCTTGACATACTCCTTTCCAGATTTGGCACCAGTCTGTTGTTCCATGTCCAGTTCTAACTGTTGCTTCTTTACCTGCATACACGTTTCTCAGGAGTCATGTAAGGTGGTCTGGTATTCCCATCTCTTTCAGAATTTTCCACAGTTTGTTGTGATCCACCTAGTCAAGTCTTAGGTGTAGTCAATAAAGCAGAAATAGATGTTTTCTGGAATTCTCTTGCATTTTCGATGATCCAGCAGATGTTGGCAATTTGATCTCTGGTTCCTCTGCCTTTTCTAAAATCAGCTTGAACATCTGGAAGTTGACGGCTCACGTATTGCTGAAGCCTGGCTTGGAAAATTTTGAGCACTACTTTGCTAACATGGGAGATGAGTGCAGTTGTTCGGTAGTTTGAACATTCTTTGGCATTGCCTTTTTTGGGATTGAAATTAAAACTGACCTTTTCCAGTCCTGTGGCCACTGCTGAATTTTCCAAATTTGCTGGCATATTGAGTGCAACACTTTAAAAGCATCATCTTTTAGGACTTGAAATAGCTCAGCTGGAATTCCATCATTTCCACTTGCTTTGCTTGTAGTGATGCTTCCTAAGGCCCACTTGACTTCACACTTCTGGATGTCTTGCTCCAGATGAGTGATCACATCATCGTGGTTATCTGAGTCATGAAGATCTTTTTTGTATAGTTCTTCTGTGTATTCTAGCCACCTTTTCTTAATATCTTCTGCTCCTGTTAAGTCCATACCATTTCCGTCCTTTATTGTGCCCATCTTTGCATGAAATGTTCCCTTGGTATCTCTAAATTTTCTTTGAAGAGATCTCTAGTCATTCCCATTCTATTGTTTTCCTCTATTTCTTTGCATTGATCACTGAGGAAGGCTTTCTTATCTCTCCTTGCTATTCTTTGGAACTCTGTATCAGATGGGTATATCTTTCCTTTTCTCCTTTGCGTTTGGCCTCTCTTCTTTTCACAGCTATTTGTAAGCCCTCCTCAGTCAACCATTTTGCCTTTTTGCATCTGTTTTTTTTGGGATGGTCTTGATCACTGCCTCCTGTATGATGTCACACCTTTCAGAAGAGCTAATTATAATCACTTTTTTCATTCCTTCACATCACACTCACTCCTCAACCTGCTGCCATGATACCATATCCACTGCTTTGTGATACCATGTTCTCATATGCCTTGGCCATTTCTTTTTAATTTCTTTCTTATGTTCCCACATCTGTACTAATTTTTTAGTTATCAGTTGCCAAATCCTCAAAGTTTCTTTCTTTGGTCTTCTTTTCACCTCATTTTACCCACAATGAGTGTACTTTCATCACCCACTTCTATGTCTTTAATCATCAACTCTGTGAGGACTCACAATTCTATAAATCTTTCCCAAAATATTTTCTCTAAACTGTTCCAGCTGCCTATTAAATATTTTCCTATGGCTATTCCATATGATCTGAAAATGAACAAATCTAAAACTGAACCCAGTATTTGCCCCAGTGCCCCCCACAGCTGCTTCTCCTTTCCCTGTTTTCCCTATCCCATGGATGATGTATACCTCTATCCACCAAGTTTTTGATCATCACACTTAACTCCTTCATCTCCCACACTAACCCACAGTGATTCTTCTCTTAAATATCTCTTTATTTGGTTCCTTTCTCTTCATCCCCCACTTCTACTCTCCAGGTTCAGACCACCATCATCTCTCATGTGGATTTCTCCAGCAGTCTCTGAATTGGTCTTCAGAAGTGGTCTCTGTACCTAGTTATTCTATCCTTTCTACCCTTACCCACAACAGCAATAGCCAGAGAAATTTTTCTTTAGTGTAAATCTGACTGTGTAACTTCCTTGATTAAAATTCTTGTCTCCCCACTACTTTTCCCACCCTTTAACCTGATTTATAAGGCTCAACATGATATGATCCCATTTACTTTTGGCCTCAAGCCTAGCTACTCCTACTTTGTTTGCATGTGTGTGTGTGTATGTGTGTTAGCCGTTCAGTCCTGTCTGACCCCATCAACTGTAGCCCTCGAGGCTCTTCTGTCCATGGGATTCTCCAGGCAAAGACACTGGAGTGGGTTGCCATGCCCTCCTCCAGGGGATCTTTCCCCCCAGGGATGGAACCTGCATCTTTTACATTTCCTGCATTGGGAGGCGAGTTCTTTACCACTAAGGCCACCTGGGAAGCTCCTTAGTTCCCTGATCAGGGATCAAACCCACATCCCCAGCATTGGAAAGTAGATTCTTAACCACTGGACCACCAGGGAAGTCCCTATCTTGGCACTTTTTTAAATCCCCATCTATCATTGTCAAACAAAAGAGTCCAAAAGGCAGTATTTGGATGCAATCTCAAAAATGACAGAATGATCTCTGTCCGTTTCCAAGACAAACCATTCAATATCATGGTAATCCAAGTCTATGCCCTGACCAGTAACACTGAAGAAGCTGAAGCTGAATGACTCTATGAACACCTATTAGACCTTTTAGAACTAACACCCAAAAAAGATGTCCTTTTCATTATAGGGGACTGGAATGCAAAAGTAGGAAGTCAAGAAACACCTGGAGTAACAGGCAAATTTGGCCTTGGAGTACAGAATGAAGCAGGGCAAAGGCTAATAGAGTCTGCCAAGAGAACACACTAGTTATAGCAAACACCCTCATCCAACAACACAAGAGAAGACTCTACACATGGACATCACCAGATGGTCAACACCGAAATCAGATTGATTATATTCTTTGCAGGCAAAGATGGAGAAGCTCTATACAGTCAACAAAAACAAGACCAGGAGCTGACTGTGGCTCAGATCATGAACTCTTTCTTGCCAAATTCAGATTTAAATTGAAGAAAGTGGGGAAAACCACTAGGCCATTCAGGTATGACCTAAATCAAATCCCTTATGATTATACAGTGGAAGTGAGAAATAGATTTAAGGGACTAGATCTGATAGACAGAGTGCCTGATGAACTATGGATAGAGGTTCGTGACATTGTACAGGAGACAGGGAACAAGACCACCTCAAGAAAAAGAAATACAAAAAAAGTAAAATGGCTGTCTCCTCAAAATTCTCCAAGTCAGGCTTCAGCAATATGTGAACTGTGAAGTTCAGGTGTTCAAGCTGATTTTAGAAAAGGCAGAGGAACCAGATATCAAATTGCCAACATCTGCTGGATCATCAAAAAAGCAAGAGAGTTCCAGAAAAACATCTATTTCTGCTTTATTGACTACACCAAAGCCTTTGACTGTGTGGATCACAATAAACTGTGGAAAATTCTGAAAGAGATGGGAATACCAGACCACCTGACCTGCTTTTTGAGAAACCTGTATGCAGGTCAGGAAGCAACAGTTAGAACTGGACATGGAACAACAGACTGGTTCCAAATAGGAAAAGGAGTATGTCAAGGCAGTATATTGTCACCCTGCTTATTTAACTTAACATGCAGAGTACATCATGAGAAACGCTGGACTGGAAGAAGCACAAGCTGGAATCAAGATTAGTGGGAGAAATATCCATAACCTCAGATATGCAGATGACACCACCCTTATGGCAGAAGTGAAGAAGAACTAAAGAGCCTCTTGATGAAAGTGAAAGAGGAGAGTGAAAAAGTTAGCTTAAAGCTCAACATTCAGAACACTAAGATCATGGCATCCGGTCCCGTCACTTCATGGGAAATAGATGGGGAGACAGTGGAAATAGTGACTGAGTTTATTTTTGGGGACTCCAAAATCACTGAGGATGGTGACTGCAGCCATGAAGTTAAAAGACACTTACTCCTTGGAAGGAAAGTTATGACCAACCTAGACAGCATATTAAAAAGCAGAGACATTACTTTGCCAACAAAGGTCCGTTTAGTCAAAGCTATGGTTTTTCCAGTAGTCATGTATGGATGTGAGAATTGAACTATAAAGAAAGCTGTTCAGTTCAGTTCAGTTCAGTTCAGTCGCTCAGTCATGTCCGACTCTTTGCGACCCCATGAATTGCAGCACGCCAGGCCTCCCTGTCCATCACCAACTCCCGGAGTTTACTCAAACTCATGCCCATTGAGTTGGTGATGCCATCCAGCCGTCTCATCCTCTGTCATCCCCTTCTCCTCCTGCCCCCAATCCCTCCCAGCATCAGGGTCTTTTCCAATGAGTCAACTCTTCCCACCAGGTGGCCAAAGTATTGGAGTTTCAGCTTCAGCATCAGTCCTTCCAATGAACACCCAGGACCAATCTCCTTTAGGATGGACTGGTTGGGTCTCCTTGCAGACCAAGGGACTCTCAAGAGTCTTCTCCAACACCACAGTTCAAAAGCATTAATTTTTCGGCGCTCAGCTTTCTTCACAGTCCAACTCTCACATCCGTATATGACCACTGGAAAAACCATAGCCTTGACCAGACAGACCTTTGTTGGCAAAGTAATGTCTCTGCTTTTTAATATGCTATCCAGGCTGGTCATAACTTTCCTTCCAAGGAGTAAGCGTCTTTTAATTTCATGGCTGCAGTCACCATCCTCAGTGATTTTTGAGCCCAAAAAAATAAAGTCTGACACTGTTTCTACTGTCTCCTCATCTATTTCCCATGAAGTGATGGGACCAGATGCCATGATCTTAGTTTTCTGAATGTTGAGCTTTAAGCCAACTTTTTCACTCTCCTCTTTCACTTTCATCAAGAGGCTTTTCAGTTCATCTTCACTCTCTGCCATAAGGGTGGTGTCATCTGCATATCTGAGGTTATTGATATTTCTCCTGCCAATCTTGATTCCAGCCTGTGCTTCTTCCAGCCCAGTGTTTCTCATGATGTACTCTGCATGTTAAGTTAAATAAGCAGGGTGACAATATACTGCCTTGACGTACTCCTTTTCCTATTTGGAACCAGTCTGTTGTTCCATGTCCAGTTCTAACTGTTGCTTCCTGACCTGCATACAGGTTTCTCAAGAAGCAGGTCAGGTGGTCTGGTATTCCCATCTCTTTCAGAATTTTCCACAGTTTATTGTGATCCACACAGTCAAAGGTTTTGGCATAGTCAATAAAGCAGAAATAGATGTTTTTCTGGAACTCTCTTGCTTTTTCGATGATCCAGCGGATATTGGTAACTTGATCTCTGGTTCCTCCGCCTTTTTTAAAACCCGATTGAACATCTGGAAGTTCTCAGTTCATGTACTGCTGAAGCCTGGCTTGAAGAATTTTGACCATTACTTTACTAGCGTGTGAGATGAGTGCAATTGTGCGGTAGTTTGAGCATTCTTTGGGATTGCCTTTCTTAGGGATTGGAATGAAAACTGACCTTTTCCAGTCCTGTGGCCACTGCTGAGTTTTCCAAATTTGCTGGCATATTGAGTGTGGCACTTTCACAGCATCATTGTTCAGGATTTGAAATAGCTCAAGTGGTGTTCCATCACATCCACTACCTTTGTTCGTAGTGATGCTTTCTAAGGCCCACTTGACTTCACATACCAGGATGTCTGGCTCTAGGTGAGTGATCACACCATCGTGATTATCTGGGTCGTGAAGATCTTTTTTGTACAGTTCTTCTGTGTATTCTTGCCACCTCTTCTTAATATCTTCTGCTTCTGTTAGGTCCATACAATTTCTGTCCTTTATCGAACCCATCTTTGCCTGAAATGCTCCCTTGATATCTCTAATTTTCTTGAAGAGATCTCTAGTCTTTCCCTTTCTATTGTTTTCCTCTATTTCTTTGCATTGATTGCTGAGGAAGGCTTTCTTATCTCTCCTGGCTATTCTTTGGAACTCTGCATTCAAATGGGAAATCTTTCCTTTTCTCCTTTGCTTTTTGCTTCTCTTCTTTTCACAGCTATTTGTAAGGCCTCCTCAGACAACCATTTTGCCTTTTTGCATTTCTTTGCCATGGGGATGGTCTAGATCTGATAGACAGAGAGCCTGATGAACTATGGACGGAGGTTCGTGACATTGTACAGGAGACAGGGATCATAGAAAGCTGAGCGCCGAGGAATTGATGCTTTTGAACTGTGGTGTTAGAGTGGACTCTTGAGAGTCCCTTGGACTGCAAGGAGATTCAACCAGTGCATCTTAAAGGAGATCAGTCCTTTAAGGTATTCATTGGAAGGACTGATGTTGAAGCTAAAACTCCAATACTTTGGCCACCTGATGTGAGGAGCTGACTCATTTGAAAAGACCCTGATGCTGGGAAAGATTGAGGGCAGGAGAAGGGCACGACAGAGGATGAGATGGTTGAGGGCATCACTGACTCAATGGACATGAGTTTGGGTGAACTCCGGGAATTGGTGATGGACAGGGAGGCCTGGTGTGCTGCAGTTCGTGTGGTTGCAGAGTCGGACCCAACTGAGTCACTGAACTGAACTGAACTGAGTATAGTGCATGTCACATAAACAACACTCAACAGATATTTGTTAATAAATAATAATTACTGATATTTAGTCAGTACTTACTTTAGGGAAAATATTATACTTTATGTACATTATCCCACTTGGATCTTCTCAGCAATCCCATAAAGAAAGTATTATTGTCATTTCCATTTTACACTTGAGGAAACTGAGGCTCACACAGGTTAATGTCCAAGGTCATTCAACTAGTAAATAAGAGAACCAGAATTTACACATAGGCGGTCTGACCCCAAAGATAGTATTGCCATAGAGTGACTCCTTGCCTACTCTTACGTTGAGTACTAGGAGAAGAGCTATAGGAGCCAAGATACCCTGTTTCAGAAACAGAGAAAGTACATGTCAGTCAGAAACGCAGAGCAAGAGTTAGATAGTGAGTTTCATTTGAGTTTGTGTGATAACCAGCAAAGAAAATCCAATATATCTTTCAAATAGTTCTCCTGAGACACATAGTTAGGGTGCTTTTATTTTAATTATTTATTTAGTTTTGGTTGTGCTGGGCTTTGGTTGTATGCACCTGCTTTCTCTAGTTGCAGGGAGCAGGGGTGACTCTTCGTTGCAGCGCGCAGTTTTCTCATTTCATTCACGTCTCTTGTGGAGTACAAGCTCTAGGCACACAGGCTTCAGTAGTTGTGGCTCACAAACTTAATTGTTCTATGGCACGTGGGATTTTCCCAAAGCACGGCTTGAACCCATGTCCCCTGCATTTGCAAGTGGATCTCTATCCATTGTACCAGCAGTGAAGTACTAGGGGCTTTAAAAATGCCCTTTTTTAGTATGAAGAGCACTGAGGAGGGAAAAGGGCTCTTTACAGAGACAAACAGAATTATGACTCATCTTACCCTCCCTGGGGCACATTGTTCCACTTATTGCCTGTTGGCTGGATACTAACAAGCTGTTGAAATCTCACACTACTATTTGCATCATTCTTTGACTCTTGATTTTTTTTTTTCCCAACAAATTTATGAGACTTTTCCCCCATTATAAAAGTGATACAAGGTTACATTTGGAGTGGTAGGGAGATAAATAAGTAAGCAAACAAATATTTTAAGCTGTAAGGCAAAAAGAAATCAACCATCAGTCTCATTGTCTCAAAGGCAACTATTCTTTACATTTAGCATATTTTTCCATATCTTCTGTGAGTCATTTTTTAAAATTTATTTGAAATCGTGCTACTTACGCAATCCTCCATCCCATCCCTCCTCACTGTGTGGTAGCCATGTGCTTTGAATGGGACTGATACTACCTCCCAAGTCCAAGAGTGGTCCCTGATTGGTATAATTCAGTAATAGTATCCTAGACTCCTTACCAAACTAATTGGTTCAAAAACATCACAAGATCCTAGATAGGCCTGCTGTTTGTGAATGAGGAAGTAGACTCCCTGGTAATGACCTTGCTACCATGAAGGAGGCCACCTTGAAAATAAAGTCAATCAAAGAGGGCAGAGCTTCACTATGGAATATACCTGAAACTAACATACTATTGTAAGTCAACTATATTTCAACTTAAAAAAAAAAAAACAGAGGGTAGAACTGAGAGAATTATACAACCTAGTCAAGTGTTGAACTTTTCCCCTCTCTGTCAGAAGCGGAAGTGTGCATTCACTGCTTCAGTTCTCTTTTTTTTTTTTTTTTTTTTTTTTCAGTTCTACCACTGAGGAGGGAAAAGGGCTCTTTACAGAGACAAACAGAGTTCAACCCATCTCCCTCCTCCCTCGTGCACACATGCTCGGTCATGGAACCCCATAGACTGCAGCCCGCCAGGCTTCTCTGTCTATGGACTTCTCCAGGAAAGAATACTGGAGTGGGTTGCCATTTCCTTCTCCAGCTCGAGTTCTCTTAAAGTTGTTACACAAAAGGTAAGGCTTGTCTCACAGATTCTGATATTTTTCACTTCTAAGAGTCATTCATTAGAAACAGGAGCCTACACATCTTACAGGCTCAACTGCTTTATTTTATCGTGAGACACATTTTATTAACCTAGAAACTAAAATACATTTATTGTTAGGAATTGCTCATGAGTACATTTATGAAAAGATAAGACTTTGGGCTGCAACAGACAGAAAACCAGGACAACGTAGGTTAAGTACAAAAGAAAACCTACTGGCTCAGATAATTTGAAAGTTTTAAGAGTTGGATATCACAGATGGGGATGATTGGGGAAGGAAGGTGTCAAAATTGTCATTATATGTCCTAGGCTGGAATCTGAGTACTCATTCTCCTGGGCATTGTGATTAGGTCAGTGATGGTCATTCGATGGAATCAGCACTTTGCCGGGATTTTTTTCCTCCTAACTTATCAAGAAATACACTTCCATATCCAGTGAAAATATCCTTCAGGCATGGGTATAAAACAAAGACATTATTAGAAAAGGAAAACCAAAAGAATTTGTTACCAACAGCCCTGCTAAAGGAAGCTCATCAGAGAGAAGGAAGCTGGAATATCCAAGAATGAAGAACAGAAATGGTAAATATTTGGGTAAACATAATAGACTCTTCTTCTCTTTTTGAGTTCTTTAAAAATATTTGATAGGTGACAGAGAAATTATAACACTAACTGATGGGGTTTATAATTCTAATATATGAGACAACTATAACATAAATAGTGGGAACAGCACAAAGGGATTTATATGGTAATAATATTTCTACATTCCACTTGAAGTGTAAAACATTGATTCTAAATAGGCTATGAAAAGTTACTTATGTTTACTGTAAACACAAAGTGATCATTAAAGAGATACATAAAAAGAGATATGTCATAAACACAATTGATAAAATGCAACACTAAAAAATGTTCGAATTAGTCAAATAAGGCAGGAAAGGGGAACAAAGGGAACAGAGTAATAAAATGGTATATCTGATTACTATGTAACTGCATTAGGAAGGCAAGAATAACTGTTGGAGAAACTTTAGTTACCAGTCTAGTATTCTAGTGAGTTTAACTGTAGAGTATATATTTATGGACCAAAGCAGCAGAGGAGTCCCTTTTGACCTGGACGTCACATTTGCAAAGGGCCTCATATTTAGCCGTTTGATACCATCTCAGGAAGCATGTTCAAAGACAGGATGGCAGTAAATTCACCATTGAACTTTATAAATCTTTTATAATCCTAGTATGACTTGAGAAAGAGCCCAAGTGTTTGATTCTATACTATTTTAGGGTTGAAATTTAATTTTTTAAGTAGCACTTAAAATAGTCATGATTTTTGCCACACCGTTTTGAAATTAATGCTAACATACTATTGGCTCCTCAAAACGGAAGAAACCTGAAAACCCTCTCTTATCTCTGGGGATAATTCCTTTTACCAGGAATTTACTTGGTACCTGGTATTTTTACTAAGTACCATCGCCTTGCTGATCTTCACAAGTTTACGATGCAAACAGTAAAATTATCCCGGCTTCTAGGACGTAAGTGAAAGTTAAAGTCGCGTCCGACTCTTTGCGACCATGGAATTCTCTAGGCCAGAATACTGGAGTGGGTAGCCTTTCCCTTCTCCCGGGGATCTTCCCAACTCAAGGATCAAACCCAGGTCTCCCGCATTGCAGGCGGATTCTTTACCAGCTGAGCCACAGGGAAGCCCAAGAATACTGGAGTGGGTAGCCTAATCCCTTCTCCAGGGGATCTTCCCGACCCAAGAATCGAACCGGGGTCTCCTGCATTGCAAGCGGATGTCTAGGACGAAGACACTAGGATTTACACAAACTGCTTATAGAGCCATCACTCAAATTCAGGAAACCGAAACGCCCCGCCTGCCGCCCCCACCCCCACCAGCTTTCCAGGCCCGAGGTCTCCTTTTCAAGGGGCCGAGCCTGGCCGGATGCACTGCGCAAGCTCGGCCGCCGCGCACGACGGGAAAGGGGCGGGGCCTACGCGACCGTTTTGCGTCGAAACTGCTTTTAGAAACCTCGCGTGGCGGGCGTTCCTGGAAGAAAGTAGTAAGCCTCCTTAAGCGGTTGTGGCGTCGATCTTTATTCATATGCTTTACCAGAGGCGAGCGGAGAGTTTCGCGTGTCAGAGGGAAGATGAAGTGTCCGGGAGAGCCGGGGTTCTAGGAACCCAGCCTTGCCTGTGGATGCCGCCGTGTGGGGGTCGAGAACTTCAGGGTCAGTCCCCCTGGCTAGTGTTTGTCGTCTCCTTGCCCTCAGAGTCGGGGCGTATTTGCCCCCACTTTCCGCGTTTCTCGCCGCCTACTACCCCTGCGCCGTAACTCCTTTTCAGCCTTGGGTGTCTCTCTGCGTTCTCTGTTTCTAAAACATTTCATGAGATCACACCTGTGGCTCTCCCTCGTTAAGGCAATTATTTTTTCAAACTTAAAAAATCTTGACACTCCTTATTGCAAATAGGATGTTTGCAATACACGGGATGTTTGCTAAGAGAGATTTTCAAATTATAAGAATTTCGGATTTGAAATTCGAATTAGATGAAGAGGCAGTCTTCATCATTTTATTTCAGTATTTTGCTTTAGTGTACAAGATTGAAAGTAACGTGGTTTCATGGATGGTTACGTTTTGAACTTTCTCAGGTTACAGCCTGATAGTTTTCACTTAAACTGAACCGAAAGCTCAAAGGTAGGCAAGTGGAGAGTTCTCTAAGGGTTGAATCACTAATAACATCTGACGATAGCTTGTATTTCTCATCACAAATATATGACAAGACGCCCGCAAAATGTATAACACGAATTATATTACAGTTAGACCTGATGGAATCAGGACTCAGCACTTTGCCCATCTAAAATCTTAGTCTTAAATCAAGAGTATTACTTGGAGGAGTAGATTCCTTTGCTAAATAGTGAATTTCCGTCTAGGATTTTCTGTGAGCGTAGTACACAGTTCAGAACCCAAAGAGGATAGGTCCAAAGCTGTAATCTTCTTTATTAGTGATACATCAACTGTATTCACCTGGATGGAAAAATTATTTTCCATAAATTTGTGTAATTTATTTACATAAATTTGTGTAATTTAGCACAAATTAATGCTTTGGAGGTCTCCAAAATACCTAACGTTTGGTGTGTGACACAGTTGAGTGTATCTTAGGATTTTATTAGGTGTTTTTTTTTTTTTTAAGTAAATTTTTACTTAAAAGAACTATGAATGAAATAGTTGCTGAACCCCAAAAGCTTAAGTGCAAGGTTTTTGTATTCAAGTGCTTTCCTGATATGACTCACATCTGCTCTTCTAACCTTATTTCCTTCCTCTAGCACTCTTGCATTTTATCTCAAACAGTATCTTCTTATAGCCTAGTGAGTTAAAGAGAGAGGAATTTTGGGTTGCCTAAGTAGTTGAAACTCAAGTGGTACAATCTGGGAGGAAAGAACCTCTGAGACATAAGCCCCCAAATTTGCAAAGATCCCCTCCTCCACTCTTTGGGCTTCCCTGGTAGCTCAGATGGTAAAGAATCTGACTGCAATGTAGGAGACCTGGGTTCAGTCGCTGGGTTGGGAAGATCCCCTGGAGAAGTGAATGGCTACCCACTCCAATACTCTTGCCTGGAGAATTCCGTGGACAAACCATGGGGTTGCAAGGAGTCGGACAGGACTGAGCAACTAACACTTTGACTTTCCACTTTTTAACTATCTCCTGAACTGCACATCTACAAAGCAAGACTCAAAAAAACTTAGCAGAAAACAGCAGTTGGGAGGATAAACACCTAAAAATAGATTATAGTAGCTTTGCAAAGCTAGGAGCACTTGAAATTTAAGCCCAGTTAAGGTAGAGGGGACTTGGTAAAGATGTGGACTTTCAGTTGAGATTCTGGGGTAGGGGGGCCAAACCCTAGAAGTAAAGGTCACAATTCCTAAGAGATAAGACTGCTTTATCCTGGAGAGTGTCCTCAGAGGTAGTCTTAATTTTATAATTGTTGCCAGTGGCAGGGTTTTACCATGCTAGAAGCTATTCTGATAGGCCTATCTATTTATCTTGTCTAGGCATATCTTGTTTTTAATTCTCTCCAATTTGATGAAATCCAGAGCTGAGTTGGTTTAGAAGCTGAATAGAATTTGAATAGGCAAAAATGACTTTGCAAGTAGGAGAAGAGTAACAGCAGAAGTATAGCGGGGAGGAATGAAAAGATTAAAGTGACTCAGTTTGAAGCATCAAGTTTGATGAAGTTTATATCTTAAGGAAAGAAAAAATTTAAGCATAGAATTATCTCCTGTGTCCCTTTGGGCCTCCTCTCTCCCCCTTTAATGTGTAGTGTTCATCTGCATTATACATTAACCAGACCTCCTCAAAAATGGGAATGCCTTCTGGCATTAATTATAATGCCAATATATATAATGGCCAATAATATTATTATAATGCCAATTATTTTTCCCCCGTCTAGCGATGGAATGGAGAAGGAAATGGTAACCCACTCCAGTACTCTGGCCTGGAAAATCCCATGGACGGCGGAGCCTGGTGGGCTGCTGTCTATGGGGTCGCACAGAGTCGGACACGACTGAAGTGACTTAGCAGCAGCAGCAATGGAATTTCCTAAAAGATTAGCTTTCTTTCCAAACTCATTGAGGAGTCATGATGACTTACTGCTCACTGTCTACATGCTTATATAGACTTTGTATCTTTGATGACCTTTATGTAAAGTGTCAGTATGTTATTTTGACATATGATCCTTTGTCTTGAAAATGAACGTGATGGTGCCTTCATCTCCTAATAGATGAAACCGTCCTCAGTGCTTTCTGAAGGACTTTCCAGTTTATAGTCCTCAGGTTGGCTCAAATAAAATCCTCTCTCTCAGATTGACAATTGTTTCATTTTTCATCAACAGGTTTATATATGCAGTATTGTCATTTCCAGGAGGGAAGTATATACATTCCCTCTGGAGGTCTGTTTTTGTATCTGGAAGTAACTTCTAATAACTTGCAAATTCTTTGCAGTCTCATGGATTTTTGTTTGTTTCATTGAGGTTGACACAGTATTGTGTTAATTTCAGGTGTATACCAGAGTGATTCAGTTATATATTTATATATATATATGTATACACACATATGGAAATATGTATATTTCCATAACATTATTTTCCATTATAGATTACTAAAGGATATTGGCTGTATGTATGTTTACTGTGCTATATATAAAGTAAATCCTTGTTTTATGTATGAAAGAAAGTGTTAGTCAACTCTTTGTGACCCCATGGACTGTAACCTGCCAGGGTCCTCTGTTCATGGGATTCTCTAGGCAAGAATACTGGAGTGGGTTGCCATTTCCTTCTCCAGGGGATCTTCCCAACCCACGGATCAAACCCAGGTCTCCTGCATTGCAGGCAGGTTCTTTACTATCCTAGCCACCAGGGAAGCCTGTTTCATGTATAGAGGTTTGTATTTGTTAATCTCATCCTCCTAATTTATCCCTCCTCCCCCTTTCCCTTTTAGTAACCTGTTAAGCTTATTTTCTGTGTCTGTGAGTTTGTTTCTGTTTTGTGTATAGACTATTTGTATTTTTTTTTAGATTCCACTTAAAAGTGATATATTTGTCTTTGTCTAACTTATTTCACTTAGTATAATATTCATTACTGCTGCTACGGATGTCAGTATTTCGTTCTTTTTTATGGCAGAATAATACTCCATTGTATGTATGCGCCGCATCTTCTTAAGCCGGTTGTCTGTTCATGGACATTGGGTTGTTTCTGTGTTTTGGCTGTTGTAAATAGTGCTGCTGTGCAGCATGTCTTTTTCTGATTTAGAATGTTCGTCTTTTGCTTATATATGCCTGGAAGTGGAGTTGTTGGATTATGTGGAAGCTCTATTTTTAGTTTTTTAAGAAACTTCCATACTGTCTTCCATAGTGGTTGTACCAATTTACATTCCCACCAGAGTGTAGGAAGGTTCCCTCTTCTTTACACCCTGTCCTGCATTTATTATTTCTACACTTTTTGATGATAACCTTTCTGACTGCAATGAGCTGATACTTCTTTGTAGTTTTGATTTGCATTTCTCTAATAATGTTAAACATCTTTCCATGTGCCTATTGACCATCTATTTGACTTCTTTGGAGAAATGACTAAATCTGCCCATTTTTTAATTGGGTTATTTGGTGTTTTTGATATTGAATTGTATGAGCTGTTTGTATATTTTGGAAGTTAAGCTATCATTTGCAAGTATTTTCTCTCATTCTGTATGTTGTCTTTTCATTTTATTAATCCCTTTGCTGTTCAAAAGTTCTTTAGTTTGATTAGGTCCCAATTGTTTATTTTTGCTTTCTTTTGGCCTTGGGAGACTGATCTAAGAAAATATTTCTATGATTTATGTCCAAGATGTTTTGCCTGTGTTCCCTTCTAGGAGTTTTATGGCATCTTATAATTAGGTTTTTAAACCATTTTGAGTTTACTTTTGTACACGGAGTGAGGGAATGTTCTAATTTCTCTTGTTAACACATAGCTGTCCAGCTTTCCTGACACCACTCGCTGGAAAGACTGTCTTTTCTCCACTGTGTTTTCTCACCTGGTTTGCCATAGGAGTGTGTGTGCGCCATATGTGTGTGGTTGTTCAGTTCCACTGAGCTATGTGTGTGTTTTTGTGCCAGTACAATGCTGTTTTTGATCACTGTAGCTTTGTAATGTAGTCCAAAGTCTGGAAGTACTGTGCTTCCAATGTTGTTTTTTGTGTTTATGGTTCTGTATAAATTTTAAGATTATATGTTCTAGTTCAGTGAAAAGTGTCATGGGTATTTTCATAGGGATTACATTAAATTTATAGTTGCTTTAGGTAGTATGGCCATTTTAACAGTATTCTTCAAATCTAAGATCATGAGATATCTTTCCATTTCTTTGAACCATAATCAGTTTCTTTTATCAGTGTTATGTAGTTTTCAGTGTATAGGTCTTTCACTTCCTTGGTTAAATTTATTCCTTAGAGTTTTGTGAAGGGGTTGACATCGTATCAAATGGGATTTTTTTAAATGTAATTTTATTTGTTTATTTATTTTTAACTTTTGGCAGCACTGGGTCATGGTTGCTTCACCCAGAGTTTCTCTAGTTGTGGTAAGCGGGGTCCGCCCTTTTGTTGTGGTGCACAGCCTTCTCTTTGCGGTGGCTTCTCTTTTTGCAGCACACAGGCTCAGTAGTTTCAGCTCACGGACCCCATTGTTCCTTGGTATGTGGAATCTTCCCGGACCAGGGATTGAACCCATGTCCCCTCCTTTGGCAGGTGGATTCTTATCTGTTGCACCACCAGGGAAGTCCTTTTTACTCTCTTTCTGATACTCATGCTTTCCTTTTAAAATAATGTGAGTTTTCTGCTTCATAATCTGTCCCTCTTTGGTTTAAATTAAAATTTTTTTAATTAACTAGCAGGAAGATGCACCACATTTATTCTGTGACTATTTATAGTCTCCAGTGTATATGTGGTTTAGCTCCAGTTTGGGAAGATGGATGCGATTATGTTAAAAAGAGGTCTCTAGGACTTGTTACTCCTTTGTTCATCTTATTGAGAAAGGAAGTAATGAATTTGTTATTCACATATGTCTTTTGCTCTTTTTGTTTTTTTAGTAGCTAAAGAAGTGTTAATGTACCATTTTCTTCTGTCTCAAATATATTTTAGATTAGTTACATTTTCAAGGTACTTTCTATTCTTTGCCTGTGTGATGACATGTTTGAAGGAATTCCTCGATATTCTATTTTTAATTGATCTTTAAAATTAATATAGCATATTTACTTTCAAGTGAAGGGGGATCTACAGTCTAGTATTTAACTTCCAGCGAGTTTTACTTTACTGATTGTATATAATGCTCAAATGGACTGAGCAGAGCCTTGTATGAGTTTTTATTGCACTTCACAGTGAGGCCTTATTTAATTTTCTGCCTAGAGCTAGGAGATTACAGTGAAAGCTGGGTTAAAGATCAGGATGATGTTGGTGGTTGAGCTCCAACCTCAAAAATAAAAGATAGTGACAGAATTTGGGGATTTTCAACATACTAACTCAGTATAAAACCATTACTCCAGTAAGAACTTTAACTTAACCATATCTGTTTTACTTATCTCCTGCCCTCCATAATCATTATTTGTAAAGCAAAAAGAGTTTCCTTTTCTCATGGAGGTGGTATAAGAAAAGGAATCCAGGAGACTTGTCCTCTGCAGTGAAGATTAGGAAGGGAAAGAGTTCCAGAGGATTTAGAATTGGGGGTGGCAGCTACAAGAAAAATGGAAAATAGGCCAAGAACCCCCTGCCAACGCAGGAGATGTAAGAGATGCAGGTTCAAAAAGAGAGAGAGATATAGGTTCGATGCCTGGGTCAGGAAGATCCCCTGGCAGAGGGCATGGCTACCCACACCAGTATTCTTGCCTGGAGAATCCCATGGACAAGGGAGCCTGGCAGGCTACAGTCTGTAGAGTGGCAAAGAGTTGGACACGACTGAAGCTACTTAGCATGCAAGGAAAGAAGGAGAATGCAAGGAACCAGTCTGTCCTTGAAAATAGAGGCCTTGGGACTGAACAGTTGTTGCCTGAAAACTGGGTTTACCTCTTGGTGGTTGTCAAGCCAATAGACACAACCACACCAAATACTGGGAGAAGGAAATATTTATTAACTTACTTCCTGAGTGGCTCAGTGGTAAAGAATCCACCTGCCAGTGCAGGAGATGGAAGTTTGATCCCTGGGTTGGGAAGATCCCCTGGAGAAGGAAATGGCAACCCTCTCTAGTATTCTTGCCTGGGAAATCCCATGGACAGAAAAGCCCGGCAGGCTACAGTCCATGGGGTAGCAAAGAATCAGATGAGACTGGGCACATATTCATGCAGCAAGTAAGGAGAACACTGGGGATCTTACCCAAAGCATTGTCTCCCCAGCAGCAAAACTGGGAAAGTTTTAAAGTGAAAGAAAGAAAGAGAAGTCGCTCAGTCGTGACCCAACTCTTTGCGACCCCATGAACTGTAGCCTACCGGCCTCCTCTGTCCATGGGATTTTCCAGGCAAGAATACTGGAGTGGGTTGCCACTTCCTTCTTCTTCTTTATTTTCTATTTTTTTTATTATAAATCTATATAGTTTTATTAAGACAAAAAACTGACCGTGTTGATATGAAGTTTACATTTAAACAAAAGTTTTCACAAAAACCTATCACATGCCTAAAAATTACAGTGGCGTTCTAGATGCAGGTCAAGACGATGTCAACAACTGATGGATCTTATGACTGAAGACAGTGTTTTGGATTTTAGTTAATTCTTAGAATTAAAAAATTTGTTTTGTTTTAAAGTGAACCACTGCCCCAGTATGAAAATTAAACCTTCTCGTGAGTCCAGAGCTTTTGAAATCATTCAACTCTTGAACTTATGCTGTCAGTGACTGAACCCTGCCACCAGTGGTTTCAAAGTTCAAAAAACAGAGGCTCCAAGAGTTTTCCACCCTATGAGCACCGACCCTTGTCTTTCCCTACTCACTTACCTCCTATACCACTCTGTGCCCTTCCCTAAATACTTCACCAGTGGCTTGGATGGAGAAGCTGATACTGTTAATTTCACAATAGGAAAAGAAAGGGTCGTCTTGTCAGTTTCATAAGTAGCACCTCTAAGACAGAATGATCTGCCTGTGTATACACTCCAATAAGACTTTTCCTCTTCAACCAGTTTCCATCCCCCAAATGGCAGCTTTGGCAGCTTCTTAGTTCTTTGTTGGGAACAGCATTAAGCTCGGGCAGGGAATACCTTGGCTTCTAAGTTTCAGGCATTCACAGCTTTTAAACAGTCTCTCAGAGTCCTCATTTAGGTTGCCAATGACATTTTTTGAAAGGGTACAATATTCTGGACACGGAAGCCAATCATTAGTTGTTCTTTCTTTTGTTTCACCATTTCCCCAAATTTTAACAAAAATGATCCTGACCCATCTCCCTTCTTTCCCACCCACCCCAAATAATACACCAGTAATTGACAAACACCACACAGATGCTACGCTGTAAAAATGCAGAGTTAACACTATCGGGAAGAAGGCTGTGTGGGTTGTGGAGATGCTCCTTAAAGATTTACAGTATCGCTTGCTCTCTCACATCCCATTCTGCATTTTGTCCTTCATAGAAGGCGCTTGGTTTGTTTTTTTTTTAAGCAAAGTTCAGAACGGGTTGCCTTGAAACACTGACCCTCCTTCCCCTCCACGGGGATGGGTATGCAAACTCTACAGCATGGAATGATTTTAAAGCACTTGGGCTGCTGTAGGGCACAGAAACTATACTGTCTCTTCAAAGGACATCTTCTCAAGCCACCTTTATGGTGTTAAGACAAGTAGAACTCCTTCTTTCCCCACTTGAAACCCAGTCAGATGTGACAGGGGCTGGTATTCGAGAAAGTTAATTCTTATCATCTTTTTTGTCATCATCCTCTGAGGGGTAAGAATGCCATGTCAGCCTTTCCTCATAAAAGGATATGACAACCTGCGGGCACTTCACATTGGCTTCCTCGGCAGGAACCAGGTCAGCCTCATCAGAGTTCTTCCATTTCATTAGGAACATGAGTTCTCCACTGGAGTCCCTGGCTCCAATAATCCGCTCTGGTTCCAAACCCCGGGCAAAGCCTCTTGACTTTTCTGTCTCTTCTTTCTTCTTCTTTGGATTGCTCTCCTCCCCTCTTATCTTCCGAATCAGAATCAGCTTTGCGCTTGCCTCCCTCTGATTTATCTGTCTCGTGTGCTGTTTTCTGTGACTGCAGAAACTCAGCAATGAGGTCAGGGCAATCCAGGTTCTCTTCTGGTTCCCATGTGTTATCATCATCTGAGGACCCCTTCCACTTCAGCAGGTACTCCACTTTGCCCTTCACCACTCAGCGGTCTAGGACTTTCTCCACCACACGCTCTTCCTCCTCTTCTTCTAGCACCTCCTCCACTTTCTTCTTGTTTTGTTTTTTCCCCATAGTGCCCGCCAGCTTTCTGGTATAAAGGATGACGCTGCTCAAAGCAGTGCCCACAAACCCGAGAGAAATCGGTGCCGTGCTACTGGTGGGTCTTGTCCGGCTGGCCGGGGAGTGGCGACCAGAAAAGCAACAAGTCGGGTGACCACTGTCGAGCCCCCTCACTGAAGCGGCGTACCGCAGGCCCCTGCCAACAGCCCTCCCCTCAGACGAACAAAAGCCCTTCTTCTTTAAACTGAGCGTACCTGCATATTCACGAAGGGGCTTGAACAGAGAAGAATTCAACATAGAATTGGAACAAAGGCCAACAGAGCCCAAGGTTTAGTTGATTGAAGTCTGGAGGGTCAACATCATCTTCCCACCCTCCAACTGGGAGGGAGCCTTAGTTCCTGTGGACCTCAAAGATATTATTCCCTTGAGGAACCAGGACCCTGCCCCTGCTGTGGCAGTGTTGTTTCTTGACTGCTCCTCCCTTGTTTCAGCATTCCCTCAAGTGGCACTTGTGGTAAAGAACCCGCCTGCCAATGCAGGAGACATAGGAGGTGTGGGTTTGAGCCTTGGGTTGGGAACATCCCCTGGAGAAGGGCATGGCAATCCACTCCAGAATCCTTTCCTGGGAAATCCCATGGACAGAAGCCTGGCGGGCCACAGTCCATAGGGTCACAGAGTGACTTAACTGAAGTGACTTAGCACACACGCACTAGCGTTAGATTATCTAGTTCAACCCATTAATTTTAGACTTCCCTGGTGGCTCAGACAGTAAAGAATCTGGGGACCTGGGTTCGATCCCTGGGTCGGGAAGCTACCCTGAAGAAGAATGGGTACCCACTCCAGTGTTCTTCCCTAGAGAATTCCACAGACAGAGGAGCCTGGTGGGCTACAGTCCATGGAGTTGCAGAGAGTCAGACATGACTGAGCAGCTACCACCAGCAAGATCATTAATTACTAACCTGCTAAATGCTAATGCTTGACCTGCTAAAGGACAAGCATTGAAGTCAGGCTTAGATCACAAAATGGTTTAGGCCAAAATGGTTCTCTTAAGTCGAGAAAGCCATATGTGGTTCTCCTTCTCCAGAAACTCTAATCTGTCTGCCTTGCACAATCAAAAGACTCCTGTAGTTCCTCAAAAGTTATAAAATGGAGTTCTTTTTTAAGCTAAATGCACAGCAATCTTATATTTTGATTTTGGATATTAGCTACTGTTAAAAAAGAATTCAACCCAATAAATTTGAAGATCTAATCAGTTTCATTCAGAAATCTGACAATATGCCATCTAGTGAATAACAGGATATTCAAGGAGCTATACAAGATGGAAGGTTTTATAGGCAGGAAGAGGGTAGGATAAGGAAGCTAAAAGAGTAGACTAGTTCAGACAAAGTTTTGGGCAGATTACCTCATTAGTGCTGACCAAGAAATTAACTGACTGGCTTAAAATTTCACTGTTTGGAGAGTTTGAAACTGCAATTCAGTTAGGTATTAAGTCTTGATGGGACTTAGCACAAATAAGTCCATCTTGGGCTTGTTGTTTCTTCTTCACTGTTTACCAAAAAGGAATTGATAGGAGGTGGAGACGGCATTAAGTATAATGATAAAATAGATTCAAGACATAATTATTTGATCCAATTTGGTGATTAGATGTGAGGACTTTGGGAGAAAAGTTTATGGCTATCCCTAGATTTCTGGCCTGGAAAATTGGGTATATGCCTTAAAGCCATTTCCCAAGAAAGACAGCATGTATAAAGCAGGCTTGTGGGGATAACACGAGAATTAAGTTTGTTTTTGGGGGGCACTGTGGTGGTTCTTCATTGCTTCATTCGGGCTTTCTCCAGTAGCGAAGAAGGGGCGCTGCTCTTTGTTGTGTGTGCAAGGGCTTCCCACTTCATTTCAGGGCTGCTCCTGCTCCAGCATGCAGGCTTCAGTAGTTGCAGCTCATGGGCTTAGTAGTTGTGGCACACAGACTTAGTTGCTCCTCAGCATGTGGAATCTTCCTGGACCGGGGATCAAACTGGTGTCCCTTGCATTGCAAGGCGGATTTCTTAACCACTGATCTACCAGGGAAGCCCAGGAATGTAGTTTTAAGTCTCTTGAATTTGAGGAATGCCTGGAACATTCAAGTGGAGATATTTAATAGGTAGTTGGTTACCTGGGCTAGTGCTCAGGCATAAAGGGGGGAAAGAGCATATGGATGATACTTGAATCCTGGATTGTACCCATGAGCAAGTGAGAAGAGTCCTGAGGAATTGTGCTTAGAGGAACACGGATATTTAGAAGCAGGTGAAGTAAAAAAAGGTTGGAGGAGAAATAGGTCTTGGAGTTACAAGAATCAAGGAAGGAAAGAATTTCAAAGACAAGAGAAGAATTGGTCAGAAGGAAGGCAGTAGCTTTAGAAACTGGATTTTTTTTTTTTTTTAATGTATTTAAATGCTTCTGTGAAAGGAACTGGGAGACGCAGGCTTGATCCCTGGGTTGGGAAGATCCCCTGGAGGAGGAAATGGCAACCCACTCCAGTATTCTTGCCTGGGAAATCCTATGGACAGAGGAGCCTAGCGGGCTACAGTCCATAGGATCGCAAAGACTTCGGACATGACTGAAGTGACTGAGCATGAGAGGAACCAATAATCAGGGGGATGGGGGGCCTGAGGGAATAGAAGTAGAGAAGACTAGTTTTTATGCCGGAAGAAGGCATAGAAGTTTATTTACTGGAGAAGTGTAAAAAGCAAAGCTATATTGCAGAGTAGTGGATGAAGGAAAGGTACTGTAAGAGCCTTTTGTGCCTCCAGAAAATTACTATATTTGAAGGGGCTTTTAAAAATCAGACTCTTCATCAGTTCATGATTTATTTTAGGAATCTGGAAACTGTTTCCAAAGGAAAAAACCCATTAGTTTGGAACTAGAGGATTTCTTTGCATCAGACGCTAAGATGAAAGAATCCCCAACAAGTGGTGAATGTGACAAGGCGGTAGAGACACAGGTGAAGAGGCTAGATGAGATTAAGGTAGAGCCCGACAATATTCAGGTAAGCATTTTACCTCTGTTTTCCATAGTAGCATTTAATTATAAACTTTAGGTATGCAAATGCTAGTTTATTGGTTAAAAATCTTAATTCCTTCCCCAAAGCAGTTGACCAAGTAATGTAGAATATGTGGTTAAGTGCCATAATAAGCATGTGCAAGAATGTGAGAGAAAGATGAACTGTTTGGATGTGGGTACTGGGTTTAATAAAAAAGATTGCTTAGGATATTACGGGTCTATTTGAGGTTAGCACATATTTGTTTTCATTTTTCTTAACTTGAAACAATACAAATAACTAGTTACATGCTTTTGTGCTACTATCTCTATTAAGTAATATAATTATTTAGTACATTTCAAGTACTTAGAATTTTTCTTTGTTTATCCAGATTAGATTCATTTTTATCCTTAAACTTTTTTAGACTTATCAAATGCTAAAGAACCCGTAAAGGATAAATTAGATCAAGCTGTAAGCAGGGCTAAATTTCCTTAGATTGTTTATATATGAACCTGCTGAAATTTACAATGAAAAGCAATTTCATTTTAAATTTACTTCTAGTATTCTGTTTAGAAATAACATAAAGTAAATTAGTACCAAGTAAAGGGTATGACTCCCATTGGGTGACAATGGCCAATATTAATATTGTCCATCTAAGAAATACCTGTTACTTCTTCAGTCCTTGAACATTCAAAGACATGGAGCAAGTTTAGGTTGATTGCCTGACGCTCTGAAAAAATCCTGCTTTGTAAGACTCATTCAGCCCAGTCTAAGAATTTTTATGTCTAAGGTCTTTATGAAGACAGTTAGCTGTTAGTGATCAGAACAAGAAGGGGAAACAAGTACCATTATTGAGTATGTCTCCCCTCTTTTTGTAGTAGCTGCTGAGGGACTATGTTAACAAAAATTTATAAAGTCGTATCTAGGTACAGTAGAAAATACTGCAATAATTAGTGGGTGTTACCAGCCAGAAGTCACCAGAAGGGGAGTGTTTACTTATATACCATGGTTCAGTGCAATAATACAGTTCACTGAACAGACTTGAGCATAATATATCGTTTTCTATTGATTGATTGTTTTCATTATTTTCAACTTTTTTTTTTTTTAGGAGTACTGTCAAGCCCAACAGCCCAAAACTCAGGAGAATGACCTGAAAATAAACTCTGCGTTTTCAGACAGTGGTAATAGAATTACTTAAGTTAATCATATTTCTTCTAACCAATATGATGGCCAGTTTATTCTACTTTTTTAGAATCCCCTTGAATAGTGCATTGTTTGTTTTGTGTTTCAAGTCCAGGAGAAGTAACCTCTAAAAGATAGTGAAAGAATGCATACTTAATTTTATATAAATACTAATTTTTTTCCTTCCTGTTTTGTATTTATAGCTCCTCAGATGACTACAGGCATTCAGCTTTCTCTGGCGTCATCTGGCATGAATAAGATGCTTCCTTCAGTTTCAACCACAGCTGTTCAGGTTTCCTGTTCTGGTTGTAAAAAAGTTTTTCAAAAGGGACAAACTGCTTATCAGAGGAAAGGTTCTACTGAGCTTTTCTGCTCCAGACCGTGCATCACTGAATACATTTCATCTGTCAGTTCACCAGCTCTTCCGAAGAGAACTTGTTCAAACTGCTCAAAGTATATAATTCTAAATTATGCCCTCTTTTACTTCCCTACATAGATCTTGATCAGAATGTTGGTTGTAATTTTCTTTGTATTTTTCTGAAGTAACTACCTTGGTTTAGGGTAAAGAAGCTGCTTCTGCTTTTAGTTCCTGTAATAGATTGTTCAGAAGTAGTTTTTGTGTGTGTGTTTATTAAGAGAATTGCAGAAATTGAAACGGTAGGAGTTGTGTTTCTCTTCACCTTTAAATAATGTGACTTCCGAAACTTATTTTCCTCTTCTTTACGTTGGAAATTCTCTACAATTGGGGTTATTGTGAGTCCATTCTGTTTTATCATTTAACTGTATAGGAAGTAACTTACTAAAAAATTAATCATAATGAGTTACTTTTTGACCTTCCAAGGGGTAAAGTTTTATAATGCTTCTCTTGTAGTGGCAAGTGAAGTTGTTTCATAATTTTCCTTTGAAAAATTTAATGGCCTTCAGTAAACATAGATGTATGTATGTAGTCTTAAGGTTTCTGTGAACTACTTACTATTGGGGTCTCTTTTGCTAACTTTTTTACTTATGTGAGACAATTTAGGTAAGGAGAAAAGACGTAATAGTGATTTCATAACATCCAGAATTTTGAGCTCTACACTGAGATATATAAAGGTTCAGTGCTTTGAGAATCATATGGTATTATAATTCTGGTTTGTTATTTCTCATTAAATGCTAGTATTAAACATTTTAAATGTTCTTTGTTTCAGAACAAGAGAATACATGAGCCTCCAGTTTTGCCACTGAATGTGATTAAATGCCTTTCAAATAGTACCTTGTTTTGGAATCAGATTGCCACGATCTGAATCTTGCTTCCTTAGTTCACATTTTGCTACTATGTGTGATCCCTGAGTGGCTTTATTAATGTCATCTGGGAGCCTGTTAGAAATGTAGAATCTCAGGTTTCCCCAGGCCTATTAATCAGAACTGCGTTTATCCCTAAGTGATTCATATACATGCCAAAGTTCAAACAACGTTGAGAACTTAGTATTCCCATCTGTCTTGTTAAATGTACATAAGAATTATGATCATTCAATAATACATTTAAGTGCTCAGAACAATACTGACATGTAATAAGAACCCAGTAAATGTTGACTATCGGTATTCTCTGAACAAACTCACCAGCTCTTTACATTGGTTGCTTTAGCTTCTCATTTGGCTGCTGCTTCAGGAGTTAGCCCTTGCTTCATCTTCCTCCCCAGAATTCTACTTACCTTTTCTCTTGTGCTTTGTAAACTGTTTAACACTGTACTTTGTTCTTTTTCTTTTTTTGCTGTGGGCTGTATGGCGTTCTCTTCAGCATGCTTTCTTTCTCTGCAGAATCATAAAACTGGAAGGGACCTTAGAGATCATCCTGTTCAAACATTTTCTTTTGGTTTTGAGGAAACTGAGGCCCTGAGAAGTTAAGGTATCATGTTCCTGTGTTTGGAGTTTATCCGTTTACACATCTTCAGCAGAGCTCCCAGGCAGATTGAAAAGGCTGAAGCAGGAAAGATTTAGTGTGTAAGTTGTTCTTTAAGGCAAAGAAATCCAATATGAACAAACAAACAAGTTTTACTTTCTTTGGAATAAAAATGTTTTGATACAAAATACTTAATAGGTTGGGAGGAAAGGTAGTGATGCTTAGGTTGGGAGGAAAGGTAGTGATGCTTAGGCTAGGAGAGGCCATCCATTGTTCAGAATAACGTGTACTTTTTTTAGAACTTTTTATTCTGCGTTCGTCTGTGTTCATTAGTATCTTGTATTGATATGTAGTTCTCAAGATTTTTAGCTGATTACCAGTTACCCATGAGGTTTTTTTAATAGCAGTGATTTAAAATCTGTTTTGAGTCAATGTAGGGGTTTTTTTTTTTGAAGATCAGTTGATTTACAATGTTGTGTTAGAATCAATGTAGTTTTTATTCTGTTTCATGAGCCAATTGAAAGATAGCTTTGAAAATGACATTTTAAATCATGTTAGAAAGATGAGACCCTTTATTTATTTGGCCATACCTAAAGGAGATCAGTCTTGGGTGTTCATTGGAAGGACTGATGTTGAAGCTGAAACTCCAATACTTTGGCCACCTGATGCAAAGAGCTGACTCATTTGAAAAGACCCTGATGCTGGGAAAGATTAAGGGCAGGAGGAGAGGGGACGACAGAGGATGAGATGGTTGGATGGCATCACTGACTTAATGGATATGAGTTTGGGTAAACTCTGGGAGTTAGTGATGGACAGGGAGGTCTGGCATGCTGCGGTTCGTGGGGTTGCAAAGAGTTGGACATGACTGAGCGACTGAACTGAACTGAACCACATGTCTTGCAGGATCTTAGTTTCCCGACCAAGGTTTGACCCTTCACCCTTGGCAGTGAAAGCACAGAGTCCTAACCACTGGACTGCCAGGAAATTCCCGGTTTATTATTTTTTTTAAATAAGGCCTTAGTATATTAGAAGCCAGCAATCTAGTATGCTAGCAGCAGTAAAAGCCAGTAAGCATTTTAGACTTCATGCTTCTGCCAGTGCAGTTTCTTCTACCTTCCTTCCCCTCTGGCTAATTTCTTACTATCTGAAAGATCTGCCTCAGATATCTGTACCCTTTATCAATTCCCATACCATTCCTTCCTCTCATTTCCCCCACCCACCACCCAGATAATTGTTCCATAGTCTGTGTTTTCATAGTGTCCATAACTCCCAAAACACTTATCTTAAAATAATGTTCTTAAAGAACTGATATTGCTCCAGTTAGACTATGAACCTCTGGACCTTAGGGACCAGATTATATTCATCTTGGTATGCCCAATTCCTAAACACTGTTAGGAACACAGTGAATCCTAGAAAAAATTTTGTCACAACTTAGATACTGCATTTAGAGCTACAGCTTAAACCAATAAAATGACTGGTGTTATGATAATGAAAATTGACCTATTATTTTGGTGGTGTTTAAGGAGGCAGAAAGCTTATAGTACAGATAGTCCTCAATTTCCAGTGGTTCTCCATGATGATTTTTTTACTTTACAGTGGTGCTAAAGCAATATGCATCCAGTAGAAACTTACTTCAAATTTTGAATATTGATCTTTCCCTGGACTAGTACAATAATATGCAGTATGATAGTCTCACAATGGGGGGCAGGAGCAGTGAGCCCCAGCTCTCAACCAGTCACATGATCACAAGGATAAACAACTCATAAACTTAAAATCATTACGTACCGTTACCAACTTTCTTTCACGTTTGGTACCATATTCATTAAGTTATATGATATATTCATCACTTTATAATAAGACTTTTTGTAGGATGATTTTACCCATCTGTAGGTTGTTATGGTAAGTGTTCTAAACAAATTTAAAGTAGACTAAGCTAAGCTTTGATTTTCTATAGGTTAGATGTACATTTTCTTTTTTTTTTTTTAGATGTACATTTTCAACTTATGATATCTTCAGTTTAAAATGGGTTTATCTGGACATAACCCCGTCATAAGTCAAGGAAGATTTATACACTAAAAATGTGTTAATATTGGGGTATTAAGTAGTGTTGATTTCAGGAGTATTTCATCTGGAAAACTATTATCTTGAAAGATTGATATTCTGAAGGATCTAGGTAGCCAGATATTTTGGTTTTTCCTGTAGTAGCAGTTCTCAGATTTTTTGGTTTCTGGATCCCTTTACACTCAACCGTTTTTGAAGATCCAAAGATCTTTATTTTATGTAGATTACATCTAGCTATACATATATTGTGTTAGAATTTTAACTGAGGAATTTTTAACTATTTATTAACTCAATAAATAGTGCATGTTGACATAAGTATTTTTTTATGAAAACAGCCTTTTAAAAAATTTAGTGAGCATTGTTTTATTAGTATGGCAAACTGCTTTACTGTTTGGCTGGGTTTAAATATCTGCTTCTGCATTCAGTTTGTTACAGAATGTTGTTTTGGTTGAAGTCTAAAGAAAATCTGACCTTAAAAATAAATATTTGGAAAAGGGAGTAGTGTTTTAATAGCTTTTGAGATAGTTGTAAATGTTTTTTGATACTACTTGAATTGTGGTAGTTTCTTTTTTTTTTTTTTTTTTAAGTTTTCCTATTGTATTTCTTTTTTTTTTTTAATTTATTTATTTTTTCAGTGGGTTTTGTCATACATTGACATGAATCAGCAATAGATTTACACGTATTCCCCATCCCGATCCCCCCTCCCACCTCCCTCTCCACCCGATTCCTCTGGGTCTTCCCAGTGCACCAGGCTAGAGCACTTGTCTCATGCATCCCACCTGGGCTGGTGACCTGTTTCACTATAGATAATATACATGCTGTTCTTTCGAAACATCCCACCCTCACCTTCTCCCACAGAGTTCAAAAGTCTGTTCTGTACATCTGTGTCTCTTTTTCTGTTTTGCATATAGGGTTGTTGTTACCATCTTTCTAAATTCCATATATATGTGTTAGTATGCTGTAATGTTCTTTATCTTTCTGGCTTACTACACACTCTGTATAATGGGCTCCAGTTTCATCCATCTCATTAGGACTGGTTCAAATGAATTCTTTTTAACGGCTGAGTAATATTCCATGGTGTATATGTACCACAGGTTCCTTATCCATTCATCTGCTGATGGGCATCTAGGTTGCTTCCATGTCCTGGCTATTATAAACAGTGCTGCGATGAACATTGGGGTGCACGTGTCTCTTTCAGATCTGGTTTCCTCAGTGTGTATGCCCAGAAGTGGGATTGCTGGGTCATATGGCAGTTCTATTTCCAGTTTTTTAAGAAATCTCCACACTGTTTTCCATAGCGGCTGTACTAGTTTGCATTCCCACCAATAGTGTAAAAGGGTTCCCTTTTCTCCACACCCTCTCCAGCATTTATTGCTTGTAGACTTTTGGATAGCAGCCATCCTGACTGGCGTGTAATGGTACCTCATTGTGGTTTTGATTTGCATTTCTCTGATAATGAGTGATGTTGAGCATCTTTTCATGTGTTTGTTAGCCATCTGTATGTCTTCTTTGGAGAAATGTCTGTTTAGTTCTTTGGCCCATTTTTTGATTGGGTCATTTATTTTTCTGGAATTGAGCTTCAAGAGTTGCTTGTATATTTTTGAGATTAATCCTTTGTCTGTTTCTTCATTTGCTATTATTTTCTCCCAATCTGAGGGCTGTCTTTTCACCTTACTTATAGTTTCCTTTGTTGTGCAAAAGCTTTTAAGTTTCATTAGGTCCCATTTGTTTAGTTTTGCTTTTATTTCCAATATTCTGGGAGGTGGGTCATAGAGGATCTTGCTGTGATTTATGTCGGAGAGTGTTTTGCCTATGTTCTCCTCTAGGAGTTTTATAGTTTCTGGTCTTACATTTAGATCTTTAATCCATTTTGAGTTTATTTTTGTGTATGGTATTAGAAAGTGTTCTAGTTTCATTCTTTTACAAGTGGTTGACCAGCTTTCCCAGCACCACTTGTTAAAGAGGTTGTCTTTTTTCCATTGTATATCCTTGCCTCCTTTGTCAAAGATAAGGTGTCCATAAGTTCGTGGATTTAACTCTGGGCTTTCTATTCTGTTCCATTGATCTATATTTCTGTCTTTGTGCCAGTACCATACTGTCTTGATGACTGTGGCTTTGTAGTAGAGTCTGAAGTCAGGCAGGTTGATTCCTCCAGTTCCATTCTTCTTTCTCAAGATTACTTTGGCTATTCAAGGTTTTTTGTATTTCCATTCAAATTGTGAAATTATTTGTTCTAGTTCTGTGAAAAATACCGTTGGTAGCTTGATAGGGATTGCATTGAATCTATAGATTGCTTTGGGTAGAATAGCCATTTTGACAATATTGATTCTTCCAATCCATGAGCATGGTATGTTTCTCCATCTGTTTGTGTCCTCTTTGATTTCTTTCATCAGTGTTTTATAGTTTTCTATGTATAGGTCTTTTGTTTCTTTAGGTAGATATATTCCTAAGTATTTTATTCTTTTTGTTGCAATGGTGAATGGTATTGTTTCCTTAATTTCTCTTTCTGTTTTTTCATTGTTAGTATATGGGAATGCAAGGGATTTTTGTGTGTTAATTTTATATCCTGCAACTTTACTATATTCATTGATTAGCTCTAGTAATTTTCTGGAAGAGTCTTTAGGGTTTTCTATGTAGAGGATCATGTCATCTGCAAACAGCGAGAGTTTCACTTCTTCTTTTCCTATCTGGATTCCTTTTACTTCGTTTTCTGCTCTGATTGCTGTGGCCAAAACTTCCAACACTATGTTGAATTGTGGTAGTTTCTTAAATGTTAGTTGTAATGTGGAATCTGAAACCATGTCAGTGAATTTTTTGTACTGTCACCTGAAAATTTAGTGGTCTGTTTGTACTTATAATGGTTCTTTTACCTGCAAATGATTTTTGCTGCATACTATCATCATTTGGAAAATACTGATTCCCTGAGGTATACAGACTTCCAAATGTTGTCATTTCATTCTACAGTATTTTAAAAATCAGATTTGGTTTTGTTTGCTTTTGTTTTTTTGTAATTTATTTAGTTCTTACTCCTTTTTTTAATTCTATTTTGGCTTTTTTTTTTTTTTTTTGGCCTTTCCCTGTGGCATGTGGGATCTTATTAGTTTCCCAACCAGGGATCAAACCAAATTCAGATTTTCTTATTTCAAGGATTATGTTTCTACTATTTCATAGTTCTTCAGGTATATGAAACAAGGGGAGAGAGTTATTTAAGGGAGTGATTTAGGTTATGAAGAGAAAAAATAATTATGGTAAAGCTTAATGGTGCCCTTGTTGTTTATTTTTTAGAGACATTTTAAATCTAAAGGATGTGATCAGTATACAGCTGGAAGATACTACCGCTAGCAAAACTTTTTGCAGTCAGTCTTGTCTTTCATCATATGAAGAAAAAAGAAAGCCAGTTGTTAGCATGTGTACTAATAGTGTTTCAGACAAGTGCAGCATGTGTCAGAAGACTACTGCTGTAAGTTACAATATTTCTTAACCTTTAGGGATTCTGAATATTCTGCTTAAATATCAGAGTTTTTACTGGATGTTTTTTTTAATCCTAGATTCAGTATGAAGTAAAATACCAGAGCGTGAAACATAGTCTTTGCTGTAATGCCTGTTTTTCAAAATTTCACTCTGCTAACAACCTCATCATGAACTGTTGTGAGAATTGTGGAGTTTACTGTTCCACCAGCTCTAGTATGTTTCATATGCTTCAAATGGAAGGACAGTCTCAATACTTTAATAGTTCAAAGAGTATTACAGCACATAAGCAGGTATGAATAAAGATCACTTCATTTTGAATTTGTTGCATAAGACTCTAGTGAAAAATGGACAGTTGACTTCTGTCAGTTGGTTTGTGAATGTTTCCACCTTAGGAGAATGTGGGGGTATAGATGTTAGTACCATTGGAATTATTTTTAGTTGGTAAGATAATGAAAGAGGTGAAAGAACAGGTCTTTCTTACACAATTCATTATAAAAGACACATGGAGATTTTCCTAGAGAATCTCAGGGGGATCTCCTTACCTTGAAGAAAAGGCAAGCGGAAGGAAGCTTATTTATAAACTAGATAGCAACAATAACAGTAGTCTATTGGTCAGTAAGACTCAACCACAGAAATGTGTTTTATTTTTAATTCCATATATTTAATTCTTACACCTCATAAGCAAGGCTGAAAGATGAATCAAGAATGTCACATGCTTTTTCTGAATCAGGAATCCTAGGAGGCAGTAAACCAATGAGAAATAATCCTCTATTTCTGATAGAGGATGTGTGGCCTTGGATGTGTGGCTCTGAGAGCAGAGAAGCTGGCCCTGCTCTGCTGGATTGAGATAACACAATTAGTGTTCTGAGTCCCTTTCATGAGGTGGACTATCACACGTCTTGCGCGTTCAGATACTGTTTTGAAATACAACTTTATGCCTATAAATTCTCCCTTAAAAACAAGCAATTGAAAATATGAGTCTCAACAAGCCACAATTCAAATAGGTCATTTGGGAGCCACAGCTTTTCTGTGGCAGAATTCCCACACCATGAGAGTATCCTACCTTGGGACCACAAATGGGAGAACAAAGAGCATAGAACCCTTTCTCTGAAAGCAGTTAATGCCATTCCTTCTTTTCTTTTTTTACCCCTCACAGTCAGTAAATAGACTTCCCATTTTAAGAGCCTATATTTGAGTACTCAGTTATTTAGCCTGTGTAATAGGGCATGACTGATTTGGCTAGATGAGTTAAAAGGCACATCTAACACAATGCCATGCTACATTTAAGGTACTGTATTTTTGTTTGTTTGTTTGTTTTTGGTATGATTTTGATAATGGAGAAAATGCGTATAGTTAGTGAACTGTAGTCAAGAATTAGGTTAAGTCTTGACTTTCCCACATGAGTAATGTTAATTATATCACTATTTGTTGGTTAATATTAAATATTGGTGAGTTGTTAATTTCTCAAAATATGAAAATTCATACCGGTAAGGGACAAAAATAGTAATTTTCAAAATTATACTTTTTTGTTACATTGTTCCTTTGCCAACATTCTTTCACAGAAAATCTGTATTATTTGTATTTGTCTTTGCATCTTGTACCCCTAAGACTGTTTCATCATTGTTAGTGTTACCTAACCATTTCACCAGAAAGAGTAGGTGGTGAACCTCTCAGTTTCTATTCTTTTCCTTGGCACACTTAACTGCTTACAGAATGCACTATGTTCTGTGCCTCTCGCTGCTTGTATGTAGCTTTCTTAGAATGTGTTTGCAATTTTTACCATGAAGTTAGGCTAGAAAACTGATTGCCACAGCATTTTGTAATGTGTATTAGGCGCTTTTTTCTGACTCCTCCTTAGCACCAGTGGAAGGCTTTCCTTGGTTGATGCCCAGCTTGGCATTGGGGAAGGATCTGTAATTATAAGACTTGTGTTCATGTATGAAGTTGGTTTTGATTTCCTGGGATGAAGAACATCTTTTATGACCACTTCATTGCTTGCATATGTGCTGTTATTGCTATTAATATACCTAACAAATAATACAAATAGTTATCTAATAGATTAATCAGTTTCCTTTCATTTTAGTCATTACAACCTATAAGGGCCTTTTTTCTGGTTTTTAAGAAAGTGCAAAAATGTGACTTCATTGTTATTATAATATTTCAATTAAGCAGTGGTAGTGGGTATATGTCATAGAGCAGGAATCTGAACTTTATTTTACTCTCTTAACAGAAACCAGCCAAAACACTCCCATCTGTTCTTTGTGAATCATTGAAGCCCTCAGATGAAATGATTGAGACTACCAATGACTTGGGGAAGACAGAGCTTTTCTGCTCTATTAATTGTTTCTCTGCTTACAGTAAAGCTAAGATGGAATCTTCTACAGGTATTATTTGCTTAGCAGTTATCAGAGATTTAGTAACTGTTGAACAATATTACTGCTTTCCCTTAATTTATAACTTTGATTCATTGCCAAATTAAGCTGACTTAAAACAGGTAGTGACTGGAGTTGAGGCCTGGGAGGGTGAGGAGGAAGCAGGGGGACAAAAAGTCAAAACAATCTAAAACTTGTTTCAAAGAAAGGTTTTCCAATGTTTTTGCATGATAGGAAGACCACTTCATCACAAGATTTAATATTGTAAAGATTCTTGTATTAGAATACAGAATCTTCTACTTAGCCCTGCTTTATAAAAACAAGGCTCTAAGTTAACATTTTTCACATGAAGCAGAGCTACTTGAAAATACTGTGATGTTCACTAATAGAAAGGGGTAGATAATCCAGAACCAACTATGTATTCCACCAAAGAACCTCATGTAGGACCAACAGTGTTAATTTCATAGACAGTGGAATGAGCGATTCCCCTGGAGCTTATGCGTCATGCAGATGGACTTACTATAGCAATCTCTGCAATGCTTAGACACCAACGTCGCTCCTTCATATTGAAGTTGATGAATCCTGGAATGGTTATAAATGATACCTGTTAGGAGATCCTACAGGAATCTCTTTTGTGTTCTTCATGGGTAATTTCACAGTAGAGATTTGCTTGAAACTTCAAGCAAATAATACGAGAGGACTAAGAAACTGTGCAAACGTAAAAGATATGAAAAATTGTAAATTATCAGTTTAATGTTGGTATTAACGTTATCCTAAAGAACCTGGCTATCCTAATAAGCCCTAATAAAAAGTACTCCAATACTCGGCAATACTTAAAGGTATTAGATATTTATGTTATTCATTGAGATACTTGTTATTAAACAGTGCTTTCTGATTGGTAGATTCCACCTGGTTTATAAGAAATCTTTTCATTTTTATCAATAAATGTTTCAGTGGTACGTGATGCTTCAACGAATCTCCCTTCTCCAAAGAAAGACGCAACTCCAGTTATAAGCAATATAGTGTCATTGGCAGATACTCACGATGCCCTGCCCATTGTGAACTCTGATGTATTACAAGGTAAAAATTGATGTGAAGATATTTGACATATACACTGTTTTGCCATACTTGATTATAGAATCTGTCTTTATCCTAAGTTTCCTTTCAGTTGTCTAATATGAAATGAATAATTATAGTTAGTGATACTATTTTATAGATTACAGTATAAGATCTTGAATTTATGCTTTAACAGGTACAGTTTCTTCAGTAACAGCAAATGTCGTTGAGGATGTGAGTTTTATTTTTAATTGTTTTTGCTACTGCCTTTTTTTTTTTTTTAATTATTTTTGGCTATGCTGGGTCTTTGTTGTTGCATGGGCTTTTCTCTAGTTGCCATGAGTGGGGGCTACTCTCTAGTTGCAGTGCATGGGCTTCTCATTGTGTTGACTTCTCTTGTTGAGCACAGGCTCTAGGCACCTGTGGTTCAGTAGTTGTGGTTCCCAGGCCCTAGAGCGCTGGCTCAGTAGTTGTGGCACACAGGCTTAGTTGCTCTGAGACTTGTGGGATCTTCCTGGACCAGGGATTGAACCCATGTCTCCTACATTGGCAAGCAGATTCTTTACCACTGAGCTACCTGGGAAGCCTGCTAACTGCCTTCTTTTTTAAGCTTTCCTTTTTTAAACGTATTATATGTGTATTTGAACATATTCATTCCTGTTTTGATCCTGGAGCTCAAAAATATAGAGCAATAAACACCTTTTGGTATTCACATTCAGGTTCCCACATCTCAAGTCTGACCTGAAATTATTAATAAGAATTCCGAGTTATAATAATGGTTAATGTTTCCCTCTAGTGGAGTTCATATTGTAACTTACCCATTGATTTTGTGTTACTAGAATGGATATGTTTGTTATTTTAATTGACTGTTTGAAAACTGTTTAAACAAATGTTGTCTTTTTCTCCCAAGATTTCGCCCACTGAATCAAGTAATATTGTGCAACAGCCTAGCCTTTCACCACCATCATCTGTAGTCAGTCAGCGTACGGTTGCCTTAGATACAGAAGAACAAAAAGATCATATGTTAAACCAAGATGCTCCAAACAATATGAAATCCATGAAAAAAAGTGACAGACTACGTCACCCAAAATTTACATCCAAAATACGTAAAGTTAAAGGTAAATCACGAAGTATTAAAAAATCTTGGTGTTCAAATTTTCAACGATTAGAAAACAGTATTAAAAAGGATGTAATATTCTGTTATTCATGCCAGTTGTTCTGCCAGAAAAAATTTAACTATGGTAGAGAGTCACTTACAGTGCAAGGAATTTCCAGTTGGAAAAAAACTCTGGAAAAATTCAGAAAGCATGAAAAAAGTGAAATGCATTTAAAGTCATTGCAGTTTTGGAGAGAATACCAATTTTGTGATGAAGCTGTTAATGACAGTTTATCTAATCATTCAAAAGAGATTGAAGGAAATAAAATGTACCTAAAGCTTATAATTGAAAATATTTTATTTCTTGGAAAACAATGTTTATTCTTAAGAGGAAATGACCAGTCTATTTCATCTGTGAATAAAGGCAATTTTTTAGAATTGTTAGAAATCCGAGCAAAAGATAAAGGAGAAGAAATATTTCGACTTATGAATTCACAAGTTGACTTCTATAATAGTACACAAATTCAAAATGATATTATTGAAATAATAAAGACTGAAATATTGCAAGATATTGTAAATGAGATCAATGTCTCCTCAGCTTTTTCAGTAATATGTGATGAGACAACTGATAGTGCCACTAAAGGACAGCTCTCAGTTTGTGTAAGATACCCACAGAAAACATCAAAGGCTGTATTAATTAAAGAAAGATTTTTGGGTTTTATAGATGTTGAAGAGATAACTGGGACCAACTTACACAGGAGTATCAAAGCTTACCTGCAGCAAATTGGAGTTGATTTGAATAAAATACGAGGCCAGGCCTATGATAGCACCAGTAATTGGAGGGGAAAATTTAATAAAATTGCAGCAGAATTTAAGAAGGAAGAGCCAAGAGCTTTATACCTGCATTGTTACACACATTGTTTGGATTTAGCAGTGATTAGGTTTTGTAAAGAAGTAAAAGAGCTCCGAAGTGCTCTAAATACTCTCAGTTCTTTGTTCAGCACTATTCATGGGGAAATGTCGGTAAATTTTCAAAACATTTATAACCTAAGTCAAAACAAAACATGCAAGAAACACACATCACAACCATGTTGGACAGCCCATGATAATACATTACTGTCTGTGATTGAGGGTCTTCCAGAAATCATTGAAACGCTGGAAGTTCTATCAAACCATTCTTCAAACACAAGTTTAGTTGATGAATTGAGTGATTTGTTGGCGTTGGTTTCCAAATTTGAATTTATCTTTTGTTTGAAATTTCTTTATCGAATACTAAGTGTTATAGGAATTCTTTCCAAAGAGTTTCAAAGTGAAACAATAGACATTTTTTCTTTGTCTTCAAAAATAGAAGCAATTTTGGAGTGTTTATCATCTGAAAGAAATGATACTTATTTCAAAACTATCTGGGATGGAGCAGAGGAAATATGTCAAAAAATAACCTGTAAAGGTTTTGAAGTTGAAAGACCTTCATTTCAGAAAAGAAGAAAAATTCAGAAAACTATAGATCCTGGCAATTCAGACAGTATGTTTTTTCCTACCTCAACAGAAGAACAATACAAAGTTAATATTTATTACCAAGGCTTGGATACTGTATTGCAAAATTTAAAATTGTGTTTTTTAGAGTTTGATTATTATAAAATGAAGCAAATTTCAGAACTGTTACTTAAATGGAATGAACCCTTAAATGAAGCAACAGCCAAAGATGTCCAAGAATTTTATAAATTTGACGCAGACATCATCCCAGAACTTAGATTTTATCGGCACTATGCAAAGCTCAACTTTGTCCTGGAATATGATTTTATCAACTTCAGCAATCTTGGCCATTTATTTATTCAGCATGGTCTTCACAATAATATTCCTTGCATATCAAAGCTATTATATATTGCTTTGTCTTGGCCAGTCACTTCAACAAGTGTTGAAAACTCATTTTCTACACTGTCTCGTCTTAAAACATATTTATGTCGTACCAGGGGACAAGAAAAGCTTAGTGGCTTAGCCCTAATGGCTGTTGAACAGGAATTGGTAGATAAACTGATGGAACCTGAAAGGCTCAGTGGAATTGTGGAAAAGTTTATCCTTCAGGTGAAAGAAATATAGTACTTGCTAACTTGAATTCACCTGAAAGAATTTTGATTTCTGTTGTATATTACAGTTTTTATTTCATATGTGTGTCTTTTTAAGAAAAAAGGTTTTTCATCAGAACATGTAGCATTTACTTGGTTCAAAATTCATGACATAGAATGATACATAGTGAAAAGGCTCCATCCCTTTTTAAATACTCATTTCCCCCTCCCACAAGTATTCTCTGTTTCTTAAATATCATTCTGGAGATATTTAGTTGTAAATGTACTGTGCAGTACACGCTGTTCTTCAGCTTGCCTTTTTCATTTAACATGACATTTTTCTCATGTTCTATATATCAGTACATAGAGTTTTTGAGTCTTTTTTTAATAACCACATAAGATTTAATTGTATGGATGTACCATAATATATTGGAGCAGTCCCTACTGATAAACATTTTCTTTCCAGTCTATTTAAATTGCAGATAATGCTGCATTTAATAACCTTGTACATAGGTCCCGTTGCACATTAGTGAGTTGCTATAAAATAAAATTTTAAACTGGAATTACTAGGTCAGAAGATTTGCAAATTTTTATTTTTCATAGATATTGGCAAAGTGCTTTCTATAAGGATTGTATAATCTTATAGTCCCACCAACAATGTGAGAGTGCCTGTTTCCTTGAATCTTTATTAAGTATTAATAAACATTTTGATTATTGCAAAGTGTTATTTGAACAATGATATGTTGACCACCTGTTACAAAGAACTGACTCATTGGTAAAGACCCTGATACTGGCAAAGACTGAAGGCAGGAGTAGAAGGGGACGACAGAGAATGAGGTGGTTGGATGGCATCACCGACTTGATGGACATGAGTTTGAGTAAACTCTGCAAGTTGGTGATGAACAGGGAAGCCTGGTGTGCTGCGGTCCATGGGGTCACAAAGAATCAGACACAACTGAACTGACTGATACTAATCTCTGTGGAGATGAAATCTCAGTGGAGTTTTTTGTTTTCACTTAAAAGAGTTTTATAGTTTCTGGTCTCACATTTATGTCTTTAATCCATTTTGAATTTATCTTTGTGTATGGTGTTAGGAAGTGTTCTAATTTCATTCTTTTACACATAGCTGTTCAGTTTTCCCAAGCCATTTATTGAAGAGGCTGTCTTTGCCCCATTGTATATTCTTGCCTTCTTTGTCAAAAATAAGGTACCCATAGGTGCATGGGTTTATTTCTGGACTTTCTATCATGTTCCATTGGTCTGTATTTCTGTTTTTGTGCCAGTACCATACTATCTTGATGACTGTAGCTTTTTAGTGTAATCTGAAGTCAGGAAGGTTGATTCCTCCAGCTCCACTCTTCTTTCTCAAGACTGCTTCAGCTATTCAAGGTCTTTTGTGTTTCCATATGAATTATGAAATTTTTTGTTCTAGTTCTGTGAAAAATGCTATTGGTAATTTGATAGGGATCACATGAATCTCATTTGAATTTCCATTTCTGTGAAATCTCACATTTAAACATTAAAACTAAATTTTGTTGTGGTTTTGGTTGACACATAGCTGGGTGACAGTAGGAATTCCTAATCTGCTTTATGAGAATGTGACTATTTTTTGAAATAATTCTGATGGAACTCTTTTTCTGTCTTCACACTTGGTGTGCATCATTCCATGCATATATAATTTTATACTTAATACATAGCCTTGCTCCACCTGATTGTAAACTTTATATAAATCTTTAAGTTACATTCTACTTATCTTTCTGCAGTTTGCCTTTTTCACTTAGTGTTTGAGATTTATACATGGATTTCTAGTTGATACATTCTAACTGCTGAATTTGTTTTTGTTCAGTCGCTCAGTCCTCTCTGACTGTGCAATCCATGGACTGCAGCACACCAGGCTTCCGTATCCTTCACCATCTCCTAGAGTTTGCTCAAGCTCATGTCCACAGAATCAGTGATGCCATCAAACCAATGGATGATGCCAATCTCATCCTCTGTTGTCCCTTTCCCCATTCCATAATATGAATATACATGTTCATCCTTTATTTAAATAGGCATTTCACATAATCTGATTCTGTATTTTTATAATACTGCAGTGATCCTTTGTGTATGTGATATACACTTGTACATCCAGCAAATATTTTTTCAGCATGTATGATACACCAGACACTTTTCTAGCTGGCAGAGATCCAGCAGAGAATAAAATAAGGCCTTGACTCCAGTGAAGCTTAGCTTTCTCATGTGGAAATCAAAAATATTAGAAGAGGTTGCTTGGAGGTTGCTCCAATAGATAGATTATAATACAGAAAAGAATATTTGTATGCTGCATAGGATAAAAGATGAGGCTTTGAAAGAGCTGAGGCCACTTACGTTGTTCAGTTGCCAAGTCGTGTCCGAATCTTCAGTGAGTCAGCTGTTCACATCAGGTGGCCAAAGTGTTGGAGCTTCAGCATCAGTCCTACCAATGAGTATTCAGGGCTGATTTCCTTTAAGATTGGCTGGGTTTGATCTCCTTGCTGTCCAAGAGATTCTCAAGAGTCTTCTCCTGCACCACAGTTCTAAAGCATCAATTCTTGGCACTCTGCCTTCTTTGTGGTCCAGCTGTCTCTTAAGTGGCCACTTCAGGTTTTACCCAGCTGGCCTGAAGTTGGGAAGGTCTGTTCTGAGGTACTTTCTTTGAAGTGGACTTGATGGGTCAAGACTGTGCATTAGACTTCTAGTTGAACCATTTTTCTACTCCCAGATAATATCTACAGATAATATCTGTATCTGTTGTTCCACATCCTTGCCAACATTTAATATTGTCACTTTACTCCTATTTTTTTAATCCATTGATTTCTGCTTTAATAGAAGGGAGTTAATCTTTAGCATTCCATGCTTATTGCATACATTTTCATTTCTTTCTGTTTTGTATGAAAGTGCTTAACACTGTGACCTTTCCTCTGAAGTCACCTTTGCCTACCATGTGTTTGTCTCATTTTCATTATTTTCTAGCAGTTTGCATTTGTGATTTCAAGAGCTTGGGTGTTTTTTGCCAAATGTAGTCTAAAGTCAGTAATAAATTTAGAACTGAGAAAGAGGAAAATGAGAACTACAATAACTAAAATGGGATTCTTGGTAATTCCCTGGTGGTTCAGTAGTTAGCACTTTTGCTGCTGGGGGTCCAGGTTCAATCCCTGGTTGGGGAACTAAAATCCCATAGTCTGTGCAGTGCAGCCAAGGAAAAAAAGCCACTTTCTTTGTTGAATGTTTACTATTTAACCTTAGTACCTTTCTCAGTGCTTGTTATTTCACTTCTCACAACCAATTATTTTATGGAAGAAATTAAGTCATAGAAGTTAATGATCACGTAATTAGTAAATGTTGGATGAATCTAGGATTTGTACCCAGAGAATGTGACTCCAAAGCTCATGCTTCTAATCACTATGTTCTACTACCTTTTATACAAACCATTATCACAGATGTTCTAAATAAAAAGTTCACTACCAGGAGTACATTGAAGAATAGAAGATGACAGAAATAGCTGTGTACTCTTAATCTCCCAGATTCCTTCATAAAAGCAAAAATCTATGCGTGGCATCTGTAGCAAGTCTTGTTGATACGGTATCCCCACAATCCCAAAATAAAATCCCAAAATAAGTGACAGACTCAGAAGCAGCTGTAAAACCTGAGCAGCGCCAGCTATCTGTGGGGAAGGTCACAGACGAAAGCAGTGGGACATCCATGGCCTTGAGAAAGGGGATCTCCCGAAACATCGCCACAGGAGAGTGTGGCGGGCCAGTTTCAAAGCAGCCGCAGAAAGTGAAGGATCCTGCCGCTGCTAACATGCAGGTGTTTAAGAGGACTGCTAAACTCCAAACTTGTTTTGAAACTAATAAATGTAAGCTTTCTTCCAAAACAGCCTTTTCAAGGAGAAACTGCTGGCTGTAAACACCAGTTTGAGCAGGAATGGACAGTAGGGGCAAAGGAAAGAACAGAATGAAGTGGGGGAGAAACGAAGCAGCTGTCAGAACTAGGTCATCTATTTTAGTCACTTTGTGAAAATAATATATTTCATGAACCACAAGGATAGAAAAGTTATTCTGTCCCTTTTTATTTTATTTATTTATTTATTTTTATTCTATCCCTTTTTAAAAAGTATTTAAAACTGATCAATAGAATTGTGGAATGTGATAGAAAATTAGAAGAATATAAAACTAAATCCTTACAAAACAACCTACTGTTTCAAACCAAGGTTAGATGGTAAAATTGTAAAAGAACAGTGTAAACTAGAATTAGAAATGCTCAGGTGAGTGGATAAAAGGTGTAAAAATAAATGCAAAGAATTCAGGAAAGTATTAGAAGTTAAAAGGAATAAAAGTCAAAGTGAAAACTAGAAGGAACTCAAACGTGAATAAACAATTGATAATTCCTAAGAGAAATAGATGGAAATGGAAAAAAGGAAAATGTTTTAAATCAAGAAAAGTGATACGTCATTGAAAACCTGATATCCATTAAAAAAAGGAGTCTGCGAAGAAATCCAAAGCAATGGAAAAGAGCAAATACTAAAAACTTGGTGCAGGTTATTATGCTGTTGTCTATACAGCCACCCTTCTGTCCTCAGTCTTGTGGTGATGAAGCTGGAACCCTGCACGTTTCTGCTCTGCGTAAGTGCATGCTCAGTTATTTCAGTTGTATCCGACTCTGTGACCCCATTTCTGCTCTAGCTGTATTTATATTAGCCTCTGTCAATAGGGGGTCACTAGAGGGAGAAGGCGGGTCTGAAGGAAACAGGATTATGTTTCATCCTGTCTACTTTCTGTGGGCTTTATGTCTGCTTGTGATTCTTGTGAGCATTATTCCAGCCAGTGCTGTTAGATCCAGCACTTTTCTTCCCTAGCCTCAGCTGAATCAGGTTGCAGTTTTTATAACACTTGAAGAAGCACTTTTCATCATGCCTACTGTCAGAGATACAAGCGGCCGCTTTTCAGGGATCTTGGTCTTAGGTCCAAGCTCAGAGACCAGCACAAGCACCATCCCTCCTCAGTGCCTTAACTTTCAGCTCCACGAGGCTGTTCTAATTCCACTCCTTTCTTCGTTCTCTCATTTCAGGATATTAGCTGCTCTCTCCTTGGGTTTCCCTGATGGCTCAGTGGTAAAGAATCTGCCTGCCAAGCAGGGGACACAGATTCAGTCCCTGTGTTGGGAAAATCCCCTGGAGAAGAAAATGGCAACCCACTCCAGTATTCTTACCTGGAGAATTCCATAGACAGAGGAGCCTGGTGGGCTACAGTCCACGAGATTGCAAATTATATTCTGTTCAGATAACTAGTATGGTTTCTGTTCTGACTGAACTCTGATACACTGAATCAAGAGAACTTGCTTGAAATTAGAAATACTTTATATATTGGGAAGACACACTGTACACCTAGGAACATTGACCCAGAATGGTCAGTGCTGAGTCATGGCCTAAAAAAGAGAATGAAACAATTTTGAAAGGGTTTTTTAAAAGAAAAAGTCCTTGGGAGTCCAGGCCCTCAAAAAAAAGCAAGGGGGTAGGTCACTTATAGGGAAGATAAATCTGATCATTTTCATACTTTCTGATAGTGACACTATGTTAAAAGATAATGAAGTAACATGAACTTAGGATTTTTCTTTTTTTTTTTTTGGTCACACCACGTGAGATCTTCGTTTCCTGACCAGGGATCACGCACCGCTGCATTAGAAGCCCAGAATCTTAACCATGGGACAACCAGGGAAGTCCGCAAACAGGATTTTATATCCAACCAAATGGACTTTCAAGCATAGCAAGCCACAAACTATCATCAATAGTTAGAAAAATAATGTTCTAACTCATAGAACATTATTTCCATGAACCCTACATGAGGAATCTATTAGAATAAGGTTCAGATAACCAGATTAATAGGAGAGGCATTAACGTAAGAGGTGATAAAGCTTTGCAAGTATTAAATGAGTAAAATTAGAATATTACCTTAATGATTACCTATGCTAATACCAGTAATACAGTCAGACATTGTGTACTTCCTAATTGGTATTAGCACTAGTTAAGAAAGGCATCCTTCTCAGAGATCTGAACTTCCATTCCATAGGACTCTCGGGCTGCTGAGTATTAATTTCAGCTTTTTTATTCTCCCAGTCTTAGCAACTAGTTGCAGTTGCTGCTGCTGTGGTACCTCCTTGGTGCTCTTCAGCCTTCCTAGTCATATAGTTCAAATAACTCATATGGTTCCAGTCTCCTGACTGGATGTTGCCTGATATAACACTAGCTATGAATCTTGCCAAATAATTCAATCTGGAATCTTGTCAAAACCCGAGAGCTAGCTGGTGGTTTACTGGAAATGTAGGGGGTCAGAGGAACATACATCAATGGGATTAACCAGCAAAGTCCAAATCCTAGGAAACTGCACAGGATAAAGACTTCAGCAAAAACTGACAAGGAAAAAATGGCAGAGGATCCTCTAACAGAGCAGTGGGATTTGAAAAAGAATACATGTATGTGTATAACTGAAAAAAAAATTTGCATTACAGTCCTGAGGGTAATGTCACTGAATTGTACACTTTAAAATGAGGGGATTGAGGGACTTCCCTGGTGGCCCAGTGGTTTAAAAGGGGACACAATTAAATTCCTGGCCTGGGAAGACCCCCACATGCTGCGGGGCAACTGAATCCATGCACAACTACTGAGCCCGCACTCTAGAGCCCATGAGCCGCACCTGCTAAAACCCATGTCCCCAGAGCCCGTGCTCTGCAACAAGAGAGGCCAGCACACTTAAGAAGCCTGCACCCCACATATCTAGAGGAGCCCCCAAGCACTGCAACTAGAGGAAACCCAAGTGCAGCAACGAAGACCTAGTGTAGCCAAAGAGGAAATACTTTTTCAAAAGAGAATTTTATGATACATGAATTATATTTCGATAAAGCTGTTATTTTAAAAATAGAAGTAGGAGCCATATATCTTTGTGTAGACCATGTTTAGATCTTTAAGCAGCTGTAAAAAATGGATATTTATAATGACATTGTGGTTTGTGTAGACCATGTTTAGATCTTTAAGCAGCTGTAAAAAATGGATATTTATAATGACATTGCGGTTATGTGTTTTTTAAAAATTCACTTTTAGAGAAAAATACTTAAGCCGTTAGTCATGAAATTACCAACATGTAATCTGGGGCTTCAAAATAATCATAGAAGAGAGGGAGTATGAGAGGATCAAGATGAAAAATTTTCCATGATTTCATAGTTGTTAAGTCTAGGTGATGGGTACGTAGGGATTCATTGTATTGTTAACTCAGTTTTTACATGTGAAGTTTTCTATTGTAAGAATGTTACTAAATGATGAACTACTTCCCATTGGAATTCATGCCAGGAATGTAAAGGTGTTTTAATACTAGGAAATTTATGAAATGCAACAGAATAATATATCAAATTAAGAAAATGATATCAAATACCAAAGCATTGCTAAAGCTTTAACTTTTGTGCCTGATTTTTCAAACTTTGGTAAAATTAGAATAAAAGATATTTTCTGCTAACAATAAATTGTTGGTAATATATTTATTAGTAGGTACATAAAGACCTAGACAATAGTATGTATAACATTATCAGTTCAGTTGCTCAGTCATATCCGACTCTGTGACCCCATGAACTGCAGCATGCCAGGCTTCCCTGTCCATCACCAACTTCCAGAGTTTGCCCAAACTCATGTCCATCGAGTTGGTGATGCCATCCAACCATCTCATCCTCTGTTGTCGCTTTCTCCTCCCGCCTTCGATCTTTCCCAGCATCAGGGTATTTTCAAATGAGTCAGTTCTTCACATCAGGTGGCCAAAGTATTGGAGTTTCAGCTTCAGCATCAGTCCTTCCAATGAATATTCAGGACTGATTTCCTTTAGGATGGACTGGTTGGACCTCCTTGCAGTCCAAGGGACTCTCAAGAGTCTTCTCCAATACCACAGTTCAAAAGGATCAATTCTTCAATGCTCAGCTTTCTTTATGGCCCAACTGTCACATCCATACATGACTACTGGAAAAACCATAGCTTTGACTAGACAGACCTTTGTCGGCAAAGTAATGTCTCTGCTTTTTAACATGCTGTCTAGGTTGGTCATAGCTTTTCTTCCAAGGAGCAAGCGTCTTTTAATTTCATGGCCGCAGTCACCATCTGCAGTGATTTTTGGAGCCCAAAAAAATAAAGTCTGTCACTGTTTTCCATCATCTCCCTATCTATTTGCCATGAAGTGATGGGACCAGATGCCATGATTTTAGTTTTCAGAATGTTGGGTTTTAAACCAACTTTTTCACTCTCCTCTTTCACTTTCATCAAGAGGCTCTTTAGTTCGCTTTCTGCCATAAGTGTGGTGTCATCTGCATATGTGAGGTTACTGGTATTTCTCCTGGCAATCTTGATTCCAGCTTGTGCTTCATCCAGTCCAACATTTCTCATGATGTACTCTGCATATAAGTTAAATATGCAATACCAAATTAAAATTATCAGTATGTATTATCTACCATTTTACTGAGTGCTTACCATCTATTAGAAACATTAAAAATTAGAAAAGTAAAAAGTAAGCATCTTATCTCATCCATTTTTATATCTAGGAAATGATGTTAAAGTTATTCTACTTCCTCTCTAGGCAGGCCAAATTTTCTAGGGAGATGGCAAGGGCAATAAGCAAGTTGAAAAATGTTTCTGGAGAAGGAAATGGCAACCCACTCCAGTATTCTTGTCTGGAAAATTCCATGAATGGAGGAGCCTGGCGGGCTACAGTCCATGGGGTTGCAAAGAGTCGGACACAACTGAGCAACTAACACTTTTCTTTCACTTATATATATAAAATATTATTTAAAATATATATATATATATATATATGTTCCTAGATTACTACAGTCCCAGGCCAGCTCATATGGAACACTGTTCGAGTGAGTCTCCCTATGAGCCTCCTTGCCTTTTTTTTTTTTAGTTCATGCAAACTTACAAAATAGCCATTAAACCAAGATGGATAAAAATTTATCTTAATAATTACAGTGACATTACAAGAATCTTCAGGAGAAGCAGCACCCTGAAAGGTCTCCAACATGCATGTTTAAATTTATATATGCATATGAAACCAAAAAGCCCTCTCTTCTTGTTCTCTTGTTAGACTCCACCTGAGTTTCTACCAGTATGTCCCTCCACCTGAGTTTCTACCAGTATGTCCCTTGAAGAAGTCTATATCAACTCCATGGACTACCCACTTTCCTGCCTCAAATAGACTTACTCTTTTACATTCATCTTATTTAACTACCTTGTACTGGTGTCTGCTCAATTCTTCCTTAATAGCAGTTATAACCATATTTTGTTTTCTTCCAAATATGTGGAAGCTTTATTTTCCTTTTTAATCAAAAGTGTGCCCCTCTGCCCTCAAAAATGTGTGTGTGTGTGTTAGTTCTGTTTCTCTGAAGAACACTAAGATGTATATAACTATTCCACTCAGGAAAATGAGTGCAGAACTTCCCTGGTGGTCCAGTGGTTAAGAATCTGCCTGTCAGTTCAGGAGCCAGAGGTTCCATTCCTGGTCTGCAAAGATTCCACATGCCGTGGAGCAACTAAGCCCATGTACCACAACTGCTGAGCCTGTGCTCTAGAACCCACGAACCACAACTACTGAAGCCAGTGTACCACACAACTAGAGAGCAGCCCCCGCTCACCACAACTAGAGAAAGCCCATGCACAGTAATGAAGACCCAGTGCAGCCAAATAAGAAATTAAGGATGTTAAAAAAAAATGAGTGCATGGAAAACCAAAGACAATCTTTTCTTGGGAAAAAAAAAAAAAAGTACTAGAACTCATATCTAAAACAAATTTAAAATATGATATTTGTGTAGGAATAGCTAGCTCACTGGATCAGATATATAATGAAATTTAGTATATGATAAAGGCAGCTGAACTACTGAAGGCTATTTTGATTATCAAGAGGCAGAAGTAACTCAACCTAGCTTAAGGAAACATTACTTTGGTGAATTGTGAAGCTGAATTCAGGTAGAACTGGAAGCCATGAAAATAATGTTACCACAGCTCCTCCTTTTTATCATTAAGCTTTTACTCTTTGTTCCATATTGGTTTCATCTTCAAGGAGTTCTCTCTGAGGTAGGTAGAAGATGACCAATACCAAGCCTGGCCTTTTGCCTTTCTCCATGGTGCCCATTACCTAGTCAACAGAGCTGATAGTCCCACAGAAATAGGAACTCAGGAAAAGATTACACAGTTAAGCATAAACTATTGAAGCAATACAACAAACTGACTAAATTACAGTACAAAAAAGAAGATATAAAGAAATATACAGAACAAAAAATTTAAACATACATAAGCAATAGCCTCAAAGAGAGAAGGGATAGTATTGAAAACATCCATGCATTCATGCACAGTTGCTCAGTCATGTCCAACTCTGCAATTCCATGGACTGTAGACCAGCAGGTTCCACTAGCCATGGGATTATCCAGGCAAGAATACTGGAGTAAGTTGCCATGCCCTCCTCCAAGGGATCTTTCCAATACAGGGATCGAACCCGGCCCTCCAGCTTCTGCATTAGCAGGTAGACTCTTTACCACTGAGCCACCTGGGAAGTCAATTGAAAGCATGAAGCAAGAATAAAGAGTTACGAAGGGAAACTTAATACTGGGTACAAAAATGTATAATAATTGACATAAAGAACAGAAAAGGTAGGTTGGAGAAAACAATTAGAGAATATACCCCAAATAAAAAGAAAATAAAGGAATCTAAGTATTTAACTACAAAAAAATTAACACAAAAGAAGCCAGTAACGCAGGAAATGAGGGATGTATAAGGCATACAGAAAATAGCAAAATGACAGAAGTCCCTCTTTACCAGTAATTACTTTAAATAAAAATGGTTTAAACTCTCCAATCAAAAGACAGGGTAGCCAAAAACAAAAAAAACCACAGTGAAGCACCATTTCATACCCACGGAAATGAAATGAAATGAAGTCGCTCAGTCGTGTCCGACTCTTTGCGTTCATACCCACTCAGTTCAGTTCAGTTCAGTTGCTCAGTTGTGTCTGACTCTGTGACCCCATGAATCGCAGCATGCCAGGCCTCCCTGTCCATCACCAACTCCCGGAGTTTACTCAAACTCATGTCCATCGAGTCGGTGATGCCATCCAGCCATCTCATCCTCTGTCGCCCCCTTCTCCTCCTGCCCCCAATCCCTCCCAGCATCAGGGTCTTTTCCAGTGAGTCAACTCTTCGCATCAGGTGGCCGAAGTATTCGCTTTTCAGCTTCAGCATCAGTCTTTCCAATGAACACCCAGGACTGATCTCCTTTAGGATGGACTGGTTGGATCTCCTTGCAGTCCAAGGGACTCTCAAGAGTCTTTAACACCACAGTTCAAAAGCATCAATTTTTTGGCGCTCAGCTTTCTTCACCATCCAACTCTCACATCCATACATGACCACTGGAAAAACCATAGCCTTGACCAGACGGACCTTTGTTGGCAAAGTAATGTCTCTGCTTTTTAATATACTATCTAGGTTGGTCATAACTTTCCTTCCAAGGAGTAAGCGTCTTTTAATTTCATGGCTACAATCACCATCTGCAGTGATTTTGGAGCCTAAAAAAATAAAGTCTGACACTGTTTACACTGTCTCCCCATCTATTTGCCATGAAGTGATGGGACCAGATGCCATGATCAAATCTGAATGTTGAACTTTAAACCAACTTTTTCACTCTCCTCTTTCACTTTCATCAAGAGGCTTTTTAGTTCCTCTTCACTTTCTGCCCTAAGGGTGGTATCATCTGCATGTCTGAGGTTATTGATATTTCTCCTGCCAGTCTTGATTCCAGCTTGTGCTTCCTCCAACCCAGCGTTTCTCATGATGTACTCCACATATAAGTTAAACAAGTAGGGTGACAATATACAATCTTGATGTACTCCTTTTCTTATTTGGAACCAGTCTGTTGTTCCATGTCCAGTTCTAACTATTACTTCGTGACCTGCATATAGGTCTCTCAAGAGGCAGGTCAGGTGGTCTGGTATTCCCCTCTCTTTCAGAATTTTCCAGTTTATTGTGATCCATGCAGTCGAAGGCTTTGGCATAGTCAATAAAGCAGAAATAGATAATTTTCTGGAATTCTCTTGCTTTTCCAATGATCCAGCGGATGTTGGCAATTTGATCTCTGGTTCATTTGCCTTTTCTAAAACCAGCTTGAACATCTGGAAGTTCATGGTTCATGTATTGCTGAAGCCTGGCTTGGAGAATTTTGAGCATTACTTGACTAGCATGTGAGATGAGTGCAATTGTACGGTAGATTGAGCATTCTTTGCATTGCCTTTCTTTGGGATTGGAATGAAAACTGACCTTTTCCAGTCCTGTGGCCACTGCTGAGTTTTCCAAATTTGCTGGCATATTGAGTGCAGCACTTTCACGGCATCATCGTTAAGGATTTGAAATAGCTCAACTGGAATTCCATCACCTCCACTAGCTTTGTTCGTAGTGATGCTTTCTAAGGCCCACTTGACTTCACATTCCAGGATGTCTGACTCTAGGTGAGTGAATCACATCATTGTGATTATCTGGGTTGTGAAGATCTTTTTTGTACAGTTCTTCTGTGTATTCTTGTCACCTCTTCTTAATACCTTCTGCTTCTGTTTGGTCCATACCATTTCTGTTCTTTATCGAGCCCATCTTTGCATGAAATGTTCCCTTGGTATCTCTAATTTTCTTGAAGAGATCTCTAGTCTTTCCCATTCTTCTGTTGTTTTCCTCTATTTCTTTGCATTGATCACTGAGGAAGGCTTTCTTATTTCTCCTTGCTATTCTTTGGAACTCTGCATTGAATGGGAATATCTTTCCTTTTCTCCTTTGCTTTTCGCTTCTCTTCTTTTCACAACTATTTCTAAGGCCTCCTCTGACAACCATTTTGCCTTTTTGCATTTCTTTCCCATGGGGATGGTCTTGATCCCTGTCTTCTGTACAATGTCACAAACCTCCATCCATAGTTCATCAGGCACTCTGTCTATCGGATCTAGTCCCTTAAATCTATTTCTCACTTCCACTGTATAACCATAAGGGATTTGATTTAGGTCATACCTGAATGGCCTAGTGGTTTTCCCTACTTTCTTCAATTTAAGTCTGAATTTGGCAATAAGGAGTTCATGATCTGAGCCACAGTCAGCTCCTGGTCTTGTTTTTGCTGACTGTATAGAGCTTCTCCATCTTTGCCTGCAAAGAATATAATCAATCTGATTTCAGTGTTGACCATCTGGTGATGTCCATGTGTAGAGTCTTCTCTTGCATTGGTGGAAGAGGGTGTTTGCTATGACCAGTGCGTTCTCTTGGCAAAACTCTATTAGCCTTTGTCCCGCTTCATTCCGTACTCCAAGGCCAAATTTACCTGTTAATCCAAGTGTTTCTTGACTTCCAACTTTTGCATTCCAGTCCCCTATAATGAAAAGGACATCTTTTTTGGGTGTTAGTTCTAAAAGGTCTTGTAGGTCTTTATAGAACCATTCAACTTCAGCTTCTTCAGTGTTACTGGTTGGGGCATAGGCTTGGATTACAGTGATATTGAATGGTTTGCCTTGGAAACAAACAGAGATCATTCTGTCATTTTTGAGATTGCATCCAAGTACTGCATTTTGGGCTCTTTTGTTGACCATGATGGCTACTCTGACAGAATGCGGTCCACTGGAGAAGGGAATGGCAAACCACTTAAGTATTCTTCCCTTGAGAACCCCATGAACAGTATGAAAAGGCAAATGATAGGATACTGAAAGCGGAACTCCCCTGGTTGGTAGGTGCCCAATATGCTACTGGAGATCAGTGGAGAAATAACTCCAGAAAGAATGAAGGGATGGAGCCAAAGCAAAAACAATACCCAGTTGTGGATGTGTCTGGTGATAGAAGAAAGGTCTGATGCTGTAAAGAGCAATATTGCATAGGAACCTGGAATGTTGGGTCCATGAATCAAGACAAATCGGAAGTGGTCAAACAGGAGATGGCAAGAGTGAATGTTGACATTCTAGGAATCAGCGAACTAAAATGGACTGGATTGGGTGAATTTAACTCAGATGACCATTATATCTACTACTGTGGGCAGGGATCCCTTAGAAGAAATGGAGTAGCCATCATGGTCAACAAAAGAGTCCGAAATGCAGTACTTGGATGCAATCTCAAAAACGATAGAATGATCTCTGTTCGTTTCCAAGGCAAACCATTCTTCACTTTAGTAGACCATAAAAAATGTTCCCTGACTGAGTAAAATGTAAGGTATCATTAATATCTTAGTTATAGTGGCATGTGTGCATGCGTGCTCAGTCGTGTCTGTCTTTTTGCAACCCTGTGGACTGTAGCCCACCAGGCTCTTCTGCCCATGGGATTCTCCAGGCAAGAATACTCAAGTTGATTGCCATGCCCTCCTCCAGGGGATCCTTCTGACCCAGGGATTGAACCCATGTCTCCTGCAGCTCCTGTATTGCAGGTGGATTCCTTACTGCTGACCCACCAGGGAAGCCCTAGATATAGTGGATAAGACACCAAATCTGGAATAAAAAATTTTGTATCTGAGTGTCAGCTCTGCCATTTGGATAAGCCATGTTGTCTTAGGCTCAGTCTCCTTGGGAAAATAGGAATTATTTCTAATATAATATATAAAATAATTATACAGTTATTTTAAATTTATTTTATAGCAGGATTCTCACAGAGGATTCAAAGTCCAGTAAGACATGCTCCCTGCCACTCAGAGGTCTAGTGGGTGAAACAGACCTGTAGACAAATAAATCCAGTGGGTAACAATAAAGGAGCCCCAAAGGAATCATCATTTTTCTTTGTGTGTCTGCATCTGTGTGTGTACCTCTGAGCTGTGGAAATTAGAAAAAAAAAAAAAAAACAACTTTGTTTTATAAGAAAAAGAAAAGTAAGAGTGTCTTGAAAGTTGATATTTGCTAGTCTTGAAATGGAGCAGGACCCTATGGTCCTTGCCACTACCCCCCACCATGTCCTCTGCCTGCCTTTTGTCTGTGGATAACTTTAGTCAAAGAACAAGTTTAATCAGAGAAGTGAGAAACGCTGAAACAAAGGAAAACAGTCAGAGGAGACTAAATAATTATAATGTAGTCATTAAACATAGTCAAGGACCTTTAGTTTTTTCCCAAGGGCTATAGATAATATTTTGAGCCACATCCTGTGAGCTGTCTTATAGATACAACACTAAGCAGAGAAGTTAATTACATGATGATCAGAATCTACCCAGGACATGAGCTGCCACAATTTCGAGAATTGGCTGCAGAGAAGTGGGAACAAATGGACCCTGGAAATAAACATTAACTGTACCTGAAACAACCTAAATGATGCTAGTCAGACCACCGACGACCAATCTGGAGATGACTGTTAGAGATGACTGTGCAGTTTCCGCATGGCGCTGCCCCCTCTTCTTCGGTCTAGAAGAGCTGTCACTCCCTGCTTGTCAGAGGGGGAGTGAGTTGGCCTTTGGACAGACATCCGCCACCCTCCCTGCCTCCTCAGTTGCTGGCATCTGAAATAAAGCAAACTTTCTTTTCCACCAACCCGGCCTGCTTATTGGCTTTTGACTGGTGAGCCGCCAGACCCACTACACACCGTTTGGTAACAGTCTGACAAACCAAAGGTCTTTCTAGGAAGCTGGAACAGTGTGTACAGAGGCAAAGAGGTAGAAAACCCAGGATACACTTGGGGAAGTACAAATAGTTTGCTTTGATTGAACAATTGTTTCAAAAGCATTTTAATAAAAGGTGTAACTAAAGAAAGAGCTATTAATAGATTTATGTGACCTGGTAAGGAGTTTCAGCTTCATCTTGAGTTGGCCAAAAAGTTCGTTCAGATTTTTCCTTTTTGGCCAACACAGTACAAGAGAAAGGGATTCTGAACACAGGATAAATAAAATTAGAGTTCTGGGGAAAAAACTGACAGCAGTGAAAGTGCCAGTGAAGGCAGGGAGACCGGTAAAGGGGAGCAGAGCCCAAGTGGGATATACTGAAGCACTGAATTAGGCTGGTTTTGGCAGATGCGAAAAGGGCTTGCATCAGATATTTAGGAACTATAATCTACAGTACTTAAAGAACAATTGCCTGAGAAAAGGGGAGGGGAATGTAAAATAATACTATTTTAAATTCTACCATAAAGTCATGAGAAAAAAAATAACATTTGCTTTGGTTTATTTTTTAATGTCTCATGTAAAATATTAAATAAAATTCCACCAAAAAAAGTAAAAAACAAGGAGGGGCAAGAGTATACAAGTCTATAATACAACCATATATCAGAGAACCTAAAAAGTATAAAATGAAGGAAAGAAAAATGAGTAACATCTGTATGTTGCTGTTTAGTTGCTAAGCAGTATCTGACTCTTTGCAACCCCATGGACTGTAGCCCACCAGGCTCCTCTGTCCAAACTAATTTCCAGGCAAGAATACTGGAGTGGGTTGCCATTTTCTTCTCCAGGGGATCTTCCCGATGCAGGATTGAACCCTTGTCTCCTGCCTTAGCAGATGGATTCTTTACCACTGAGCCACCAGAAAAGCCTATAATATCTATTACTTGGTTCCATATAAAAGGGAACTGTATTGCTACTTTCATCTGGTTTAGCCCAGAATAGAAAAATTTGGTTTGACTCTCTAATGGAAAAATTACACTATTACTTATTTCAGTGTGGCATGTGGAATGTTACTTCCCCAACCAGGGATCAAACCCATACCCCTTGCATTGGAAGCTTGGAGCCTTAACCACTGGACCACCAGGGAAGTCCCTAGAATTTAAAGTTTGAAACCAGAAAGAGAACAGGATAAGCTATCTAGCTGAACCCTGTTGGGTTAACTCATAATTTATCCAGCAGTCCTTGTGGTGCTAGCATATCCTTGTTAAATTCACCATCTCATTATTTGATGAAAATAAATCCCTGGTTCCAAATAAATATATAAATGAAGAGCTGGTTTCCCTAAAACACAAAGTAAAATATCAATGAATCCTCACATGCAAAACTTTTCCTTTTTGTCTATTACAGCTAAGGGCAAAGTGTTATTCTACCGCCCGATCCAAAACGCTTTTCTCAGACACAGACTGGCTTTCTAGTCTGTTGGAATTGCTATCACAGAATGTCATTTAAATGTCTCTCCACACCACAGGCTCAGAGTTGAACATTTTCTAAAGTCCCTCTTTCCCACTGGCCTCAAAACATACACCAGTCCCTTTTGCTTTTAGGAACTGAGACATATTTAATTATTTTGTGGAAACAAATACAAAGTTCCAACCACCTCAGCGGAGGCATCAGATGCGTGAGTGAAACAGCCATCTTGGTCCAAGTCTTCAGAAGACAAAAGGCTCCAGTGTCTGTCCACCTTGCTGAGGCCCATCAACTCTCAACATCATAATAATCTGTTGTCCCAAGTCACTACATTCAGGGATGGTGAGAGTCCCTTGCTTGGACTGCAAGGAGATCCAACCAGTCCATCCTAAAGGAGATCAGTCCTGGGTGTTCATTGGAAGGACTGATGCTGAAGCTGAAACTCCAGTACTTTGGCCACCTCATGCGAAGAGTTGACTCATTGGAAAAGTCCCTGATGCTGGGAGGGATTGAGGGCAGGAGGAGAAGGGGACGACAGAGGATGAGATGGCTGGATGGCATCACCAACTCGATGGACATGAATTTGAGTAAACTCCGGGAGTGTGATGGACAGGGAGGCCTGGCGTGCTGCAATTCATTGGGTCGCCAAGAGTCGGACACGACTGACCAACTGAACTGAACTGAACTGTTATGACGCACTAGATAATGGAAACTGCTGAAATGGACAACAGTGGGCAAGGGGTCAGACAATTTAGGAGGCAATTTTAATAATCTGGGTCATCTCAGTGTCTCTTGCTCAAGCTGCTTGCAAAGAACAGAAGAAAAGTGTTATGATCAAAATCCTTAATAATGGCCTACAAATGATCTTACCTCTGCCTACTGCTCAGGCCTCTTCTTACACAACAGTCTTTTTTTAAAAACCATTTTATTGGGATGTAATTCACATACCACCCAATTTCCTCCAAAGTATATGATTTAATAGTTTTTAGTATATTCACAGATACATGCATCCATTACTAGTTACTTTAGAATATTTTCATTACCTCAAAAAGGAACTCTGTATCCTTTAGCAGTTACACCCTTGTTCCTACTTTCCCATTTCTCAACACCTTTCCCCCAGTCCTAAGCAACCACTTACCTACTTTATAGATTTCCCTGTTCTGGCCACTTTATACAAATATGGTCTTTTGTGACTGGTTTCACTTCTGTTGTAGCACATATCACTACTTCATTTTTTTTATGGCTAATATTCCATAGTATGGATATATCACTATTTGTTTATCCATTCATCCATGACTTTTTTTTTTCCATTTATTTTTATTAGTTGGAGGCTAATTACTTTACAATATTGTAGTGGTTTTTGTCATACATTGACATGAATCAGCCATGGATTTACATGTGTTCCCCATCCCGATCCCCCCTCCCACCTCCCTCTCCACCCGATTCCTCTGGGTCTTCCCATTGCACCAGGCCCGAGCACTTGTCTCATGCATCCAGCCTTGGCTGGTGATCTCTTTCACCCTAGATAATATACATGTTTCGATGTTGTTCTCTCAAAACATCCCGCCCTCACTTTCTCCCACAGAGTCCAAAATTCTGTTCTGTACATCTGCGTCTCTTTTTCTGTTTTGCATATAGGGTTATTGTTACCATCTTTCTAAATTCCATATATATGCATTAGTATACTGTATTGGTCTTTATCTTTCTGGCTTACTTCACTCTGTATAATGGGCTCCAGTTTCATCCATCTCATTGGAACTGATTCAAATGAATTCTTTTTAATGGCTGAGTAATATTCCATGGTGTATATGTACCATAGCTTCCTTATCCATTCGTCTGCTGATGGGCATCTAGGTTGCTTCCATGACTTTTATTTCCACATTTTGGCTGTTATGATTCTATAAACATTCATGTAAAAATTTTTGTGAGCATTTTTTTTTTCTCTCAGGTTATTAGACTTGCTGGGTCATATGGTAACTGAGGAACTGCTACCATCTTCCAAGATGGCTACACAATTTTACACTCCCAATAGTGTATAAGGGCTCTTCTGATTTCTCCACATTTCTGCCGACAATCTAGTAGTTGTGAAGTGGTATCTTTTTTTCCTTCCCCAACTTTTATTGAGGCATTATTGACAAGATATAATTGTATAGTTAAGTGTACATTGTGACTGGATACATTATGAAAGCACCCATCAAGTGCTTCTTTGTTTGAAAACATTTTAAGTTCTACTCTCTTAGCAAATATCAACTCTATAATGCAGTGTTTATGAACTAGTCACCATATTATGAAGAATTGATGCTTCTGAACTGTGGTGTTGGAGAAGACTCTTGAGAGTCCCTTGGACTGCAAGGAGATCCAACCAGTCCATCCTAAAGGAGATCAGTCCTGGGTGTTCACTGGAAGGACTCATGTTGAAGCTGAAACTCCAATACTTTGGCCACCTCATGCGAAGAGCTGACTCATTTAAAAAGACCCTGATGCTCGGAAAGATTGAGGGCAGAAGGGGACGACAGAGGATGAGATGGCTGGATGGCATCACCGACTCGATGGACCTGAGTTTGAGTAATCTCCGGGAGTTGGTGATGGACAGACAGGCAGGCCTGGCGTGCTGTGGTTCATGGGGACACAGTGTCGGACATGACTGAGCAACTGAACTGAACACCATGTTATCTTCAGATACTCTATAGTTGAAAGTTTGAAGTGGTATCTCAGGGTATATATATATTTTTTTCATGGCCAAGCTGCACAACCTGGGATGGAAGCTGGGCCCCTGCATTGGAAGTGTGGAGTCCTAACCACTGGACTGCCATGTTCTCTGAAGAAAAGTGATTAATTTTGGTAAACCCAATATGCCCATTTTTTGAACACCTTTTTGGTGTCATATTTAATAATTTCTTGCCCAACTCAAAGTCATAGACATTTACCCATTTTCTAAGTGTAATTTTACTCATACATTTAGGTGTTCAACACTTGAGTTGTTAAGTAATTTGGGGAATACCATGCTGTGTTAAATCTTTAAATTCTTAAAAACAGGATGTTTTCGTATTTGGCATTTCGTATTCTTCTGAGTCTCTCCCCAGACCACACGATTGCACTCATCTCACACGCTAGCCAAGTGATGCTCAAGATTCTCCTAGCCAGGCTTCAACAGTACGTGAACCGTGAACTTTCAGATGTTCAAGCCGGATTTAGAAAAGGCAGAGGAACCAGAGATCAAATTGCCAACATCCACTGGATCATCAATTAAGCAAGAGTTCCAGAAAAACATCTGCATTATTGACTATGCCAAAGCCTTTGACTATCAACTGTGGAAAACTCTTCAGATGGGAATACCAGACCACCCAACCTGCCTCTTGAGAAATCTGTACACAGGTCAAGAAACAAGTTAGAACTGGACATGGAACAGACTGGTTCCAAATCGGGAAAGGAATACATCAATGCTGCATATATTCACCCTTAGTTAACTTATACACAGAGTATATCGTGAGAAATGCTGGCCTGGATGAAGCATAAGATGGAACCAAGATTGAAGTATCAGTAACCTCAGTTATGAAGATGACACCACCCTTATGGAAGAAGGCAAAGAACTAGAGTCTCTTGTTGAAAATGAAAGAGGAGAGTGAAAAAGCTGGCTTAAAACTCAACATTCAGAAAACTAAGATCATAGCATTCAGTCCCATTCAGTTCAGTTGAGTTGCTCAGTCATGTCCGACTCTTTACAACCCAGTGAAGCACAGCACGCCAGGCCTCCCTGTCCATCACCAACATGTCCATCGAGTTGGTGATGCCATCCAGCCATCTCATGCTCCGTCGTCCCCTTCTCCTCCTGCCCCCAATCCCTCCCAGCACCAGGGTCTTTTCCAACGAGTTAACTCTTCACATGAGGTGGCCAAAGTATTGGAAGCCTCAGCTTCAGAATCAGCCCCATTACTTTCTGGCAAATAGATGGGGAAACAGAAACAATGAGACTATTTCTGGGGGCTCCAAAATCACTGCAGATGGTGACTGTAGTCATGAAATTAAAAGATGCTAGCTCCTTGGGAAAAAAAGCTATGATCAACTTAGGCAGCATATTAAAAAGCAGAGACATTACTCAACCAACAGAAGTCCATCTAGTCAAAGCTGTGGTTTTTCCAGCAGTCCTGTATGGATATATGAGTTGAACTATAAAGAAAGCTGCGCGCCAAAGAATTGATGCTTGTGAGCTGTGGTGGTGAAGACTCTTGGATTGCAAGGAGGTCCATCCCAAGTATTCATTGGAAGGACTGACACCGAAGCTGAAACTCCCAACACTTTGGCCTCCTGATGCGAAGAACTGACTCATCTAAAAAAGATCCTGATGCTGGGAAAGATTGAAGGTAGGAGAGAGGGAAGACAGAGGATGAGATGGTTGGATGGCATCACCGATTCTATGGACATACGTTTAAGTAGGGTCTGGGAGTTGGTGATGGACAGGGAAGCCTGGCGTGCTGCAGTCCACGGGGTTGCAGTCAGACACAACTGAGCAACTGAACTCTTTTCTTCCTCTCACTCTGACCTCAAGTATGTCTGGAACTTTTTAAAATCTGGCTGGGTTGGGTCTCCACTGTGGCACAGGTATGAGCTTCTCCTGTTGCTGCACACGGGTGCTACAGCTCACAGGTAGTCGCTCATATGGAATCAATACATTCCCTGCACTGGAAGATGGACTAAGACCCTGGGTCACCGGGCAAGTCTCCCAATCCATTTTAACATCAAAGATGCAAGGTGTGCAAATTACATGCCTCATACACAATTTGTTCAATACCTCGCTGACTTGTTCTAAACTTGAGCTCCCCCTCACTTCCCTACATACACACTTAAAAATAGCAACTTATCAGTACACCTTGCAAGGCAGGGATTCTTATTGAACCTTTTACAGCATGAGGTTAAACAACTTGTCAAATACAATAGCATATTAAAAAGCAGACACTTCACAAAGGTTCAGTCAAAGCTGTTTTTCCAGTAGTCATATATGAATGTGAGTTGAACCGTGCTGATGAACTGATTCTTTCAAACTGTGGTGCTGTAGACTCTTGAGTCTCTTGGACAGCAAGATTTAACCAGTCAATCCTAAAGGAAATAAATCCTGAATATTCATTGAAAGGACTGATGCTGAAGCTCTAATACTGTGGCCACCTGATATGAAGAGCCAACTCACTGGGAAAGACCCTGATGCTAGGAAGCTAAAAGGGTAGAGGGGGGCAAGAAAATGAGACGGTTGGATGGCATCAACATGAGTTTTTTTTAAGCAAACTTCAGGAAACAGTGAAGGACAGAGAAGCCTGGTGTGCTGCAGCCCATGGGTTGCAGAGTTGGGACATCACTTAACTGAATATGTAACTTGTCAAAAGAAGTTAAAAATTATTGTTGAATATATACCTCATTAATTTGGTATGAAAGAGTCCTTTAACAGCTTGTCAAATTGTAATGAGGTTCAAGAATGAAGGGGATAAGCAGACTTTATAGTAAATTACAGCAGTATTTCCCTTACACTTATAGGTAATCTGAGAATTTGCCCATTACACTGTATATAAAATTCAACTCTATTTTACAGAAATGGCTACTCAGGACAACCAAAATATTTGGCAACACGCAATTCAGTCTGTGAGTGAAATAACACCCAATTATTCATAACCATAATTTGGTAATTTTTGTAATACACAAGTGTTATACAAAATTCTATTTAACAATTGCTTTGATGTTTAGTCACTAAGTCACATTAGAATCTTTTGTGACTGCTATCTCATGGACTATATAGCACACCAAGGTCCTGTCTTTCCACCATCTTCTGTAGCTTGCTCAAATTCATGTCCATCTAAATCAGTGATGCTATCTCATCCTATGCCACCTCTGTAGCAAGTAACAATTGCCAATCACATGGTAACTCCAAGACTAAAACTTATGAAGACTGAAGGCAATTTTTTCTTTTTAAGGCCACACCAGGCAGCCTATGAGATCTTAATTCCCCCATCAGGGCTCAAACCTGTGCCCCCTACGTTGGTCCACTGGACAGCCAGAGAAATCCCTAAAGGCCATTTTTAAGATACTGACAGCTAAACCCGTGAATAAATAAGGCCATCAGGTTGATTAGTTATTAAGAGGTGGGGGGGGGGGGGGGAAGGAGGCTGAAGCAGCTCTGCCAAAAAGGCCTCAAGAAATAGAAGTCCTGAATTATGCAATTTGTTTTAAACTTATAATATGAAATGACTTCTTCAATGCCACCGAGAAATAAGTTGCTGACACTTATGGAAAATTCTACAAAATAGAAGAATCCTACTTAAAAACAAAATCAAAACAAAATCCCATCTTAAAACATTTTTATTCAACAGGTTGATTCCTCTCTTTGCTCTTTTCCTCACTGGTTTTCAGGACACAGTTCACGTGATCCTGCCAATTAAAAGGAAACAATTATTCCAAAAATCATAATTAGGTATCAAGGTCTCAAATATTTATCAGCAACAATCAAGTAAACGTTAATCAAAGAATGTGGTAGCAGAAGTATTTCATTATCTTTAGATAAGTAAGGGTTAAACAGCACAAATAATTCCAGACTCACCTAGCAAGTTTATTAAATTTTATTTCCATCTTCTACAAGAACTTTTAGTTACAACCAAACTCTTAAAAGGAAGATCTCTTCAAGACACTCCCATTAACTGGCACCCTCTGGTGGCTCGGGCACTGAAGAATCCACCCCCAATGCAGGAGACCCAAGTTTGATCCCTGGGTCAGGAAGATCTCCTGCAGAAGGCAATAGCAACCCACTCCAGTATTCCTGGCCTGAGAAATCCCATGGACAAAGGAGCCTGGTGGGCTACAGTCCATGGGGTTGCAAAGAATCAGACACAACTGAGCAACTAATACTTTTCAAAGGTTTAAGACATAGCTCTCAATTCTCCCATTTCCGCTTAAAATTCAACTGAATTAAAATAAAATTCAACTGATTATGATAGCCCTTTATACCTATGTGATACCATGAACAAATGCAATTTTTATTACATGAGACAGGTAAGCTACTGTCTACAGACCATTTTGTAAAAAAAGCTTTATTGGAACACAGTCAGTCATTGTCCATTTGTCTATATAATGTCTATGACTGCTTTTTAGCCAGAAAAGCAGAGTTGAATTGCCCTTTAAAATTGCCAACCCTCTAGGATTTTGTTTTCCATTTATTCTATCAGTGACTCCACCATTTAACTATCTGGATGAAAAATAGAACTTCAAATCTTCTGCATCTTCCTCTGCATTGTTGTATGGATGCAAAGATAAATATAGCTATATATATTTTTATTAAAAACTTAAGCACCTGTCTTTCCTGAGATTTTAGCCAAACAAGACTAAAGTTAAGACCTACCACACCTCAGAAGACTTGAAAAAAAAAAAAATTAAATATTTAAGTAAATGTTATAAAACATACTTGCTACAAAAAAGTTTTAACATAGAAGAAATTAAAATGATATCCACATAAGTAGTTATCTTACACCACCCAAGATTCCTTCTGAAGACAATTTTTAAGATGTTTTTCGATGTGGACCATTTTTAAAGTCTTTATTGAATCTGTTACAAAACTGCTTCTGTTCTATGCTTTAGTTTTTTAGCCCCAAGGCATGTGGGATCTTAACTCCCTGCCAGGGATTGAACCCTCACCACCTGCATTGGAAAGTCTTAACCACTGGACTGACAGGGAAGTCCCTGAGGACAGTTTAGAGTTAAGAATCTCAACTAACCTCGATACTGCATCAGTGTAACAAGTTGTGGCTTTCCTTCTTGATCAGCTCATGCTGTGTGACATCTTGACAACTTATATCCACCTATCATTAAAATAAAACTTTGTTATGATAACGTATTTGGCATATCTTAAACATTTTTGAACTGATTTTTAACATGTACACCTTATTCTGACATCAATAGGTATATATATTTTAGCATAGGTTTGGATTTCAATAGTGGTTTGGTTTTTTTTTTTGGCTATGGGCTTCTCTTGTGGCTCAGACAGTAAAAAGAATCCACCTGCAAAGGAGAAGACCTGAGCTCGATCCCTAGGTTGGGAAAATGTCCTAGAGAAGGAAACGGCTACCCACTTCAGTACTCTTGCCTGGATAATTCCAGGGACAAAGGAGCCTGGCAGACTGCTGTCCATGGGTTGCAAAGACTTGGACACAACTAAGCAACTTTCACTTTCATTGTTACTGTTTAGGTAAAACATAGTATTGTAGTATGTATCCACTGGAAAAAATCTGCATCATTTAGTGAACCCCTAAAGCACAAACCCATGTTGTTCAAGGGTCAGATGTACTTAAGGAATTCTCCCTACCAGTAATGAAACAATTGTTATTCACAATTTATAATGTAAAAGGAATCTCAAGGAGATTTTTTAATTCGTCTGAAGTTGATTTTAGAGTACCATAAAATACAGCATTTCTCCATAAATTCAAGCCTTTTCTGATCTAACACCATCTTTTTCTTCTATTGTTTAACATTTTTGTAATAAATATTCCCAGCTGTTTCTCTTTCCAACTCATACACACCCACACACATCTATTTAAAAAAAAACAAAAATACAGGGGTATGAAGAGGTCAACATCTTAAAAATCAAATAGCTTTCACCCCACACAGTTAAATCATTTAACCATTAAATGGAAACCAAACCCCCAAATCCTTAATAGGCAGCTTACTTCAAGTGAATGAGCACTCCAGTTATCAGCCAACATCAATCATTCTTACCTAAAGAATAATAGGAAATAGTTAATATAAAAGACAAGGGCATGAAGATTTGAAATGCTAGTTAATTTCAAAATTTAAAGAGTAAAATTCCAGAAACAAAGATTGGGGGCAAGTTACAGCATAAAAAATAGGAAGAAACTTCATGGGGGGGGTGGGGGTGGAATCTAAAATCATTCTGAAGTAGCAGTAGACACCTGAATTAGAATGAGAACTGTATCTTCTTTGTATTTACAAAAGCCTAACTGCATTTTCACCAGTCTGAGCACAATGAAGTTTGACTGCAACCCAAAATATACTATCCCTTATGTGAAGGTATGTGACAACGTTTACCTTACCAAATGAGTTTTAACATCGGCTCTTTTCATAGAAAAGCACATACCCTGCTCCCCACCAAGTATGTCTTCCATTCTCAGGTGGACTGACCACCTTCAGCAGGAATCCTCCAAGAGTGCCCTCCCCGTTCCACAGTACACAACAATGCAGTTGTTATCCTGCAATCCTATATATTTGCCTCATTCTTTCCCTCTTAAGTCCTCACTGAGTTTTAAGTTATGGCAGGGAAGCTATGCCTTATCAGGACAGCAAGGAACCTGAGTTTTTCTGAGGGAGAAGACATTCACCTTCACTATATATGCCTGGCAGAGCCACAGTGCACAAAAACCAGAAAGATCAGCCTTAATCCAAATTCCAGGTTTTTCTTCCTCCCTGATTATCAGAGACTGCCAAGGGTATATGAAATAGTTCCCTGTTGCACATGTACCATCCATAAGGGATACTATATCGTTTTGCATTCTTCCTCCATTCTTCAGATTATCCTATTCTGCATCCAGCCCCCCTTTCACCCTCTGAATAAAATCTTTTCAGCACTGGTGTTCAAAAGCAACATTTATGTTTGATGGTTTACCAACAACTGTGTGATTTCCACAGTTGAGTCTTAGAAATTGCCAATCATTATCTAGCAGCAATGACAGATGATTAGGAGCAGCCAAATCCTCTGAATTCTTTCCCTAACAGGCAGCCATTTGAGAACTGCACTAGCTGACAGAGCACTGAAACGTTATCAGCTAAAGCCCAAACCAAATAAAGGCCCAGAACAAACATCCCAGCTCTCTAAAACCTATCCAAAATCATTACTGTTAAAGCAGTAAATGCAGGACTGTGGATCATGTCACTGCAGCTGACAATGATTAACAATAAGAAACATGCAACCCCCATTAAGGTTAAAAGTCCAAAACTAGTCACACGCATCTCTTTATCGGGAAAAATGAGACTATTATGCATTCTTTGTAGGTTTTGCAACCTTATATGAAGAGCACCCATTGCATTTCTTTCATCTTTCATAAAGCACCGGTATCTATTCCCAAGGGCCTAACAGTACGAAAATGCATTCTGGCATCACACCTCTGAACTTGCGACCACTGTCATTAAAAACAATTTTTGTTTGTAATAAGAAAAGACTATGAAATACAATGCAAGCACCTGGGATATAGTTACTATTGAAACCCGTTTATCCCATTTTGACTGATTTTTAAAAAGACCCTCTGCACTAAAATTCACAAATTACAGCTACATACAAATCAAAACTAGTAAGAATCATCTTAAGTCACAGGTTTCTCATTTAAAGTGCAAAAGCCTGTTCATCTTGAAATAAGCAGAATGAAGCAAAATTACCCCCCAACCCAATGATGTCCATATATCAAGTACATTCTCTCAAAAGTGCTATTGACTGTTAAGAAATAAACCTGATCTTTTATTTCTAAACAATCACTGAGCCACGGGAGCCAAGTGTTGGCTACCAACTGCATGGATTATGCCATAGGAAAACCCCGTCAGAATTGCATGCCAATTTCATGACAGTGTTGTCACTAACACTGAGCATTATGTTGGATGTACATTGTATTACTGATACAGAGCTAAACTAGTCACCATTTGTTCTTTCATCTAGCAGAAGTCAAGTCATTTGGTTGAATGGACTACATATTAAAATTACAAGTCTGTCCCCACCATGTGAACTGCTTGCCAAAGAGCAAGCCATTTTTCTTGCTACAAAAAGAAATTCTCATAATTGTGAAGAGTTTTGCCAACATTTATGTGAAGTAAGCCAAACTTTCCAGTTACAGAGCAGAAAACATTATACATGAAAGCTATTTCTCATGCATGCTAGCTAAAAGTCAGTTCATAGACCAATGTTCAGTTGAATTGAGGTCTGGAACAACTGTCGATGCAAATCTTAAATCCTGAACAACAAAGAGGGTGCTTTTGAAGACTTATTTTGGTAATCAAACAGTTTGGACTGCAACATCTCATCCCTAAAAAGCTAAGGGAACCAAATTCAAAAAGCTACCCTGAACATTTGCAGTTATCCTACAGAATACGACGAAGTCTTACAATTGGGAAATGATTCCCAACATGTATTCAATAGGCAAGTCAACATGCCACACCATCTTCCCCCAGGTTTAGAGTATAGACATATTTAGACAAATCACAGAACTTGAACTATTCATGTTAGAATCCCATCTATGCCCCCAGTTAGTAACAAAGCTGTTCCCATGGAGCCCATTTAAAAAATCTTCAAATCACATTGCCAAATTGTACTTTTAGTTTTAATTCACTCAACCCTGTGGAGTAATAGCCAAGATTACACTCTGAAATTGATATTGCTGACCTGTGGGGAGGTCAGTTTGCTGTAACAGAAACTAATTGTCACATGCTATATACAGTCTATGTCAAGATGCTAAAAGTACTCTACTTTCCAAATATGGTATGGTCCCCTCTCCCCCACACCACTGATGTGTTTGTTATCTTCAGTTACGATGCAACTAAAAACCACACAACTGAATCAGATACATACCAAATACTCAAGTTTGCACTTTTTATCTGAGAACTGCAACAGCACTGAATTCTGCCTGACAAATTACAGCTCTAAACCCAAACCCACACAGTTTTGATATAAGCTAGCTTTATCATACACGTGTTAGGTACTGCACTGTAATTTCATTGTCAGAGGTATGATGTCAGAATGCCCACGGAATAAAAGTACATAGCAAGTCACCAAGTTAGATTATATTGCTTGTTACCTACCTGTATGCAGTCGGCAATGAGAATCTCGGAGCAAGCAGGAATACTACATCCGGGTCCTAATGTCCATTGCCATTTGCGGTACTACGTTCCTCACAGTTACGCACTGCAGAAATGCTGGCTAAATGCAGTTATGTAGCAGGCCACTACTTTAATAGTGCACAATTGCAGTCCAAGAACACCAGAGAATATTCCGCCACAAACGTAGTGGCTTGCCCAAGAAAAGCCAAGTATCTAAATTTTTATCTGCCATGATATGCCACTTACAAAAATTGCACAGGCGTAACATTACAATTTCCCAAATTATTGTCTATTTATATTAGTGATATAATACATCTAATAAAGAGTGGTGGGGTTTACAGTACTTCTTAGAAGTTTAATTAGTGTTTTAAGCGAAGAGGATTATGGTTTCACTAAACATGAGCCAATGGGTTAAGTTTCTAAAGTACCTACTAAATACACTGGGATCTCGTAGAGAATGCAGTTTTTAAAGATAAGGAGTAATAAGAGGAGCAGTTAGTTTTAAAACAATCAAGTGTTCCTCTTAAAATTATGAGAGAAAGTGGAGAAGAGGAAATGGGGGCAGGTGCTTTCTTTAAATGAGAAGAATGGCCAAAATACCTCTCAACTACTACCTTCCCTTTCCCACCCCAAGTTTCGTAAATCAGCTTTTAGGAATCTACTTTTTAAGATGATTTAAATTCACATTAGGCTATCATATACATTGCAAGACTTGTTGAAAGTCTGAGTAGCTTACAACCCTTGATACACTGCTATTTCAGTGATAAAAGTCAAAACGTAGTTAAAACTAAGCAACATTACTTGCTAAACAATGTTTAGCAATTCTACACAATAAGGCTATCAAAACCACAACTTTCAGGAGATAATCCATTAGCATCCTTCACCACTCTTCAAAGGTACAGTACTACGAAAAGCTTATTTTAGGGGTCTGTGCCAGCATCCCTTACAAAGAAAGGCATGTAATCTGAAAAATAAACTGAAACATTAATTTTATAGGCAGATTTTCCCATTTCCCCACCAGCCCCCACCCACACATTCAAGTTCACCCTCTGTGGGTGTCCCATGAACACCCCTTATTTTCTTATCATTAACGGGAGTCCCTACCATACAATTCAAATTGTAATGGACTCCTTTCAAATCAAGACCCTTGTTTCCAGTACAGAAAATCTCATACATTATCACCAATTAATGACTTGGGACAAAACTTCCTATGATATAATTATGATAGAACTACTCATTTCCAAGTGTCTTGGTGAACAGAAATAATGAACATTTTCTAATGAGATTCTCTCCCTTAATTACCACACCAGGTACCTGTCAGTCACACAACCAGAATTTGGTGGCATGCCTTTATACTCCACTAGTATTTATTAACAGGTTCCCTATGCACAGGGCTGAGCGGTTTCAACTATAGGTTTCCCTTTGTACTCAGGCACAATACTAAACTTACTTCAGCATTTAAACAAAGACTTGATTTAGAATTTTACTTTTGCCAATTAACACTAAGAGGTGAAAAGGAGGAAGACATTCCACAGTAAGAGTTCTATAATGTACAAATTTGAATGGAAACATAGCGAAAATCAAAGCCAAACCATTCAATTACTTTTCCTACTTTTAGGAAATTGTTCCTCTGCTTATATATACACTGGGAAAGCAGGTGTTCCCAATGTACTAACAGACACCAGTAACAAACTATTTCATTAGTAAGTCAAAATGTCTCTGATGGAAGGAGAGTCAATGAAGTTGACGTTAAACTGACAACACCATCGAAACACTCCAAAAGCTTTATGGTGGGAGAAAGGAACATCTGCACTGTGTAGCACGAGCAACTCTCTCCAGATTTTGTGCCACATCAAAAGGAAACTATGAAAAACAAAAATGTTTCGTAACAATGGTTCTCTGCAACCCTATGTTATTAACAGTCACTACAAGCTCTTAGAAAACAGAATAGGCTTTCTCCATAGTCCTACAGATTTTGCCCAATAGAAGTAGCACAAGGAGATGTAAAAGAGTACAAGTATATACACTTCTAACCTACTTCATGATTAACTATACCTCTTATTTTTTAATTGAATTATTCACACTAAACTCCACCTTTATAAATCACTTAAAAGTAATACATGAAAAGGCTTCATGTTTAACAATCTTTAATTCAAATGTGAAAGTTCAATACAAGCCGTTTGTAGGGCTTGGGACTCGTTTTTTAAAAAACAAGAATGGAGGAATGCAACAAAATGATCTTTCCACTTTTTCTTCAGAAACTTTCAAGGAAAGAATAGATCATAGGGCCATAAAAGATCCATTTAAGTCATACCCACTTTCTCCCCCTATCAATAGTCTTACACCCATTCCATAATCTTGATACACATTCCTGAATGAAGATTTACAGTTCAGCTTTGCTTACATAGCCATTTAAAAATACTTAGCACCAGCTTGCTTCCTTGCCAAACAAATCAAATCATGAAACTACTTCAATAAGCATTTCTTCTTTTTAAAACAAGGGGGTACTTATAAGTAGAAAGCAATACTTAGCCTACAAATAACATTTCCCAGAAATGGCATATGCCATTCAAAGGCCTAGACACTCTTATGCTTTCCAAGTGGAATACCTAGCCTAATGTGCATAGAAGCATGAATGGCAAAGTTGAAGATCAATATCATAACTATTTTTTCTATTTATTTGAAGCACAGTAAAAAAAAAATTGGTACACTTTGGAAATTCAGTGGCACAGGTACACTGCCATAACTTGAGGGACATTATACAGTTTAAAAAAAAAAAAAGGAAAAAAAAGAAAAGGAAAAAAAAAAAATTCCCCTGTTGCAAACACTGCATTACATAATTTTACCTGCCCCAACAGACCATTTACAAATATTAGGTCAATAAACTGCTAACATCCATAAAAAGGTTGCTTTCTTACTAAAATGCAAGAATTTAAAAGATTGGTATCTAAACAAGAAAAGACAAAAACAAACTGGAATGAAAGCCTAGATATCACATCTAAAATCGGGGTTTTTTGTTTGGGCCTTCATACTCTTCTCTCCCTCTACCATATCCTGCTGGAGTTCCAGGCCCCATTCCTCTAGGACCCTGTCCACCCACAGGTCCCGCACCTCCCTGCCCAAAGCGCTCAGTACGCTATTGGAACAGTAATCAACAGTTCATTATATGTAGTTGATGTCCATGTGTGTTAAGTAAATATTTTAGAAGGTTCCGTAGTCAACGTTCGTCGATACAATCACCAATGAGTCGATCCACAGGCACCGGGAACATAGAAAGGAAAAAAGGGTAATTTGAAAATTAGTTTACGGTAACACATGCCTTGTGGTATGTTCCCACTTGAGCCATTCTCATACACCTGTTTCAAAGAACAGATCTTCCCTGTAGTGCTAAGAAATTTAAGAATTAGTGCAGATGTGAAAACCCATTCCAAAATGAGTTTAAAGAAATTTCACATCAGATTAACCCACTGAAAAGCTTACAAACTTCTTGCTTTCAAGGTCTGAACAGGAAATTTAATTTCCAAGTAAGCCTAACAAGCCCAACCAGACAGATTCAATTCACTCAATGAAGTGACAAAGACCTACTCACCAGTTAGTGGTATGTGCTGCATAAGAAACCTTGTGCTTTTCAAGATCTTAAGACACATCTGCTAAGTTGCAGAAATCTTAAAAGGTTCAAAGTTTTTAATAAAATGCTACCAGACTACAAAAAGAAAAAGAATAGAAGACTAATAGGTTTAGTCACTTAACCGGCACAGTAATTTTGATTTAAAAGTGTTGCCATATTCTCTCCAAGTATATCACCTTCACAGCCATCACTACATAAAACCAGAGGAATTATGTTCACAGTACTGTTCTTTATAGTTGCAAATTAACTGAACATACAGCCCACCCTCGTAACAGCCCAACTTTTCATTTTCCCTTATGTCTGTGAAAAGTCCCAACAGTTATGATTCCGTGTTTCGGGTGTCTCCCAAACAGCATTAACACCAAGCTTAAGTGACTGCAATAAAGCAGGCCTTTATTCCATCTAGTTTTAGGTTAATTCTAGACCTAGAAACCTGTGATCCCGAACAGAGTAACCCTACAGATATGCAAGCACAGCAGCCTGAACCATCTTGCAAATTCATATAAAGCAGACCAATTATTAAGAATATTGCTCAAAACACAAAACAAAACCCCAAAACAGAACAAAAATCCAACAAAACCCCCCAGAAATTAAAAAAGGCATCAGGATTTAAAACTGTTATTATAAATAATTTCAACATGCTTCCTACAAAATACTATGGGGCTACTTAAGACTAAATCCTAATCCTTCAAACTATTTCAAAATCCTAACAATTTTAGGTTTTCAGCGCATTGTATTATCTCTAAAAGGTGAAAAGGAAATTTGGGGGTTTGTTACCACATCATCTTAGAATCCAGGAGCTACATGTCACAAGGACTGTAGATCTGAACTGTGGGAACATCGTGTCAAATTAGTTACAAATTTGATATATAACCTACATCTGACTATTAGGAAGCATATAAACCAAAACATAACCCACATTATTTTTAAAATTCATTTTGAAGCTATCAGCGCTACATTTAACCCTCCAACTACTTATGATTCTAATCTTCAAAGCCTTAAGTAGATGAGGCCCCATTCTAAATCCTTGTTATTTGCACAATGAATCTAGTGAGCTATATGCTGCAGCTTCTCTCCCTTTGCCAAAAGACTGTGGATGAACTAATTAGATTCAAGTCAGTTGTGACAAAGCACTTTTCTCCAAACCCACCTCCTACAGCCAATTCACTTCTTTAAGGACTGTAAAATCCCGATATCACCATTCAGACCAATTCTCTTGGTTGTTCTAAAGGATCCTGACAGGCTATCTGTACAGCTAAAATATGACCCCATCAAGAAGGTTCAGATCAAATGCACACAACTAGTACGCTAAAAAATAACACTGACTTTTGCTATTCTGTAGCAAAAGAGAGATGTCCGTTTATTTTAGAAAGTACACCTAAAGACAGGCCCAACAGGAGGGAAACGACGAGTCCGAAGACTAAACAATTCCCTTTTCATGGATAAAGCCACACCAAATGTAGGTCAAAGTCCTACACATTGCTAAAACATGCCTAAAGCTACAAGCTACAAACAAGTCTGATTCACACTTATGGCAAATACCAGCTTAATGAATGACAGCTTGCCATTTGATTACTCTCACTTGGATGTAGAATAATCAGTATCTAACATTTAGAATTTGGATTTGCCATGAGCTATTGTGCAGAAGTACACAAGCAATATAATGGAAAGCACCTAAGTCTACTTATTGCCAAAGATAACTCCCAACATACTACTAACAGTATTGACTTTTTGTTGGCAACCTTATCAGGTGAGGTTACCACATTGAGTTCTTCTATGTTGCCAAGGTATTCATCAATATTACGGATTTACACGATAGGGGAACTAAAAGAAGTCCAGTCACCTACTTAAAAAACAAAAACAAAAAAAACACACACACGTAAGTTGTGAGAATGAGAACTTCCTTTTGCACTATGTCCCACAAGATACATTACCATGTCGCTTCCCATCATGGAACCACTCATTGTTGCCGGTGGGACTCCAGGATTAGCTTCATAACCTATGCCACCACCACCACCTAGAGGTGGAAATTTCTGGCCTCCTGAGCCATAGGGATCTAGGAAACAAAAATGCTGGTTACCACTCAAATCAAAATACTGCCCTTCATTAGTATTACTAATTTAATTTTCATTCTTACCTCCCATGTTCATTGCTCCTCCACCACCCATTCTCATGTCTCTTTCTCTCTGAAATTAAAAAAAAAATCCTTTACTACTCTTGTACTAAACCCATACCAAGCATTCTTAACTACCAAATTTCCAAAGCTTAACAAAAATTGTTTTCAACTTAAAGAAAGAAACCCAATTAGGCAATTTTAAAAAGACGCCAAAAAACCTAGAGCAAGCTTCTTCCTAACCAATGAAATCTTTTGGCCCACCCAAGAAGGCAAAACTCAAGGCACATCAATCATAAACACTTGGGTTAAAAAGGAAAAAAAAAAAAAAAAAAAGGCAGAACAGCTACCATGTGGAAAGTCATATTTAACTGAATAAAACTGCACCCTAGATATCCAAATTCTGTAGAAAACTCCGATTACACTGCAAAAGTTTACTTACTGGATCCATATAGCCCATCCGACTATAACTTTCCTCTCTTTGGCGTCTCATCTGTTCTTCCATCTCACGTTGACGAATCATCATCTCTTCTTCCCTCCTACGTCGTTCTTCCTCTTGCCTGGAAATATTCATCAAGTATGAAAACAAAAGTTTTTTATGCACATTAAAAAAATTCAACTTGAAGCAAACTAGTAGTTTATTTAAGAGAATTACAGCAAATGGAAGGTTGGGACAGCGACTTAACAAAAAAAAGCCCTAAATGTATTCCAACAAAGTAAATGAGCCATATAACAGAAATCTCTATTTCACAATTTAAGCATTAAACCAACACTGACATAGTATTTAACATCTCTGTACCTCAACCGACTCACCTGCAAAATTTAGGTACACTTAACACTTAAAGGTTTAACAAAATTGTACCTCAATTGCATCTCTTTACGTTTCTGCATTTCTTGATTGTGCAGTTCTTCCATGCGTCTTAATTCTTCCTGGCGTCTCATTAGATCTGAACATTGGAAAATTCTGTTATAGATTCACATTAACAAATTCCAGTAAGCTCAAAAGGCAAATGATCCTACTGGCAAAATTCAGAAGGTATTTTACCTTGACGCAAAAGATTTGCCTGATGCTCATGATAGGCATCTTCCATTTCACTTTCCAATTTGTCTTTTGCATCTTTCATGTTTTTTTCAACTTGTTCCCGCTGCTGTTTTTCCATTTCATCAAGGGACTTCCACCGCTGAGAATACTCATACTCAAATGTCCCATGCTGGGCAAAACGAGGAGGGGTTTCTCTCTCCCTGACAATATTTAAATATGAACCAATTTATGGATGCACACAAGAAATATATGTATCTGATGTCCCCTAAAAAACACTGGTCCTTCCACTGGCTTCTCACTTCTAAGAAACACTGGAAGGCAAAAATTACCTTGATTCTTAGTAGTCTTTACATTCCAGGATGATACTAGACAGTAACATGGGCAATGAAGATCAATCCTACCTTTCTCACTGTCCTAAGCCCACTTCCCAAGCCAGTTTCAATTCAAAGAATATTTTTCCAACTCTGAAAAACCAGATATCTACAACACATCTTAACAACTGTTAAGAACAAAACAAGACTGCATATGAAATGTACCTACCACAGAAAGAAACACTAGGTATTTGAATGACTGCTTCAAAACCTCTAGCTTTCTAAACCTGAAGTTTTCATTAACCATATCTAAGATTTTTGTACATTTTAAACAAAACTGAAAAATTATCAAGTTTTCCGAACTTATGGTTGCTGAAGGGGAAAGGATAGTTAGAGCTGGGTAAGACATGCACACATTCCTATTAGTTAAAATAGATAACCAACAAGAACCTACTGTACAGCACAGAGAACTTTGCTCAATGCTATACGGCAAACAGGATGGGAGGGGAGTTTGGGGGAGAATGAATACATCTGCATGTATGGCTGAGTCCATGTGCCATTCACCTGGAACTATTGAACACTGTCAATCTGCTATACCCCAAAACAAAATTGAAAGTTTAAAACAAAAAAAAATGAACAAGTTCTCCTTTGTACTTTTAAGAAATTGTTCTTACTTTTGATACATTGGATTCTTCTGGGCAAGTTTTTCAGGAAGACCGTCTTCATCATCTAACTGTTCAAGTGGTTCCACAATGACTGGACGAGGAGTTCTAGCAACAAAAATGGTTTCATCTTAATTTCGTTCCAGCTTTATTGCAATTTCTTCGAAATGTTAATAAAATAAGAGTTACTAAGATAAACATAAAAACTTACGTTGTCAGTAAGAAAACACCTTCACTGCATCTTTCAAATGCTTTTCTTGCTGCTGGTTTGGAAGCAAATTCAACAATGCCTTTCCCTGTAGATCTTCCACGATCATCCACTATTACAACAGCCCTTTCAATAGGACCAAACTGGCTAAAGGCTTCTTCCAACAGTTCATTGGAAACATAAGGTGAAAGATTTCGAACAGAAAGGGCAGCAGCATGTGTGGCAAATCGAACCCGAAGCTGTCTACCTCTCATGGGTGTATCATCAAGTTCAGCTTTAGCTATTTCGGCCAACGCTCTAGATTCCTGCAACCATCAAGATATACACTCAAAGTTAATGACCTCAAAACTGGCTAATGCCCACCCTAAAATTGCCGCAAGTCTAACCCCACAATCCTATTCTTCTGCCAGCTCAGTTCAACTTATCTCCAAGAAGTCTTCCCTGACGTTTACCCACACAATCCCCCGTTTTAAATATTATGCACTACACAGCAGCTACAACTTTTCTGTGAGAGATGAAAACTTTATAAAACTGTTGGTTCAAAAAACACTATGTAGTAGTAAAAACAGAAGTCCACCAGAAAAACACAAAAACCAAACTCACAAGCTTAATAAATCCAAATCCTTTGCCTTTGTTTATAAAAACTTCTCCAGGTTCTCCGTATTTAGCAAAAAGTCTTTTGAATTCATCCTCCGTGATGTCTGCAGGTAGATTACCAACAAACAACCGACAACGCTGAGTGTAAGTTTTCTCTCCAGGCCTCCTCAGGAGTGACAAGTTGGCTTTAAACCCCTGGTATAAAAAAAAGGCGACTTTCAAATACAAGGTACCTCTGCAAGTAGGAAAAAGCAACAGTCTTTTCCCCAAACTGAATATGTTACCAATCCAATCGGGTTGCTCTTCTGTTGCATTTAAAGATCGTATTACATGCCTAACCGAACTTCCAAAATAATCACTCATAACATTAAAGAGCCTAAACCATCAGAATACTCTTGAGACGACAAGTCTCTCCAGAGAGTAGGTTCTGTATCAGGAACCTCGTCAACCGTTTGTACCTAACGTCCCTGACAGCATCAAAACTACAGTGGACAAAAATTAAAAGGGTGGAAGGGTATTATTAAAGCGACTAAAACTGTTGTCAACGACGAAACCTGTGGCTACGCGTTAGGACAAAAAATCGCCCGATCTCGTCAATCCCAAATTTCACGCTGTATTCTTTACTCTGGACCCCAGAATCCGTTAGCTTTAACAGGGCCCATCAAACTTTCCTCAAGCCCCCCTCTGCCAGCCCGGAGGCCTCCCCAGGGATGCGGCTTGCGGACCCGCGCCGTCCGCCCCTCAATCCCGCAGCCCCGCCCACCCACTCCCGCCTCCCGCGCGCAAGCGCCCTTTCCGGTCTCCGACAAAATGGAGGGTGGGGAGGGGGACCGCCGCCATCTTAGGAAAACCGACGCGTAGCTCAGGTTGATACTCACCTCAGAGTCCGAAATCTTCTCCTCGCTGCGGCCGCCGGGCCCTCCGGGCGGCGGCCCTTGGTGGTGCTGCTGGTGGTAGGGCGGATGGTGTTGCCGGCCCCCGCGGGGCTCCCCGCCACCTCGGTGCGGTGGCTTAGGGTGGCCGCCAGGAGTAGTTAGGCCCGGGCCGCCGCCAGGCTTCGGCCCGCCTGGCATTTTGCCGCCCTTGGGGCCGCCGGGTCCCGGGCCCTGCTTAGGCCCGGGCACCGGGCCCCCTGCAGGTGGTGGAGGCGGCGGGCCCCCAGCCTGAGGGGGGGTGCTGGGCACCCCACTGCTCGGCGGAGCCGGTGGAGGCGCACCTGGGGGCGCCGAGGTGACAGCGGGCGGCGGGGTCGGGGTAGGGCCTGGCCCCGTGGGGGCCCCCGAGGTCGGGGGTGTGGCGGGCGGCGCCGAGCCGGTGGCTGGAGGGGCGCTGCCTACTCCGGGAGCCGAACCGGGTCCTTGAGGAACAACAGACTTAGATGAGTCCTGTGGCGGCGGCGGCGGCTGCTGGTGCGGCGGCTGCTGATGGGGCGGCTGGTGCGGCGGGGGCTGAAGCGGCGGCGGCTGCTGCGGTGGCGGCTGCTGCGGCGGTGGCTGCTGCTGTTGCTGGTGCGGAGGCGGTGGCGGGATCTGAGGCTTGGGGCCACCTTGGCCCGGCACGGGCCCCATGGGTCCGCGATTCTGATTGAGGCCCATGCCGGGCGGCGGGGAGCGGAAGTCGTGGAGGCCGCCGCGGCCGCCTCCTCCTCCGCGTCGGTGGAAGCCACCACCGCCACCGCCCCGGCTTCGGAACCGGTCCCGAGACATGTCTGTGATCAAGGGGCGGTCGAGGCAAAAGCGGAGAAGACGTTCAGGGAACGTGGATGCCACCTTGCTTCGCACAAGATGGCGGATGACACAGGCGGCGCGCCGCCTTTGTCCTCTTCTTATATAGGGCGGCTGGCATGGCCCCGCCTACTTCTCGATATGTAGCTCCAATAGCCAATTGCAAGTACTGTACTTGGTGACGCTAGGTTACGAAGATCTCATCTCTCCTATTGGCTCTCAATGAGAGGCGGGAGGAATGGAGTGGTTGAAGATTGCAGTCGGCCAATGAGCAGAAAAGGAGTTGTCTGTAGGCCACCGTGATTTGCTGGGAGTTATTTGAAAGGGTTCGCCAGAGCAATTTTCCCGTGAAAGCAAATAGCCAGGGCCCTATCAGCTCCTGGGGAGAGATGTTAGAAGACCCTTTTCTTTCTTGATTGCCCTTATGAGCAGCCTACTGGTATCTTTCCCCAGAAAGAACAGTAGTCTCCAGTTCAAAAGCATAAATTAGCTTTGTGCTGGGCCAATGGAATTAAAGAAAATTTTACAGATTTCGTAGCATTTACTGATTTGATTTTGGAACCTCATTGGAGTATTGGTTCTAGCAGTATAAATGTCTCAATAGGCTTAAGTGAGTGTTCTCTTTACTCAAAAAGGCCTTGATTTTGTGGTATATATATAGACTATTTACAAACACAAAACACAGAAGGAATTAAACATTTTTCTTAATTCTACCACAAAACACTTGATGAGCAGATAAGATATAAAATTACCATATAAAATATATATATGAAATCAACCAATGGACAACCTTCTTATTTCGAAGTGCATGAGCCATTTCCCTTAATACCTCTCCTAATTAGTGTCATCTAGAGACCATCCTAAAGGAGATCAGTCCTGGGTGTTCATTGGAGGGACTGATGTTGAAGCTGAAATTCCAATACTTTGGCCACTTGATGAGAAGAGCTGACTCATTTGAAAAGACCATGATGCTGGGAAAGATTGAGGGCAGGAGGAGAAGGGGACGACAGAGGATGAGATGGCTGGATGGCATCACCGACTTGATGGACATGGGTTTGGGTGGACTCCAGGAGTTGGTGATGGACTGGGAGGCCTGGCGTGCTGCAGTTCATGGGGTCGCAAAGAGTCGTACACGACTGAACGACTGAACTGAACTGCAGAGACCTTTGGGTGGATCATTCCTCTGGTTAATATTAGCCTGTGGCTCATGTCTTCTTTTCTAATTCTGTACATCATTCACCATCTGAATGGATGACCACCCAATAATAGTCTGTCAATCCTTTAACTCCTCACCTCCAGCCATCTTTCCTTCTATCCTATGTTAGCCACCCCACCCACATCGTAGTTAATCCTGTTTGTTATTGCCAGGAATAACATCCCTTATAAAAAAATTTCTACTTCGGAATCCCAGTCAACATAGTAACTTCTGAGTCTGACTTCATCAGAACCACTAAACCAGGACTTACCTGGCAGTCCAGTGGTTAGGCTTTCATGCTCCCACTGTAGGGTTCACAGGGTTGATCCCAGGTTGGGAAACTGAGATCTCATACGCCATACAGCTAGAAAAAGAAAAATAACTCCAAAATTTTCACTTTCACATTCATAACTGTGTCACCTAGTTTAGATATTACGATTGCCGCCATAACTCTCTCCATTATACTCACCTGGTAAAATTCCGTTTCTGGTTGGACCAAAGAATTCACCTTCTTTAACAAGGGCTGAGGCTTTCACTTTAAATTTTGACCACAGATCTCAAAAGGGCATTAGGCTTTTCCTGTCAATCTTACCGAATTTCCCTAGTGAGTTCACTTTCTCTCTTCCAGAGATAGTGTATTTCACGCTTTCTCTGTTCAAACTCCAACACTCTACTGTCACTTCCCCATAACTAATGACTTCTCATATTTCTTTGAGAAAATAAAAATCGCTAGATAGGAACATTCTCATCCAGCTAGAAGCCACCAAACTACTTGCATCTGCACCCATCATCTCTGACTTCCTTCCTGATATCATGAAAAGTGTATCTCTGCCCCTACCAAATGGCAAGCCCTAGGCCCCCACCCACTACTCCTGCCCCAGTGATTTGGATTCCAAGCTGCACCCGCCCCCCCCCCCCCGCCCCATGCCATCTCAGGGATTTTTCTTTGCTGTATCATCAGTTACTTCTACTGAATCATTTCCATCTTTAAACAAAACTCTCTCTTTACGCTATCATTTCATTTCTTCCACTCTTCTTTGCAACAGCACTAAAATTGTCTATGCTCAGTTCAGTTCAGTCGCTCAGTCGTGTCTGACTCTTTGCGACCCCATAGACTGCAGCATGCCAGGCTTCCCTGTCCATCACCAACTCGCGGAGCTTGTTTAAACTCATGTCCATCGAGTCAGTGATGCCATCCAACCATCTCATCCTCCGCCATCCCCTTCTCCACTTGCCTTCAATCTTTCTCAGCATCAGGGTCTTTTCCAAGGAGTCAGTTCTTCACATCAGGTGGCCAAAGTATTGGAGTTTCAGCTTCAGCATCAGTCCTTCTAATGAATATTCAGAACTGATTTTCTTTAGGATTGACTGGTTGGATCTCCTTGCTGTCCAAGGGACTCCCAAGAGTCTTCTCCAACACCACAGTTCAAAAGCATCAGTTCTTTGGTGCTCAGCTTTCTTTATGGTCCAACTCTCACATCCATACACGACTGCTGGAAAAACCATAGCTTTGACTAGATGGACCTTTGTTGGTAAAGTAATGTCTCTGCTTTTTAATGTGCTGTCTAAGTTGGCCATAACTTTTCTTCCAAGGAGCAAGCGTCTTTTAATTTCATGGCTGCAGTCACCATCTGCAGTGATTTTTGGAGCCCAAGAAAATAAAGTCTGTCACTGTTTCCATTGTTTCCCCATCTATTTGCCGTGAAGTGATGGGACCAGGTGCCATGATCTTAGTTTTTTGAATGTTAAGTTTTAAGGCAACTTTTTCACTCTCTTATTTCAGTTTCTCTTCACTTTCTGCCATAAGGGTAGTGTCATCTGCATATCTAAAGTTACTGACACTTCTCCTGGCAATCTTGATTCCAGCTTGTGCTTCATCCAGCCCAGCATTTTGCATGATGTACTCTGAGTATAAGTTAATTAAGCAGGATGACAGTATACAGCCTTGATGTACTCCTTTCCCAATTTGTAACCAGTCTGTTGTTCCATGTCCAGTTCTAACTGTTGCTTCTTGACCTGCATACAGACTTCTCAGGAGGCAGTAAGGTGGTCTGGTATTCCCTTCTCTTTAAGAATTTTCCAGTTAGTTGTGATCCACACAGTCAAAGGCTTTGGTGTAGTCAATAAAGCAGAAGTAGATGTTTTTCTGGAACTCTCTTGCTTTTTCTATCATCCAATGGATGTTGACAATTTGATCTGTGCTTCTTCTGCCTTTTCTGAATTCATCTTGAACATCTGGAGGTTCTCAGTTCACGTACTATTGAAGCCTCGCTTGGAGAATTTTGAACATTACGTTGCTAGATTGTGAAATGAGTGCAATTGTGCAGTAGTTTGAACATTCTTAGGCATTGCCTTTCTTTGGGATTGGAATGAAAACTGACCTTTTCAAATCCTGTGGCTGCTGCTCAGTTTTCCAAATTTGCTGGCATATTGAGTGCAGTACTTTAACAGCATCATCTCCTAGGATTTGAAGTAGTGCAGCTGGAATTCTGTCACCTCCACTAGCTTTGTTCATAGTGATGCTTCCTAAGGCTCACTTGACTTCAGACTCTAGGGTGTCAGGTTCTAGGTGAGTGATCACACCATCATGGTTATCTGGGTCATAAAGATCTTTTTTGTATAGTTTTCTGTGTATTCTTTCCACCTTTTCTTAATATCTTCTGCTTCTGTTAGGTCCATACCATTTCTGTCTTTTATTGTGTCCATCTTTGCATGAAATGTTCCCTTGGTATCTCTAATTTTCTTGAAGAGATCTCTAGTCTTTCCCATTCTATTGTTTTCCTCTATATCTTTGCATTGATCACTAAGGAAGGCTATTCTTTGGAACTCTGCATTCAAATGGGTGTATCTTTCCTTTTCTCCTTTGCCTTTTGCTTTTCTTCTTTTCACAGCTATTTGTAAGCCCTCCTCAACCATTTTGCCTGTTTGCATTTCTTATTTTTGGAGATGGTCTTGATCACTGCCTCCTATACAATGTCATAAAACTCTTTCCATAGTTCTTCAGGCACTCTATCAGATTTAATCCCTTGAATCTATTTGTCACTTCCACTGTATAATCATAAGGGATTTGATTTAGGTCATACCTGAATGGTCTAGTGGTTTTCCCTACTTTCTTCAATTTAAGTCTTAATTTTGCAAGAAGGAGTTCATGATCTGAGCCACAATCAGCTCCAGGTCTTGTTTTTGCTGACTATATAGAGCTTCTCCATCTTCTACTGCAAAGAGTATAATTAATCTGATTTTGGTATTGACCATCTGGTGATGTCCATGTAGAGTTGTCTCTTGTGTTGTTGGAAAAGGATGTTTGCTATGACCAGTGCATTCTCTTGGCAAAACTCTTAGCCTTTGCCCTGCTTCATTTTGTACTCCAAGGCTAAACTTGCCTGTTACTCCAAGTATCTCTAGACTTCCTACTTTTGCATTCCAGTTCCCCATGACGAAAAGGACATCTTTTTTTGGTGTTAGTTCTAGAAGGTCTTGTCTATGCTGACGGTCTCCGTTTCCTTACCTCTGTTGTGTCTTCAATCCACCTCAATTGGTCCACCCTCTGCTAAACTTGCCAAGGATACCAATGAGCCTGCTGTTGCCACTGCTGCTGTTTTTGCTTTTGTTTTTGTTTTGAGAAGCTGCTACTGTTTTAATCGCTAAGTTGTGTCCAACTCTTTGCAACCCCATGACTGTAGCCCATAAGGCTCCTCTGTCCACGTGGGATTCCCCAGGCAAGAATACTGGAGTGGGTTGCCCTTTCCTTCTCCAGGGCATCTTCCAGACCCAGGGATGGAACCCACGTCTCTTACACTGGTATGTCGATTCTTTACCATGGAGCCACCAGGGAAGCCCCCCAATGAGCTACATATTGCCAAATTCAATAAAAATTTTCTATACTATTTCTTTTTACCTGTTAGCAACATTCAACATAGATGGTACTCTGTCTTTGATGAAACGCTTTCTCACTGACCTCCGTGACAGCACACTCAGATGATTTTCCTCTTGCCTCAGTGATGTCTCCTTTGCTGACTTCTTCCTCCTCAGACCTCTAAATGATAAGATGGTTCACATCTCAGTTTTGGACTCACTTTAATAACCAGGCTCTCTTTTGATCTAGATAGTCTTTTCAAAACTTCAAACACCTTCTAAATACTAATAATCTTTACATTTTTACTTACTTGATAGGATAGATCTCTCTTCTGAGTTCCCAGCTTATATATCCAACTGCTTACTAGACATCTCCATTCAGAGGTCTCGCTCACGTATCAGATTGAATATGTCCAATCTGGAGCTCTTGACTTTATCAACCTAACCTATTCCTTCCAGTCTTCCCCAGCATAGTAAATGGCATCATAGAGTTAAAAATAACAGGGATTTATCCTCTGCATGAAATTAAAAAGTCATTTCTACCTCTGAAATATATATCAAATATCACTACAACCTAATCTTTTCTACCTCCATCTCTCACCTAAATTACTGTAACCACCTTTTTAAAAAAAAAAAATGTTTATTTATTTAGCTATGCTGGCTCTTAGTTGTGGCATGTAGGATCTAGTTCTCTAACCAGGGATCAAATCCTGGCCCCCTGCATTGGTAGTGTAGAGTCTTAGGCACTGGACTACCAGGGAAGTCTCACTGCAACCACTTTATAACTTTTCTTCTTGCTTTCTTTCTGGGTCCTGGTTCATTTTCCATTCAGCAGCTAGAGTGAACTTTTAGGAAAAAATAATTCAGATGTCATTTTCCTTCCCCTATTTAAAAGCCCTCAGTGGTTTCTCGTTGCTCTTAGAATAAAATCCAAACACCTTACCAAGATTTAAAAGTGCCCCCCGCCCACGTCTGCTTCCCCATTCTTATCTTTCTGGTTCCCAAACCCCATCCACAGGAAGCCCCTATCTTAGGATTTATCAAGTTACTTTGTCTGCATGGTTTTTGCCTCAAGGTATTTGGACTTGCTGTTTACCCAGCTCAAAGTGCTCTTCCCCCAACTTTCGGCAGTTATGGCTTCTTCATTCTTCTATGTCGGTTTGAATGTCACTTCAAAAGTCTTCTCCCCTCTCTGTAATGCCATTCTATATGTGATGTAATATACATGAGAGTTCTCTTTACAATTTCTAGTATTTATCTTGTTTTTTTCTTTTGTTTATTGTCTGTTTCCTCTATTGCACTGAGATTCTGTCAGAGTTCTTTAAGTCTGTACCATTGGTCCCTAACAAACAAGAGCACAGAAATGCTTACTATGCTAAATGAATGAATGAAGCATAACATTTTAAGGCTCTGGTTCCATCTCCAGGGCCTTGTCCCAAGGTTCTGTCCTTTTCTGACACACTCCTTAGGGAAGTTGTGAAGATTAGGTGAAGTGTTATTATAGTTGTTAAGTGCTCAATAAATACTAGTTATTGTTTTGAAAAAAATCAGAAGCTCTTGAATGTTATAGGCCAGAAGACAAATTGACTTCAGTAACGAATGTCTGGTTAGTGTATTTTCAAAGAGGCAAGGTTAGTAATGGCTCTTATTTTTTTAAGAAATTTTATTGATGTATAGTTTATTTACAATGTTGTGTTAATTTCTGCTGTACAACAATTGTACATATATATACATATATTTATTCCCTTTCATATTCTTTTCCATTATGGTTTGTCACAGAAGACTGAATATAGTTCCTTGTGCTACACAGTAGGGGCTCCCCAGATAGCTCAATGGGTAAAGAATCTGCCTGCAATGCAGGAGACACAGGAAAGGTGAGTTCAAGCCCTGGGATGAGAATATCCCTCTGGAAAAGGAAATAGCAGCCTACACCAGTATTCTTGCCAGAAAAATCCCATGGACAGAGGAGCCTGGCAGGCTGCAGTTCACTGGTTGCAGAGTCGGACGCGGTTGAGAGACTGAGCGTGCACAGTAGGACCTTGTTGTTCTTCCAGCCTGTATATACTTTGCCTCTGCTGATCTTCAACACCCATGCCTTCCCTCCCCTCCTCCCTACCCACCACCCACCCCCATTGCCACCAGTCTGCTCTCTATACCTGACTCTGTTTTTGTTTCATAGACATGTTGATTTGTGTCATACTTAGATTCCACATATAAGTGATATCATATGGTATTTGTCTTTCTCTTTCTGACTTATTTTGTTTACCATGCTCCCAAAGCAGTGGGCCCTAAAAATGGTGTCACTATTGCCCTTTCTTTCTATTTTCCAGGTAGCAATCAAAATTATCTTTTAAAGACGTAAATCTGATGCTTCTTACTCTTCTTTTTAAAACCCCTTGTTGTCTTCATATTGCCTGTAGGAAAAAAAAATATAAGCTCCTAAATTCCTAAGATGAACCTCCATTCCCATCACATTTCTCTCCAGTTGTCTCTCCCTCTTGCATTCTTTGCTGCAGTCATACTGGCTACCTTTTAGTTCTTTTAACTTGCTCTCACCTGAAATAATCTCTCTCTAGCTACCTTCTTACCACTTTTTGGTTAGCTCCTACCCATCTTTTAAGACTTAACTTCTACCTACCCTTCCCTGAAGGCCTCCTGTGACCCCAAAGAAAGACCAAGTTGCTTCATTTGATTGGCATCCTGAACTTTCACTCTCATAACACTCATCTCACTCTATTATACAGACTTTCTAAATTGTACTCTTTAGTCTGTAAGATAATGAGGGCAATGACTGAGATTCTCCTTAAACCACCAAATCCCTGCAACCTGGTGGTGGATACTCAACATATATTTGGATGAATGAATGAACAAATCCATTAGTCTCCCTTTTCTGAGCTATTGAAGAATGACCCCAGTCATAAATGACTAATTTCTGATATTAAACACAACTCCATAGTTCAAATATGTGGAAAATTATGCTGAATGGCATGTAGAACAATATTCAGTCTATGATACTCTGAATGTGGATGAACTTATAATTCAAACTATAATTTCAATAATAAAAAGTATAATAATTCTCTGGTTTGACTTTTTATGAGGCATAGAAAGTAGGGGGTGGAGATAATATGCTTGATAAAACATATTGCCACTCCCTAATGAAGGAAAGTTATGACCAACCTAGATAGCATATTAAAAAGCAGAGACATTACTTTGCCAACAAAGGTCCATCTAGTCAAGGCTATGGTTTTTCCAGTGGTCATATATGGATGTGAGAGCTGGACTGTGAAGAAAGCTGAGCGCCAAAAAATTGATGCTTTTGAACTGTGGTGTTGGAGAAGACTCTTGAGAGTCCCTTGGACTGCAAGGAGATCCCACCAGTCCATCCTAAAGCAGATCAGTCCTGGGTGTTCATTGGAAGGACTGATGCTGAAGCTGAAACTCCAGTACTTTGGCCACCTGATGCGAAGAGTTGACTCACTGGAAAAGACCCTGATGCTGGGAGGGATTGCGGGCAGGAGAATAAGGGGGCGACAGAGGATGAGATGGCTGGATGGCATCACCAACTCGATGGACGTGTGTTTGAGTAAACTCCAGGAGTTTGTGATGGACAGGGAGGCCTGGCATGCTGTGATTCATGGGGTCGCAAAGAGTCAGACACGACTGAGCGACTGAACTGAACTGAACTGAAAGAATATTAATTGAATTGGCTAAATTTACATCTTCAACTGTATCCCGGGGCCTGAGTTGCCATGTTGGTCAGCTTAATTTGTGTTAATTAGCTTTGTAGTTCCAACTTTGCAGAGGCTATTCAGTTTCCAGATCTATCAGCACAGATTTATCTCTGTAGCTTCACAAACGCAATAGAGGCCTCAAGTTATTTTAGAGCAGAAAAGAGGGCACCTGAGGTCCCCAAACCCACTCTTCCCAGTAATAAGGGGTTCCTAAGTGAAAGAAAGTGTTAGTCATTCAGTTGTGTCTGACTGTTTGCGACCCGATGGCCTGTAGCCCACCAGGCTCCTCTGTCCTGAGAAGCTGCTGCTGCTGAGAAGTCGCTTCAGTCGTGTCCAACTCTGCGACCCCATAGACGGCAGCCCAGCAGGCTCCACCGTCCCTGGGATTCTCCAGGCAAGAACACTGGAAGCTGCTGCTGCTGCTGCTGCTAAGTCACTTCAGTCGTGTCCGACTCTGTGCGACCCCGTCCCTGGGATTCTCCAGGCAAGAACACTGGAGTGGGTTGCCATTTCCTTCTCCAATGCCTGAAAGTGAAAAGTGAAAGTGAAGTCGCTCAGTCGTGCCCGACTCTTAGCGACCCCATGGACCACAGCCTACCAGGCTCCTCCATCCATGGGATTTTCCAGGCAAGAGTACTGGGGTGGAGTGCCATTGCCTTCTCCTACACTGGAAGCTGCTGCTGCTGCTGTTGCTAAGTCGCTTCAGTCGTGTCCAACTCTGCGACCCCATAGACGGCAGCCCAGCAGGCTCCTCTGTCCCTGGGATTCTGCAGGCAAGAACACTGGAGTGGGGTGCCATTTCCTCCTCCAAACACTGGAAGCTAGGTAGGCCCAAATGGCAAATTCTAACAGTGCAGTAAAGATACTCCCCACTAGGTGTCTCAGTGGCTATGCCACTTCCTCCATCTCCTTGGAAAGCGGCCAGCTGCAGAAACTCCAGTACTCTGTTACTGAACCTTCAAGCAAATATCGTATAGTAAGGGTTGGTTTCAATACCTGAGTAAGTCTTCCAGCAGATCTAATCAGAATCTAGATCGCCTCTCTCAATAAGAGAAACATTGGATTAACCAAAGTATCTCACTCAGTATGGCTTTCCTTTGCTAAGGGAAAACATGCTGTGTTGGTAGAATGTTTATTTATTTATTTCTCTCTCTGTTTACTTGTTAATGGGTTGGGGGAGAGGAAGGAGACTTGGCTTGAAGTGATTATGATGTTCTACCTGACCTTGATCACCTCTCACCCCTACAATGGACTTACATGTCCTTCCAGGCCCTCTCCACACAGGTACTTGACGGTATCATCACTCTGAAGCTAAGCTGAGCCACCAGGAAAGCCCAAGAATACTAGAATGAGTAGCTGATCCCTTCTCCAGTGGATCTTCCTGACTCAGGAATTGAACCAGAGTCTCCTGCATTGCAGGCAGATTCTTTACCAACTGAGCTATCAGGGAAGCCATAAATTGACCACTTGGATTGATTTTTTTGAACTGAAATATAGCTGACTTACAAGGTTGTGTTATTTCTGGTATACAACAAAATGATTGAGTTATAATATACATATATTATTTTTCATATTATTTTCCTGGATTGATTTTAAACATCAAAAAAATTGAGAGTTTAAAGAATTATCAAATGGAGGAAGATAGCTCAGATACAGTTCCATATATATGAATTTTTAACCACAAGAGAACATCAGAGATCAATGAGAAAGGAATAGTCAATAAATAGTATTAAAATAACTAGTTTATGAAAAAATTACCAAACTAATTCTGGATAGGTAGATTAAAGAGATAAATACACTTTTAAATCAAATCCTGAAAGAAATAATGAGGAAAAAAATGTATATGAATATCAGATCTTTGTCAGGAAGAGAAATTTCTAAGATTTAATATGATACAAATAAATTACAAAAACAAAATATCAATAAATTTCTATGCATGAAGGTTAGAAATCACCAAGTGAAAAAAAAAGACAAAAATTAAAAGTTAAACTGAAAAACTTAATTGCAAAGAAAAATTATAAGTGGTGAACATCTTTAATATATTAATATAAGTAATTTATACAATTTTATAAAATCACCAAGATCTCAGTAAAAAATAGCCAAAATAAATGAACAAACATATGGAAAGTATTCATCTTCACTGATAATTTCAAAAATGCAGATAAAAATTAGATACCATTTCTCATCTAAGTTAACACAAATTGTGGACTTTCCAGTGGTTAGGACTCTGTGCTTCCACTGACAGATTTGGAAGAGGTTTGACCCCTGGTCAGGGATCTAAGATCCCATAAGCCGTGTAACATGGCCAAAAATTTTGAAAATAACAATAAAATAAAAAATAATTTAAAATTTAAAAAATTAACACAAATTGAAACAGTCACTTTTGATACAACCCTTTTGGAAAATAATGTAGCATACCATTTAGCAAATTCATCCTCTCCTTTCTCCTCCATCAATCTCAGTGTTCCTCTCCTCCAAGCTCCCTTCCCCTCTTTCATTCATTCATTTTTATTCAACAAATACCCTTTGTATGTCTGCTAAGCGCTGGAATCTAGCCTAAATTCTAAATACAGTAAAAAACTTTATGTGCAATTTTGTTCATGTCAACATGATCAGTAATAGCCTCAGATTGAAAACATCCTACATTTTCATCTGTAGACAATGTAACCAAATGTCCTGTTTTGCTCCTGACACTCTTGGTTTATGCCTGATGTCCCAGAGTAATTATTAAATGGTGCCCCCATTTTGACAACTTCCTGACGGATGGCAGTGAAGTATTTTGAGGAAGGGTCAGCTTTTTTACTTTGTACAAACGCACCACTAGGATTAGCCACTGCCGATCAAGTTACTGAGACAGGGTGATCTCTGGTGTTGCCTCTGTTTTTCCATAATTTCTGGATTTTCTAAAATGAAAAGATAAAATATCTTCTATGTATATGGGGCTTTACATGCATTAACTCATTTAATTTTCTCAACTTTATAAGGCATACCTCATTTTATTGTGCTTCACTTTATTATGCTTTTCACAGATTAAAGGTTTGTGGCAACCCTGCCTTGTCAGATGATAGTTAGCATTTTTTAAATTAAAATGTACTTTATTTTAGACATAATGCTACTGCACACTTAATAGACAACAGACTAGTGTGAACATAACTTTTAGATGCATTGGGAAACCAGAGAAATCATGTGACTCACTTTGTTGCAGTATTGTGTGTATTGCAGTGGTCTGGAGCCAAGCCCGCAATATCTCCGAGGTGTGCTTGTACTTAGTTGCCAGTTGCATCTGACTCTTTTCGACCCTAAGGACTGTAGCCCATCAGGCTCCTCTGTCCATGGGACTCTCTAGGCAAGAATACTGGAGTAGGTTGCCATTCCCTTCTCCAGCAGATCTTCCCAACCCAGGGATGCAAGCCAGGTCCCCTGAATTGCAGGCAGAGTCTCTAGCATCTGAGTCACTAGGGAAGATATACCTATAATTTTTTTCCCTCTATCTTTAAAAAACAATGAAATGAGGCAATTGAAGTACTGAGAGATTTCTTACTTAGAGTCACAAATTTACCAAGCGGTGGAACCAAGATTTATACCTAAGCAATCTATCTCCATACCCTTAAACACTACAGTATCCTGCCCATAGGGACAACTATATTCAACTGAGCTTGTTTTTCATTTATGGGGGAATGTCGACTACCTACATAAATGTTATTTGAAAAGTGCTTACAAATAATAGCCCCAAAAGGTCTCCGTTTATTTCTGAGAAACATAATATTTTCTAAGAACGCTAATTAGAAACACATTATAAAAGAGTTGATTTTTTAGAAATTTAAGATGCAAAAATTTATAAATAAACTGTAAGAATTCCAAACACAAAGTTATGAATGTCCTTTTTAATATATATTTATATTTCCATTTAAATTTCAACACACATTAAGTACACCTGATTAAAATACCTGTTTTAAATGCGTTGGGAGAGGAACTTCTCTGGTGGGTCCAGTGGTTAAAACTCCATACTTAAACTGTAGGGGGCGCAGCTCAATCCCTGGTCAGGAAACTAAGATTCCACATGCCTTGTGGCAAAAAAAAAACATGTGTCGGTGGATAAATAATATTTTTCTTACATGATTAATTAATTTAAAGTGAATTAAACAATATGCATTACCAAGTGAAAGTGAAAGTCGCTCAGTCGTGTCCGACTCTTTGGGACCCCATGGGCTATACAGTCCTTGGAATTCTCCAGGCCAGAATATTGGAGTGGGTAGCCTTTCCCTTCTCCAGGGGATCTTCCCAACCCAGGGATTGAACCCAGGTCTCCCGCATTGCAGGTGGATTCTTTATCCGCTGAGCCACAAGGGAAGCTAAATGTAAAAAATACTTTATGAGTGTTATTGAGAATTTATAAAAAACAACTGTTTAGTGCTAGTTTTAATTATCTGTTAATCTAAAATAAATTGTTTAATAACTTCAAGTCACCTAAAGAAAAAAATCATATACTACAAAAGGACAAATTTTAAATTACCTCCTTAAAGGGGACCCTGGTATACTGGTATACCTTACCAGTCTGAATACTACTACACTGGAGCCAATCAAATTCCCTTTCATGGGTTTGAGTGTTTCCAAGTCACCTCGGCTACAGATCCACAGCTCATGTTAAAGATTGGCTGTAGATGCCTCATCCATTATGTGCTGACATTTCCTAGTTTCATTCTCAGATGCTGAAAGTAGCATAGGTCAGCTATGGAATGAAGCAGATTCAAGTTTCCATTCCAGTTCCATCTCAGGTCATTTGTCCCTAGGCAAGTTTCTGAACTTCTCTGAGCTTCAGTTTCCTCATTTGTAAAAGGATAAGGGTAATAATACCACCCGGGATGAAGTAAAGTGGGTCATAGTCTTAACATGGAGTCTGGCTTCTGGTAAGTTCTCAATTGAAGTTAGTTATTATCTATGTGACATCTAAGTTGTGGGAACCCAACTTGGGCTCTTATGTGGTGACCCTGGTTAGACAGGAACAATTTTGAAAATAACCTCTCGGCTTTGAGTACTTCATTGAGTAAAGAGCACAGTGAAAGCACAGCTTGAGTGACGTTTCCCCAACAGAACGCAAAGGAACGATCTAGAAGGGTAGGACAAAGCAGGCAAGATCATCAAGGCTGGTTGGTTTTTGGCAGGCATGCTACACACTGCCGGGGTGTATCTGGGGCAAGCTGGAGTGAATTTTAATATTTCAGACCACAATATCTTCCTGGACTTTTGACACTAGTGAAAGCCAGCTTGGGTACTGGCCCTCCCCTGCTAGTCACTGGAACTGCATGAGCAGCCAAAGAGCCTTTGTCTCATCTGCCTGCCCTCAGACAAGCCCAGAATGTGGCCTTTGCTCTAGGTTAAGTCCCACTATTCAAGATTTTCATATTCTCCCAACAGCCTAGAGTTAGTACCATGGGCAGGAGAGAGCTGGAGGAGGCTGCCTCCATTTCCCTTTGCCGTTTTTCAAAGTTTAACTCGGGCTCAAGGCTATAAGGATTAAATGAGATAGATAATGCATATTTAGTACAATGCCCACTACAAAATTTTGGCTGTTATTCCTGTGCATCCCCATGCTCCACGACCTTGAATGCAGCAGACATTGGTTGATTAAAGGTCATCTTCCCTGGCCTTTCTCAGGCAGGGCCTGTCACTTGCTCGTTTTTTGTTCCTAAACACTCTGTTCTGGGTCTGTCATTGTGCTTGATCACTCTGCATTGCATTTCTATGGTCTGCTGACTTGCAGATTACCTCCACAAGGCTGTGAGTTCTTTGAAGTCTGAGACTACATCCTTTATCTGTGAATTCAGCCTGTGAAATCATATCTTAGATGCATTATGAATATTTCATGACTGTTAAATAAAGCAAAGTACATTGAAAAAAGTATGCATTGTGGAATTTTTATAGATCTGGATATGAATCCTAACCTTGGGAATAAAGCTGTTTGTCCCTAGTAAGTTACTTTGCTCACAGTTTCCCTTTCCTTATCCCCAAAAGAAGGGTGACCTGTAACTCCCTCCTAATATTGTTGTGAGGATTAAGTAGAATAATGTGAGAAAAAATATACTCCCCCCCTCCAAAATCTGGCCAATTTTAGGTGCTCAGTATCTGAGTTCCTACTGTAAACTGAATTACACTAATACAGTAAAGAAATGAAAATGCAAACCTGGACCCTAAAGTCTCCTTCATTTGTAAAATTCTCATGAGGTAAGGAGATATGAGATAAATGTAAAGTAATGCAATGATGTCTCTGGCTAAACAATGGGTGTTTAGCTGAAGAAGAGTCTAATGTGTTATTACTGAGCTTAATTAAGTCTTCTCTGCTATTCTACCATAATGGATGAAAATACATTCTCCTTGGGGTTAATTCAAGGAACACTCCTCTCAGGAGGGAAAGCCTGGTCAGGAGCTTCACTCCCCCACTTCAGGCAGCAACATCTCTTCACATACCCTAATAAACCCTGGTAAGCGCGTCCTCCTCCCCGCCTGGGGCTTCTCTAAACCAGAACAAGTCTGGCAATATGACTCAAGATTCATCAGGCCTGGTGAATGGCTACTGCAAGGGCTGGGACTTTAAATAAACACGAATCCTATTGGACAGAGGATAAAAGATGAGCAGCAAAGTAAGCCTGACAGGCAAACGGAGAGAGATTCCTCAGAGTGCCCATGGAGGCCAGATCCCTAGGTTGCTCGGTAGCTCCTCCCCAGGTCTTGCATTACCCACCTGCCATCCCTCCCCCACGGCCTTTTCACGGCTGCTGAATTTAGACCCCGAACCACGTGCTGTGCCCGCTGCCTCTTGAGAATCCTCGCGGGAGTGAGAATAGGATGCTTCTGAAGCAGCCGGGGAATCCACTGCACGAACAGCCTTCTGTTTTCGACCATCGGCTCCGTTTATTTGGGGGGAAACGAAGCAGTCACGCAAGAGATGATGCTAGGAGGAAATGGGCTAAAATTCTGACCAGTTTATTCACAAAACTGGATTAGATCTGTCACCCTCTCCCAACCCTTGTGGGTTATCATTCTGGGACTCATCTGCCAGTGTCCGTTACCCCCTTTCCCTTTCCCATCGCCTTCCCACTGCCCTTCAGGGGAGAATGGCCTCTTCTACCTTATTGTCTTTTACAAAGTTATAAAGATGTTCAGGGGACTTCCCTGGCAGACCAGTGGTTAAGACTCCATGTTTCCAATGCAGGGGGCCTGAGTTCAGTCCCTGGTTGGGAAACTGAAGATCCCACACACCCACAGCCAAAATAGATAAATTTTAAAAACTCAATTTTTTTTTTTTTTTTCTTTCAGAAAGTTACCTCAGTCTCACAAGTCTGAAAGAGTGATTTTGGAAAAGTTCAAAACTCTTAGTTCTTATCTGAAATATTAGCATCTTTTCTTGGGAAGGTTTGTCCAACTCCATAAGAAAATTGCTCTATCCCTTGTTTCTCATTCTCTTAAAATTCACAAGAAATTGTCTACCCTAGATGTCTTTTGTATGTCTTTTAAAAGAAATCGGTTTCTTTTTTTTTTATTATTCCTTTTTTATAAAAGAAAAACAACAACAAAACCAACAATGTTTCAGGACAGACAAAACTCACTCCTGAGAGGTCAGCATAGCTTTTAAGCAGTACATAGAATTCTAAAACCAGACTGTGTGTTTGAATCCTGCGTCTGCTGCTCACTAGTTACATGCGTTTGTCAAGTCTCTTAACCTCTCCAGGCCTTGAGGGAGATTTCCTTATCTGTAATACAGGGATGATAATAATGGTATTGATACTTATTTTTAGAATTAGGAGGATTAAGGGAACATTTTAAAGCATATAGAACAGTACATGAGACCTGCTATAAAGACATAGTCTATGATTTTACTAGAAAGTAGATTTGAACTCTGTTATATATAGATGACAACTGGGACTTGTATTCTAGATCTTTAAATGCTCAGCCACTCTGATACTTTGTGACAAACCATCATTCTCAATTCATAAATTCATACAAACCTTTTACCATTCTCCTACTTGGCCACCTGAATGCTTGTTCTTTCAAGAGTCAAGTACCTTCTACCCTTGAAAGAAGAGAAATGAACCCCTCCAGGTCAGAACTTCTGTTTTGATGAAACTGAAGTGGCTCCATTTCTAGGTTTGAAGAGATTTCAATTTATGGAAATGAGATCGTTAGCAGAGTTGAATGAAAAGCAGCTCTCAAAAGGAAGACAAAGGACTGACCTGTGAATTAGAAGCATCCACAGAATCCATAATCATACAAACAAAAGATGAGTTTCAATGCCTTGAAATTCAGCTTCTGATACTTTGAAAAAGTCACTGATGTCCCTTTTGAGGCAGTCCCCACCTTTCTTTACTTCTTATCCTTCTTCAGTATTTGTAATTTCTTTGTGAGTCTGCACCAACGCCTTCGAGCCATGGGACCGTGGCAAGAGGATACAAGAAAGGGGGAATTCCTTGGCAGTCCAGTGGTTAGGACTCAGCGTTTTCACTGCAGTGGCTAGCTGCCGGGGTCCTGCCCCAGCAGGATCCAGGGGAACCCTCAGGATGAACGGCGTCGGCGAGAGAGAGACACGTAGGACCGGCCTTGATAAGGCCAAGTCTGCTAGGGAGAGAGAGAGAGAGAGAAAGAAAAAGAGAGAGAGAGAGACCAGACCAGGAAGGTGCAGCAGAGTCTGGCAGTTGCTTTATTTTTTACCATCGCCTTTATACCCTAAGTTGGTACATTTCTAAGGGGCAGATAAGCATACAGACTTAGTTTAACATTACATCAGCTTGTCCTTCACAAAACCAGGTGTGCTCTGTGTATTTTTTGTTTATGAGAGTCTTTTCCCATAGATTTTTTGTACATTATCTTTTGGCCTTGAGGTTAGCAGAAAACAGAAAATTGGCAGTCTCATGGTACGGCAAATTGCAACATAATAGAAATACAATCCTGTTAACATAAAAGTCAGTCTTTTTGCAGAAATTCTCAGCTAAATTTATCTAAAAAGTTTAACACACAAAGACTCTGCAGCTCTGATGAGACAGCCCCTGTTTAGCGCTCTTGGTTAAAATTAACAATTATCTTATTGTTTTTTTTGTTTTTTTTTTGGTTGTCAAAAAATATGGAACGCTTCACGAATTTGCGTGTCATCCTTGCGCAGGGGCCATGCTAATCTTCTCTGTATCGTTCCAATTTTAGTATATGTGCTGCCGAAGCGAGCACTATCTTATTGTTTTTACACTAGGGCTAAACTCTTATTTTACTATATCTTTAACTATATTAACAATAGTTTCCACTGCACAACCTCAGCACATTAACATCAATCAAACGTTGATCCAATAACCACTTTTAAATCAATATTTTTTGTATTTTCTAATAGGGCTTCCTCACCCCCCAAAGGGCTCTGTGCCTATTAGGGCCTTTTTTTATGGTTAATCTCTATGTATAATATCTTTTGGCTTTCAGGCCTGTTGACAATTTATGGTTTGCACCTGGTGCGACTTTAAGCAACTTCAGTAGCCGACCCTGTCTTTTTTGTGGTTAATCTATTTTCTTTCTATTAGGTGTCATCTCCAAGGGAACTAGATAGGATTACATTTTCACAGAACAGAAATGCAAAGGATTGCAAAAACAGCAGATATGGCACAAAACAGGCTCTTAGTCCAAAAGTTAAATACCTGCAAGAAGTCACCAGCTAATCTCTATCTAAACTATTTTTTATTGGGCGTATATGTGGCTATAACATTTGTGGGGCTTTTCTCACCCCGCGGAGGGACCTATGCTTAATAGTTTCTTTTGTTAGCGTACTGTGCTTAGGATGTTTAGAACAATCATGAGCATTTTGTGCAATGAGAGCACATATTTATCAAACAAGCCAGAATGCCAGCAAAAGGGTTTGAATTGAAGCATTTCCTTCATCCCTGGCCCCTTCATAGGGTACCAGCGTCCAGGAGATTTATTAATTAGGGTTTTAAGTTAGTCTTCATTCAGTGAAAGAGGAGCAGGAGAGCTCTTGGCAGGCAACACAAGAATCTGCAACAGGACAAACAAGAACAACAGCAGAAAAAGGGGGGAGGATACAGGGTGAGGTAGAGGCCGAGGCCAACCTGGAGGGTCCCTTATCCTAGACGGCCTTGCCTGTCAGGTTCTTTCCTCATGACCTCATCATGGATGGGGTCCTGGACGGCCTTGCCTGCCCGGTATTTTCTTCATGACCTTGTCACGGGCGGGACCTCCCATAATGGCTCCCGACAGCTAGCCTCAATGTGAGGTCAAAAAAAGAAAGAAAGGTTACAAGGTAAAAGTTCTCATCATAAGAAAAAAAATTCTAAGTGTGGTAATGAATGTTAGATAGACTTATTGTGGTGGCCATTTCACAATAAATGTGTGTGTAAAGTCACTTCTAAAGAAGGAAATGGCAACCCATTCCAGTACTCTTGCCTGGAAAATCCCATGGACAGAGGAGCATGGTAGGCTACAGTCCACGGGGTCGAAAAGAATCGGACATGACTGAGCGACTTCATTTTCACTTTCTTTCAAAGTCACTTCATTCATGTCCGATTCTTTGTGACCCCATGGACTGTAGTCTGCTAGGCTCTTCTGTCCATGAAATTCTCCGGGCAAGAATACTGGAGTGGGTCGCTATTTCCTTCTCCAAGGAATCTTCCCAACCCAGGGATGAAACTCATGTCTCTGATGTCTCCTGTAGTGGTAGGCAGGTTCTTTACCACTAGCACTACCTCACAATAGATACAAAAATCAAATTATTATGTGCACATGAAATTAATATACTGTTATATGTTAATTATATTTCAATGAAAAAAATCTTTTGAAGGTTACAAAGAAGCTTTACTACAACAAAAAACAATGGAGATAATACATAGGCCAGAAAAGATGGAGCAAAAGGGATGAAGTCTACCAAAAGCTGCTGGGCCAGACTTACTTTCTCCACCCCCCCCCCTTTTTTTTTTTCTATTTGCTTTTTTAAAAAATTTATTTTATTTATTTGGCTGCTCTGGGCCTTCATTGCAGCATGTGGGATCTAGTTCCCCAACCAGGGATCGAACCTGGGCTTCCTGCATTGAGAGCATGGAGTCTTAGCCACTGGACCACCAGGGCAGTCCTTGATTTTTTTTGTTTGTTTCTCAATTGAAATATAGTTGGCTTACAATGTTGTGTTAATTTCTGCTGTACAGCAATGTGACTCAGTTATACCTATATATTTTTTCATATTCTTTTACTTTATGGTTTATCTCAAGGTATTGAATATAGTTCCCTGTGCTATAAAGTAGGTCTTTGTTGTTCTTCTATTTGCTTTCTTAATGCTAAGTATAAACTACATTACAAAGAGGAGAGACCTTTCTGTGGAGGAGGTAACAGATTTCAAATATGTAGAAAAGTTAATAATGTTTTTGTTTATTTCCTGATGCATATCTAATTTATCTTTTTAGTCATTGGTTTCTTGGTTTCATCCATTACTCCACTACAATATAAGCTCCAGGAGGGCAAGGAACAGGTCTTCAGTCTTGGCTTCTCCTTGTATCCATGGCAACCAACACAATGCCTAGTATGTTGTTATAGATTTTAAACATAGAAAACAATCTATAAAAATAATACAAGGAAATATTGGAAAACATTTATTTTTAAATCCTTGGAGGGCATGAAACCTTTCTATACAAAAAAGAAAATCAAGAAGCCAAGACTGACTACACACACACACACACACACACAGAATTTTCCACCTGAAAAATAATAATAACCAGCACTTATATGTCACTTTATTGGTCTAGCTTCTGTTCTAAGCATTTTATATCTCTTAATGCATTTATGCACCCTAATAATCTTATGATGCAGGCACTATTATCATTTCCCTTTTACATATAATGAAACTGAGGCTCAACAAGATTAAATACTTTGCTCAAGATCAGCTACTAAATTGTGGAGCCTCAGATTAGATCTCATGCAGCCTAGTTCCAGGGTCCATGTTCTCAACCACTGTATTACAGTTACCCTTGAAAAATACTGTAAAAAATTTTTTAAAATAATCAAATGACTAGGAGAAAAATTTTGCAATATATGTAGCAGACAAAGCCTTAATATTTATAACAATTAAGAGTTTCTAGAGGAAGGCTGGATTTAGAATGTTCAGATGTTCAAGCTGGATTTAGAAAAGGCAGAGGAACCAGAGATCAAATTGCCGACATCCGTTGGATCGTTGAAAAAGCAAGAGACTTCAAGAAAAATATCTACTTTTGCTTTATTGACCATGCCAAAGCCTTTGACTGTATGGATCACAACAACTGTGGAAAATTCTTAAAGAGATGGAAATACCAGACCACCTGACCTGTCTCCTGAGAAATCTGTATGCAGGTCAAGAAGCAACAGTTAGAACTAGACATGGAACAACAGACTGGTTCCAAATCAGGAAATAAGTACGTCAAGGCTATGTATTTTCAAAATGCTTATTTAACTTATATGCAGAGTACATCATGTGAAATGCCAGGCTGGATGCAGCACAAGCTGGAATCAAGATTGCTGGGAGAAATATCAATAACCTCAGATATGCAGATGACACCACCCTTATGGCAGAGAGTGAAGAAGAACTAAAGAGCCTCTTGGTGAAAGTGAAAGAGGAGAGTGAAAAAGTTGGCTTAAAACTCAACATTCAGAAAACTAAGATCATGGCATCTGGTTCCATCACTTCATGGCAAATAGATGGAGAAACAATGGAAACAGTGAGAGATTATTTTTGGGGGGGAGGGCTCCAGAATCACTGCAGATGGTGACTACAGCCATGAAATTTAAAGATGCTTGCACCTTGGAAGAAAAGCTGTGACCAGCCTAGACAGCATATTAAAAAACAGAGACATTACTTCACCAACAAAGGTCTGTCTAATTAAAGCTATGGTTTTTCCATTAGTCACGTATGAATGTGAGAGTTGGAATATAAAGGAAGTTGAGTGTCGAAGAATTGATGCTTTTGAACTGTGGTGTTGGAGAAGACTCTTGAGAGTCCCTTGGACTATAAGGAAATCCAACCAGTCTATCCTAAAGGAAATCAGTCCTGAATATTCATTGGAAGGACTGATGCTGAAGCTGAAATTCTAATACTTTGGCCACCTGATGCAATGGACCAACTCATTGGATAAGACCCTGATGCTGGAAAGATTGAAGGCAGGAGGCGAAGGGGACAACAGAGGATGAGATGGTTGGATGGCATCACTGACGCAATGGATATGAGTCTGAGTAGCCTCAGGAGTTGATGATGGACAGGGAAGCCTGGCATGCTGCAGTCCATGGAGTCGCAAAGAGTCAGACACTGAACTGACTGAGATGAAGGCTAAGGGCTGAAGAATTGATGCTTTCGAACTGTGGTGTTGGAGAAGAGTCTTGAGGATCCCTTGGACAGCAAGGAGATCAAACCAGTCAATTTTAAAGGCAATCAACCCTGAATATTTATTGGAAGGACTGATCAGGTAGTATGAAGCTGAAGTTCCCATACTTTGGCCACCTGATATGAAGAGCCGGCTCAATGGAAAAATCCCTGATGCTGGGAAAGATTGAGGGCAGGATGAGAAGGGGGCGACAGGGAATGAGATGGTTAGATGGCATCACCAACTCAATGGGCATGAGTTTGAAGCAAGCTCCGGGAGACAGTGAAGGGCAGGGAAACCTGGTGTGCTGTAGTCCATGGTATCACAAAGCCTCATACATGGCTTAGCAACTGAACAACAGCAAGAGTTTCTAAAATCAATAAGAAAAATACAGATAATCCAGTTGAAATATTGGCAAAGAATATGAATCAAAAATTCCCTGAAGAAATGAACACATATGTTCAGTAAATATTCCTCGCTAGTAAGTAGTGATTTCTAAAACTATAATAATAGTGAGCTACTACTTTTTATCCTTTGGTTGGCAAAACATAAAATAGTGCTACTATCAAGTACTGGCAAGGGTATGGGGAAATAGAGGAAACTGTTAGAACTGCTTTCTCATTTTATTCCCTGAGTTATTTTTCATTGCTGTCACTAATGATTGACTAATCAATGAGTATTGATTTTCAAATTATTCTAGATTTGACCAGGGGAAGCTCCTTTAAGCTGGCTCATGTGTACTTTTGAATATCGCATCATTCTTTGAGCACTGCTTAGTTTCTGGCACAACAAAACATTTGCAGGCTCATTCTGTTCCAGCGATCAGTCATTTTTCTGAGTTCCTGGTTCCAAGTATATTCAGGATTCTTGTACTGTCATTGCTTCTGTTGCTCTTGAAGGGCTCGAAAATGAATATGTATAAAAATGCTTAGTGATAAATGTTAAGTAAAATAATCAAGACAGAAAACTGTGTATATAGTATGGTAGTTTTCATTAAAAACACACACAAACACAGACACAGCAAAATTTGGGGGATTATTTTCTTGTTTAATTGAATGATAGTTGATTTACAATTTTGCATTAATTTCTCCTGTATAGCAAAGTGATTCAGTTATACATATATATATACATTCTTTTAAACATTCTTTTCCATTACGGTTCAGCCGAGGATACCGAATATGCTTCCCTATGCTCTACAGTAGGATCTTGTTGTTTGGGATTTTTTTTTTTTTTTGGCTGTGTTGCATGACTGTGGGATTTTAGTTTCCCAAAAAGGGATTAAACCCAGGCCCTCCACAGTGAGAATGCAGTACTAACCCCTGGACAGCTGGGGAATTTGGGATGATTTTTAAAATTTAAAATTTCAATTTGTATTTCAAATTTTCTGAAATGTAGCATGTAATTTTTTAAAAACATTTTAAGGCATATTATATTTTATTATTTTTTCAGTAAGCTTTATTTTAGAGTAGATTTAGATTACAGAGAAGTTGCTAACATAGACAAATTCTCTTAGGGCTTCCCTGATGATTTAGTGTTTTAGAATCCATCTGCCAATGCAAAGGACACGGGTACTATCCTTGGTCCAGGAAGACCCCACATGTTGCTGAGCAACGAAGCCCATGCTCTGCAACTGCTGAAGCCTGTACGTTAGTGCCTGTGCCCAGCGACAAGAGAAACCACCACAGTGAGAAGCCTGCATATCACAACGGAGAGTCGCCCCCACCATCGCTGCAACTAGAGAAAGCCTGTGTACAACAATGAAGACCCAGCGCAGCCAGAAAAAAAATGGTTCTCTTATACTCGACATAGTTTCACCTATTATTAACATTATTTGTCACAACTAATGAACCAATATTGATCATTATTATGAATTAAAGTTCATACTTTCTTTAAATGAAGTATTATTCATGCTTTAATTATATTTTATTTAGCTCCATACTAAAAGGACATTAGTTTTTACCTTTTTCTGTTCTAGGATCCTATCCAGGATACCACATACTATAGTCCAGGACTCCCACAGATACCAAAATCCAGCAATGCTCAAGTCCCTTACATAAAGTGGTGTAGTGTTTATGTATAACCTCTACATATCCTCCTATGTACTTTAAATCATCTCTAGATTACTCATAATACCTAATCCAATGTATTAGTAAATGTTATGTAATCAGTTGCCAGTGCACAGCAAATTCAAGTTTTGCTTTTTGGAACTTTCTCTAATTTTTATTTTATTTATTTATTTAGGAACTTTCTCTAATTTTTAAAAAATATTTTTGATCTGCAGTTGGTTGACTCTGTGAATATGAAACCCATGGATATGGAGGGCTGTCTATAGTTTTGGTCATTATGTCTCCTCAGGCTCCTTTCCTTGTTTTTGATGACTTTGATAGTTTAGGGGATAGTCAGTTGTTTCATAAGTTTTGTTTGATGTTTTTCTCCCAATTAAACTGAAGTTATAGGTTTTAGGAAAGAGCAGAGAAATAGAGTACCATTCTTATCACCTCAAGAGTACTTAATCACTTCTTGGTATGTTGTTCAGTAGCTAAGTTGTGTCCGATTCTTTGTAACGCCAGGGGTGCAGGACACCAGGCTTCCCTGTCTTTCACTATCTCCTGGAGTTTGGTATGTTATTTTTATAATAAAAAGTAATATGCTTTTTAAAGTTCTAAGAACAAACAATGCATTTTTATATATTTGTTAAGGATGTAAGTTTTGCTGTTATAACAGAAATGAAAATATTAAAACATGATAGAAATTAATTTCTTTCTCTCAAAAAGGTCTAGACAGAGCAGTCCAGAGCTGATGGGGCAGTTTGCTTTACAAGGTTGGTAAAAGACCCAGATTCCTTCTGTCTGATAGTTGTATTTAACAAGTAGCCATCATGGCTACAATGGAAGTTTTGGTTGTTGTATGACTAAGATGGGTGCTCTAGAGGCTGCCACAGCATCCACATTCAGTAGAAAGAGGATAGTACACTCTTTCTTTAAGACATACTTAGAAGTTGCACATTTCATTCATTCTGCTCACATTCCATTGGCCAGAACCTAGTCACGTGGCCATACCTAGCTGCAAGGGAGGCTGGGAAGTGTAGTCTCATAGTAGACAGCTCTGTGCTCAGCTAAAGTTTCTACAAAGATTAAAGAAGAGAAGGCTGGATTTGGGGAAGACCATCAGCAGTCTCTGCCAAAGATGGGGTGCAACCATCCTAAGAGTAGATGATGGATCTGGGAAAATCCAATACTTTAGTGGCTATTCATTGTCATCTTCATTACATTACCACCAAAAATTTCAGTGAGAACACCAGATATTCCTTTTTCTAATGTCATTTGGTTACCCCACCACTAAGGAATTTATACCAGCCATTTTTACTCCACATACTTTCCAACCTCGTGCCATTTCCGTATTTCTCTGTCCCATCCCATTCTTCTTTCCTCTCCCTCTCAAGAGTGAAACCAAACGCCCCAGTTTGCTTGAAGTGGTTTATCCAGCCATAGTCATCCCTTAGGGGTTCACCTTCTACTTTAAGAGGATTATCAAGATTTTTTTTCAAAGAAAACTTTTGCTTAGAAAAGCTGTTAAAAATTTTCGCACCTTTACACTAAGAACATCCTTTTCACCAAAAGATGAGATAAAATTCCTTTGTGTCTAGCACTCTTTGAACATTTCTTCACATGACAGTCAGAAGTATTAGCTGAAAACCATTGTTCTCAGTCAGCTTCCTGGCCCCATATAAGACTGTAATGTTGGAAAAATTTGTTTTCAGTTACCTTTTCTCTACTCTCTTCCCCCTCCTTCCTTTTCCTTCATGTCACCCCCCAAGAGGTCCTCCTGCCTTTGCTTTCCCAAAACAATTCATGAACCACTTTGACTATGTCATAAATAAGAGCAGGGCATCTAGTTACTAATTCCATGGTTATTTTCATTTAAGTGTAGTAGTGTTAGTTGCTTGGTCATGTCCAAGTCTTTGTGACCCCACGTACTGTAGCCTACCAGGCTCCTCTGTCTGTGGAATTCTCCAGGCAAGAATAATGGAGTAGGTAGCCATTCCCTTTTCTAGGGGTTCTTTCCAACCCTGATCAAACTCAGGTCTCCCACATTGCAGGCGGATTCTTTACCATCTGAGCCACCAAGGAAGCCCCAAGAAGACAAGGACTAAAGGCTGAAGCCTAAGAAAGTGAAAGTGAAGTCTCTCAGTTGTGTCCATCTCTTCACGACCCCATGGACTGTAGTCTACCAGGCTCCTCTGTCTATGGAATTTTCCAGGCAAGAGTACAGAAGTGCACCCCAATGTTCATCACAGCACTGTTTATAATATCCAGGACATGGAAGCAACCTAGATGCCCATCAGCAGACGAATGGATAAGGAAGCTATGGTACATATACACCATGGAATATTACTCAGCCATTAAAAAGAATTCATTTGAATCAGTTCTAATGAAATGGATGAAACTGGAGCCCATTATACAGAGTGAAGTAAGCCAGAAAGATAAAGACCAATACAGTATACTAATGCATATATATGGAATTTAGAAAGATGGTAACAATAACCCTATATGCAAAACAGAAAAAGAGACACAGATGTACAGAACAGACTTTTGGACTCTGTGGGAGAAGGCAGGGGTGGAATGTTTTGAGAGAACAGCCTCAAAACATGTATATTATCTAGGGTGAAAGAGATCACCAGCCCAGGTTGGATGCATGAGACAAATGCTCGGGGCTGGTGCACTGGGAAGACCCAGAAGGATGGGGTGGGGAGGGAGGCGGGAGGGGAGATCGGGATGGGGAACACATGTAAATCCATGGCTGATTCATGTCAATGTATGACAAAAACCACTACAATATTGTAAAGTAATTAGCCTCCAACTAATAAAAATAAATGGAAAAAAAAATGTAAAGTAGCACTGACAAAAAAAAAAAAAAGAATACAGAAGTGTGTTGCCATTTTCTTCTCCAGGGGATCTTCCCGATCCAGGGATCAAACCCTGGTCTCCCGCATTGCAGGCAGACACTTTACCATCTGAGCCAGGGATCTCTTAATGGGAGAATTCCGGGTATCTCAGTTCTCAGGGGAAACTCTAAATCCTTGACAGCAAAAAGAAATAAGACAAAACAAACTTTTACTGAAAAACTGGTCCACACTAGGCATTGTATACACCACTTTCACATATATCGGTGTATTTAATCTTCATGTTAACTGTGAATAGCAATAGTATCCCTATTGTATGGATAAATCAGGCTCAGAGAGGTATCACAATTGGAATCCAGATCTGTCCAAATTCCCAAATCTGCATTGTTTTCACTATAGTAGCTGTGAATATTTGCCTGAAGAATACAAATTAAGGATTACCATAATTCCATGGGCCAAATCTCAGAAACTATCTCCAGACAGATCTTGGACCAGAATTAGCAATGTAGGGAGTGGTTGCAGGAGATAATTAAATTCTATACTAGCCAGGCCCAGTCCCTTTTGTGGCATTTCTCAAGATGTAGGCTACATCAGAATCACCAGGGGTCCTTAATCAAAATGTGCCCTCCTGAATCTCTTCCCAAACTACTGATTCCAACCCCCAGGGCCACAGTCCTGGAATCTGCATTTAAAATAAGACTCTGTAAAACACACTGAATTTCCAAGTCACTGGTTCAGTGAATAAACACTCCTCCTTCCTACACCTGCCCATATTTTTGTAATTTTATAGCTTGTTTGCACTCTTCTCAGAGACTGAGAACCAGAAGGCCTAGGATTTGTTCTTCTAAATTATTCATTTAGCAATTATTTATTGCATGCTTTTCAATGTGCCAGGCATAGAAAAGCCAACACATTGCTTTTGAAATGTATTAGAAAGGAAGGCAAACAACTGGGGAGAGAGAGATTTGAAAACAACGGTCAAAAGAAGAAATTGATAAATTATTTGAATGATCAGTTACAGAGACTCTCAGGGTCCCCAGTGAGATAGCTGCAATAACCTGGGACTACGCAGGAGTCGCTGGTCACCCATGTGCTCTGTTTTACTGTAGTGGAGCATGCCTTCCTGGATATGCTGATCAAAGATAAGGAAGCAAGAGAGCTATTTCTCTTCTGCTTCCTGTGAAGAAGTCAGATCACTAGCTATTATCTAGCTTGGGAAGGATGTGTGTCTATATGAGCAGTGGATCCAGGTTTTGTAGGAGATGAGTTTCTACAGTCCCAAAGACCCTCTCCAAGAATACAAAATTATGAGTACAGTATTAAGTATGAAAGTGAATGTTTGTTTAGAATGAGAAAAGAAGTCAAGACAAATTATTGAAGACTCAGTTTTAGATCCCTCTTTTCTGAGGTCTTTAGGCAATTTTTCAGAAATGCTTCTTGACTGCAAGCCACTTCCCCTCCTCAACTTTCAGGCTACAGTTCCCAGCAACTCCCACCTCTCATAGGGGCTTCTGCAAGTGAGGGACCCTGAAACTTAAGCCTCATTGCTTCTGCTGCTGCTAAGTCGCTTCAGTCGTGTCCAGCTCTGTGCAACCCCACAGACAGCAGCCCATCAAGCTCTTCTGTCCCTGGGATGCTCCAGGCAAGAATACTGGAGTGGGTTGCCATTTCCTTCTCCAAAAAGCCTCATTAACTTCACGATAAATCTTATTTCCTTCCTTCTTTCCTTATAGGACAAAGTGCTAATCTTTGCTCCCATGGTCTTTGCTTACAGGTTGGCTCCAGCAAATATGCAAAAGTCTAGTTAAACTGATTTTGTTGGGGGCGCAATCTTGAAAGAAGAAAATCTGATGATGGTGGAGGTCTAGACTGGGGAAAATGATTTATTGGATCTCACTCCATTCACCTCGGGGAACAGAAGTGAATAATAAATGGTTGAAATTTAAATTATTATTATTTTTTTTGGCCATGGTGTACTGCTTGCAAGATCTTAATTCCCCAACCAGGGATTGAACCCAGGCCACGGCAGCAAAAATACTGAGGCCTAACCACTGGACCACTAGGGAATACTCTTGTTCTTCTGTTGTTTCTTCCTGCAGTTATTGCTTCATTTTTACATTTGTTTAGCTTTCAATAGTCATAAAATTAGCTTGTTTTGAGTGTTCCATGGAGTCTGCTACATGTCCATCAATATTATTTTTCAACTGGTCAAACATATCAGATATTCTACCAACTTCATTTTTTTCCGCCAGACACCTCATTACTAGAGCCTCATTTCTGTTGCTCTGTACAGGAGTAAGATCAGGATTTCTAGGGGCTTCCCTAGTAGCTCAGTGGTAAAGGGTCCACCTGCCAATGTAAAAGACACGGTTCTATCCCCGGTCCAGGAAGATCCCACGTGCTGCGGAGCAATTAGCCCCTGAAGCACAGTTATTGAGTCTGTGCTTTAGAGCCAGAGAACCACAACTCCTGAAGGCCTGCAAGTCACAGAGTCTATGCTCTGCAACAAGAGAAGACACCACAATGAGAAGCCCATGTGCCACGACTAGAGAGTAGGCCCCACTCACCACAACTGGAGAAAAAATTTTGTTCAGCAATGTATACCCAGCACTTCCAAAAAAAAAAACAAGACAAAGATTTCTAGATCTGACACAGACTATTTCCATAGCACTCTTTTCCACCATTTTGCTGTATTGCATCTTCTGTTTCCTCCATCTTATTTCGTTAGAAATAAAATAAATCTATTTCATTAGATTTATCCCCTTATTTTACTGGAACACATCCTCCGGTAGTTTCTCTATTAAGGGGACATTTAAGGAAAATCTACTGAAAGCTTGTAAATGTCTTAATTTTATTATTATGTTTCACAGTATGGTAAGGTGAAGAAAACAAGGTTGATACTCCATTTTTTTCCTCTCAGAATTTGGAAAGTCTTGCTCCATCATCTTCTAGCTTCCACTGTTACATCATGATTTCAGAATGTCATCTGTTTTCCTCCTCTCTCTGGAAACTTTTAGAAATTCCTTTTTATAGCCTGTAATCTGAGTTCTTCTTCTTTTTTTCTTTCTTTTTTTTTTTAGGCCATGCCATGCAGCATTCAGGATCTTAGTTCCTCAACCAGGAATTGAACCCATGACCCCTGTATTGGGAGGTCGGGATCTTAACCACTGGACCACCAGGAAAGTCCCTGTAACCTGAGATTTTTTAAGAATATATGCTTTAAGGTGAGCCTCTTTTATTCATTTGGTAGGCTTTTTCAATCTAGAGTTAATTTCTCTTAACGTAGAAGTATATAAACTATCAATTGGGTGTATGGTCTTTCTTAACTCACAAACGGTAATAACACAGTTTGAGTCTCTTACACGTTCCCATATTAAATTCTAAAACGTCCCAGACTTAGAAAATGCAGGGGCTTTCTGGTGGTCCAGTGATTAAGACTGCACTTCCACTGAAGGGGTGGCAGGTTTGATCCCTAGTCTGGGAAACAGGATCCAGCATGCCACTAGGATAAAAAAAGAGAGAGAGAGAGAGAGAAGATGCAGACCAGAAAGGGAGACATTTACAGAAGTTATGAATGACCACAGAAATACTGAACTCTCCTTAAAATTGTTAAATCAGCACTCATTAACCTCAAGTGGAGTATGATAACAAGCCTATGTTAAATATGAACATTTCCTAATCTTTCCTTCTTCAATTAGTTGATTGAATTTTGCATTTCCAGGGCTTTTGAATATGTATATGTCATTTCTTCCTAATTATTAAAACCATTGGATTTGAGGGAACACAAGGATATGTTTTTTTCCATTTAAAATTTTAAGTTTTAAATGCTTTGTGACTTGAAGGAATCTTGCATTCTCACATAACCCTAGAATGAGACAAGTATTACTTTGAATATCTTAATATCTCATTTAATTTTTAATACCTCATAGATTTTGTGAAACTTGCAGCCAACAGCCAAAAACATCATTCTACCAACTTTTGAGTGCCCAAGTTTCTCCAGGGAACCCTAAAAAGGCTCATGAGATCAAATATGCATGAGGAAAGTCACAGGACCGTGGAAAGAAGACTAGATTTCCCTTGAAATAAAAATCTGCTCCAGGTGTTCTAACAGCAACTGTTCAGTTCAGTTCAGTCACTCAGTCATGTGCGACTCTTTGTGACCCCATGGACGGCAGCAACGTTAGGCCTCCCTGTCCATCACCAACTCCCGGAGTTTACTCAAACTCATGTCTATTGAGTTGGTGATGCCATCCAACCATCTCATCCTCTGTCGTCCCCTTCTCCTCCTGCCTTCAATCTTTCCCAGTATCAGGGTCTTTTCAAATAAGTCAGTTCTTAGTATCAGGTGGCCAAAGTATTGAAGTTTCAGCTTCAGCATCAGTCCTTCCAATGAATATTCACGACTGGTTTCCTTTAGGATGGCCTGGTTGGATCTCCGTGCAGTCCAAGGGACTCTCAAAAGTCTTCTCCAACACCACAGCTCAAAAGCATCAATTCTTTGGTTGGTGCTCAGCTTTCTTTGTAGTCCAACTCTCACATCCATAAATGACTACTGGAAAAACCATAGCCTTGACTAGATGGATCTTTGTTGGCAAAGTAATGTCTCTGCTTTTTAATATGCTATCTAGGTTGGTCAGAGCTTTTCTTCCCAGGAGCAAGCATCTTTTAATTTCATGGCTGCAGTCACCATCTGCAGTGATTTTGGAGCCCCAAAAATAAAGTCTGTCACTGTTTCCACTGTTTCGCCATCTATTTGCCATGAAGTGATGGGACCACATGCCATGTTCTTGGTTTTCTGAATGCAACTGTTAAGGCTTCATAATCCTAGTATTATTTATTAATAACCAATGTCAAGATCACAGACATTTCTCTAAATCCCCTTGTGAACTTTACAATGCTTCCTATCAAATATGTTGAGTCATCCATTCATTCAACATATACTGAGGGAAGCAAGGGTCTTCTCATTTATTGAAGGCCTACAATGTGACTGGCACTAGGCTAGGCATCCATAGACATAACCTTACTGATTTTCCTAAGAATTTGCAAGATGGAAATTATTATCTCCTCCTTACAAATGAGGAAACTGAAGTTAAGATAGCAGCTAATTTGCCCAGGTTCTGCCAAGAAGGCACTTTGCTGATTATGCTGTGAGAGAAACAGGCTCACTCTGGAACGTTTACAGTCTAATGGCAAGACAGACATACAAATGACTATAATATAAAACAGAAGAAGTAAATGAGAAGATAAAAGTGCCAGCAAAATATCCAGAGAGCACACAGGAAGGGGAATTTTGTCTGAGTTGGTGGGGACAGGTATTTCAGCTGGGTCCCAGAGGATGAGTAGGATTTTAAATAAAATAAGAAGGTAGTCCCTAGAATATTGCTTGAGCACAGCCAGTGAAGTGTTTTGTGTTTGGGAGATAGCAACTGTCTGTGTGGTTGAAGCACAGAGAAGTAGAAGCAGAGAAGGGAAATGAAGCCAGATCATCTATGGTCTTGAAGGCCATAATGTAGAGTGTGGACTTCATTTTGAAGGTAATCAGGAGCCAACAGATGATTTAGTGCAACAATTCTCAAGGTGTGGTCAATGGAAGTCCCTGAGACCTTTTCAGAGTGTCTGTGGGGTTAAAACTATTTTAATACTAATAAGTATCTTGTCTTGGGACTTCCCTGGTGGTCCTGTGGCTAAGGCCCTGTGCTCCCAATGCAGGGGACCCAGGTTTGATCCCTCATCAGGGAACTAGATCCTAAATGCCACAATTAAAGAACTCACATGCCTGCAATGAAGATTGAATATCCTGTGTGTTGCAACTAAGACACGGAACAACCAAATAAATACATTTTTTTAAAAAATCAGTACAGTTTCTATACACTAACAACTGATTATCTGAAAACTTATAAAAAGTAAATATTTTGCCTTTTTAAAATGGTGGTAAAGAGCACATGCCATAAAATCTACCATCTCAACCATTTTTAAGTGTACAGTTCAATACAGTTCAATAGTGCTAAGTATATCCATATTGTTGTGCCACTATCACATCATCCACTTCCAAAACTTTTTTTTTTTTCAGAACTGAAACTTTACACCCATTAAATAATAACTTCCTATTTCCCATTTCCACTAGCCCCTGCTAATCACACTTTTACTTTCTGTTTCTGTGAATTGGACTCTATCAGTTCAGTTCAGTCGCTCAGTCTTGTCTGACTCTGCGACCCCATGAACCGCAGCACGCCAGGCCTCCCTGTCCATCACCAACTCCCTGAGTCCACCCAAACCCATGTCCATCGAGTCAGTGATGCCATCCAACCATCTCATCCTCTGTCGTCCCCTTCTCCTCCTGCCCGCAATCCCTCCCAGCATCAGGGTCTTTTCCAATGAGTCAACTCTTCGCATCAGGTGGCCAAAGTATTGGAGTTTCAGCTTCAACATCAGTCCTTCCAATGAACACCCAGGACTGATCTCCTTTAGGATGGACTGGTTGGATCTCCTTGCAGTCCAAGGGACTCTCAAGAGTCTTCTCCAACACCACAGTTCAAAAGCATCAATTCTTCAGCGCTCAGCTTTCTTCACAGTCCAACTCTCACATCCATATATGATCACTGGAAAAACCATAGCCTTGACTAGATGGACCTTTGTTGGCAAAGTAATGTCTCTGCTTTTTAATATACTGTCCAGGTTGGTCATAACTTTCCTTCCAAGGAGTAAGCGTATTTTAATTTCATTACTGCAGTCACCATCTGCAGTGATTTTGGAGCCCAGAAAAATAAAGTCAGCCACTGTTTCCACTGTTTCCCCATCTATTTGCCATGAAGTGATGGGACCAGATGCCATGATCTTAGTTTTCTGAATGTTGAGCTTTAAGCCAACTTTTTCACTCTCCTCTTTCACTTTCATCAAGAAGCTCTATAGTTCTTCACTTTCTGCCATAAGGGTGGTGTCATCTGCATGTCTGAGGTTATTGATATTTCTCCCAACAATCTTGATTCTAGCTTGTGCTTCCTGCAGTCCAGTGTTTCTCATGATGTACTCTGCATATAAGTTAAATAAGGGTGACAATATACAGCCTTGATGTACTCCTTTTCCTATTTGGAACCAGTCCACTGTTCCATGTCCAGTTCTAATTGTTGCTTCCTGACCGGCATACCTGTATCAAGAGGCAGGTCAGGTGGTCTGGTATTCCCATCTCTTTCAGAATTTTCCACAGTTTATTGTGATCCACACAGTCAAAGGCTTTGGCATAGTCAAATTACTTTACGATTCTGTTAATTGGACTCTATGGACACCTCATACAAGTGAAAGCTTATGGTATTTGTCTTTTGAGGAATAGCCTAATTCACTGAGCATAATTCTTCACAGTTCATCCATGCTGTAGAATGTGTCAGAATTTCCTTTCTTCTTAATGCTGAGTAATATTTCACTGTGTATATACCACATTTTATTTATCCATTCATTCATTGATGGACATTTGGGTTGCTTCCACCTCTTAACTATTGTGAAAATACTGCTGTGAGCATCAGTGTGCAAGTACCTCTTTGAAATCCTACTTTCAATTCTTTGGATACATATCCAGAAGTGAGGTTGATACAGCATATGATAATTTGATTTTTAATTTTTCTGAGGAACCATCATAGTTTTCCATAGTTGTTGCACCATTTTACATTGTTATTTGCCTTTTTAGCTATGCTAACATTTGCACTGACATTGTAAATCAATGGTGGGTTAATGGTGGGTCAGCATAGCCCAGTGGCTCCAGATTGAATCTGTATCCTTTGCCCATAATCACAGTAAAACAAGTGTTCTTGATGAAGCAGTAAAAAAAATTCTTAATTTTAATTTTATTAAATTTTTACTCTCAAGCACATATCTTTTTAATATCCTGTGTGGCAAAATGTGATGAAAACATAAAGCACTTTAGCTGTGTATCAAAGTATGAAGTTTATTTCAAGGAAAAGCACTTGTGAGATTGTTTAAGCTGGGAGCAGATCTAGCTGCTTTTTCACATAACACCATCTTTACTTGAAAGAATGATTCACGAATAATGGTTATACAGACTTGTGTAATTGGCAGACAAGTTCCCAAAATAGACTGAACTGAGACTATTACCTCAAGGAAAACAGCTGACAATATTTGTTGCCAATAATAAAATTTAAGTTTTCGTGGGAAATTATAATTTTGGAAAACTTGTATCTGCTATCATGACCTTGACAGGTTTGCAATACTTGAAGAATGATAAGGCTGATGGTGACATTAATGAATGAGATTTTTGATATTTTATAATGAAATGTGTCAGCATTTGGAAGATTAGGGTAACAGGGTGAATCAATATTTTCCACATTACCAATGCATGATGTTATAAAATTATTCATGGGTGGAGCATCTATTCAGGGTACAAGATAGATCGATGAATTTTAATATAACAGAATATAGAATTCATTGATATGGCTTCAGATTCCACATTGAAAGTAGCCTTTCATAAATTACTCTGTGTATGTTGATTATTGGTGTCATGCCAAAGAAGAATATCCACATCCCAAAAGGCTTTTAAAATACTTCTCCTTTTCCCAATAATACATCTATGTGAGGTTAGATTTTCTTTCACAGACTTCAACCAAAACAGCATATTGCAGTAGATTGAATCAGAAGATATGAGAATCCAGCTGTTTTCTATTGAGCCAGACACAAATGAGGTTTGCAAAAATGTAAAACACTTCATTTTTCTCTCTAATTTTTTTTATTTTGGAAAATATAGTTATTTTTCATAAGATAAGTTGTATTAACACATAGTGGATTTATTGCTATCATCTTAAGTAAATGAAAATATATTTTAATACATTCTAGTTCTAATTTCAAACATGGAAAATATACATAAACAAAAGTTCAATATTTATTTATCTATTTTTGACTGTGCTGGGTCTTCATTGCTAGTTGCAGCGAGCGGAAGCTACTGTCTACTTGCGGAGAAGCCCTTGCGGGCTTCTCATTGCAGTGCAAGGACTTCTCATTGCGGGGGCTTCTCTTGTTGTGGAGCATGGGGTCTAGCGCACACGGGCTTCAATAGTGTGGCATGTGGGCTCAATAGCTGTGGCTCCCCGGCTCTCGAGCACAGTCTCGGTAGTTGTGCCCCACGTACTTTGCTGCTTGGAGGCACATGGGATCTTCCCAGACAGGGATCAAACCCATGTCTCCTGCATTGGCAGGTGGATTCTTTACCACAAAGCCACCAGGGAAGCCTCCCAAAGCTCAATAATTTTAAGAGTGTAAAGGGGTTCTGATATAAAGAACTTCAGAACTGGTGATTTAGGGGTCTAGTGCAACAGGATTAGGACTTTTAGGACTTTTTTTTTTTTTTTTGGCTGTGCCAGTTCTTAGTTGTGGCACGTGGGGCCTAGTTCTCTGAACAGGGATCCAACCTGGGCCCCTGCATTGAGTGTGAAGTCTTAGCCCCTGGACCACCAGGGAAGTCCCTAGGACTGTTTTTAAGAATATAATTCTGAAGATGGTGCTTGGAAGACCTGAAAAAGGTGAACATTTAGAGGTATTGAAGTCAGTGGGGAAACTATTAAAATAGTTGTACTGAACATTCCACAATCTGAATGCAAAGTAAGAAAAGTACAGGGAAAATGTTTCAACCCAATAGAAACTTTAAGTACACTCAAAATTAAAAGAAAATGCCATTTTTAAAATCTAACTGATTGCTAACTGAATGCTCAAGAAGTCTGGTGATAGATGAAGGTAGGTGAAGGTACAGAGATATAGTCACATTTATACACAGCTGGAGGATGAATTGGGCTTCACGAAATATTAATATCTATCAATATTTAAAGTATCTATGTATGTTGACCCAGACATTTATACTTTTAAGAATTTATACTACAAATATATGCACATTTGTTCAAAATTACACACACACATATATTTATATGCAATGGAAAGAGTTTAAACATTTGTAGAGGATGGTTAAATATTTGAGTTAAGCTATCCATACAATGTGGAGAAGGGACTAGCAGCCCACTCTAGTATTCTCCCCTGGGGAATCCCATGGACAGAGTAGCCTGGCAGCCTGCAGTCTATTGGGTGACAAAAGTCGGACATGAATTAGTGACTAACACACACAAACAAACCATACAATGACATAGTACGAAGTCACTGAAAAGAAGGAATCAGTTTTTATGGGTACAAATATAGAACTATCTCCAAAATATATTGTTAGTGAAAAAAAAAGTTGAGAAAAATGCACATAATGTGTTCTCATGTGTGAAAAAAAGTGTGTGTGTGTGTGTGTGTGTGTGTGTGTGTATCGTAGATTTGTAACCTTTCAAAGGATATATAAGAAATTTGTGATAGTGGCTGCCTCTGAAGTAGAGAATTGGATGGTTGAAAGACAATAGTAGAAGGGAGATTTACTCTTCACTATATAAACTTTTATATCTAAAAATTTTCACATCAGATATATGTATTATGAGTCCAAATTTCACTTAAATGATTAAGAACTAGAAGATAGTTTCAGTGACAGTAACAGTCTTATCTATGGTTGTGCAATGAAATGGAGAGTGGGAGATAGCACAGACGTTGTAAAAGTGGAATTGATTGGTTTCTAAATCTTTTTTTGGCTGTGCTGGATCTCAGTTCCCTGACCAGGGATTGAACCCTTGTCCCTTACTGTGGAATCTTGGAGTCTTAACCAAGCAAGTCCTAAAATTGATTAATTTTGATGACTGATTTCATTTTGAAGGTATGAATGGTGTTGGGGCTAAAAAGAAAGATAAAAAGGAATTAAAGATGATTTCATTTCCCAAACAGAATGATTGATGGCACCCATAACGCCTGCGTGTGCTCAGTTGTGTCCGGGTTTTTGTGACCCCATGGACTGTAGCTCACTGGGCTCTTCTGTCCATGGAATTTTCCAGGCAAGAATATTGGAGTGGGCTGCCATTTCCTACTCCAGGGGCCATAACATTGAAAGAAACACAAAATAAGGAACTGGTTTATGCGGGTGGTAGAGATGGGGTGAAAAATTATGAGTTTCAGACCCAGATGCTCGAATCATTTATAAGAGGACAACTATAGTTTACTAAATATATTTTTCACAAACATAGTCTCTTAAATTCAAAACAACAAACAAAATAACTATATAAGGTAGGAATTACTATCCTGGCTTGATAGGAACAGAGTAGCCTCTACAATGTTAATAGACTTGCATAGGGCTGAACATAGGGGGAGAGGTGGCTTTGAATTAAGTTGTTCTTGTTCTCCAAAAATGTTTTCCTCTCCATCTGACATCAGATGCCAGGTGTTAAACTGGCAGAGGAGGCTAAAAGAACAGGTTGTGAACTTGAATAGACTTGGATTCAGATCCCAACTCTGCTTATTCCTACCTGTATGATCTCGAGCAAGTTACTTCAGCTTTTTAAACCTCACTTTCATCATGGTGTTGTTTGGTAGCTAAGTTGTGTCTAACTCTCAGTGACCTCATGGATTGCAGCATGCCAGGCTCCTCTGTCCTCCACTATCTCCTGGAGTTTGTTGAAATTCATGTCCATTTAGTCGTTGATGCTATCTAACCATCTCATCCTTTACCACCCACTTGGAAAATACCCTGATGTTAGGAAATATTGAAGGCAAAGGGAGAAGGGGGTGGCAGTAACTAGAAATGATATATAAATTAGATGACATATCTAAAGGTTTTGGCAAACACGCATGATGGCTTAATATATGTCAGATCAACTGTCATATTGATTAGATATGGGACCTATCAGTACAGTAAATTGATAGTAAGAATTTTACATCTGGAGTTAAGGGAGGAGTGCAGATTTACCTCACATAATGATAACCAGTTTTTGCCATAATGGCTCTTGAAAAATTATTCCACTTTTCAGTCATTGACTCATTTTTCCCAGTACTACAGTTTTTTCACTTAAAAATAGTAAAAGTATGCTCTATTTTTATTATGTAATATTTCAATCCTATGGTTTCCAGTAAAAATACACTCACGACTTTACTTGGCACAACAGATTTAGTCAGAGAATATCATATGAACAAATTTGTATTGGACTCTAGATGTAGATGAGCACAAATGTTTTGTTTTGCATATATACACAAAGTAAGAAAAATGAAGCATCTTCTATGATCAGTTGAATGAGTGCTTATGTCATTTCCATTTTTCAAAGCACATTTGAAGTTAGCCTTTATTTTTCTCTAGAGATATTTTTCCTTGTTATAAACTTATTTTTAAGTGCAGTTCAAGTGCCAAGAAAACCATGAGCTTCTAAAAGATTGAAAAATTGGTGCAAATGGCCAAGAAAAGAATACACCTTCTAGAGAATAATTTCCCTGTACCCATCCTCCACCAACCACCTCTCACAAACAAGTCTTCTCTTCTTTTTTTGATAAGGTTAAAAGATTGATTGAGTTATATTTTATGTACAAAAGATATTAACCTTTAAGTTGCTGTTTGTTTGAAGATTAATATGTATATTACATGGCATGGGCTTTCCCTGCGGCTCACATGGAGAAGAACCTGTCTGTGATGCGGGAGACCAGGTTCAGTCCCTGGGTGGGGAAGACACCCTGGAGAAAGGAGTGGCAACTCGCTCTGGTATTCTTGCCTGGAGAATTCCACGGACAGAGGAGCCTGGCAGGCTATAGTCCATGGGGTCGCAGCAGCAGACATGACCGAGCAAATAACACACACACACGGTATACCTCATATATTATGCAATGGTATATATTGCATTATATCATTATTATGCAATTATATATTGTATTATCTGTAATGGTATATACATGTGATAGATATCATATAATATACCACATAATGGTATATATTTACAGTTATATATTATATTACAGTGATGTACCATTATATATATACTATGGTATAACATAATTATGATACTTAAGTGAAAACAATTATATGTTATAAACCATATTATAGCTGTATATACCATCATGTAATGATATGTGTGCTCAGTTGCTTCAACCACGTCTGACTCTTTGCATTTCCATGGACTAGCCTACTAGGCTCCTTTGTCCATGGGATTCTCCAGGCAAGAATACTGAAGTGGATTGCTATGCCCTTCTTCATGGGATCTCCCTGGTCCAAGGATGGAACCCATGTCTCCTGCATTGCAGGTGGATTCTTTACTACTGAGCAATTAGGGAAGCCCATAATGGTATAAATATCATATAATCTGTTGTGTAATAGATTATATAATATATATATTTACATATGATGTATTTGATGTGTACTATTATATATTATAATTAATATTTACTATCATCGATTATAATATATACCATTATAGTACATAATATATAAACCTATTTTCAATGCTTAATAAATATATTTATTTGTTTATTTATTTTTACTTCAGTTGAGATAATTTCATATGCAGAGATGGGACTCAGATCTTGAAGGAAGAGGCACATCTGGCTGCTGATGGAACTTCAGGAGGGTGCAAAGAGGTACCATGCAGCCGCTGGCTCTAGGAATATCTAAAAAGCTGGAGGTTGGAACCAATTGCTGCTGCCATGGTGAAGTGATCATTGATGGGAACAGTGAAGGAACCAGTCCTTTATTCTGCCTCCAACACTGTAATCTCCCTCTACATCTTCTATTTCTTTATCTTTAAAAATTGTTTGCAAATCTTGGGTTCTAAGTTGGCTCCCAATGTTTCCATCTCTTGGTGTACACATTCTATAAAATCCCTACCCTCAAGAATGGGTGGCATCTATAAATATGACAACTAATGTGTGATTAGGTTATCTTAAATAGCAAAAGTGAGGAGATTTTTGAGATGTAATAAGGTTTCATGTATGGATGTGAGAGCTGGACTATAAAGAAAGCCGAGCACTGAAGAATTGATGCTTTTGAACTGTGGTGTTGGAGAAGACTCTTGAGAGTCCCTTGGACCGCAAGGAGATCCAACCAGTCCATCCTAAAGGAGATCAGACCTGGGTGTTCATTGGAAGGAGTGATGTTGAAGCTGAAACTCCAAAATTTTGGCCACCTGATGCAAAGAGCTGACTCATTTGAAAAGACCCTGATGTTGGGAAAGATTGAAGGCAGGAGGAGAAGGGGACGACAGAGGATGAGATGGTTGGATGGCATCATCAACTCGGTGGACATGGGTTTGGGTGGACTCTGGGAGCTGGTGATGGACAGGGAGGCCTGGTGTGCTGCAGTTCATGGGGTTGCAAAGAGTCGGGCATGACTAAGCCACTGAACTGAAACTGAAACTGAAAGGTTTCTAATCAGTTGACTTTAAGGTAATCAAAAGGAAGATTATGCTGGATTGGCTTGACCTAGTCAGCAGGGCTCTTTGAAAAGGGTCAGAGACAGAAAGATCTGAAGCACAGCCGCCTTAAAGAAGCAAACTGCCCTGTTGTAGAGTGGTCTATAAGGCAGGATATTGTGACTGGCCTCTAAGAGTTGAGGGCCTCAGCACAATGACTAGAAGAAGTTGCGTCAGCCAACAACCAGTAAGCTTGGAAGAGGACCCTGAGCCTCAGATGACATCAAACTCCTGGCTGACATGTTGATTTCAGCAAAGAAAGAACTGAGCAGAGGATCCAACTAACCCATGTCCAGATTTCTGACCCATGTGTGTGCATGCATGCTTAGTCACTTCAGTCGTGTCCAACACTGTGCAACCTGTGACTATAGCTCCCCAGGCTCCTCTGTCCATGGGAATTCTCCAGGCAAGAATACTGGAGTGGGTTGCCATTCCCTCCTCCAGGGGATCTTCCGTATCCAGCGATCGAACCTACATCTCTTATGTTTCCTGCATTGGCAGATAGGTTCTTTACCACTAGGGCCACATGGAAAGTCCAAGACTGAGATAATGAATGTGTTGTTTTAATCCACTAAGTTTCTGATAATTTGTCATGCAGCAGTAGAACTGGTACAGATGTGTATAAATGATCTACGGCCATAATAATTCTGTATAACAAACCATCCCCAAACTCAGAAGCTTAAAGGAATTACTATTTATTACTTGTCAGGTCACCCAGGCTGCTCTTTTGACCTGGGCTGGACTAGGCTAATCTCTCTTGGACTTGGTCATGAATCTATAACACCTGTTGAATTGCCTGGAAGTTGGCTAGTTAGAAAAGGCAGAGGAACCAGAGATCAAATTGCCAACATCCACTGGATTATTGAAAAAGCAAGAGAGTTCCAGAAAAACATCTATTTCTGCTTTATCGACTATGCCAAAGCCTTTGACTGTGTGGATCACAGTAAACTGTGGAAAATTCTGAAAGAGATGGGAATACCAGACCACCTAACCTGCCTCTTGAGAAACCTGTATGCAGGCCAGGAAGCAACAGTTAGAACTGGACATGGAACAACAGACTGGTTCCAAATAGGAAAAGGAGTACATCAAGGCTGTATATTGTCACCCTGCTTATTTAACTTATATGCAGAGTACATCATGAGAAATGCTGGACTGGATGAAGCACAAGCTGGAGTCAAGATTGCCAGGAGAAATATCAATAACCTCAGAAATGCAGATGACACCACCCTCATGGCAGAGAGCGAAGAAGAACTAACGAGCCTCTTGATGAAAGTGAAAGAGGAGAGTGACAAAGTTGGCTTAAAGCTCAACATTCAGGAGACTAGGATCATGGCATCTGGTCCCATCACTTCATGGCAAATAGATGGGGAAACAGTGGAAACAGTGACTGACTTTACTTTTCAGGGCTCCAAAATCACTGCAGATGGTGATTGCAGCAATGAAATTAAAATACGCTTACTCGTTGGAAGCAAAGTTATGACCAAACTAGGCAGCATACTAAAAAGCAGAGACATTAAAAAAAAAAAGCAGAGACATTACTTTGCCAACAAAAGTCCATCTAGTCAAGGCTATGGTTTTTCCAGTGTTCATGTATGGATGTGAGAGTTGGACTATAAAGAAAGCTGAGTGCTGAAGAATTGATGCTTTTGAACTGTGGTGCTGGAGAAGACTCTTGAGAGTCCCTTGGACCGCAAGGAGATCCAACCAGTCCATCCTAAAGGAGATCAGTCCTGTGTGTTCATTGGAAGGACTGATGCTGAAGCTGAAACTCCAAAATTTTGGCCACCTTATATGAAGAGCTGACTCATTTGAAAAGACCTTGATGCTGAGAAAAGTTGAAGGCAGAAGGAGAAGGGGATGACAGAGGATGAGATGGTTGGATGGCATCATCAACTCGATGGACATGGGTTTGGGTGGACTCTGGGAGTTGGTGATGGACAGGGAGGCCTGGCGTGTTGCGGTTTACGGGGTCACAAGGTCTAGGTCACAAGGTCTAGGTCACAACCTAGACAACCTGTCTAGGTTGGTCATAACTTTTCTTCCAAGAAGAAGCATCTTTTAATTTCATGGCTTCAGTCACCATCTGCAGTGATTTTGGAGCCCAAATAAATAAGGTCTGTCACTGTTTCCACTGTTTCCCCATCTATTTACCATGATGTGATGGGACCAGATGCCATGATCTTAGTTTTCTAAATGTTGATTTTTAAGCCAACTTTTTCACTCTTTCACTTTCATCAAGAGGCTCTTTAGTTCTTCTTCACTTTCTGCCATAAGGGTGGTTTCATCTGCCTATCTGAGGTTATCAATATTTCTCGCAGGAATCTTGTGCTTCATCCAATCCAGCATTTCTCATGATGTACTTTTCATATAAGTAAACTAAGCAGGGTGTCAATACACAGCCTTGACATACTCATTTCCCAATTTGGAACCAGTCTGTTGTTCCATGTCCAGTTCTAACTGTTGCTTCTTGACCTGCATACAGATTTCTCAGGAGGCAGGTCAGGTGGTCTGGCATTCCCATCTCTTGAAGAATTTTCCACAGTTTGTTGTGATCCACACAGTCAAAGTCTTTGGCATATTGAATAAAGCAGAAGTAGTTGTTTTTCTGGAAGTCTCTTGCTTTTTTGATGATCCAATGGATGTTGGCTATTTGATCTTTGGTTCCTCTGCCTTTTCTAAATCCAGCTTGAACATCTGGAAGTTCGTGGTTCATGTACTGTTGAAGCCTGGCTTGGAGAATTTTGAGCATTACTTGACTAACGTGTGAGATGAATGCAGTTGTGTGGTAGTTTGAGCATTCTTTGGCATTGCCTTTCTTTGGGATTGGATGAAAACTGACCTTTTCCAGTCCTGTGGCCGCTGCTGAGTTTTCCAAATTTGCTGGCATATTGAATGCAGCACTTTCACAGCATCATGTTTTAGGATTTGAAATAGCTCAACTGGAATTCATCCCATTAACTAAAGCAAGTTACATTAGAAAAGAAATTAAAATGTAGCCATATAGAGTTGTGAAAAAATATTTATAGTCATTTTAGTCATAAGAGCCAACAACAGGAAACAATCCAAATGTCCATCAGTAAGAGGAAGACTAGACAAACTGTGGCATATTCACAAAATGAAGTATTACTCAGGAATAAAAGAATGAACAACTGATACAAGTAACAACACAGATGAAAATAAAAACTATTGTGTTGAGCCAAAGAGGTCAGACCTAAAAAAGTACATCTGAATAGATCCATTTATTTGAAGCTAGAGGACAGATAAAGCTAACCTATGGTGATAGAAATCAGGATAATGGTTAAAGGATATGGAGGTTGAGTGGAAGAGGGCATAAAGGCATTCTCTGGTTCAAAGAAATAGGCTTCATCTTGACTGGAGTGCTGGTTACAAGTATATGTTAATTTATCAGAATTCACTAAACTTTATATTTTATGTTTTTAATTGTACACTTTAGATCTATGCATTTCACTGTTATCAAAAATTTACCTTAAACAAACTGATGTAGTAGTACAAACATAAGCTTTGGTGTTAAAAAGCCTTGTATTGGATACCATTTCCAATTCCTAGCTATGTAAAGTCACATAATCTTTTTTAAAAATGTTTATTCATTTATTTTATTTGGCTGCAGCAGGTCTTAATTTACACATGCTAACTCTTAGTTGTGGTATGTGGGATCTACCTAGACAGCATATTAAAAAGGAGACTTTGCCAACAAAGGTCCGTCTAGTCAAAGCTATGATTTTTTTCAGGAGTCATGTATGGCTATGAGAGTTGGAGTATAAAGAAAGCTGAGCACTGAAGAATTGATGCTTTTGAACTGTGGTGTTGGAGAAGACTCTTGAGAGTCCCTTGGACTGCAAGGAGATCAACCAGTCAATCCTAAAGAAAATCAGTCCTGAATATTCATTGGAAGGACTGATGCTGAAGCTGAAACTCCAATACTTTGGCCACCTCATGTGAAGAGTTGACTCACTGGAAAAGACCCTGATGCTGGGAAAAATTGAAGATGGAAGGAGAAGGGCACAACAGAGGATGAGATAGTTGGATCGTATCACCGACTCAATAGACATGAGTTTGAATAAACTGTCGTGATGGAGTTGGTGATGGACACAGAGGCCTGGCATGCTGCAGTCCATGGGGTCGCAAAGGGTCGGACATGACTAAGCGACTGAACTGAACTGAGTTCCCTGACCAGGGATCGAACCCAGCCCCCACTGCATTGGGAGCTTAGAATCTTAGTCACTGGATCACTAGGGAAGTCTCTAAAGTCAGTTAGTCTGGATAAACTTTATTTGTTTATCTATAAAATAGGAAAGTTGTTCACTGTTTTTTTTTAAATTGTGATCAAGTATACATAACATAAATTTACCATTTAGTGTATAATTCTATAGCATTTAGTACATTCATATCACTGTGCAACCATTACCATCATCCATCTCCAGAACTTTCTCATCATCCCTAACTGAAACTGTACCTGTTAAACAATAAATCTCCATCGTCCTCTTCTTCCAACCCCTGGCAGTCCCCTTTCTACATTCTATGAATTGGGCTACTCTAGATACTTTATGTAAGTGGAATGGTACAATATTTGTCCTTTTGTGATTGGCTTACATAGCATAATTCTTCAAGGTTCAGCTATATACTCATGCCAAAATTTCTATCCTTTTAAAGGTGGAATAACATTCTGTTATATGGATATACCACATTTTATTTACCCATTCATCTGTTGATAGACACTTGGATTGCTTCTGTCTTTTGGTTACTATGAATAATGCTGCTATTAATGTGGGTATATAAATACCTGTTCAAATCCCTTCTTTATTTCTTTGGAGTATATATCTAGAAGTAGATATGTTGCAATATATAATAATTCTATGTTTAATTTTTTGAGGTATTGCAATGTCCTTTTCCACAGGGATTGAACCATTTACATTTCTATCAGCAATGTACATGGGTTCCAATTTGTTTGCAGCCTCATCAACACTCATTATTTTCTGTTTTTTGTTTTTTTTTTAGTAACAGTCATCCTAATGTGGGTGCAGTGGTATCTTATTGTGCTTTTGATTTGGATTTCCAATTATTAGTGATATTGAGCACCTTTTCTCATGCTTATTGGCCATTTATATTTCTTCTTTGGAGAAATAAAATCTTGTACTAACTTTTTTTGGGGGCTGTGCCACATGACTTGCTGGGTTTCACTTCCCTGACCAAGGATTGAACATGGGCCATGGCAATAACAGCCTGGAATGCTAACTACTAGGCCACCAGGGAACTCCCTCCTTTAAAAAAACTCTCCTTTTAAAAAATTATTTTATTTTTGTTGTTGTGTTGAACTCTAGGAGTTCTTTATATATTCTGGATATTAATCCCTTATCAGATACATGATTTGCAAATATTTTATCCTATGCTGCGGGTTGCCTTTTCATTCTGTTGACAATGTCCTTTGATGCATAAAAGTTTTGAATTTTGATGAAGTCTAACATCAAACAAAAGAAAAACATTTTTTTCTTTTGTTGCCTGTGCTTTTGGTGTCATGTCCAAACAGTGGTTGCCAAATCCAATGTCATGAAGTTTTTCCCTTAAGTTCTCTTTTAAGAGTTTTATAGTTTTAGCTCTTATGTTCAACCCTTTGATCCATTCTGAGTTATTCTTTAATACAGTGTAAGGTAGGGGTCCAAACTTTCTTTCCCTTGAATGTGGATATTGCATTTTCCCCATACTATTTGTTGAAAAGTCTATCCTTTTCCTATTGGGTGTCCTTGCCCACTCTTATCTAAATTATTTCACAAGGAATGCCTTGGTGGCCAAGTGGTTAAAGATCTGTTTGACAATGCAGAGGACATGGGTTCAATCCCTGTTCTGGGAGGATACCACATGCCTCGGGATAACTAAGGCTGTGTGTCACAACAAGGAAAAATAACTGAAATGAGAAGCCTGTGTACCACAACAAGAGACTAGCCCCTGGTGGCCACAACTAGAGAAAGCTGGCATGCAGTAACAAAGACCTAGTCTAGCCAAAAATTAATTAATTAATTGAAAAAAAATCATTTGACCATATATAGGAGGGCTTTTTCTGAGCTTTCTATTCTGTGCCAATGATCTTTATATCAGTATCACATTATTTTTTAATAAATTTTAAAATCAAGAACTATGAGTCCTTCACCTTTGTTCTTCTCTCTTATGACTGTTTTGGCTATTCCAAGTCCCCTGAGACTTTACATGAAATTTAGAATGGGTTATTTTAGTTCTGCATAAAAGGTCATTAGAATTTTGATAGTAATTGCATTGAATCTGTAGATTTCTTTGGATAGTGTGAAATTTTGACAATAGTAAGTCTTCTAATCCATGACCATTGCATGTGTTTCCATTTATCTATGTTTCTTTAATTTCTTTCAGGAATGTTTTATAGTTTTCGTTGCATAAGTCTTTCAACACTGTGGTTAAATTAACTTCTAGATCAGTCAGTCAGTTCAGTCGCTCAGTCATGTCCAACTCTTTGCAACCCCATGGACTGCAGCACGCCAGGCTTCCCTGTCCATCACCAACTCCTAGAGCTTGCCCAAACTCATGTCCATCAAGTTGGTGATGCCATCCAACCATCTCATCCTCTGTTGTCCCCTTCTCTTCCTGCCTTCAATCTTTCCTAGCATCAGGGTCTTTTCAAATGAATCGCTTCTTCACATCAGGCAGCCAAATTATTGGAGTTTCAGCTTTAGCATCAGTCTTTCCAATGAATATTCAGGACTGATTTCCTTTAGGATGGACTAGTTGGATCTCCCTGTAATCCAAGGGACTCTCAAAGTTTTCTCCAACACCACAGTTCAAAAGCATCAATTCTTCAGTGCTCAGCTTTCTTTATGGCCCAACTTTCACATCCATACATGACTACTGGAAAAACCATAGCTTTGACTAGACGGACCTTTGTCGGCAAAGTAATGTCTCTGCTTTTTAATATGCTGTCCGGGTTGGTCATAGCTTTACTTCCAAGGAGCAAGCGTCTTTTAATTTCATGGCTGCAGTCACCATCTGCAGTGATTTTGGAGCCCAAAAAGATAAAGTCTGTCACTGTTTCCACTGTTTCCCCATCTATTTGCCATGAAGTGATGGGACCAGATGCCATGACCTTAGCTTTCTGAATGCTGAGTTTTAAGTCAAGTTTTTCACTCTCCTCTTTCACTTTCATCAAGAGGGTCTTTAGTTTTTCACTTTCTGCTATAAAGCTGGTGTCATCAGCGTATCTGAGGTGATTGATATTTCTCCCAGCAATCTTGATTCCAGCTTGTGCTTCATCCAGTCCAGCATTTCTAGATATTGCATTCTTTTTACAGCTATTATAAATGGAAGTGTTTTTTACTTTTCTTTTTGGATTATTCATTGTTAGAGTATAGAAATATAAATGATTTTGTGTAATTTTATATCCTGCTTAATAAATTTGCTAAATTCATTTAGTAGTTCTATATATCTGAAGTTACTGATACTTCATCTAGCAATCTTGATTCCAGCTTGGGCTTCATCCAGCCCAGCATTTTGCATGACGTACTCTGCATATACGTTAAATAAGCAGGGTGACAATACACAGCCTTGACGTACTCCTTTCCCAATTTGGAACCAGTCCCTTGTTCCAAGTCTGGTTCTAACTGTTGCTTCTTGACCTGCATACAGATTTCTCAGGAGGCAGGCCAGGTGGTCTGGTATTCACATCTCCTTAAGAAATTTCCAGTTTGTTCTGATCCAAACAGTCAAAGGTTTTAGCATAGTCAATGAAACAGAAGTAGATGCTTTTCTGGAATTCTCTTGCTTTTTCGATGATCCAACAGATGTTGGCAATTTGATGTCTGGTTCCTCTGCCTTTTCAAAATCCAGCTTGAGCATCTGGAAGTTCTCGGTTCATGTACTGGTAAAGTCTAACATGGAGAATTTTTAGCATTCCTTGCTAGTGTGTGAGATGAGTGCAATTGTGTGGTAGTTTAAACATTTTTTGATGTTGCTGTTGGGATTGGAATGAAAACTGACCTTCTCCAGTCCTGTGGCCACTGCTGAGTTTTCCAACATTGCTGGCATGTTGAGGAAAGGAGCAGTGACCCCACAAGAGACTGAACCAGACTTGCCTGTGAGTGTCCAGGAGTCTCCGATGGAGGCGTGGGTTAACAGTGGCTTGCTGTAGGAGTAGGGTCACTGAATAAAACAGTCCTGCAGCATGCTGGTATAAGTCCTTTTGATGGAGGTCACCATTAATGCCATTACCCCTACAATAGTTTGACCTCAGGCCAATCTACAGGGACGGAACACAGCCCCACCCATCAGTAGAAAATTGGACTAAAGATTTACTGAGCACGGATCTCATTTCCACTCAATAATTGTAAGGGATTTCATTTAGGTCATACTGGTATGGTCTAGTGGTTTTCCTACTTTCTTCAATTTAAGTCTGAATTTGCAAGATGGTGTTCATGATCTGAGCCACAGTCAGCTCCTGGTATTGTTTTTGCTGACTGTATAGAGCTTCTCCATCTTTGACTGCAAAGAATATAATCAATCTGATTTTGGTATTGACCATTTGGTGATGTCCATGTGTAGAATCTTCTCTTGTGTTGTTGGAAGAGGGTGTTTGTTATGACCAGTGTGTTCTCTTGACAAAACTCTATTATCCTTTGCCCTGCTTCATTCTGTACTCCAAGGCCATATTTGCTTGTTATTTCTTGACTTCCTACTTTTGCATTCCAGTCCCCTATAATGAAAAGGATATCTTTTTGGGGGTGTTAGTTCTAGAAGGTCTCGTCGGTCTTCATAGAACTGTTCAACTTCAGCTTCTTCAGGATTACTGGTCAGGGAATCAATTTGGATTACTGTGGTATTGAATGGTTTCCTTGGAAACGAACAGAGATCATTCTGTCGTTTTTGAGATTGCACCCAAGTACTGCATTTCAGACTCTTTTTATTGATAATGATGGCTACTCCATTTCTTCTAAGGAATTCTTGCACACCGTAATAGATACAATGGTCATCTGAGTTAAATTCACCCATTCCAGTCCATTTTAGTTTGCTGATTCCTAAAATGTTGATGTTCACTCTTGCCACCTCCTGTTGATCACTTCCAATTTGCCTTGATTCATGGATCTAACGCTCCAAGTTCCTGTGCAATACTGCTCTTTACAGCATTGGACTTCACTTCCATCACCAGTCACATCCACAGCTGGGTATTGTTTTTGCTTTGGCTCCATTTCTTCATTCTTTCTGGAGTTATTTCTCCACTGATCTCCAGTAGCATGTTGGGCACGTACCGACCTGGGGATTTCATCTTTCAGTGTCGTATCTTTTTGCCTTTTCATACTGCGGCTGCACCCTTCCGATTATACAGTGGATGTGGGATGTACAGTGGATGTGAGATATACAGTGGATATGAGAAATAGATTCAAGGGATTAGATCAGTGTGCCTGACTGCCTGAAGAACTATGGATGGAGGATCATGACATTGTACAGGAGGCAGGGATCAAGACCATCCCTAAGAAAAAGAAATGCAAAAAGGCAAAATGGTTGTCTGAGGAGGCCTTACAAATAGCTGTGAAAAGAAGAGAAGCAAATGGCAAAGGAGAAAGGAAAGATATACCTAATGCAGTGTTTCAAAGAATAGCAAGGAAAGATAAGAAAACTTTCCTCAGTGATCAATGCAAAGAAATAGAGGAAAACAATAGAATGGGAAAGACTAGAGATCTCTTCAAGAAAATTAGAAATACCAAGGGAATATTTCATGCAAAGATGGGCACAATAAAGGACAGAAATGGTATGGACCTAAGAGAAGCAGAAGAGGTTACGAAGAGGTGGCAAGAATACACAGAAGAACTATACAAAAACTATCTTCACAACCCAGATAATCACGATGGTGTGATCACTCACCTAGAGCCAGACATCCTGGAATGTAAAGCCAAGTGGGCCTTATGAAGCATCACTGTGAACAAAGCTAGTGGAGGTGATGGAATTCTAGCTGAGCTATTTCAAATCCTAGAAGATGATGCTGTGAAAGTGCTGCACTCAATATACAAGCAAATTTGGAAAACTCAACAGTGGCCACAAGACTGGAAAAGGTCAGTTCATTCCAATCTTAAATAAAGGCAGTACCAAAGAATGCTCAAGCTACCACACAATTGCACTCATTTCACATGCTAGCAAAGTAAGGTTCAAAATTTTCCAAGTGAGGCTTCAACAGTGTATGAACTGAGAACTTCCAAATGCTCCAGCTGGCTTTAGAAAAGGCAGAAGAACCAGGGATCAAATTGCCAACATCCGCTGGATCATAGAAAAAGCAAGAGAATTCAGGAAAACATGTACTTCTGTTTCATTGATTATGCCAAACCCTTTGAATGTGTGGATCACAACAAACTGTGGAAAATTCTTCAAGAGGTGGGAATATCAGACCCCTTTACCTGCCTCCTGAGAAACCTGTATGCAGGTCAAGAAACACCAGTTAAAACCAGACATGGAAGAATGGATTGGTTCCAAATTGGCAAAGGAGTATGTCAAGGCTATCTATCATCACCCTGTTTATTTAACTTTTATGCAGGGTACATCGTGTGAAATGATAGGTTGGATGAAGCACAAGCTGGAATCAAGTTGCTAGGAGAAATATCAATAACCTCAGATATGCAGATAACATCACCCTTATGGCAGAAAGTGAAGAGGAATTAAAGAGTTTCTTCATGAAGGTGAAAGAGGAGAGTCAAAAATGCTGGCTTAAAACTCAAAATTCAAAAAACTAACATCGTGGCATCTGGTCTCATCACTTCATGACAAATAGATGCAGAAACAATGGAAATAGTGACAGACTATTTTCTTGGGCTCCAAAATCACTGCAGATAGTGACTGCAGCCATGAAATTAAAAGACGCTTCCTCCTTGGAAGAAAAGCTATGACAAATCTTGACAGCATATTAAAAGGCAGGGACATTATTTTGCAGATTAAGTTTCATATAGTCAAAGCTATGTTTTTGTCGGTAGTTACATATGGGTTTGAGATTTGGACCATAAAGAAGGCTAACTGTCCAAGAAGTGATGCTTTTGAACTGCAGTGTTAGAGAAGAGTCTTGAGAATTCCTTGGACTGCAAGGACATCAAACCAGTCAATCCTAAAGGAAATCAGTCCTGAATATTCATTCAAGAAATGATGCTGAAGCTGAAGCTTCAATACTTTGGCCACCTGATTTGAAGAGCTGCATCACTAGGAAAGACCCTGATGTTAGGAAAGATTGAAGACAGGAGAAGAAGGGGATGGAACTGGATGAAACGGTTGGATGGAGTCACCAAGTCAATAGACATGAGTTTGAGCAAGCTCTGGGAGGTGGTGAAGGACAGGGTAGCCTGGAGGGCTGCAGTCCAGGGGGTAGTGAAGAGTGGGACAAGCCTGAGGAACTGAAGAACAATACCAACGAGGAAGTACCCGCTTTAGTTTTGGTCTCATATGCAGATATCCAAGATTAGAACAACTGGAACTGAAGAGGACAGGCGATCAGTGCTTAGGAGGAAATGAATGATCTTTCCCCTGTGATTTCCTCCTTTGTCTCCCAGGAGTTGGAGCCTGCTGTGCCTCCAGGCTACTCCTGTTGTTCCCCTGAAGCTACAAAGGGAGGTAACTGTGTTGACTTTTCAGCTCTGTGCCTGTCTGTGTATTCAGTGTTCTTTTCCTCCCAAAGTTTGCCTGAATGTCTTCTCTTATTGCTGTTCCTTAGCCTTCACTTTGCAATTAGGTGATATTTATTCAAAGCTTTTGGAGACATTACAAATGGTGGGCTTTCTAGGTGATTTTTCTTAGTTCAGTTCAGTTGCTCATTTGTGTCCGACTCTGCGATCCCATGAACTGCAGGACGCCGGACTTGCCTGTCATCAACTACTCCCGGAGCTTGCTCAAACTCACGTCCATCGAGTTGGTGATGCCATCGAACCATCTCATCACCTGTGGTCCCCTTCTCCTCCTGCCTGTGATCTTTCCCAGCATCAGGGTCTTTTTTCAATGAGTCAGGTCTTTACATCAGGTGGCCAAAGTATTGGAGTTTCAGCTTCAGCATCAGTCCTTCCAATTTTTGTTAGCATATGTGGAAAGTTCAAAACTATTTGACTAATTGACAGCACTGAAATATTTGTAAATTTTATGGTATGTCCATACAACAGAATGTTATCCAGTTATTTAAACGAATGAAGTACTGATACATGTTACAACATGGATGAACCACAAAAATAGTAGGCTAAAGAAACCGTTCACAAATGCCACATATTATATGATTCCATTCATATGAAATTTCCAGAATAGAGAACTCGGTAGAGACTGAAAGTAGGTTAGTAGTTGCTTATGGCCAGTTGGGTTGTGGGAGAGATTGGAGGGTCATAGTGAAAGTGTATTTTGGAGGTGATGCAAATGTTCTAAAAGTGATGGTGGTGTTGGTTGTATGTATCTGTGAATATAGTAAAAATTATTGAATTGTATGGTGGCTTCCCAGGTGGTGAAGTGGTAAAATAAATCTACCTGCCAATGCAGGAGAGGCAAGAGACACAGGTTCAATCCCTGGGTTGGGACGATCCCCGGAAGTAGGAAACGGCAACCAGCTCCAGTATTCTTGCTGGGATAATCTGAAGGACAGAGGAGCCTGATGGGCTACAGTCTATGGGGTCACAAAGAATGGGATATGACTGAGGATTGAGCACACACACACACTGAATTGTATACTTTAAGTGGGTAAATTATATGGTTCGTAAATTGTATGTAGTAAAGTTGTTTTAAAAAATTGAATTACAAATATCCAAAAGAGTTGAAAGTAGGGTCTCAAAGAGATACATGTGCATCCATATGCATGGAGACATCATTCACAATAATTGAAAAGTGAAAGGAATTCATGTGTGCATTAACAAATGAATGGATAAACAAAAGGCAGTATATAGATACAATGGAATATCATTCAGCCTCTAAAAAGGAAGGGAATTTTGACATATGCTATGATATGAATGAACCTCAAAGACTTTGTTCAGTGAAATTGGACAGAGAAAGATAAATACGTATGCTTCTATATATATGTGGTATCTAAAGTAGTCCAATTTATAGAAACAGAAAGTAGAATGGTGGTTGCCAGAGAAGGAGGAGATAGCTATTTTCTAAGGGGTAATAATAATAATTACTTATTTTTACATTTACATAATTAACAACATTTTAAAAGTATATGATTAAGATTATTCCTCCCCCATCTTCCCTCATCTGGTCCCAAATAGGTAACTACTATTCATTTCCTGTGGAACCTTCCAGATTTTTAAATGCATATCTGAGCAAATACATATTCTTTTCAGGGGGTGATTTTTAAATTTAACTCTTTGAAACTTTCCTTTTGAAAAATAATTTCCATATTATTGAGAGCACTGTTGTTGTTATTATTATCATTACGGTTGTAGTAGAAAATAAGAATATTTCATGATTATTCAGCTGTCTTATGACAATTATTGTGACTTGCCAGGCTCTGTCCTTTATCTTTTTTTCCCTGAAATTTCAAAATATCTAACTCATCAGCATTAAATATACTCATCTTTAATATATCCTTATTAGTCATGAATTTTACTCTCATGCTAGGACTTGAAGAACAAGGTTTATAGAAGAAGCAGTCCAATGATATTCACCTTCTTTTACAGAAATAAACCAATAACTATAACAACTCTACAGGGCTTCCCCAGTGGCTCAGCGGTAAGGCATCCTCCTGCAATGCAGGAGCCACAGATTCGATCCCTGGGTTGGGAAGATCCCCTGGAGGAGAGCATGGCATCCCATTCCAGTATTTTTGCCTACAGAATCCCATGGACAGAGGAACTTGGTGGGCTACAGTCCATAGGGTCACAAAGAACCAGATACAAGTGAAGGGACTTGGCCTGCATGCATGACAATGTTACAGAATGCATTTCCCAAGGATTAACTGTTGGATGGAGCACTGGTTTCTGAAGACGGGTTGGCCCCATGATGCATGATTTCTTCTTTTTCACCCACCTCATCATCCACTTCCTGGCCTTCTCCTAATCTTTCAGCTTTGTCTCCAAAGTTTGTGTCATCTTGAAGGCAGAGGTCTTTCATACTGTGTTGTCCATATGACCTTTCCAATATATTTGGTGATGCTTTACTACTTGTAATATTTACTATTTGTACAATTTTACTAATTTGTAATATTCCCATCTTTAAAAAAAACCAATCCTCTTGACCCACAATTCTCCTTATAGTAGTATAGGGTTACTTGAAGGGACTTAGGTTCTCACAAGTCATGTCAGTCCCCATAGTTTGCATTTCATCTGTTTTTAGTTTCTTGAAGTATCAGTTTGGGTGGGGACAAAGTTAATGGGTTCAAGTTGAAACACACTTGCATTAACTGGAGTCTAAAAAGCTTTGGTACACTTCCTCTGTGCTCCCTACCATATCAGGCTCGTTTGTCTCATATCACCCGTTTTAATTGTTTAATTACATGTCCATATCAATTCTTATCTTATTTATCTTGGTATCCTTAATTTCTGACACATGCTAGGCTTATAAATAAGTAAATTATGTTAAATCATCATGTAGTGGATATGAGGTTTTAGAGCTCAGAGTAAGGCCTGGACTGAAGATGTCAATAGAGGCAGCCAATGAGTTATGTGATGGATGAAATTTACCCGGGAAAGTTCCCATCTTCCAGGCCTGTAAAGCTGACTCTGCTCCAGTCTCTGAGCCTCTCTTACATACCTAGAGAATATTCAAACCTTAGTGGGTCACTTTTTAGTGAAGGGAAATGGGGAAAATATCTTCACATGAGGACAATGTAATGTGCACTCATTGGGTGTTCAGTTCAGCTCAGTTCAGTTCAGTCGCTCAGTCATGTCTGACTCTTTGCGACCCCATGAGCGGCAGCACGCCAGGCCTCCCTGCCCATCACCATTCCTGGAGTCTACCCAAATCCATGTCCATTGAGTCGGTGATGCCATCCAACAATCTCATCCTCTGTCGTCCCCTTCTCCTCCTCCCTTCAATCTTTCCCAGCATCAGGGTCTTTTCAGATGAGTCAGCTCTTCACATCAGGTGGCCAAAGTATTGGAGTTTCAGCTTCAACATCAGTCCTTCCAATGAACACCCAGGATTGATCTGCTTTAGGATGGACTGGTTGGATGGACACTCCCTGAAAAAACTGAATTGAAAATGTGGACATTCTGTTAATAAAACATACAGTAAACTTGTCATAAGGAATCCAAACAATTTCACTTCAGTAACAACTTCCCCGCAATTTACTGCAAGCTATTTTTTTGAAAAATGACAAACAAAATGTCCCTATTGCTTTAGTGTACATCAAGATGTAAGTCAGGAAAGATTCAGCCCAATGCCCCATACCGTCTGTTAGAAAGTTAAGATGCTTGACTTAATAACCCAGCTGCACTACAAAATCTTGGACTGTCTTCAAACTACCAAAGCAAGATTAAATTCTAATCTGAATAATTTTTATGTGAATTATACTCTCATATTCTAAATTTTTGAAAATTAATTCATGCAGAACATATGTATTAACTATCAGTTAAACTGAATATTCACCATTTCTCCTATCATTTTTGGCAGATAGTTGTTAATTTTATTTGTATTTACGTGTTAAGTCCTCTGAACCACTCTCCTCAGGCACACAGGCCCTTAAAGCTGAAAAGCTTCCATGATCCTTCTTACTATTATTTTTTATTTTCTCACAAAGGAACAGAAACTTATTTTATTATTTGCTTAATTTTAATTTTTTCTATTGTCCTCATTTCAGAATGAGGATTTTTAAATTGTTTTTTAATTTAATTAAAAAATAATATTTAAAGATCATTCTTTAAGACAAAATTTTCTGCACAAAGGTCTGGTACATGAAAAGGAGATAAGCATTATTTTCTCCATATTAGGACAAGAAAAATAAGAGTTATCCTTTAACGAAAGAATCCATCTTCAGGTTTTTTTTGCAGCTAATTAAAAAGCTTTGGTTCAAGAAAAAGCTGTGGACCAGATTTCTGGATCTTCATTACTCAAAGGGCAGTGTTAAATTGGAGGATCAACTCCTTTTTTCCATCCCTTCTCTCCATTCCCATTGGCATAATGGCAAATACTCAAAACAGTGAGATTAAAATGCTACATCTCAACAGTAGTCACCTAAATTTAAAGAATCAAAAAAATCTAGAATAGGGGGTAATTAGTAGAGCATTTAGCTTAGGGATGGCATATGTAATGGGCAATGTAGCTCCCTCCACCCCTATCTGATCTGTGGCAGACATCACTCATTAGTTACTGTAACTAAATGTGACCCAACAGATGTTTTCTGCACAACACCCCCAGTGTCATTACCAGGTAATTGGTGCTGCCAGTGAGACCCTACCTGAACTAATCACCTTACATTTGAACACTGAGGCCCACGAAGGTAAGGTAACTGCCCTAAGGTCATTCAGTGACTGACATGTGTGCATGCGTGCATATGTGCTCAGTTGTGTCCCACTCTGCGACCCCTTGGACAGTAGCCTGCCAGGCTCCTCCATCCATGAGATTTCCCAAGCAAAAATACTGAAGTGGGTTGCCATTTCCTCCTCCAGGGGATCTTTTCCACCCAGAGACTGAACCCATCTCTCCTATGTTTCCTGCATTGCAGATGGATTCTTTACTCACTGAGCCATCAGGGAAGCCAGTGGCTGACAGAGAATCCTTCTTTGTATAATGTAAAAATCTGCTCTTTTATGAGCCTTGAATCAATTGAGTATGCTTCACGTCCCAGCAGTGGCAAATAAGAGCCTATATATGGCAGACCATTTCTATCTGGGAAGACAGGTTCCTATGACATCAAGAAATCCGAGGGAGAAGCCAGGGACAAACAATAGATTACTTTTCCTCCTCATATTCTGGTGAAAGCAAGGGATAGAAAGAGGGGAAATTAAGATCTTCTGCAAGTTTTCTAATTGTGGAATTCTTGAAACTGTCCTACCAGGTAGCAGGGAAAGAAGGAAGGTGTCCCTCTACAAGTGGCAGTCCACAAGAGGGGCACCCAATTCCCTTTCTATTTGTTCAGGTTCCCAAAACCAGGGTTTAGAAGTTCTTCAGAAACTAAATAACTGAAGTGGCCCTATTCCATTCACTTTTGATCCCAGCACCCTGTTACTTTCTTTTAAACATTCTCAGAATTTATCTAATATACCTGAGTGTCCAATTTTGTTTAGGACATATTTGAATCTAAAGGATGGAATTCCTTTAGGTAATAACCCCTTTGGGGAAGAAACGTCAAGTACTTCCTACAGCTTCTCTCCACTTCTGCACATGTCCCTAAGATGGTGTTGTCATGGTTGTGTAGGAAATGTTATATTGCTGAAGAAGGACTTGGGACCCAAATGGACCTTGGATCCACTTGATATCCTTGTACTATTCTCTGACTTCTCTGGATGTCCAGCAACCTGTTCATCATGAGCAGTGTAACTTGTAGCTTGGCCTTGCTAAGCTTGCCGGGAGACTGGAAGCAAACCACAGTTCTTCCTGAGGTCTGGCGATTACTACTTTTTGTTCCCAGACCGAGCTGTAGAGTTACCTCCGTCTACACTTGCCAGCCAGTTCTCTTGGCTACCTTCCCTATTCTTCTGCAGGGTGTGTGGGAACTTCTGGATACATTCCATATCACACTGGAGCTAAAGGGCCACTCACTTGCAAAGCTCCTTCCAAAACACTGTATCTAATAATTGTGTATATGGAATTTTACACAAATGGGGAAGATGGAAACATGTATCTCTCAATCATTCTCTCTCTTATCTATCTCTTCCTTCTTCCCTCTACACTTTGAGTCAAACTTAATGCCTGAGTATGTCATGGCTTCCTGACTGAACTGTCCTCGCTGGAAGCAGTATCTTTTATGGAGTGTGGGAGAATATGAGATTCTTAGGAAGTACTAAATTTCACAGGTTAAATGGAATTAAGGAAATTTAGCAAATTCTTTTTTTCTCCACTAAGCCTGTTCTACTCACTCCTGATTAGGGAAATAAGTCTCAGAAGTACACTTCAGACAATAGTCTATACTAGAACAAAACTTAAAGAAGAAAATTAAAATGATACTCACAAAATACTACACCATTATATTCTACTTGTTCATAGAGAAGTCAGAAAGTTTTATGTGAAATTTGTATGTGAAATAGCCCATTTTAAAGGTTGGCATGCAATAAATATTTTAAGTTAAAAAATTTTTAAAAATCTATAAAATGATATGCTCTTTTGGCGTTTAGAACCAAAAGTATCCTAGAAGATTTAGAGGTATTAACTAATTTTCCCAGCAACCTATTTTACATATGAGGAAACTGAGGCAAAGAGCAGGTAACCTGACTAAACTGTACATGATGAAGCCAAATACAACTGTGGGAAAGATGCATCTGCAGGACTGCCAATTTGCAACCCCCAGGTTATGACATATTTGCGTAAGCTAGAAAGAAAAAGGCTTTTAATTCTGAGTTGGTTTCTCTGCTGAATGACCTTGGACTGTCACTTAACCTCTAAAATTCCCTCTACAAAATTTGGATAATATGAGTAACCTTGCAGTGCTCACTAAGTGTTGGTTTTCTCTTCTCTCCTTCCCCATATGGATGATTGCTCTGAAAATTGATGGTATGCTTGTATTATCATCTGGAATGTACAAATCCAGCCTTTTGTTCAGGACCCAACACATTTTCAATACTTCTAGAAACAGTCTGATATAGGAAACAGCTTTAGGCTGTCTGTTCCAGTCCTAATGTTGTTCCTAATTCTTTGTGTGATCTCAAGCAAGTCACATCTTATTTCTGGGACTCAGTGGCTCCATCTTTAAAAATGTGGAGGAAATAAATGGCTTTAAACTGTGTTCAGAGAAACACATTTCTCTAACAGTGGGAGGGGGAATGAGATGAGAACACAGGGCAAGGGGGAAGCTGGGGAGCAGGCTTATAGGTTCCCCATTTCCTCTTCAAATTTAACAACTCCAACTTCAAATTTAAGTCACCAGATTTTATTAGAAGAAATGACTAGACCTTTCATGTACCCATATTCCCTGGAATTCTCTTTTCTTGGCTGCTCTTTTTAATTCCTTCTTGTTCTTAACATGGAACTAAAGAGCCTGACATCTCTTTTTAAATTCTTTCGGGCTGAAACATACTTTTATTTACTTATTTAGTCTTTTTCTCCTCTTTCTCATCCAGAAGTGAAATTAAAGACGAACAAGAGTGAGCAAAGATCAGCATGGAAACCTAGCAATCTTACAGATACTTTTCAGCAAAATGTGATGGATTAGGAAACTTCTTAGTTTAAAAACATCTATCAAGCAATATATAAAAATTAACGTGACATACAAAAGTTACATGCCATTATCCTGTAATTTTTTTGAGTTGCTCATTTGCATCTGAATGTCTCTTGTCATGAGGAAAGACTGTTCCGGAAGCAACTTCTTTGTATTTCTTTCTTATATGATTACCCCTAACTGTAACTCCATTAGGGCAATTTCTCCCCACCTGGGGATGGGACACTGGAATGGATGAAGAAGAGTGGATCAAGTCCTCATTTTCTTCAGCGGTCTTCAGCTTTGGTTTCAGAGCAAGTCAGACCCAAATCTACTTCCCAGTTTTCTGCTTAAAGATGCTCATTCTTTAAGTCAGATTCTCAAAGCTCCTTCAGTGGAAGTGAATGAAGACACACAGTATTTGCAAACCGTCACACATCTTCAGAGGATAATTACAGTATTCTTGAAAGATCATGGATTTTCACTTTTAATCTTCTAGAGAAGAATGAATTTATTTCTTGCTTCGAAGACAGCCTGGTGCATTGAAAAGCCTGGAGGATTGTGACTCAAGTCTTGTTCTAATCACACACCAGCCTCTACAGGCTTTGGGGCAAATGACTTCCCTTGATTCGGCTGCAATTTTACCAATGGGAAAGAGAAGATGGTTTCTAAGATCCTTTTCGATTTAGACAAAGGACAAATTTGAGAAAACTGTCTCCCGTTGTTGCTTCAGTCTTCAAAATCACCAAAGGCTTTGGCTTTAAAGTTAGGCGGTCAGAGTTGGCCCTTAACCGTCTACGCCCTGTGCTTCAGATCAGGCTATCTAAAGGCAAGAAAGCTGGATCTTCTTGAGATGACTGGCTTGTTCTCTCGTTGCTTGGGATTCTTCACATTCAGAGGTCCACTGTGAACTTCAGCTCACCATCATTTTGCCCTTACAATGGTATCACTGCAGTCAGGTCCAAGATGGTCATCTGTACCCCTCACTGACATTTCACCCAATACTCCAGATAGCCCTTTCACTAATTTCTTGCATTCCTCCTTCATCATTGCGTCATGGCCCCTTTAAGGAAGCGGCCATAGTTGAGTAGTGGGACCAGCTGCTGGCAGCAAAGAGACTTGCAGGATTTGGCCTACCCTGGGCTACTCAACGCGCACGCTCGGGACCGGGGGCTTGGTGGGAAAGGAAGGAGGGGCTTAGGGTGCGCCTGCGCATCAAGGGCGCGCGCAAGGGGCTGGTTTGGTGATCCCTTTAAGAAACCGCAGGCGGAGGAATTTCTCTGAGAGAAAATAATCCTACTCACGGGGCCCCTTGGAGGCCATTAACCCCCCGAGTCCCGGCCCCCCCCCTTCCCGGGCAGGCCCTACCGCCTACGCTCGCACCCGTGGGATCTCAAGATCTCCGATCCGGCGCGCGGCATCCGCCCCCTCCCCACTCTAACCGCCAGGCCCGGCCAGGTTCGGGGACGCTGCCGCGAGGCGGCTATTCCTGCAGTGTGGGCGGGGGCCGGGGGCCCGAGAGGTTCCGCCGCCACCGTGCTGGGAGCCGCAGCGGTTCCAAGCGGGGCCCAACATGGCGGAGAGAGAGGTGGAGTCCGGCCCCCGAAAGAGGGTAGGTGAGGTGAGGCAGAACTCGGGCGGCGGGGGGCGGGGCGGGGGCCGCGTCCCGGGCCCCGGGAGAGGAATGGGCCAAGCGTAGGCTCGTGGAGGGGTCGCCGAGGCCCGGTTGGGGAAAGGTTGCGGGCGGGACTGAGGCAACCTTGGGTCTGGAGCGCGCTTAGAGTGGTCCTTCGGCAGGTGGGACAAAGATTTGCTGCTGTTTGGAAGGGGAGGGGGAGGGGCTGTTGTTTTTGTGTTTTTAATTTTTCCAGCACTGTTGGTGGGTTATCTGGGCCGGGAGAGAAAAGGTGTCAGATACTTAAGTGCATCTTTAGTGAACCAGAGTCTGGAAGTTTTAACAGGAGAGAGGTCAGGTGGGGGTGGTGGTGGCGGGAATGAGTCGTGGAGGGGTCTTCTGAGGAATAACCAAGAGGGTGTTTCAGTAATACCATTGCAAATTCATTTTCCTGCCTTCTTTCCCCTCCCCCCATAACCGTTATCAAGACCAAGGTGGAGGTGGTGCTCTTACCTCAGAAGAAATGGGTTCGTTGGCTTGTCCTGATTTAGGAGAAAGATGTTGGCAACTATAAATGTCATGTTCTAGTCTAGCCCCTTTAGCAACAATTAAGAATGTGGAAGAGTGTGACAAGTTTTGTCATAACAAGGATGTATCCAACCAACCTGCAGAGGTGAAGCCAATTCTACATAGGAGTTGTTGAGTGCCTTTTAAAGTTTGTCTTGAAACTTTTCTTATTTAATTCTGAGTGATTTTTTTTTTTTCAGATGGAGAACAATACTGTACTGTCAATTGAGCAGTATTTTTTAGATTTTTCTTTTACCACCGTCCCCCCTCCCCCCCGCCTCCCTCCTCCCTTAGCGTGCGTGTTAAGCAGTAAGTTTCCTACTAGGAATCTTCCTTTTTGTAAATGGTATCAAAATGATCAACTCAGTGTTAAGCTAACTGCCTAGAAAATTACTGCTTAAATCCTGATCTTTCGATTTATCATAAAATTAGCAATCTCAGTGATACGACAGCTAACATTTCGAGTGCTTACCATGTGCCTGGCACTGTGCTTTAGTGGAAGAATTAAACCTCAACATTTACTATGGGCTTCCCTGGTGTCTCAGCTGGTAAAGAATTTGCCTGCAGTGCAGGAGACCTGGGTTAGATCCCAGAGTTGGGAAGTTGGGAAGATTACCTGGAGAAGGGAAAGGCTTCCCACTCCAGTATTCTGGCCTGGAGAATTCTATGGACTCTATAGTCCATGGGGTTGCAAAGAGTTGGACACGACTGAGTGACTTTAAGTCATTTTACTATGTAGACCCATTTTGCACAGGAGGAAATGTAGGCGTATAGGGGTTAAGTAACTCAGAGAGCTAGTTAGGAGATTTAGCTGGGATTTGAATCCCTATTTGTCCCAACTACAGTGCCTGCATAGGAGTTTTTAAAGTCTATGTTTCTCTCCTTAAAAGTTTAAATGATAAATAACCAAGGAAGTGTCAAGTAGTGTTTTTTCCACAATTTATTAGGAAAATATTTTCAACTAGAAAAAAATGCAGGAAGTGTCCATAATGCCCAACATTTAGATTCTATCATTAGCATTTTACTATACTTGTGTTATCAAATATTTATCCACATTTATCACTTTATCAGTTCTTATTCGCATTTCACTGTAGTATACTGAGCAATTGAAGTTTATTGTTGATAGTCTTAGATTTAGAAAACTTTAGGTCTTCCTCATAGGACAAATTAAATTGTATGATAGTATGTCCAAATAGTTCACTTATGATTAATATTGGTTATGGAATGCATGTGTTTTGAAAGTTTAAATTGTTCTTCATACTTTAAGCCAGTTTTAAACTGGATCCTCATTATGCTTGAGTGAAGGCATATGGCATGTGACCCACCTGTTAAAATATATTCAGAATAAATTATTTTAGATGAGAATTCAAGATCATCTCTGAACCCAGTTGCTGCTAATGCTGTTGTTATTTTCACCATAGAAGATAGAATGTTCTGGAAAACATCTATGCACTTTGGTAACAAATTCAACTAGATTTTAAATACTACTTTCTCTTCAAATACACTTAAAAGGTGCTACACTGATATCAGTGTAAACTTAATATTATTTTTAACAGCGTGTAACATACAGAGCACTTGTACAGGTTTTCCCTGTTATTTTACCAGTTTCATTGTGGAGGAAGGTTACAGTCAGTCTCTTTTAGGCTCCATAATCTATTTTGGTTTTGATATTTGTTAGAATGTTTAGTAGAGTTGTCTTAAATGGTGCACACGATGCATGTGCCTTTCCCCCCCCCATATTTTTGTCTCCCTGCACTGAACTCTACCTGGGTTGCATATGTGTATTCTGAGCAGTTAGTGGGGAGTATGTACAAAAGTCTACTATCTTTTTAAAGAAGCTGTGGTACATATATAAAATGGAATATTACTCAGTCATAAAAAGGAACACATTTGAGTCAGTCCTAATGAAGGGGATGAATCTAGTAAGTCAGAAAGAGAAAAACAATTATTGTATACTAATGCATATATATGGAATCTAGAAAGATGGTACTGATGAACCTGTTTGCAGAGCAACAGTGGAGACACAGACATTGAGTACAGATTTATGGACATGACTGGGCGGGGGACAAGGAGAGGTGGGGGGGAGGGGGGATATGGCCAGAGTAACATGGAAACATATATTACCATATTTAAAATAGATACCAAGGGGAATTTGCTGTAGACTCAGGGAACTCAAACTGGGGCTGGATAACAACCTAGAGGGGTGGAATGGGGAGGGTGGTGGGAGGAATGTTTAAGTGGGAGGGGACATGGGTAAACCTATGGCTGATTCATGTTGATGTTTGGTAGAAACAAATGTAATACTGTAAAGCAATTATCCTTCACTTAAAAATAAATAAAAATACAATATCTTTTAAAATAATCTGTTTGCCTTGAGGTAGTTAAACTACATAGGCCTAGATAATGTTTATTTAATCTGAAATTGCATTCATGATATGGTATTGTGTTTTTTATACTTACTGCCTTTGATTTTTATAATCACAAGTCACAAAAAAATTGTTGAGTACCTGTGCCTGTTGGTGAACTGTGTATTAGGCATTGTGCTATGGTATATGGTATGTATGATCATTTAGAATTACATATTCTGACTCGTCTGCTAAGTTGTGAACTCCATAAATAGGGCCATTATATTCTTTTTTGAACCTCTAATACCTATGACCTCTATGTGATAGGGACTCAAAAATTGACTTTTGGTAGTTTACTTGTATTAGAGGCTCTACGGCTTGGGTACCAGGTTATCTGGTTTGTAGTTTTGGGACCTTCTGTTAATCTTTCATATCACCCTTTATATCCCAGATTCTCCTTTGTGAATCTAGATTTAAGGATCTTGTGTTTGTTTTGGATTATGGTTAGATGGGAGAGTGTGTTTTAAAACTATTGACTTCACAACCTTAAATTCTTTGTAGGTCTGCCTTATGTCTTATTTTTATGTTTATGGGCACTTAGGACAATAGTAATACCTAAGGTAAGACTGATTTAATTGTATTCAGACTATATCTGAACGCCATCTCTCAATTTGTAAACATGGAGAAGCAGAATATGTGGGTGGGTGAGTACCACATCCATCTATCATCTCTTCTGTAGAAAGAACCAAGTTCATATGAAGGCCAGTATCATACACACACACACTTTCTTTGAAGTCAGGATATTTTTGAGATATTATTTATAAGTTTGTTTAAGATTATAAAATTTTTATTTTCTGAACTAAGCTTTAAAATTCATAAAGTAGGCTTGTAAGTAGTGGGATTATTTTATGCATGGTTATTATAATAAACTGTTATGAAGCATGAGCTCTGACTAAATCTGGTGACCATCTTTTTTTGTGAAATTCCTTTATCTTTTCAAAGGTTACATACAAAATAATAACTTTTGTAAATGTATGTATTATTACCTGGTCTAGTAGATTGTATCCATTTTCATATTTAAACTTTTCTGTATATTAACTTTGAGATATATGTTTGGCATATGTTTAAAAGAAAGAGAAAGCATATGTATCTAAGTAGTATGCTTCCATTTTTGTAAAAACAAACTGATCTTTCTCTCCTCCTTACGTATGTGTCTATACTTGTATATGTATGAGCTTGGAGAAAGTTGTGGAGGACGCATGTCAGCTGTTACCATTGATTATCTTCAGCAGGTGGGGATGAGAAAGGAAAAGGGAGACTAAGGGAAAATTTTGCAAAATGGAAAATTTCTTGGGGTATAAAATTAAAGTGAAAATGTAAACTATGTTCTTATTGTAAATATGTTAAAATTGAACATGCATGTAGACAAGGAATAGAAAGTAACATGAACAAATGAAAACATTGGTTTTACTATGTGATGGGATTATGGAGAAGTTTTGTTTTGTATTTCTGTTATTTTATAATAAAAAAATTGCAAAAGGTTAATCCCTCTTAATTCCTTAATTAACTTTTTATCTTTGGTTTTTCTACTGAATGTGTTGCTTAAGAATGTGGTGGTACATATCATTAAAAATATTTGCAGTTCACATGTGCATAGTGTAAGTTACCTACTTTAAGAATGCATTGACTGTATAAAGGGCATTTTGAAGAGACCATTCTAATGATGACAGCGATCCTGAATTGTTTTCACAGTGCGCATCTTGTAACTAGCAGAGACTTCTATAAATAACGATAATATTTATAAACATTTACGTGCCAGTCATTCTAAAGGTTTTGTATGTAGTGTATTTTTTAGTCCTCATTAATTCCATAAATAGTAGTCAGCTATTACTGTCCTGTTTTACAAATGAGGAAGCTGCAGCACAGACAGAGCTCAAGGTCATGATACATTAGACTAAAGTAAGATCAGGTGCCACTTGAAAAATTGTACTGTTTGATAAACAGTATAGGTTAGAATTCATTATATCAACATGCAGTAATTAATAAACATTGTGTTTAGTCGCTCAGTCATGTCTGACTCTTTGTGGCCTCATGGGCTGGAGCCCAGCAGGCTCCTCCATCCATGAAATTTTCCAGGCAGGAATACTGAAGTGGGTTGCCATTTCCTCCTCTGGGGAATCTTCCCAACTCAGGGACTGAACTTGGGTCTCATGCATCTCCTGTATTGGCAGGTGGAATCTTTACCACTAGTGCCACCTGGGAAACCCTTAGTAAACATACATTAGTTATTAATATGTATGATACAAGGTAATATGTGTACATAATAGTATTGGTTCAGAATTCATTGACTGGAATTTTTTATTTTTTATTTTTTTTAATTTTTCATTTATTTTTATTAGTTGGAGGCTAACTACTTTACAATATTGTAGTGGTTTTTGCCATACATTGATATGAATCAGCCATGGATTTACATGTGTTCCCTAATTTTTGATTTTTAAAATAATAATTGTAGTTAAGACTCTGCACTTCTATTGCAGGGAGCATGGGTTTGATCCCTCGTTGGGAAACTAAGATCCTGCATGCCCTATGGCGTGGCAAACAAAACATTGAAATATATTTAAATCACATTGATATAAATTATTTCTTAAGAAGCATCACATTAACTTTCTGCCTGTGAAATATATCTTGTGATAACCTTAAAACATATCTTTGCATCTCACAGGCTTGTTTTTAAGAAATATACACTAAATATTTTCAAGCAATGATTCACGTAATGGATAAAGCTTATGCTTCCTTTGAAAATGGAATGCTTTTATTATAAAGAAAATATAAGTAGATAAATGTACAGTTGCAATTTCTCTGGATATTTAGAAGATATTTTTGAGTTCTGTGTTAGATCAGTCACTTTTTTTTTTTAGATCAACCACTTTTTAAAGAAGACTGACATTTCCTTTAAATATTCTGATTATTTTACTATGAGTTAACTGTATGTAATTATTTTAGCAAAAGAAAGAGAAATGAATTTTAACATAGGATTAGGTTGTACCATACAGAATTGCTAATATTTGACTATTTTAACTACATAGATGTGTTTTCATATGGCTCAACTCAGCAGTAAGAGCATGGACTTTGCAAAGTCAGGTTGTGTACAACCTCTGGTATTTAGCAATAGTATTCCTATGCCCAGTTTCTTATGCTTATGGAATACTAATAATGTTATTTTAATTTCATTCTTTCTGGCCTCATAGAGGCTTGAGCTAGCTGCCTCCCTGTCTTTGATGAAAGACAATACATAAGCAAACCTTTGTTGTCCAATATATAGGCTATTCTTTGAGGTCAAGGATCACATGTGTTCATTTTTCTTTATATTTCCCAACATGTCTTATAAATTTAAACATATACAGTCACATATATATTACACATTCATAGGCGAGATTAAAAAACTTTACTATATTTCATAATTCCGTATCAATGCAGAATATAAAAAATATATTGGGGCAGTGAATCCCCATGTTTTTAATACGCAGCTTTGACAAGTAAGCAGTTTCAACATTTTGCCATTTTTTGTCTCCTCTGATTTCTTCCTGCCTTCCTTCTCTCTCTCTCTTTTTTTTTTTTTTTTGATGAAATAACAGTCAAAGAAATCTCAGGTGTCACATCATTTAATCTATAAATACTTCTGTATGCCTTTCTAACAGGTAAACGGCACAACCACAGTGCCAACAAAATTGAGCTCCTAAATCCAGTTTAGATTTCTCTGATTATTAATAAGTGTGTTTTTATAATTGTTCTGTTTAAATTACTGTGCAAATGAGATTTACCATTTCATCTGGCTTATAGGTATCTTAAGTTTCTGTTAACTTTAACCATCTACCCTCCCCTTCCTTTACGCTATCCCCTCTAGCTCTTGCACTTTTTCCCATGCTGTTTATTTGTTAAAAATATTACCTCTTCTGACCAGGAGAGTTTCCCACATTCTGGTTTTGGCTGATTGAATTCTCATGGTGTTTAACCCTTCATATTTCCCACAAAATAGATAAAGATCTTGATTTTCAGATCAATTAAATCAGAATTCACAGGGTGGATTCTAGGCATCAGTATTTTAAAAAATTTCCCAAGAGATTTCAGTCTGCAGCCAAGATTGAGAACTTGAATTGGCAGACCTTTATGAGATTTAGGTTCAGTTTCTTTGCAAAGAAGAATTCATGAATTGATTGTGTATTTCCAATCAGACAATTTGAAGGATGAAAGAGTGTGCCGTTTAATAATTACAGTGGGAGACCAGCATGAGCTGGGACTGTCCCGGGCTAGTTAGGGTGTGTAGTCACTCCATTAGGTGATGCTGCAAATTCTTACTGAGTCAGTTCCAGGAGTCACATAAAGAGTTGTCACACTTCTAGTGATACTAAAATTGATCAGTTTAGGCTTTGTCAGCAGGATCCAAAGGTATTCCTAACTTATCACCTAATAGTTTTATCAGCCATTGATGATTATTGCCTTGATCCATTATTTTATTAGAATAGTGATTTTTCTGTCATTTCTCCTATGTTTATTTACTGGAATTCTTTTATGAAGAGTTCCTTTATTAGTTATTTGGTTACACTGTAATATCATTTCTATAGGAGAAGCAGAGAAAATGTTTCTTTTTTCCTCTTTATTTGCCAATTTTCAGACAAATGAATTGTTACCTAAGCAAATCCCAAAGGTGAGGTTTGGGAGGGGCTGTCACTAAACTCAAATTTTAATACAGTTGGTATATTTAAACTTACTGTGATCAGTATACTTTTTGATGTCTAAATTTGTCATATTTTTGATTGATGGCTATCTGTATTAGTTTCCTAGGGCTGCCATAACAAATTACTAAAAATTTTGTTTAAAACTACAAGAATTTGTTCTCTCACAGTTCTGGAGGCTAGATATCTGAAATCAAGATGTTGGCAAGCGACGTTCTCTCTGAAGGCTCCAGGGGAGAACCCTTTGTCGCCTCCCAGCTTCTGGTAGATGGCTTTGTGTTCCTTGGTGTGTGGCAGTATAACTCCAGTTTTCCTCCATCCTCACACTGCCGCCTTCTCTGTGTGTTCAGTGTCTTCTCAGGGTACTCTTCATTGAATTTAGAGTCCATTCTAGTTCAGGATGATCTCATTTCAAGATCTTTATCTTCATTACATCTGCAAAACCATTCTGCACACATTCTGAGGTGCTGGGTGGACATATATAGGGGCCACAATTCAACCCACTATAGTCAGCTATTGTGGGACTACTATGGAATGGAAACATGTCCATTCCATATGCAAAATACATTCACCTTCATCAAGAGACTCTACTTCCTGTTCACTTTTTGCCATTAGAGTGGTATCATCTGCATATCTGAGGTTGTTGAAATTTATCCCAGTAATCTAGATTCCACCTTGTGCTTCATCCAGCCTGGCGTTTTGTGTGATTTACTCTGCATGTAAGTTAAATGAGCAGGGTGACAGTATATAGCATTGACCTACTGCTTTCCCATTTTTGAACCAGTCCATTATTTTATATCTGGTTCTAAATGTTGCTTCTTAACTTGCATACAGGTTTCTCAGGAGACAGGTGAGGTGGTCTGGTAGTCCACTAAATCTCTAAGAATTTTCCACATTTTGTTGTGATCCACATAGTCAAATGATTTTTGTAGTCAATAAAAGCAAAGTAGGTGTTTTTCTGGAATTTCCTTGCTTCTTCTATGATCCAGTGGATATTGGCAATTTGATTTCTGGTTCCATTACCTTTTCTTAATCCAGCTTGTACACTTGGAAGTTCTTGGTTCGTGTACAGCTGAAGCCTAGCTTAAAGTATTTTGAGCATAACTTTGCTAGCTTGCGAAATAAGCACAGTTGTACAGTAGTTTGAACATTCTTCGACATTGCCTTTCCTTGGAATTGGAATGAAAACTGACCTTTTCCAGGCCTGTGGCCATTGCTGAGTTTGCCAAATTTGCTGACATACTGAGTGCAGTATTTTAACAGCATCTTTTTTAAAGATTTGAAATAGCTCAGCTGGAATTCCATCACCTCCACTAGGTTTGTTTGTAGTAAAGATTCCTAAGACCCACTCAACTTCATACTCCAGGATGTCTGGCTCTAGGTGAGTGACAACACCATCGTGGTTATCTGGGCCATTAAGACTTTTTTGTATAGTTCTTCTGTGTATTCTTGCCACCTCTTCTTAATCTCTTCTGCTTCTGTTCGGTCCATACCATTTCTGTCCTTTTACTGTGCCCATCTTTGCATGAAATAGTCCCTTGGTATCTCCAATTTTCTTGAAAAGATCTTTAGTCTTTCCCATTCTATAGCCTTCCTCTATTTCTTTGCACTGGTCACTTAAGGAAGTCTTTCTTACCTCTCCTTGCTATTCTCTGGGACTCTGCCTTCAGTTGGGTATATCTTTCCCTTTCTCCTTTGCCTTTCACTTCTCTTCTTTTCTCTGCTATTTGTAAGGCCTCCTCAGACAACCATCTTGGCCTTGTTACATTTCTTTTTCTTGGGGATGGTTTTGATCACTGCCCGCTTTACGATGTTATGAACCTCTGTCCATAGTTCTTTAGGCACTCTGTCTACCAGATCTAATCCCTTGAGTATATTTGTCACTTCCACTGTATAATCAATTATAAGGGATTTGGTTTCTTCCCTGGGTAGCTCACACAGTAAAGAATCCTGCAGTGTGGGATCTGGGTTTGATCCCTGAGTCAGGAAGATCCCCTGGAGGAGGAAATGGCAAACCACTCTAGTATTCTTGCCTGGAGAATCCCATGGACAGAGGAGCCTGATGGGCTACAGTCCATGGGGTCACGAAGACTTGGACACGACTGAGCGACTAAACACTACCTGAATGGTTTAGTGGTTTTCCCTACTTTCTTCAATTTAAGCCTGAATTTTGCAATAAAGAACCCATGATCTGAGGTCAGCTCTAGATCTTATTTTTGCTGATTGTATAGAGCACTCCATCTTTGCTTGCAAAGAATATAGTCAGTCTGATTTTGATATTGACCATCTGTTAATGTCCATGTGTAGAGTCATCGCTTGTCTTCTTGGAAGAGGGTGTTTGCTATGACCAGTGTGTTCTCTTGGCAAAACTCTGTTAGTCTTTGCCCTGCTTCATTTTGTACTCCAAGGCCAAACTTGCCTGTCACTCCAGGTATCTCTTGACTTTCTCCTTTTGCATTCCAGTCCCTTTTGCATCATTCCCTATGATGAACATCTTTTTTTGATGTTGTAGAAGGTTTTGTAGATTTTTGTAGAACCTTTCAACCTCTGCTTCTTTGACATTAGTGATTGGAGCCTAGACTTGGATTACTGTGGTGTTGAATGGTTTGCCTTGGAAATGAACAGAGATAATTCTGTCATTTTTGAGACTGCATGCAAGTACTACATTTTGGGCTCTCTTTTTGACTGCTATGGCTACTCCATTTCTTCTAAGGGATTCTTGCCCACAGTAGTAGATATAATGGTCATCTGAATTAAATTCTCCTACACTGGTCCATTTTAGTTGACTGATTCCTAAAATGTTGGTGTTCCCTTTTGCCATCTCCTACTTGACCACGTCCAACTTAGCTAGATTCATGAACCTGACATCCCAGGTTCCTATGCCATATTTTCTTTATAGTACTGGACTTTCACCACCAGGCACATCCACACCTGAGTGTCACATCCGCTTTGGCCCAACCTCTTCATCTTTCTGGAGCTTTTCCCTGCTCTTTCGTAGTAGCATTTTGTACACTTACCCTGAGGATTTATCTTCCAGTGTCATATCTTTTTGCCTTTTCATATTGTTCATGGGGTTCTCAAGGCAAAAATACTGGAGTGGTTTGCTATTACCTTCTTCAGTGGACTGTCCTTTGTTAGAACTCTCCACCATAATCCATCTGTCTTGAGTGACCCAAACCTGGGTCTCCTACATTGCAGGCAGATTATTGTCTGAGTCACCGGGGAACCGCCTCAAATTCCACATTTTTAGATATTTATTGCAGCAGCATGTCTCTGTGTTCCAGAGGAACTTCCCGGCTTTAAACAATGAAATTTATTTCTGCACAGTTCTGGAGGCTAGAAGTCCAAATCGAGGTGTCAGCAGGGCCATGCCATGTCTGAAGACTCTAGGAAAGACTCCTTTGTCTCTTCTATCCTCTGGTGGCCCCACATGTTCTTTGGTTTTTGTGGAAGCATAATTCCAGTCTTTCCCTCCATCTTCACATAGCCTTCTCTTTCTGTTCTTTTCTGTCTAAGGATGATCGTCATTGGATTTAGGGCCCAGCTTAAACGAAGGTGATTTCGTTTCAAGATCTTCATATTAATTATATCTGCAAAGAAGTTTATTTCAAAAAGGTGAGATTCTGGGTACACAGATTTTTGGGGGCCACAATTTAACCTACAGCAGGATCTTTTACTTCCTGAATCATTTTTAAAGATGATTATTTTATATTTGAACAGTTACTTTAAAAATTTCTTATGTCTTCAGTTCAGTCACTCAGTCATGTCTGACTCTTTGCGACCCCATGGACTGCAGCACGCCAGGCTTCCCTGTCCATCATCAACTCCCGGAGCTTGCTCAAACTCATGTCCATTGAGTCGCTGATGCCATCCAGCCATCTCATCCTCTATTGTCCCCTTTTCCTCCTGCCTTTGATCTTTCCCAGCATCAGGGTCTTTTCCAATGAATCAGTTCTTTGAATCAGGTGGGTCAAAGTATTTGAGCTTCAACTTCAGCATCATTCCTTCCAGTGAATATTCAGGACTGATTTTCTTTAGGATTGACTGGTTTGATCTCCTTGCAGTCCAAGGGACTCTCAAAAGTCTTCTCCAACACCACAGTTCAAAAGCATCAATTCTTCGGTGCTCAGCTTTCTTTATGGTCCAACTCACACATCCATACATGACTACTGGAAAAACCATAGCTTTGACTAGATGGACCTTTGTTGGCAAAGTAATGTCTCTGCTTCTTCATATGTTGTCTAGGTTTGTCATAGCTTTTCTTCCAAGGAGCAAACATCTTTAAATTTCATGACTATAGTCACCAACTGCTGTGATTTTGGAGCCCTTGAAAATAAAGTCTTATCACTGTTTCCATTGTTTCTGCATCTATTTGCCATAAAGTGATGGGACTGGATGCCATGATTTTTGTTTTTTGAATGTTGAGTTTTCAGCCAGCTTTTTCCCTTTCCTCCTTTACTTTCATCAAGAGGTTCCTCAGTTCCTCTTCTTCTGCCGTGAGAGTGATGTCATCTGCATATGTGAGGTTATTGATATTTCTCCTGGCAGTGTTGATTCGGCTTGTGCTTCATCCAGCCCGGCATTTCTCATGATGTATTCTGCATATAAGTTAAACAATCAGGGTGACAATATACAGCCTTGACATACTCCTTTCCCAATTTGGAACCAGTCCATTGTTCCATGTCTGGTTCTCTTGCTTCTTGAAATATATATAATGTGCAGTTTATCATTTTAATCATTTAAAATGTATAAATCAGTGGCATTTGATACATTAACAGTGTTGTGCAACTGTCACCACTATTTGATCCCAAACAGAAACTCTGTATATACATTAAGGTATAAGTCTCCATTGCCCTTTTCTCCTGCCTTTAGTTGTGTTTGCTGCTTATTTTAGGTATTTCATATAAGTGAAATCTTAAGTATTTGACCTTTGGTGTCTGGCTTATTTCACATAGCATAATGTTGTAGCATATGTCAAAACTTCATTTTTTTAAATGGCTGAATAATAGTCCATTATATGTATATAGCACATTTTGTTTTATCTGTTCCTCTGTTGATACTTTGGTTGTTTCTACCTTTTGGCTTTGTGAAAAATGCTGGTGTAAGCATTACCTTACAAGTATTTGAGTTCCTTCCTTCAGTTTTTGGTTGGGTACCTAGAAATGAATTTGTTAGGTTGTAGAAATTTTCTGCCTGTTGTTTTGAGGACTCACCAAACTTTTCAACAGAGGCTGCACTGATTTCCATTCTCACTAGCAGTTCATGAGTTTTCTGTTTTCTCTACATCCTCACCAATACTTGTTCTTTTCTTTTGGTAATAGCGATCCTGGTGGGTGTGAAGTCTCTTTGTGGTTCCCTGCCCCCCGCCCCCCCCCCCCCCCCAGTTTTATTGAGATCTAATTGACATACCAGATTGTAGAAGTTTAAGGTATACAGTATAATGATTTAACTCACATACATCATGAAATGATTATCATAGTAAGTTTAGTGAACATCCATCATCTCATACAGACTTAAATAGAAAAAAAGTTTTTTCTTGTGATGAGAACTCTTAGGACTTATTCTCTTAACAACTTTTATATGTAATATACAGCAGTGTTAATTTTATTTATCATGGTGTATATTCATTGTAGTTTTGATGTTTTTTTCCAAGTATAAATTACAGTATTTAGTTGTACAGTAGGGTGATTAAATTATACACACACACATATATATGTATATATTCTTTTTCAGATTCTTTTCCAATATAGGTTATTACAAGATGTTAAATATAGTTCTCTGTGCTGTTCAGCAGGTACTTGTTGTTTATCCATTTTTATATATGGTACTGTGTATCTGTTAATTCCAAATTCCTAATTTATTCCTCATTGTTTGTGTGTTTTATTGTTGTTGTTTTTTGGATGCCCTGCATGGCTTGTGGGATTTTAGTTCTCCAGCCAGGGACTGGGATTGAACTGGGCTCTTAGCAGTGAGAGCATAGAGTGTTGAACACTGGACCCCTAGGGAGGTCTCTGTTTTGATTACTGTTGTTTATAAGAAGTTTGAAATTGGAAAGTATAAGTCCTCCAACCTTGTTTTTTTTTTTCTAGATTGTTTTGGCCTTACTTGGGGTCTTTTAAAATTCATAAGAACTTTAGGATTTTTGTTTATTTCTGTAGTAAGTGCCATTAGAATTTTGATAGGTATTGGATTTGATCTGAATCTCCTGAGTAGTATGTTTCATCCCAGCACTATTAAATGTCATAATCAGTGAACGTGTGATGTCTTCCAATTTATTTAGGTCTTCTTTGATTTATTTCAGCAATATTTTGTACAAGTCCCTCAGTGTGTAAGTTGTATACCTCCTTAGCTACAGTATCAGTCAGAGTAATAGACCACATTGATAGAATGAAGGGAAAAAGCATGGTAATCTTTGTTGATGTAGGGGAAAAAAGCATTTGAAAAGATCCAACACCCTTTTATAGAAACACTCAAGAAACTAGGAATAGAAGGAAACTTTCTCAATATGATAAAGTCTATATATGAAAAATCGTAGCTAACATCATATTTGATGATGAAAGACTGAAAAAATTTCCCCTCAGAACAGGAATAAGACAGAGATGCCCTTTTTTGGCATTTCTGTTCAATGTAGTATATGTAGTTTTAGCCAAAGCATTTAGGCAAGAAAGAAATAAAAGGTCCAAATTGAAAAGAAAGAAGTAAAACTATATTTACAGAGGATATGACCTTGTATGTAGAAGCCTCTAAAAATCCTCCTCCTCCCCAAAAATCAAGCCCTCTGAGAAATTAAAGTTCAGGATAAAAAAAAAAATACAAAGCAGTTTTATTTCTATATACTAGCAATGAGCAACCCCGAAAGGAAATCAAGAAAATGATTTCATTTATATTATAATCAAAAAGAATAAAATACTTGTATTTATCCTTTTGACTTAATTCCAGTAGTCCTCGAGTCTTCCCTGTTTGGCCAAAAAGGTATTCCTAGGCTCATTGGCTCATCTTGTATATTACCATTTCAGATTTGGAATTAACTCCAAAAACTTTTTTTAAGTGGGAAATGGTAGTTATCGACCATAGACTGAACTCAGGCAAGTCTTTTGACTTTGGATTTTTTTTGAGATGGTATCAGCTGAATATTTCCCATTCACTCCCCAGTCACACCTATGCTTTTCCTTCTATTTCACCACTGAAATTCTCTTTAAAATCACTGAAATTACATAATAATCACCAAGTCTAGTAGATGCTTTTTCAGAACTTTCCTTTTTTGATCTTTGTTAAACATTTGACCCTATTACCCATTCTTTCCTTGAAACTTCTCCCTTAGGTATAAGATGGCATTCTCATGGTTCTCTCTTGAATGGCTTCTTTTCCGTCATCTCTGACTCTTTTTTTGCTTGCCCAGTAGTTCTTGTTCCCTCAGCTGGATTTTTCTTGGGTAATTCCTCCTACAGTGATTTTAGCCATTACCCATTAAATACATTATGAGGTTTCCTTTCTTCTTTGCTTCTCTGTTGTCTCTAAAATTTAAAATCAGTGTTTCCAAATGTGAGCTTTGACTCACATTTTGATGTCTTGTGAATATTGCTAATTCAGTATACCTAAAATGGAATTCTCTATATCCTTGACAAGTACGTAATCTTCCAAATAGTGCCCTATTCCTTCTGAATCTGTTTTTCTTCCTGTATTATCACCCAACTTAGAGACTTCTGAGTCATCTTGCTTCTTTCCTTTCTCTTATCAATCCAGTTTAAATTGGTAAATCTTGTTGAGATTAGCTGAAATGATTTTTAAAACTTCAATGCTACTGCCAACACCCTAGTTCTAGTACTTAAAATGCTTTGTCTTTTTACAATTCTTGTTTTCCCTTTATGTAATCTACTGTTTTCTCTTTCCCAATCATCTTATACACTGGAGACTGATTTATCTTCAGAAATGAAAATCTGTTCATCTATAAGGTAATATGTTGACTCTCTCACTATTCTAATTCCCTTAGATACTCTTTGAATTCTCTCCCTGTGGCAAAAGGCAGGTTGCTTCACAGGTCTTATCCTAGAAATTCTTTTCCTCATGGGAGAGTTTCTTTCTGGTTATCTCTGCTACTATCATGTTACCTTGGTAGGGGTTCTGCAATCCAAATATGGAGACAAAATCTTTGCTTAATTCCACCCAGTACAGCTGAGACCAGGCTATGATTTTTTGTACAGGACTATTAAAAGTTTGCTTTAACCTTTAGTAGAGGATGAGATGGCTGGATGGCATCACTGATGCAATTAACATTTACTTGGGCTAACTTCGGGAGATGATGAAGGACAGGGAGGCCTGGTGTCCTGTAGGTCATGGGGTCTCACAGAGTTGGACACAACTGGGTGACTGAACAACAATAGTTAAAAGTTTAGCATAGTAGGAGGGAATTAGAAAACAAATATAGCTTGCTTTTACATAGGTTGATCTAGGAGAAATGGGCAACATTTACCTACTAAGCCTTCAGCTTGTTGTCTAGTGAGTAGAGGATGTCTTCTTTTTGGAACCTGGAAGCAGTTTGAGAACTGAGGGAAATAACTTACTCCTCTCTTCTTTCTTTTAAGGATCTAGCATCCTGACCTGTAATTTCTTGTTTTTTGGCTAACACTGGGACTGGTTCACTTTAGGAGATTCAGTCTCCTTTCTGCAGAGATGTAGTATTATGTTAGTCTTTGGCTACAACAGAACAAACAGATCAACATTTGTGTAAGACAGATTGGGTTATTCAGCACATATACAAGATGTGTCACACAGCCATGGAGGTTCAGAGTCGGACACGATTGAGCCACTGAACTGAACACATGGTTTCAGGTGCTGAGAAATAATAATGAACACAAAAGACAAGGTTCATGCTGGTGGTGGGGGTGCAAGACAGAAAATAAGAAATAGATAAAATAATTTGAGGTAGTGAAGAAAATAAGAAAGCATAAGATAATATGATAGTGAGTGAGTGGGGTGGAAAGAAACAATATTAGGTATTTCTCTGAGAAGCCAGCTTGTGGTTTTTAAATAAGATCTCTTAAAAAGATTCCTTTAGTTCCTATGTGTAGGGTGAACTTCAGGGAGCAAGATGGGAAAGAGGATGAATTAGGAGGCTCTTGGTGTAATTTTTGTGTAAAGGTAACCATTGTTTGGGGAAGGTAGAGATGATGAGAATTGGTTGTGATACATTTTGGAGATTGAGTCATTAGGACTTGTGGATTCATTGAATAGGGAAATAAGACTGCAGACCTCTGGGTTTTCACCTGGATGAGCTAGATATTTGGTGGCACCATAAACAGATGGGAAAATTGAAAAGAATACACATAGTAATGAGGATAAAGGAAGTGAAGTGAAGTGAAAGTCACTGAGTCGTGTGACTCTTTGTGACCCCGTGGACAGTATAGCCTGTCATGCTCCTCTGTCCATGGAATTCTCCAGGCCAGAATACTGGAGTGGGTAGCCGTTCCCTTCTTCAGGGATCTTCCCAACCCAGGGATCAAACCCAGGTCTCCCACATTGCAGGTGGATTCTTTATCGTCTGAACCAGCAGGGAAGCCCTGGAGAAACTGTTATTTTCTTACATTAGTCTAAATTGTTTGTGATTAGTATATAACAGCTTCACTGTAAAGTATACATCAGTTTCTCAACTTTGGTACTGTTGAGGTTTTGAACCAGGGAATTTGTTTGGGGTAGAGCAAGTTGCCCTGTGTACTATGGATGTTTAGCAATATACCTGCTCTTTATCAACTGCATGCCAGTAGTACTGACTCCCCATTTGTGAGAACTGAAAATACCTCCAGTCATGGCCAGATGTCTCCTGAGGGGCATGATTGCTCCTCGTTGAGTACCACGGCTCTAGATATAGCCTAAAGACCTGTCCAAATGGTTCCACTCCTTCTCATTCCGACCTCATGTAAATTCCGTCAATACAGCTATGTTGATTGACCTGCTACTTTTCTTACTTTTGTGCCTTTTAAAAAAATCATGTTTTATTCAGCCCTAATTGTTTCCTGATTTTTTAACCTAAATTTTTGTCCTGAGCACTGCTTCTGTTATTAAAAATATGCTTGTAAACATAATTTTAATGGCTTTAAAATTATGATATTTTAAAGTTGTAATACTTTATTACTTTAAAATTTTTTTAGCTGTAATACTCTGTGATATAGATAGACCATAATGTGGGAATATCCTCCAATTCTTAGGTTGTTTAAAATCTTTTCCTATTAAAAGTGGGGCTCAACTGGTTGGATGAAGCACAAGCTGGAATCAAGATTGCTGGGACAGATACCAATAAACTCAGATATGCAGATGACACCACCCTCATGGTAGAAAGCAAAGAAGAACTAAAGAGCCTCTTGATGAAAGTAAAAGAGGAGAGTGAAAAAGTTGGCTTAAAACTCAACATTCAGAAAACAGATCATGGCCTCTGGTCCCATCACTTCGTGGCAAATAGATGGGGAAACAATGGAAACAGTGAGAGACTATTTTTGGGGGCTCCAAAATCACTGCAGATGGTGACTGCAGCCATGAAATTAAAAGATGCTTGCTCCTTGGAAGGAAAGTTATGACCAACCTAGGCACCATATTAAAAAGCAGAGACATTACTTTGCCAACAAAAGTCCATCTAGTCAAGGCTATGATTTTTCCAGTAGTCGTGTATGGATGTGAGAGTTGGACTCTAAAGAAAGCTGAGCACTGAAGAATTGATGCTTTTGAACTGTGGTGTTGGAGAAGACTCTTGAGAGTCCCTTGGACTACGAGGCGATCCAACCAGTCAATCCTAAAGGAAATCAATGCTGAATATTCATTGGGAGGAGTGATGCTGAAGCTGAAACTCCAGTACTTTGGCTACCTGATGCAAAGAACTGACTCACTGGAAAAGACCCTGATGCTGAGACAGATTGAAGGCAGAAGGAGAAGGGGACGACAGAGGATGAGATGGTTGGATGGCATCACCGACTCAATGGACATGAGTTTGAGCAAGCTCCAGGAGTTGGTGATGGACAGGCAGGCCTGATGGGGTCACAAAGAGTCAGACATTACTGAGCGACTGAACTGAAACTGGCTAAACTGGGTGGAGGATCTTGGGACCAGTGAGTGATAGCCAAAGGGTTTGAGGTTTCCTTCTGGGATAAGGAAAATATTCTAAAATTGATTGTGGTCATTGTTATGTAACTCTGAGTATACTAACATTGGGTTAGTGTACTTTAGATGTTGTGTATTTTAGATGTGTGATGTGAATTATATGGCATCTCATTGAAGTTGTTATAGAAAAAGGAGGTTTAAAGCAAACAGCCTTATGTGTAACTTGGTTGTGATGGGTCTTTGTTGTTGCTCACAGGTTTTCTCTAGTTGCAGCAGGTGGGGTCACCTCTTCATTGTGGTGCACTGCTTTCTCATTGAGGTGACTTCTCTTGTTTCGGAGAACAGGCTCTCAGCTCACGGGCTTCAGTAGTTGGGGCACAGAGGCTTAATTGCTCTGTGGCATGTGGAATCTTTCTAGGCCAGGGATTGAACCTCTGTTCCCTGCACCAGCAGGCAGGCTCTTATCCACTGTACATCCAGGGAAGTCTGATTGTGTGTAATTTTTGTCTATAACTCTAGAAGTGAAACTACTGATTCACGGCATGTGAAAAATATATTTACGTTTTTTTGAGGTATTCTATATAGAGTAACATTTATCCCTTTTACTGTACAATACCTTCTGTAACTTACTGAACTACCAACATAGTCAAAATCCAGAACAGTTCCATCAGCCCCCAAATTCCTCATGTCCTTTACAGCCAGCCTTTCCCCTACCTCTACCCCAATCTGTTTTCTATTCTGTAATTCTGCATTTTCAGAAAATCATATAAATAGCATCACACAATATGCAGCCTTCTGAGTTTTGCTTTTTTCACTTAGCATAATGCGTTTGAAATTCACCCATATTGTTGCATGTGTCAGCAGTTCCTTTTTATTGGTGACTAACATTCCGTTTTGTGGATGTACCAAAATTTATCAACTCGCCAGTTGAAAAACAATTGTATTGTTTCTAGTTTTTGGTGATTATGAGTAAAGTCATAATAAATATTTGTCTATAAGTGTTTTTTTTTTGGCTGCCCTGGGTCTTTGTTGTGGTGTGCTGAGTTCTCTAGGTGCGGCATGCAGGCTTCTCTTTGTGTAGCCATGCAGGCTTCTCTTTGTGTAGTGTGGGCTTCTTGTGTGGTGGAGCTCAGGCTCTAGAGTGCATGGAGTTAATTGCACCATGGCATGTGAGATCTTAGTTCTTCAACCATGTCCCCTGAGTAGGAAGATGGATTTTTAACCACTGGACCACCAGGAAAGTCCCTGTCTATAGATTTTTTTTTTTTTTTTTCCCTAAGCACTATATTATTGCAGGGATATACTATAACACTTTGCTTTTTCAAAAAAATTTAAAGCAAAGTATATAAATGGGGAAAAATCCTTCATTTTCAAGAAGGAATTAATGAGGAAAAAACTTATGTTGGGTGTAATTTCTTTATACTTGTTCATAATGAACAATGAATTTGAGGCAATGAATTTGAGGCAGTTTATAAAAAGATGTATGGGGGAAAAGATTAAAAGAAATAAAAACCACATTAGGAAAATATAGATAATTCTAATGTTGCGATTGATGAGAGAATACGATTAGGTATGTATGTGCCATTATTAAGGGGAGCAAACATTACTGAATCTGCTAAAAAACAGTATCTTCTAGCACTGATTCTAAAAGTAATTTCAGATGTGAATCTTCAGTAGGAGACACTGAGTTAAGGAACAATAACATTTCCTTTTTAACAGGAACCAACAGTCTGAACTTCTTGCTTATAGGTTTTTGTATACACATACATGTTCATTTCCTTTGGGTAAATAATTAGGTGTGGGATTGCTGGGTCATATAGTGTTTTTTTTTTTTTTTGTGGGTTTTGTCATACATTGATATGAATCAGCCATGGATTTACACGTATTCCCCATCCCGATCCCCGCTCCCACCTCCCTCTCCACCCGATTCCTCTGGGTCTTCCCAGTGCACCAGGCCGGAGCACTTGTCTCATGCATCCCATCTGGGCTGGTGATCTGTTTCACCATAGATAGTATACATGCTGTTCTTTTGAAATATCCCACCCTCACATTCTCCCACAGAGTTCAAAAGTCTGTTCTGTACTTCTGTGTCTCTTTTTCTGTTTTGCATATAGGGTTGTCGTTACCATCTTTCTAAATTCAATATATATGTGTTAGTATGCTGTAATGTTGTTTATCTTTCTGGCTTACTTCACTCTGTATAAGGGGCTCCAGCTTCATCCATCTCATTAGGACTGGTTTAAATGAATTCTTTTTAACGGCTGAGTAATATTCCATGGTGTATATGTACCACAGCTTCCTTATCCATTCATCTGCTGATGGGCATCTAGGTTGCTTCCATGTCCTGGCTATTATAAACAGTGCTGCGATGAACATTGGGGTGCACGTGTCTCTTTCAGATCTGGTTTCCTCAGTGTGTATGCCCAGAAGTGGGATTGCTGGGTCATATGGCAGTTCTATTTCCAGTTTTTTAAGAAATCTCCACACTGTTTTCCATAGCGGCTTGTACTACTTTGCATTCCCACCAACAGTGTAAGAGGGTTTCCTTTTCTCCACACCCTCTCCAGCATTTATTGCTTGTAGACTTTTGGATAGCAGCCATCCTGACTGGCGTGTAATGGTACCTCATTGTGGTTTTGATTTGCATTTCTCTGATAATGAGTGATGTTGAGCATCTTTTCATGTGTTTGTTAGCCATCTGTATGTCTTCTTTGGAGAAATGTCTGTTTAGTTCTTTGGCCCATTTTTTGATTGGGTCATTTATTTTTCTGGAATTGAGCTTCAGGAGTTGCTTGTATATTTTTGAGATTAATCCTTTGTCTGTTTCTTCATTTGCTATTATTTTCTCCCAATCTGAGGGTTGTCTTTTCACCTTACTTATAGTTTCCTTTGTAGTGCAAAAGCTTTTAAGTTTCATTAGGTCCCATTTGTTTAGTTTTGCTTTTATTTCCAGTATTCTGGGAGGTGGGTCATAGAGGATCTTGCTGTGATTTATGTCAGAGAGTGTTTTGCCTATGTTCTCCTCTAGGAGTTTTATAGTTTCTGGTCTTACGTTTAGATCTTTAATCCATTTTGAGTTTATTTTTGTGTATGGTGTTAGAAAGTGTTCTAGTTTCATTCTTTTACAAGTGGTTGACCAGTTTTCCCAGCACCACTTGTTAAAGAGGTTGTCTTTTTTCCATTGTATATCCTTGCCTCCTTTGTCAAAGATAAGGTGTCCATAAGTTCGTGGATTTAACTCTGGGCTTTCTATTCTGTTCCACTGATCTATATTTCTGTCTTTGTGCCAGTACCATACTGTCTTGATGACTGTGGCTTTGTAGTAGAGTCTGAAGTCAGGCAGGTTGATTCCTCCAGTTCCATTCTTCTTTCTCAAGATTACTTTGGCTATTCGAGGTTTTTTGTATTTCCATACAAATTGTGAAATTCTTTGGTCTAGTTCTGTGAAAAATAACGTTGGTAGCTTGATAGGGATTGCATTGAATCTATAGATTGCTTTGGGTAGAATAGCCACTTTGACAATATTGATTCTTCCAATCCATGAACACGGTTATGTTTCTCCATCTGTTTGTGTCCTCTTTGATTTCTTTCATCAGTGTTTTATAGTTTTCTATGTATAGGTCTTTTGTTTCTTTAGGTAGATATACTCCTAAGTATTTTATTCTTTTTGTTGCAATGGTGAATGGTATTGTTTCCTTAATTTCTCTTTCTGTTTTTTCATTGTTAGTATATAGGAATGCAAGGGATTTCTGTGTGTTAATTTTATATCCTGCAACTTTACTATATTCATTGATTAGCTCTAGTAATTTTCTGGTAGAGTCTTTAGGGTTTTGCAAGGATTCTTTAATATCCGCAAATCAATCAATGTAATACACCACATTAACAAATTGAAAGATAAAAACCATATGATTATCTCAATAGATGCAGAGAAAGCCTTTGACAAAATTCAACACTCATTTATGATTAAAACTCTCCATATAGTGTTTTCTTATGTTGAATTTTAAGTTATATTTGTATTTTGAATACAAATCTTTTACTTGATATGTTTTTTGCAAATACTTTTTCCTAGTCTATGGCTCAACTTCATATTAAGTATTTTTCAAAGAGTAGAAATTGAGATTGAATTTGGTGAATACACACCCAGACATATTTAATTTTGTGGGAATAAGTATGTAGATCATGTCAAAGGACCCAAGAGAAAACATCATGATGGGTTTTTTTTTGTTTGTTTCAGAAAAAGCAACTTGTTATTGAATTATAGTTGATTTACAGTGGTGTGTTAGTTTCAGGTGTATGGCAGAATGACTCAGTTATACATGTATTTATCTATTTTTTCATATTTCTTTTCCATTATAGTTAATTACAAGTATTGAACATAGTTTCATGTGTCATATAATAAGTCATTTATCTATTTAATATAGAGAAGTGTGTCTCTGTTAATCCCACATTCCTAATTTATCATTCCTTCCTTTTCCTCTTTGATAACCATAAACTTGTTTTCTATGTCTGTGAGTCTATTTCTGTTTTGTAAATAAGTCCATCTGTATCATTTTTTCAGATTCTACATGTAAGTGATATATATTGGTTTTTATTTTCTTGTTTCACTTGGCATGGTAATTTCTAGATCATTCGTATTGCTGCAAATGACATTATTTCATTCTGTTTTATGGCTGAGTAATATTCCTTTATATATACATACATGTACACACACACACACACGCACATACAGCATCTGGTTTCTGTATTCATCTGTCAGTGGACATTTAGGTTAATTCCCTGTGTTTATATCAAAAAGTGTTCTGCTTATGTCTTCCTCTAGAAGTTTATAGTATTCCGTCTTATATTTAGGTCTTGAATCCATTTTGAGTTTACTTTGTGTACGGTGTTAGAGAATGTTCTGATTTCACTCTTTTACTTGTAGCTGTGCAGTTTTCCCAGCATTACTTGTTGAATAGGCTGTCTTTTTTCCATGGTACGTTCTTGCCTTCTCTGTCATAGATTGGTCGGACATAAGTACATGAGTATATTTCTGGGCTTTCTGTTCTCTTCCATTGATATAGTGTCTAGTTTGGTAATTTGAGTTTGATTACTGTAGCTTTGTAATAGCGCCCGAAATCAGGGAGTCTGGTTCCTTCAGCTTCATTCTTTGTTCTCAAGATTGTTTTGGCTATTCAGGATCTTTTGTGTTTCCATACAAAGTTTAAAATTATTTGTTCTAGTTCTGTGAAAAATGCCATGGTAGTTTGGTAGGTATTGCATTGAATCTGTAGATTGCCTTGGGTAGTATGGTTATTTTTAACAGTATTGATTTTTCCAATCCAAGAACACAGTATATCTTTCCATTTGTGTTGACTTCAATATCTCTCATCAGTGTCTTACAGTTTTTGGAGTACAAACTTTTTGCCTCCTGAGGTAGATTTATTCCTAGGTATTTTATTGTTTTTGATGCAGCATTAAACAGCATTGTTTCTTTAATTTCTGTTTTTGATAATTTGTTGTTAGTGTGTAGAAACACAAAAGACTTATGTATGTGAATATTTGGCAACTTTACCAAATTCACTGATGAGTTCTAGTAGTTTTCTGGTGGCATCTCTGTGATTTTCTATCTATACTGTCATGTTATCTGCAGACATTGGCAGTTTTAGTTCTTCCTTCCCATTTGGATTCCTTTATTTTTCTTTTCTGAGTGCTGTGGCTAGGACTTTCAAAATTGTGTTGAATAAAAGTGGTGAAAGTGTGCATCCTTATCTTGTTTCTGGTCTTGGAAGGAATGCTTTGAACTTTCCATCGTTGAGTGTGGTGTTAGCCATGGGTTTGTAATATGTGACCTTTACCATGTTGAGATATGTTTCCTCTGTGCCTGCTTTCTAGAGAGTTATTTTCAATGAATATTGAGTTCTATCAAAAGCCTTTTCTGCATCTATTGAGATGATCCTATGGTTTTTATTCTTTAGTTTGTTAATATGATGTATCATATTGATCTTTGGATATTGAAAAATCCTTGCTTTCCTGGGATAATTCGCACTTTATCATGATGTATGATCCTTTTAATGTATTGTTGGATTTCGTTTGCTAGTATTTTGTTGAGGGTTTTTGCAGAACAACAGTCAGTTCAGTTCAATTCAGTTCAGTTGCTCAGTTGTGTCTGACTCTTTGCAACCCCATGGACTGAAGGATGCCGGGCTTCATTAGAACTGACTGGTTTGATCTTTATTTCTCCTTGCTGTTGTTTGGAACTCTGCATTCAAATGGGTATATTTTTCCTTTTCTCCTTTGCCTTTTATGTCTTTTCTTTTCTCAGCTATTTGTAAGGCCTCCTCAGACAACCATTTTGTCTTTTTGCATTTTTTTCTCTTGGAGATGTTTCTTGATCACTGCTTCCTGTACAGACGGTTTGTTAAAAGAAAAAGTGGCTTGTTTAGTGTGAGGAATACAACTTTTAAGAGGTTTCTACTTGATTACTACTTTTCTTAACCTTTGTTATGAAAATTTTCAAACATAAATGTGAATAGATAGTTAAACTAATGCTCATGTATTCATCATTCATCTTTTTAAAGATTCATCAAATTTTTGCCTCATTTTTCATCTATTCCTCCCACATTTCTTTACCTATGATATACATGTGTGTGTGTATATATATATAAAGTATTTGTTTATTTGGCTACACCGGGTCTTAGTTGCAGCACACAGGATCTTTGATCTTCATTGTGGGCATGTGGAATCTAGTTACCCAACCAGGGATCAAACCTGGGCCTCCTGCATTCAGAGCGCAGAGTCTTGGCCACTGGAACACCAGGGAAGCCCCTCCCTGTCATGTTTTAAAGCAAATCCTGGACATACTTCTTTTTACCTATTAATACATAAAATATGTCTCTCTCAAAGATGCATCTCTTTTTTACAAAAAATAAGCCATAAATACCATTATCGCACTTAACAAAATCAGCAGTAATTTTTCAGTTTCACTTAATACCCTGTTCAACTGTTGAAACTGATTCAGAAAGTTAGTAGCTAAAATAAGATTTTTGTGTTGCTAAAACAAAGTCTGTGGGTTGTTGTGTCTTTTCAGCCTCTTTTCATCAGTAAATCTTCCCCAATTAAAAAAAAAGCCATTTATTTTTAGAAGATACTGTTTGATTTGTTCTGCAGCATTTCCTACATTCTGTGTTTTGCTGGTTATATCCTGGTGTCATTGAACACATTCCTCCATCCCTTATGTTCCCTGTAAGCTGTTAGAAGTATGATTAGATTCAGGCTTAATTTATGTTTTGCAGAGACTTCTTCATAGGTGGCGCTGTGTTCTCTCTATGACACCAGTAATGGTAGCACATCACTATTTGTGATGTTCATCCTAGGCCAGGTGATGTCAGCCTAATCCATACATTAAAAAGTTCTCCTCCAGTTTTGACCAAATGGTTTTATCATTCATTGCTTAGTTCTTGATTCACTATTTAATTAGTAGTTATAAAATGATAGTTTCCTAATTCTTTTATTTCTGCAGTATCTGTTAACTGATAGTTCCTTTTCAGTTAACTCTCAAGTTTTCTTATTGCTTTGAAATATTGTTAATGCAGGAAAGACAAGATAAATGCTTAATTCTTTTTTTGTCATTTTAAAAAATAAGTTGATGCCCTCACAGGCTCTACAGACGACAAGTAAAGGTTGTTTTTTGTGTGGGTGGGGGAATGAGGGAGCTATCCTGATAAGTCATCAAAAATATATTTATGTATTGTTTATTGTACTGTATTGTACTTCATGGCATATAGATGGGGAAACAATGGAAACAGTGACGGCCTTTATTTCTTTGGGCTCCAGAATCACTGAAGATGGTGACTACAGCCATGAAATTAATAGATACCTGCTCCTTGGAAGAAAAACTATGACAAACCTAGACAGCATATTTAAAAAAGCAGAGACATTACTTTGCCAACAAAGGTCCATATAGTCAAAGGTGTAAAGCTATGGTTTTTCCAGTATTCGTGTATGGATGTGAGAGTTGGACCATAAAGAAGGCTGAGCTCTGAAGAATTGATGCTTTTGAACTGTGTGTTGGAGAAGACTCTTGAGAGTCCCTTGGACAGCAAGATCAAACCAGTCAGTCCTGAAAGAAATTATCCCTGAATATTCATTGGAAGGAATGATGCTGAAGCTGAAGCTCCAATACTTTGGCCACTTGATGCGAAGAACTGACTCATTAGAAAAGACCCTGATACTGGGAAAGACTGAAGGCAGGAGGAGAAGGGGACGACAGAGGTTGAGATGGTTCGATGACATCACTGACTCAATGGACATGAGTTTGGGCAAACTCTGGGAGTTGGTGATGGACAGGGAAGCCTGGCGTGCTGCAGTCCATGGGGTTGCAAAGAGTTGGACACAACTGAGCGACTGAAATGAACTGAGATGAACTGACATACGTCAATTGTACCATCTTTGGTCAGTAAAATCCTCAGTTAGCTCTTGAGTCTTTCTGTCATGACTTCAGTAGTTTTTGATAATTTTCTTGCTTTTTGATGCAAGATGAAGCACCTTGATGCTGGGAGTGATTGAAAGCAAAAGGAGAAGAGGACATGAGAAAGAGAGGATGAGATGGTTACCGACTCAGTGGACGTGAACTTGAGCTAAGTCTGGGAGATGGTGAAGAACAGGAAAGCTTGGCATGCTACATTCCACGGCAGGGAGTCAGCCATGACTTTGTAGCTGAACAATGAAGCAGCTTCATGTGTGTATTCCCTGCTCAAGATCTGAAATCAACCACTTCTGCCAGGAGTCCTGATCCCTCTTAGTGGGAAATAGTATTTAGAGAACATAACACTTGATCATCTTTTGGTTGTTGTTGTTTTTTTTTTAACTGTGCTTGCGAGATGTTAGTTCCCTGACTACAGGTTAAACCCATGCCCTCGACAGTGAAAGTATGGAGACCTAGCCACTGGGCTCTCAGGGAATTCCCAGGACTTTTTAAAGTTATGTCATCTTAGTTTCTAGATTTAGGAGAGTTCTCTGGAGTTTCTACTGAGTGTGGGAATCTGTGTCCTAAGCATTTTGCACATTCATGGTTGGACTCCTTTGGAGACCATTTAAAAAGGTTAGGTGATAAAGAGTCTCTTGTTCAATATGAGCTCTACTTGATGTTGCTCATAAGAAATCTAAAATAAAAAAAAAAGAAATCTAAAATGAAATGAAACTAAAAAAATTTAAAAGTAAAGCAGTGTATATAAAGCATATGCAGCAAAATCAGAATTTTAATATTAAAAGAAAACTGTAAAAAAATGATTATCTGCCACAGATTTCTGACTTTATTCATAACAGATATAATTCACTTTGAGGATGTAATTGCCATGAATTTTTATGTATCAAAAAGCCTTGTAGTGAAGTATATAAAACAAAAATTTTAATGGTTTAGAGGCACTATATAGTTTAATTGAACCTGTACAGAATGGGGAAACATTGCCTTTTTTTATACTCTCATGGAACATTTACAGAAATTAATCACAATTTATACTTTGAAGAAGAGTGCAAATTTTAAAACCTTAAAATTTAGAGCTTACATTCTTTGACCATAGTGCATCAAAACTGAGATCAGTAGAGTATCAATCAAAACAATCCAACCGTTCGGAAATTTTAAAACTTTTAAGCAACTCTTGGGTTAAATAAGTTATAACTAAGTTCAGTTGTTTGTAGAGTATAATAATGGTGTTATATGTTAATTATACCTTAGTAACAAAAAGAATATAGCAATGAGAACATGCCATATCACAACTTGGGATATGAGCAGAGCTATACTGTAAAGAAAATATTTAGGGTAATTCCTTGGCAGTCCATTGGTTAGGAGTTTGTGCTCTCACTGCCGAGGGCCCACGTTCAGTCTCTGATTGGGGAACTAGCATCCTATAAGCTACAAGATGGGGCCAAAAAAAAGAAAAAAAAAAATGGGAGTGGGTAGTCCTAACTACTGGACTGCCGGGGAAGTCCTGTAACTACTGTGCTTTGATGACTCTTGGAAAAAATAGAGTAATATATCATGTTCCTGGATGGGAAAACTCAATTTTATTAAAATGGGACACAGTATGCTATGGTGGAAGGGGCACTGCAGTTTTAAACAGGGGCATCTAAGCAAAAATCTGAGGGAAATGAGAAACCTATATAGATATCTGAGAGGAAGAATATTATAGGTAGAGGGAAAACGAAGAAGGGCAGTAGCTAAAGAGCAAGGTGGTGAATAGTCAGAGAAGAGATCAGGGAGATAACTGTCTAGATCATGTAGGGTCTTTTAAGGCCAGGTAATTGTTTGTTGTGGTGGCTGTTGTATACGTTGTTGATGTTTTGCAGCATCCTTGACCTGTACCCACTAAATGTCAATTGAACTCCCTAGTTGTGATAACCAAAAATGCCTCCAGACACTGCCAAATTTTCTAGATTTGGAAAATGAAATTGCCCCTGATTGAAAATCACTCCTTTACTAATTGACTGTAGATCCATCTAGGGGGAGGCTTGGAGGAAGATTTATGGTTGTGTTAGGGGCTTCCCAGGTGGCTCAGTGGTAAAGAATCCAGCTGCCAAGCAGGACACATGGATTTGATCCCTGGGTCGGGAAGATCCCCTGGAGAAGGAAATGGCAACCCGTTTGAGTATTCTTGCCTGGGAAATCCCATGGACAGAGGAGTCTGGTGGGGCTTTAGTCCATGGGGTTGCAAAGAGTTGGACATGACTTAGCCACTAAACCACCACCACCACCACCACTTGTGTGGTAATGGTGTGGAGTCCTTCCTCAAGAGAACCAAATCTCCCCACAATTAAGAGGCAGTTGACTTCCCTAGTGGTCCAGTGGTTAAAAATCTGTCTTGCAATGCAAGGGATACCAGTTCAACCCCTGGTCTGGAAAGATCCCACCTGCCTTGGAGCAGTTAAGCCTGTGTGCCACAACTGCTGAGCTTGTGCTTTAGAGTCTGTGAGCCACAACTTCGAAGCCCATGTGCTGCAACTACTGACGCCCCATGCCCGTACTCCACGAGAGAGTGTGTGTTCAGTTGCGTCCAACTCTTTGAGGCCCTGTGGACTGTAGCCCGCCAGGCTCCTCTGTCCATGGAATTTTTCCAGGCAAGAATACTGGAGTGGGTTGCTATTTCCTACTCCAGAGGATATTCCCAACCCAGGGATCGAGCCTGCATCTCTTGTGTCTCTACATTGGCAAGCGGATTCTTTACCACTGTGCCACCTGGGAAGCCACAATAAGAGAAGCTGCCACGTTGAGAAGGCACAATGAAGAGTAGCTCCCGTTCTTCACAACTGGAGAAAGCTTGCCTGCAGCAACAGAGCCCCACTGTAGCCAAAAATCAATCGATCAATAAATATTAATAAAAAAAGAGCCAATGAGTCTGTTAATTAACTTGGTCTGGAAACCGGGCACATATCCTTAACTTCCACTCTGATGACTTAAGTCAGTTTTTGGCCACCAGATTTAGACATTTTCCTGGTAGAAAGATTACACTGCCCATGTATTTCATTCCTAGAATCATTGTGATCAGTTAGCCACTGCCAGATTCCTGTGGGCCAAAGGATTCTGATTACTGGTACATCCCTGCTGCCCTTGGGCTTAAGTGCTGCCACTTGGCCTTTGCTGCATGGGGCCCTGTTATCCTCAGTGAAATCGGAGCCCATCTCAGTGGGCTTTCTTCCATACCTGATGTCCAAAAGAGAACCGCCACACAGCTTCTCAGGGTGCTGTGCTCCTCTCACTAGTGTAGTGTCCTCTGGGCCTTCTCAGAGAATGTAGTTGGATAATAGGTGTGTAGGATGCAGAGGATAAATGCATTCTGATGTTCCTGTCTCCCTGAGCCTTTGGATTTCCTCTCCTACATAATACCAGTGGAACTTTGATATCTCAGTCTCTTTAAACTTTATTGCATCTTCATTGTTGGTGTAGTTTTGATTTGCATTTCCCTAAGAGAAGCCAATGGCACCCCACTCCGGTACTCTTGCCTGGGAAATCCCATGGACGGAGGAGCCTGGTAGGCTGCAGTCCATGGGGTCGCGACACGACTGAGCGACTTCACTTTCACTTTTCACTTTCATGCACTGGAGGAGGAAATGGCAACCCACACCAGTATTCTTGCCTGGAGAATCCCAGGGACGGGAGCCTGATGGGCTGCCGTCTGTGGGGTCGCACAGAGTTGGACACGACTGACGTGACTCAGCAGCAGCAATGATTATCAGCTGTTGCTGAGTATCGGTTTAAACCAACAACTGAGCCAGTAAAGCCACCTCCAGTTGCACAGCCAGCACATTGCATTCTGAATCTGTAGTCATCTCACTCATCTTAATGAATTATACAGCCTCCTTGGTCTAAAACCCTTAGCATATATTTTCACACGCAGTCCCAGGTGTTTGCCTTTATATGTTAGCAAAGTCTTGCCATTTTGGACGTGTAATTTCTTCCCTTTTGGGTCATAGTATGTATCTGTTTTACTACAATCAACTCGTGAGTCTAGTGACAACAGGGTTGGTTGTGGTTGATCTTGAAGAGAATGAACATCTTCTCACAAGTCATTTGTGTCACATAAGGATGTCACAGATGAATTCAAGAAAAGGAAGGCTGTTCTTACATACAGGATGGTAAGTTATTTCTACTGGAGGTTTGAAATTGTCTTTTTCATTCTGGTTCACCCACATGTTCCCATTCCAGGTTTAAGGATCCATTCTTTCCTAGTCATTGCCCTTACTTTCACATTAGAATTGGTTCGACTGTGAATTTATGTGATGATTGTAGTTCAGCTATTTGCCCAGTTACACTTTGGATTTTATTTTTAGCAATACCAACCTAGGAAAGTGAAAGTGAAAGTTGCTCAGTCGTGTCTGACTCTTTGGGACCCCATGGACCATACAGTCCATGGAATTCTCCAGGCCAGAGTACTGGGGTGGGTAGCCTTTCCCTTCTCCAGGGGATCTTCCCCACCCAGATATTGAACCCAGGTCTCTCACATTGCAAGCAGATTCTTTACCAGATGAGCCATCAGGGAAGCCCTTCAATCTATGGTTATAAGAATTGAGACTTTTTAAAAAAAATACTATCATGAACGTGCTCAGTTTCTCAGACTGTGATTTGATTTGAGAGTTAATGGACCTGAACTTGTTATTCTGTAACTGCTGAAGAGCACTTGGAGAACCCATCTCATGTCTGTTCCATGAGATGGCTGTAACTCATCATTGCGGCCTTACTGCAGCACCTCTAGTGGCACTGTGTGCCAGGGGTTACCAGCCTCCTAGCTCCTCTTTGAGCCTTATGCTTAAACCCAGAGACACAATCAAGCCAATCTCCAGATCTCGTCTTTGAGTCTGTCTACTGTGAACACTGCCATTACCTGCCCTATATTAGTCAGAGATCAGAAACCAAAAAGTAAGTTGAATAGGAAAAGTTTAGTGTAAAGAATTATTAACCAGTAGCAGAGAATTAACTCTTAAGGGCAAAAGAGAATATTAAAGTTTACAGACTAGCAGGTAAAAGGAGCAGCCACTAGCTGTAGGACTGAGGCAAAGTAGCAGTGATGGAAAAATTTGGAAGATGCCTGTCTCCCACCTTCAGGGCTGAGATTCAGATTTTGGAGAGGGTGTGTGCCACTAGATGCTGAAGAAGTTCTAGGTGCTGCAGATTTTTGCTGGCAAGGAGGAAACCTTCCTCGGGTGCTGACAAAAGTCCCTAGGAAACCCCTTGCTGAACCTGATAGGGAGCTGCCTGGAGTGTTGGCACGATTCCCTGGGAAACCTGCTCAGTGGAGTGCTGCCGGAACTTGCTTGGTGTGCCACCCTCTAGGGAGCTGACCAAATCTGATAGGAAACTACCTGCGGGGGTGTGTGTGTGTCTGAGTAGGAAACTGCCAGTGGAGTTGTGTGTGTGTCACTGGGACTGGTGGGGAGTTGGCACCTGGGGAGAGGGCCATAGACCACTGGCCTCCACTGGAGCAAGCAGATTAGAGCACAGTGTAATGAGAAGAGGACCCCTTCTTTCCAGAGTATTCTTTTGGTGCCATCTGTTGTCAAAAGTTAACACTGCCAGATGACAAAGGAGAAGTGTTTATAGATGCCAAAAACAAGGCAGAGAAAATCAGATTTGAAGTTGAAAGGCAGTATGTATATAGTTGGTAATTCTTGTGCTCTTCATTCCTTTGAAAGTGAAAGTGAAGTCGCTCAGTCGTGTCCAACTCTTTGTGACCCCATGGACTGTAACCTACCAGGCGCCTCCACCCATGGGATTTTCCAGGCAAGAGTATTGGAGTGGGTTGCCATTTCCTTCTCCAGGGGGTCTTCCTGACCCAGGGATTGAACCTGGGTCTCCCACAGGTAGACTCTTTACCATGTGAGCCACCAGGGAAGCCCTCATTCCTTTGGGGTTACCTTGATTTCCATGTGGTATAATTTTTCTTTTTTCTGAAAGGTGAAAGTTAAAGCCACTCAGCCGTGCCCGACTCTTTGCAAACACATGGACTATCCAGTCCAAGGAATTCTCCAGGCCAGAATACTGGAGTGGGTAGCCTTTGCCTTCTCCAGGGGGTCTTGCCAATCCAGAGATCGAACCCAGGTCTCCTGCATTGCAAGTGGATTCTCTAGCAGCTGAGCCTCCAGGAAACCCCAAGAATACTGTAGTGGGTAGCCTATCCCTTTTCCAGTGGATCTTTTGGACCCAGGAATTGAACCAGGGTCTCCTGCATTGCTGGCGAATTCTTTACTAGCTGAACTACCAGGAAAGCCTTCTTTATGTAGGACATACTACCTTTAATTTGATATTCTTGTTGTGCTGGTCTAGTGGAGATGAATTCTTCAGCTTTTGTATATCTGAAAAGCTGTGTTTTGCCTTAAAAAATAGTGGCAAAATATACATAAAATGTACCGTCTTAACGTATTTTTAAGTGTACAGGTCAGCAGTGTTAAATACATTTAAAATGTTGTACAACCATTATCCATCTTCATAGCTCTTTTCATCTTGTAAAACTGAAACTATATCCATTAAACTGATTTTCTTCTCTCCTAACCCCAACCCTTGGCAACTATCATTCTACTTTCTGTCTCTATTTATTTTACTTAGTATAATGTGTAAGGTTTCATACATGTTGTTACTATGTGTCAAAATTTCCTTTCTTTTAATGGGTGAGTAATACTCCATTATATGTAAGCACCATATTTTGCCTATTCATCTGTCTGTGGTTACTTGGGTTGCTCTCATACTTTAGCCTTTGTAATGTTATTATGAACGTGGGTATACAAGTAACTCTTCAAGTCCTTGCTTTCAGTTCTTTTGAATATATACTCAGAAGTGGAATTGCTGGATTACTTGGTAATTCTATTTTTATTTTTTGAGGCACCAATATAGTGTTTTTCATAGCAGTTATACCATTTTTACATTCCCACAATTTCAATTTCTCCACATCCTTGACAACATCTGTCTTCTGTTTTTTTGATAAGAAAGAAAGTGAAGTCGCTCAGTCGTATCCGACTCTTTGCAACCCCATGGACTGTAGTCTGCCAGGCTCCTCCATCCATGGAATTTTCCAGGCAAGAATACTGGAGTGGTTTGCGATTTCCTTCCTAATGAGCTTGAGGTCATATCTCATTGTAGTTTTGATTTGCATTTTCAAAGAATTAGAGGTATTGAATATCTTTTCTCATGCTTATTGGCCATCTATATATTTTCTTGGGAGAAATGTCTGTTCAAGTCCTTTGCCCTGTTTTTTTAAATCAAATTTAATTTTTGGTGACACCACACGGCATGTGGGATCTTAGTTCCCCAACCAGGAACTGAACCCACACCCCTTGCAGTTGAAGCATGGAGTCTTAACCACTGGACTGCTAGGGAAGTCCCCTTTTTGAATTGGGGTGGTTTTCTTGCAGGTTTTAGGCGTTTTCTATATATTCTCAGTATCCTTTATCAAATAGGAGATTTGTAAATATAGTTGACCTTTGAACAACATGAGGGTCAGGGGCACCAGCCCTCCATGCAGTTGAACACCCACATGGAATTTATAGCTGGCCCTCTGTATCTGTGGTTTTTCCATATCTGTGTAGTACTGTAGTATGTACTGTTGAAAAAAATGGAGGTATAAGTGGACCCACACAAATCATATCTTGATACATCATGTGCCTGAAAACACAAAGAATTTAAAAAGTTTCATTAATGTCTTAAATTATGTAGAAAAAGTGACTTGAGTTATAAACCAAAGTTACAGTAATTCTAACTTTTATAATTGCCCATACATTTACCTTTATTAAGATCTTTTATTTTTTCATATGGCTGTGAATTACTACATTTTTTAAAATTGTTTTAAAAATGTGTTTATTTATTTTTAATTGGAGGATAATTGCTTTACAATATTGTGTTAGTTTCTGCCATATATCAACATGAATCACCCACAGGTTATGTATGTCTCCTCCCTCATGAATCTCCCTCCCACCTCATTCCCAACCCTCTAAGTTATCACACAAAACATCAGATTTGAGCTCCCCACTTCATAAAGTGAATTTCTGCTGACTATCTAATTTCACATGTGGTAATGTATATGTGTCAGTGCAACTCTCTTAATTTGTCCCACCCTCTCCTTTCCTGCTGTGTCCGCAAGTCTGTTCTCTGTGTCTGCATCTCCATTGCTGCCCTGCAGGTAGGTTCATCACCACTGTCTTTCCAGAGTCCATATGTGTTCATTAATCTGTAATATTTGTCTTTCTCTTTCTGACTGACTTCACTCTGTATAATATGCTGTAGGTTCATCCATCTTGTTAGAACTGAGTCAGATGTGTTCCTTTTTTATGGCTGAGTAATATTCCATTGTGTACATGTACCACAACTTCTTCATCCATTCCTCTGATGATGGACATCTAGGTTGCTTCCATGTCCTAGCAATTGTAAATAAGGCTGCGATGAACATTGAGGTGCATGAGTTTTTTTCAGTTATGGTTTTCTCAAAGTCTATGCCCAGTATGTGAATTACTTTCTGTTGCCCTTTCATTTCATTGTGCTGAACTTCCTTCAGTAGTATGAACTTCTTCAGGCTTTTTTTATTTGGTAATGTCTTAATTTCTCCTTGAAGGAGAGTTTTACCGAATATAAGATTCTTGGTTATCTGCTTGTTCTTTTAACATTTTGAATATATTGGCCTGCTGGCTTACAGTCTTTCTAATGACTTCAGTTCAGTTCTTTCACTCAGTTGTATCCGACTCTTTGCGACCCCTTGGACTGCAGCATGCCAGGCCTCCCTGTCCATCACCAACTCCCGGAGTTTACTCAAACTCATGTCCATTGAGTCAGTGATGCCATTGAACCCTACTTATATACTTGTTGAGGATACCTTGTGTGTGATAAGTCAGTTGTATCTTGCTGCTTTCAATATTTTCTCTGTATCTTTGGCTGTTCAAAGTGTCTTTATGTGGATCTCTTTGAGTTTGTCTTTACATGGTGTTTGTAGAGCTGCTTGGACATTTATGTTCATGTTTTTCACCAAATTTGGGGAAGTTTTCAATTACTAATTTTTCAGATATTCTGTCTGCCCCATTTCACTCTTTTCTTCTGGGATTCCCACAACGCAAATGTTGGTACACTGGTTTGTGTCCTGTAGGTACCTTACTGTGTTTATTTTTCTTCTGTCAGTTTTCTTTCTTTTCCTCAGACTTGATAGTTTCCATAGTTCTGCCTTCAATTTGAAGCTTGATGTTTCTTTCTTTTGCTTGCCTAAATCTGCCTTTGAATCCATATAGTGAATTCATTTTAGATATTGAACTTTTTGTCTCTAGAATTTCTTTTTGGTTTCTTTATGTATTTTGTCTTTATTGATATTTCTGTTTTGCCTATATAGCATTTTATTGATTTTCTTCATATTTCCATATCAGTTTTTCTTGCTAAGTGTTGACCACTCATCATTCTGATTTGTGAACCATTGACTCAAGTCATTTAAAAAATTCTGAAATCAGACAGTTGATAGAAATGATAATCACAGATAGTTAATAACTATATGGAAAGATTCTTCAAAAATGAAAATGAAAACAATTGAATGTAAATAAAACAGCAAAATACAAACTTAAATGAGATAACATCTTTTGCCTACCAAATGGAGGATGATGAATAAAATTTTATGCCAAGAAGTGGAAGAGTTCTATAATACTGTATTTAGAAAGAATATCTGATCACAGAACTCTTTTTTTCCTTTGGGCCTCTTGCAGGTTTTGTATAACAAATATTGAGAGATGCAAAGTTACAGTATTCAGTTAATAAAAAAGATACTGAGATGAGATACAACACAATATGCTAGGGCCTGTAGGTATCCCAAGATGAAAAAGATTTATCTAGAAAGTGACACTGACACATGTATGTTAACTCTGCCACAGGTAACTGTAAGTGAAATATAAATCTAGTGCTACAGAGGAGTCAAGACTTCTAAATGGTTTATCAGAAAAGGCCTTATCAAAGAGCTTTATTTTAAATGAATATTGTAGAGTATTCCCTGGCAGTCTAGTGATTAGGACTCTGGGCTTCCACTAATGGTGACTTGGATTCAGTCCCTGGTTGGGGAAGTAAGATCCTGAAAGCTGAGTGGCACCCCTTCCCCACTTCCCCCCCAAAAAAGGTAAACATTGGAATTTTATCAGATAGAAGTCATTCCCAGTTGGAAGACAATAGTATGAGAATGGTATGATGAAAACTTTAGTGAGGAATAATAAATAACCTTACTCCATAACCAGAGTAATTGTTTTCAGAACTTAGATTTCCTTCCTACCACCTTCTTCAGTGTTTTTGCTTAGGATAAAGTCCAGTGTCTAAACATGACTAATACTTAGGGTGACAAGCTGAGACAGTTTTGAGAGTGAAAGGGAGCACATTAATGGTTACATGAGGATGGTAGGCATTAGCTGAGATGCTTTGGGCTAACTGGAAATGTGGTCCTTTCCATAAAGAATGTCCATTGTTTGGCCCATGATTTGTCATCAGCTTTGTCTTACAGTGCTGACTTGCTTTAGTCCCAGAATTCTTACCCACCTAGCCTTTTTGTTGTTTGAATCTCTATGCTTTCTCCTGCTAAGAACCTTTACATTTGCTGTTCTTTCCTTTAACCTTTTCTCCTATCTTTTCATTTAATTCTTAGTTATCCTTTAGAAATTAAATTATGGAACAGTTTCTGTTTCTTTCTTGACCTCCTCTATAGGTTAGCTAATCATGGAGAGTTAAGATTTATTTAAAACTGAAGATGTGTTAGAAATAGAAATGATAGTTCTTAATGATCAGTTGAAGGGGGTGATGGTTTTAGTAGGTAAGTCATGTCTGACTCTTGCGACCCCGTGGACTGTAGCCCACCAGGCTCCTCTGTTCATGGAATTTTTCAGGCAAGAATACTGGAGTGGGTTACCATTTCCTTCTCCAGGTGATCTTCCCGTCTCAGAAATCAAACCTACATCTCCTGCATTGTAGGCAGATTCTTTACGACTGAGCCACCAAGGAAGCCCACTTGAAAGGCGGAAAATATCTTGAGAGTTCTTTGAATTCTGGGGTGTTGCGGCTCCTATTGAAATGAAAAAAAGGAATTAGTGTTGAAAAGAGTAAATTTTAGAGAAGAAGACAGTGAAGGACATTTGACAGTTTTCAGTCTCTACTTAATCATTGAAAAATTCAGTTTCAACTTTCTGAAAATAGAGCTTTTGGTTTAGTTTTCACAGCATAAGTTTATCATATAAACTCTTAAATTGTTGCAGTTATTAAAACCTGTTTGAGAAAAGTGTTTATGGTGTTAGGCATTTTAGCAGTTATGTCTAGAGAATTTGCAAAGTTGTTTGGTGGACTTCCTCATGGCTCAGTTGGTAAAGAATCCACATGCAGTGCAGGAGTCTGCTTGCAATTTAGGAGACCTGGGTTCAATCCCTGAGTTGGGAATATCCCCTGAAGGAAGGCAGTGGCAACCCACTCCTATGATATTTTTGCCTGGAGAATCCCATGAGCAGAGGAGTCTGGTTGGCTACAGTCCATGGGGTTGCAAAGAGTAGGATATGACTGAGCAATTACACACACATGGTGGATAAAAGAGAAAATTAACATTTTAAAATAAAAATTATTGGTCCAGGATTCAATAAATTTCTGTGATTTTTTTTTTTTTTTTCCCATACCACACTGTTTGCAGATTTAGTTCCCCAACCAGGGATGGAATCTGGTTCCCTTGCAGTGCAAATGCAGTGTCCTAACCACTGGACTGCCAGGGAATTCCCTCTGTGATTTTTTAAAATGTGTTAATTTTTTCCCGCAGGTGGTTGTGGGTGGTATTTATCAATTCACAGCATATTGGGATTTTTAGCCTCCTCTAGGGTTAGGGATGGAGAAGGCAATGGCACCCCACTCCAGTACTCTTGCCTGGAAAATCCCATGGATGGAGGAGCCTGGTAGGCTGCAGTCCATGGGGTCGCGAAGAGTCGGACATAACTGAACTACTTCACTTTCACTTTTCACTTCCATGCATTGGAGAAGGAAACGGCAACCCACTCCAGTGTTCTTGCCTGGAGAATTCTATGGTCAGAGGAGGCTGGTAGGCTACAGACTATGGGATCACACAGAGTTGGACACGACTCAGCGACTAACACTTTCACTGCATATTTATGACTTACTAATATGCTAAATGCTTTTCATTTAATCATGTTAACAATTCTGGGAAGTGTAGGTATCACTATATCTTTATTTTATGGGTAAAGAAATTTGAAAGTAAAAATCCCTTAAAGTTGTAGCATTTATTTTATAAGTTTAAATATGCAACAGTTACATGTCTTAAAAGGGGTAGAACCCATAAGACTGTTTTGGTAAGTAAAAGTGAACTGGTATTTTTTTGTCTTAAGTTAATATCCATATTCATTTGTTTATTTTTTTAATTTTAGGTTTTGTGGTATTGAGAAAATCCTTGCCTATACAGAATAGTTATTGCAGATTCTTAAAATCAGCTTGGCTTTTAAGTCCAGTTAAATCTTTTATAAAATGTGAGGATTGAGTAATACATTATTCAAAGCTAAATTGCAGTTTATATCTAATTCTTATTTGTAAATATACAGGTTAGGCAAGAAGCACCCAAACACATTTAGCAAAACCACCATATTGTAGCCAAGCTAAGTCTTACTTGTACATTTGTTTGTCACCCCAATGTTAGATTTTAGTCCAAGCAGGTGTTCTGCAGTTCTGATGTAGTCCATAATTGAGAGGTGTTAGTGTTACCTGGCTTGTGCAGTGTTAAGTGAGTAGTCACCAGCAGATTTGAATTGAAACAAAAGATCAAAAAGGCAAACAACCCAATCAAAAAATGAGCAGAAGATCTAAATTAGACATTTCTCTGAAGAAGACATATGGATAGCCAAGAGAGACATGAAAAGATGCTCAACATCACTATTATGGGTTTTTAAAAAATTTATTTAGTTTATTTATTTACTTGGAGGATAATTGCTTTACAATACTGTGTTGGTTTCTGCCATATATCAGCATGAATCAGCCATAGGTATACGGACGTTCCTTCCCTTTTGAACCTCCCTCCTACATCCCACCCCATCTCACCCTGCTAGGTTGTCACAGAGCACCAGGTTGAGCTCCCTGCATCATACAGATCTGTTTTACATATGATAATATATTTGTTTCAATGCTGTTCTTTCAGTTTATCCTGTCTTCTTCCCCTGCTGTGTCCACCAGTCTTTTCTCTCCGTCTGCTTCTCTATTACTGCCCTGAGGATAGGTTCATTAGTACCATTTTTCTGTTGTTGTTTAGTAGGTAAGTTTTGTCTGACTCTTCTGTGACCCCACGGACTAGCCCACCAGGCTCCTTTGTCCATTGGATTTTCTAGGCAAGAATACTAGAGTGGGTTGCCATTTCCTTCTCTAGGGGACCATTTTTGTAGGTTCCATATGTATGTGTTAATACACGATACTTGTTTTTCTCTTTTTGACTTCCTTCACTCTGTATGACAAACTCTTAAGTTCATCCACCTCACTAGAACTGACACAAATGCATTCCTTTTTATGGCTGAGTAATATTCTATGGTATATACCATCACTGCATATTAGAGAAATGTAAATCAAAGTTATAGTGAAGCGTTACCTCACACCAGTCAGAATGACATCATGAAAAAGTCTACAAACAATAAATGCCAGAGAGGGGATGGAGAAAAGGGAATTCTTCTACACTGTTGGTGGGAATGTTCTCCATTTCACTGTAGTAAATCAACTATACTCCAAGGTAAAATAAAATTCTGTAAATATGAAAAAAACAACAAAATCAAAGTGAGTCAAAAGTAGGTTCTCCCTTAATTGATGCTCTACCGTAGTAAGAAGTTCAAATACATAGAGAGGCTAACATTAAAAGGAGATAACCACATAACACTGGAAATTGTACTTGAGGGGCTTCAATGTATTAAAAATATTATTTATTTAATGGATTTGAATATATATTTTCAAAATTTCTCTTTAAAAAATACTGGCATATGCCCACATACCATTTCTCTAGTTATTCTTGTTTCAGTTGTGCCTTTTGGTTTTTAATACTCAAGACTTCATGGAAATAGTTTTCTTATTGTGTTTTTAGAACAGCTTAATAGAGATGTAGTTCATATGCCATGCAATTCACCCATTTAAAGCACATAATTCAATAGTTGTATTTTCACAGTTGTGCAACCACATCAATTTTAGATCATTTTCATCACCAGAAAAAGAAAAAGGCAGTATTGTCCAAAAAGTGCATTTTCTTCAGACACTCAAACCCCTTTCAGTGTAGACCAGTGCTTTCATTCTTTGGCTTGCAGAGTCATGTCTCCCATTTTCCTTTTATTCACATAGCTCATTGAGTGGAATGGTAGGTAGAGTGGCCTTTACTGTTTCTTTCCTTTTTTAGTGTTTATATAGTTGAATTCAATTATGTTAAATGTGTTTAATGAATCATCTGCAAGATAATTTTTAAATTTTCTTTTTGTTTTCTTTTTGAAATTTTGAAATTTCACCACGACGTGCCTTCCCGCCCCCCCTCCCTCTTTCACTTTGTTATTTGGTATACCCATTCAATCTCAAATATCCATTTATTTAGTTGAGGGAAATTTTCTTCTACTATTTCACCTGTTTATTGTTTTCTTCCTTGGATTTGCCTATGAGATTTCTTTTACACCTAATTGCTTAATCTTTCATGTTTTCATATATATCTCCCAGCTCTGACTTTTTGTTTTTGTTTTTTGGAAGTTGATTGAGAACTCTGTCAAAAGCTTACCCAGCAAAATTTTTATTTTCTTGTTTCCTAATATTTTCACATATCTCCTTTTCATGGCCTTCTGGGTTTAGTTTTTTGTATCTGTAGTTTCTCACACATCTCAGATAGCACTTAAAAGTAGAAATTTCTTTTCTGTAAATTGTTTCCTTCTGGAGTGGTTATTCTTTAATTCACCTTGAACCTTCTCTTTCACATAGTTAATTTCTTTCAGAAACATGGGATCCTTGGTTGTCCTTTTTGTTCAGTGAATCTTAGATATTATTGATTACTATAGCTAGCCTGTTGTGTTTCGTTTGTAGTTATATAGGTAGCAAGGTAGTTCTTTTTCCCTGAAGTTTTCCCTTTGAATGGGGAGACTCACTCTGTAGTTTAGTGGGTTTATCATGAAGCAGAGTTGCTTCTCTTCTTGCCTCATAGATGAATAGTAGATAGGGAAGCAGGAGGTTGGAATGCTCACACTTGCCAAAATGAGGAGACCTTTAAAGACGAGAAGTGGAACATCCTAGTCGTGTCTTTATCAGTTTCTGAGTGGAGTTGCCTCTGCTTTACATTTCCCCTCCTCTGTGTCTGTTTTAAAGGTCTGAAATTACTTCATACTTGGCTCTGTTTCTGTCTTGGGCCCTAACATACTCAAAAAGGAACCATTCCTGTAATTTGGCTAACTTTCATTTAAAGAGCAGCAGATTTCTGGCTTTCGCCTGAGAGTAAATCCTATTGATGCGATTGTTCTGTTCAGTTCTGATTAGAAGTTTAACATAGTTGTAATAATAAGTGTAGTTAGTAAGTTCTCAGCAAATGTTGGCTGTGTTTTTTTATTATTACACATGTGTGATCTTTTGTGTTACGTGATAGAAAAGTGATTTTTGAAAAATAAGTAGCTTTTCTGAATCACTTTGTTGTATACCTGAAATAGTGTAGATCAACTATACTTCAGTTTTTAAAAAACAGCTTTTTTAATAGGGAGAATATGTATATATTTCTTAATTTTTGGTTTGGAGGTTTTGGCCTGAGACCCCTTTTATCCATACTAAATTTTTGTTTTAGAGTACTCTATTTGGTAGTGTTGTGTTTATATTGTTATGAATTTGTATACTTTGGTTGAAGATTACAGCTCTTAAGGGCAGAAGAAAGGATACTAAAAAGTATGAATGAAGAATGATAATAATGTTACTTTTCTTTTTTTGCTTTTTCAGTTTGAGCAGAAAACTGGTGCAGTTTTTGATGAAATTGTAGAGAACTGTAAGTACCATTCTAAAAAAAAAAACCCCAAATAGTGGTGTCTTAGATAGTAAATATAAGTCTAGAGAAGGCATTTATCTATAACAGTGATTAGTTAGGGCTAATTAATGTGATGGTCCAATTTGATTTGGTTTAGATCTTATCACACCCTCTTAGTATTTTAGTAAAGGTAATCTGACTTGTAAGAATCTTATTCTTTTCTTTAAATATTCTCCTAGTTACTACTATTGAAATATAGCCATGGTTTGTGTATATGTGGATCGTATTGAATTTATCACTCAAACTTTATTTACAGGGTCTCTTAATTCTCTCTTTGTATTTTTTCCACTGTTACATGATTTTCTTAAAAGAAACTTTGTTTCTTAGATTATAAAAGTAATACATTCAATTTTATAATACAAAAATGAATAAAGCAGAAAATAAAAACCTTTATCTTTACCATTCTACAAAGAGAATCTGTTTTGAAAGTGTAATATATATCTTTCCAGACTTTTTTCTATGAATGTAGCTATATATCCTTATGGGATGGGTGGGAAGAATGTACTGTTCTTGCGTTTTTCATACAACTGCCTGGACATCTTCTGTTAGTGTATATGGACCCATTTATCCTTTTGAGTGTGTACTCAGTAGTTTATTGTCTCACTGTACTATAAGTCAACCAGATTCCTCTTTTACATGTGTGTATATTATTTTCAACTTTTTACGGTTACAGTGTTAAGTATGCATTTCTATACACATTTTTGTCTACTTATTGAAGTGTTTTTATAGAATAAATTCCAAGAATAGAGTTTTTTCTTCCAATTTTATTGAGATATAATTGACATGTTTTGACTCATGTACATCATTAAATGATTACCACAGTAAGTTTAGTGAATCTAAGAATAGAATTGATGAATCATCAAAGGATGTTCGTGCACTTGTTTATGATGGATAAATTTCATCACCTACAATTCCTAAGGCAAGGGAAATGTGCTTCTCTTTTGTTTTCTGTTTGCCTTCACTAAAGGGATCTGTTAGTACCTTCTTTCTCTTTGGAATTAGTTTGTTAATATTTTTTGAGTGATAACAGTTCTTTAGACTACATATTGAAAAGTAACTAGCGCTCCTGATCTTCAGTGGATTTAGTTATTAAATGTCCTTTTTGTTGCATGCAAGTTTCAAAAATAGACTTTTGCTCGCTTATCTCAAGGAAAAAGATTTAGAAGTATACTGGGGTATTTCACAGAAATCAGGGAGGAGATAAAAGAACACATTTCCTCCAGGGAACTCAGTGAAACGTGATCATGGGCCTGCTCTCTCTAGGACGGCCAAAAAGCAGTTATGCTCCAGTGACTTTTAGTCTTTTTGTTTATCCATTTTAGATTTTACGTTCCTGCTAAAAAGTTTATAATTAGTCCAGCTGGTTCGCCTTTGAACCAGTCGTCTGTGGTTGGGGGAACAGGGTCAAAAAGTAAAACATGCTGTTTGAAGGTATCCCTCAGCCATTATGTCTCACTTTCAGCAAGTAATTTTTGATTTCGTGCTTCTGGATATGCCTTTACTCAAGTCTGTATACCAGAAATAGTAATTAATAATAATTAATCAAATAGCTTTCTAATGATGCTTTTGTTTGGATACTTTTTTTGTGAAAGATGTTGCAGCAACAACAATCTTAAAGCAGAAATCTTAAGGCAGTAATAAGCATGCTGCTATATGTGGGTCTTTACACACAACATTTGGAATTTATGTTTCTGGTGCAGGTGCTCTTTTTTGCTCCAGCCCTGCAAACATTTTTAGGCTAGGGGTTTGCAAGCAGGGGATTTTAAACCAAATGTTGAATGCAAATGGTGTGGTAAAGATTATTGTTTATCTCCCTCTTTCTGGTAGTTTATAATTAAGGGGCTATTGAAGGCAGAGAAGTAACTAGCTTGGAAGAGGAGGCTAGCCTGCCTCCATTATGGAGCTCAGGAACACAGACCTCTACATATAGAGAGAAGGGCAGACTGCTACATAAATGGTATTCAGGAAATTTCTGATTCCAGAGATGGTCATTTGAGGCCTACCATTTTGTCTTGATGTCGATGTCCAGAAAAATAGGAGATTCACTGTTTCTCAGGCAAGTGCCTCAAAATGTCTTGTGTAATACCAGACTTAACTGTGTGTTCATTGCCCAAGACCACTAGGATATGGAACTTCAAATATTTGTTTTATAAATCAAGTTCAGCCTTTCTAGGGTGCAACCTTTTGGCAAACTATAGTGTCTGCTAATGTCACCCCATCAGTGAGGACTTTGGGAAATTTGGTTTAAACATGAAAAAAGTTAAATTGGCATTCCACATATATAGTGTTTTCAATGAAAGAGATTTAAATGAAGAAAAACTTCAATATTTTATGCAAATCAGGAGAGAAAGTAGGGTTGTCCACCTTCTAGTTTGTCATTTGTCTGGAGAATTGTGCTGTCATTTTTTTAAGGTAACATGTTGATAGTGGAAATGACTGATGTATAACTCCTGTTCCTTTAACCATTGCTTCACATTATTTATGTGCAGTTTAAAAGAAATTCAAAAATAATTTTTATTGACATAAAGTTTATTTGCAATGTTAATTTCTGCTATACAGCAAAGTGATTGCATTATACTTGTATATACATTTTCTTAATATCCATTTCCATTTATAGGATATTGACTATAGTTCCCTGTGTTATATAGTAGGACCTTGTTGTTGAGAGATTTTTTAAAAATGCTTTTAGATAACTGCTTCTTTAAAACAAGGATGTTCATTAATTAAATGGCTCTAGGGTAACTACCAGGGAAGAATCCACCTGCCAGTGCAGTTTCAGTCCCTGCCTGGGTTGCGAGGACCTCCTGGAAAAGGAAATGGCCACCCACTCCAGTATTCTTGCCTGGGAAATCCTATGGACAAAGGAACCTGATGGGCTACAGTCTGTGGGGTTGCAAAAGTCAGACACAACTTGGCGACTAAACAATAACAAGAAAGATAACCACTTGGTTATTTACCAGTGGTTAATTTTCTTACTGATAGAATAAGTTCATTGACTGTAACAAACTCAACAACTTCACAGGAAAATAAGAGCATTGCTGAATTTTCATGTGCAGTCTTTGGATTAAAAAACTTCATATTGTTTTGATCACTTGCAATATACCAGTTTATTTGTGAAAAACTTTACATGTATTACTTTTTAAAAATCTTGATCATTATATAACTGGTAGATTAGATTCAACCATGTGTTGATATAACAGAAACACAATAGAAACTTATTTTCCATATGAAAGAAGCCTAGATGAAAAAAATGCTCTGGGTATCAGGAATACAGGGTGTTCCGATTTTATCGCTTTCTTAGCATGTGGCTTCCATTCTCTGATGTTCTGAGATGCCTGCTGTATCTTCAGCTTGTGATGGGTTAGGGCTTGTGATGGGTTAGGGAGGAAGGCAAAAAAGGCATACTTCTCAATGGAATCAGCCTCTTAAGGAACTTTCCTAGAAACTGTACATATATCCATTGGTTTCCACTTCATTAGCCATCCTGATTTTGAAGAAAACTAGGATTGTCCTTTAGCTGTGCCTGTTGGTGCCAACAGTAAAATTAAGGATCTCTTAATGAAGAGAAAGGGAGTTGTTACTAAGTATGTAATCTCTGCCATAACAACCCTCTGGATGAAGATATTACAACTGTTTCTGTGTTACTAAGGAGGAAACTAAGGCTTAGAGACATCATTTAAAGTTGTACAACCAGGATTTGAATGCAGGTTTATCTTAACTCCCAAGCTCCTCTAAGCTCCTCTTAAGTCTCTTGTTACCTATTTCTGAACTGCCCCCTAGTTCACTGGAATCACAGGTTTTGAATAGTAATTGTTATTTGCTAGAAATAAAGGAATATTTTGTAAAGTAATATAGAGATATTTTAATGAGTGTTAACCATGACAGGTTTTTGGGGCTGCCTATCAGCAGTAAAGAATCCACTTGCAATTCAGAAGACACAGGAGACATGGGTTCAATCCCTGGGGTGGGAAGATCCCCTGGAGGAGGGCATGGCAGCCCACGCCAGTGTTCTTGTCTGGAGAATCCCATGAACAAAGGATCCTGGCAGGCTACAGTCCATAGAGTTGCAGAATCAGGCACAACTGAAGTGACTCTGAGCACACAGGAGTGTCAGTGTCAGTTTGTGTTTGAGTTATAAAACGTCTGTTGTATCAGTGCAGCTCAGTTTTTAAAAGAACTAATAAGTTGAGCAGTTTTTGTTTTTAAACCTCAGAGCGACATAAAAATTTCTGTGTATATGGCCTATTGCTGAGTATTGTTTTTATCCTTCCAGCATTTGAAGGAATATCTTTATGAAATGGTTGAAATCAAAACCTAGAGTCGTCCTTAAAGATATAAACATGGGTATAAAACTGAGATGACTTTAACTTAAAACACCTCACCATTCTTAATAATTTTCTAGTTTATTAAATAGAAACATAGATTCTTTTTGAATTAAGCATTGTATTAAGTTTTTGAACAAATGTAATGGACTAAACTAATTTTTGCTTTATTTCTGTGTTACTAAAAGGAATATGTATTTGAAAACAAGTTACATTTTTATTTCAAGATTGTTATCTTTAAAACTGAGTGGTGACAGGAAAACTTTGAGACTGAAAGGAAGACATGAGTTGTATATGAGTTTTAGTTTATGTTGATAACTAGTATAAAAGATTGGTAAAGTTGAAAGTATAAGATAAATGTTTAAATATAAGATGATTCAAATACAGGGTTCTCATCCATTTTCCAATGAAAAGATCACACTTAAGTTTTTAATATCTACAGTGTATGTTGTCTTAGACATATAGATGAAAATCAGATGTCTGTTGATCATGTTAATTTAACTACTCGTTAATTTAAATATATATATCTTTAAACTTCATGTTAAGTAATATTAATTTAGAAAATACTCCTTTTCTCACAATTATTTTGTGAAAGAATTTTAAGTACCTAACATGCATGTTTTAGAAATTTGACTTTGTTATCTCTAGTGTCACTTCTTCAATCAGTTACCAGTTTTCTAGAGCCTGCTGTCTAAATTATTTGAGATAAAACATAGTTTGAATCTGCATTCTTCTTACTGATAATGTTCTGCCTAACAGATCACCGTAAACTTAGTGGTTTAAAATGACAATTTTATTATGCTTGTCGATCTATGGCTCAGATATTCAGAAACGATACATGTGAGATGTCTTGTTTTTGTTCCGCAATGTCTTGGTTCTTGGCTAGGAAGATTTGAAAACTCAGTAGGGAGGATCTGGAAGTGTGTTGTGTATCACGGTTATCTGTTCATCTGTTGATGAACATCTGATTTGCTTCTGTGTCTTAGCTATTGTGAATAGTGCTGCTATGAACATTGGTGTGCATATATCTTTTCAAATGAGTGTGTCATCTTTCCTGGATATGTGTCCAGGAATAGGATTGCTGGATCATATAGTAACTTTGTAGTTTTTTAAGAAAACTTCAGACTGTTTTTTGTAGTGACTGTCTCAGTTTACATTCCCACTAACAGTGTAAGGCTTCCTTTTCCTCCACGCTCTCTCCAGCATTTATTATTTGTGAACTTGTTGACGATGGCCATTCTGACCAGTGTGAGGTGATACCTCATTATAGTTTTGATTTGCATTTTTCTGGTAATTAGCTATGCAGAACATCTCTTCATGTGCCTGTTGGCCATCTGGTATGTCTTTAGAGAAATGTCTATTTAGGTCTCATTCCCATTTTTTGGAGTGCATTGTTTTTTTGATACTGAGTTGTATGATGTGTTTGCTTATTTTGGAAATTAAGCCTTTGCCAGTCACAGTGTTAGCAAATATTTTCTTCCATTCTGTAGGTAGGTTGTCCTTTTTTTTTTTTTTTTTTTTAATGGTTTTCCTTTGCTGTCCAAAAGCTTTTAAGTTTGGTTGCTGCTGCTGCTGCTGCTGCTAAGTCACTTCAGTCATGTCCGACTCTGTGCGACCCCATAGACGGCAGCCCACCAGGCTCCCCCGTCCCTGGGATTCTCCAGGCAAGAACACTGAAGTGGGTTGCCATTTCCTTCTCCAATGCATGAAAGTGAAGTCACTCAGCCGTGTCCAACTCTTCGTGACCCCACGGACTGCAGCCTACCAGGTTCCTCCGTTCATGGGATTTTCCAGGCAAGAGTACTGGAGTGGTTTGCCATTGCCTTCTCCATTTAAGTTTGGTTAGGTTCCATTTAGTTTTGCTTTTACTTCTTTTACCTTGAGAGACTGATCTAAGAAAATTTTATGTCTGAGAATGGTTTGCTTATGTTCTCCTCTAGGAATTTAAGGTGTCATGTCTTATATTTAAGTTTTTAAGTCATTTTGAAATTATCTTGATGTCTGGTGTTAGGGAGTGGTCTAACTTCAGTGATTTATATGACACTGTCCAACTTGCCCAACACCACTTACTGGAAAGACTGTCTTTTCTCCTTTGTATATTCTTGCCTCCTTTGTTGAAGATTAATTGACTGTAGGAATGTGGGCGCATTTCTGGCCTCTCTGCTTTGGTCTGTTGATCCATACATCTGTTTTTGTGCCAGTACCTTCATGTTTTGATTACTGTAGGTTTGCAATATTGTCTGAAGTCTGGGATGTTATTCCTCTACCTTTGTTCTTTTTCCTCTGAACAACTTTGGCAATTCTCGGTCTTGTGATTCTGTGTAAATTTTAGGATCATTTGTGAAAAATGTCATGGATAATTTGATAGGGATTGCATTAAATCAATAGATCATGGTGTATAGTATGGCCATTTTAGCAATATTAATTCTTCAAATCTGATATCAATGTTTTAGAGTTTTCAGCATATGTCTTTTACCTCCTTGGTTAGGTTTATTCCTATTTTGTTTTTTTTTTTAAACAATTTTAAATGAGATTATTTTTAAACTTTGTGATTTCATTGTTAGTGTAAAGAAATGCAACAGATTTCTGTATATTGAACTGTGTCCTATCATCCTGCTGAATTCATTTATTCTAATTGTTTTTGTGTAGAATCTTTAGGGTTTTTTATCATCCGCATACAGTGGCAGTTTTACTTCTTCCCTTCCAATTTGGATATGTTTTCTTGTTCTTGTCTGATGGCTGTGGCTAAGATTTCCAATACTATGTTGAAGAGAAGTGATGAGGGTGGACATGCTTGTACTGGTCCAGAATTTAGCAGTAAGGCTTTTAGACTTTCACTCTGGGCTGTTACGTTGACTGTGGTTTTGTCATAAATAGCTTTCATTATGTTGAAATATGTTCCCTCTGCACCTGTTTTGGTGAGTTTTTATTATGAATGGTTGTTGAATTTTATCTAATGCTTTTTTGCATCTATTGGCTTTTGTCTTTTCTTTTGTTGATGTGGGATATCACATTGATTTGCATATGTTGAACTGTCCTGTCCCTGGCATGAATTCAACTTGCTCACGTTGTATGATCCTTCTTACATATTATTGAATTCTGTTTGCTAATATTTTGTTAAGATTTTTGTACTGTATTCCTCATAGATACTGGCCTGTAATTTTCTTCTTTTGTATTATTTTTGTTTGGTTTTGGTATTCGGGTGTAGGTGGCTTCATAGAATGACTGTGAGAGTATTCCCTCCTCTTCAGTCTTTTGAAAGAGTTGGAGAAGTATAGGTGTGAGTTCTCTGTGTGTTTGGTAGAATTCCCCAGTGAAGCCATATGGTCCTGGACTTCTGTTTGCAAGGAGTTGTTTTTTTTTTTTTCAATTACAAATTCTATTGCACTTTTAGAGATTGGTCTGTTCAAATAATCTATTTCTTACTCAGTTTTGGCAGGCTGTATCTTTCTAGAAACTTGTGTTTTTTTTCTAGGTTGTCATATACCTATTCATAGTAATTGCTTAGGATTTTTTGAGTTTCTTCTACATCATTTGTTATTGTTCCTCTTTGATTTCTTATTTTGATAATTTGGGTCAGCTCTCTTTTCTTCTCCTTGAGACTGGTCAGAGATTTGTCAATTTTGTTTATCCTTTCCAAATATCAGCTCTTGGTTTTATTGTTTTTTTTTTCCTGTCTTTTAAAAAGTCTCTTATTTATTCCTCTCTGCTTTTTATTATCTCCTTCTTTCTGTTGATACTAGGTTTTGTTCTTCTTTTTCTATCTCTTTTAGGTTGTAGGTTAGGTTGTTTATTTGAGATTTCTCTTTTTTGAAGAAGTCCTATATTGCTATGAACTTCCCTGTTAGATCTGCTTTTGGTGCATCCTGGAGAGTTTGTATGGCTGTGTTTTTATTTTGTTTTGTTTTTGGCGGTGCTCTGTGGCATGCCTCTGCAGTAGAAGCATGGAGTCCTAACCACTGTATCACCAGGGAAGCTCCATATGTGGTTGTGTTTTCATTGTCATTTATCTTGAGGTATTTTTTGATTTCTTCATTGAGGTCATTGTTGACTCATTATTTTTTAGTAGCATGTTGTTTTGTCTCCATGTAATTTCTTTTGCACCCTGTGATTGATTTCTAATTTCATGCCTTTGTGGTCAGAGAAGATGCTTGAAATAATTCCTGTTCTCTTAAATTTGTTGAGGCTTATTTTGTGCCCTAAAATGTCATCTATTCTAGAGTGTTTCATCACCTATATGTGTTCTGGTTTTTTTGGATGTAATGTCCTACAGATATGAATTAAGTCTAACTGTTCTATTATATCATTTAGAGTTTCTGTTGGCTTATTGGTTTTCAGTTTGAAAAATCTATCCATTGATGTCACTGGGGTTTTAAAGTCTCTACTATTGTTATGTTCCCATCAATTTCTCTTTTTATGTCTGTTAGTACAATATTTTATGTGTTTAGGGTGCTCCTATATTAAGTGATCCTTTTGTCATTATATAGTGTCCTTCTTTGTCTACCTTTATGACGTTTGTTTGAAAATCATTTTTTTCTGAATGTTGCTATCACTTTCTTGTCATTTCCATTTACGTGAAATACCTTTTCCATCCCCTCACTTTCAATCTGTTCATGTCTTTTGCCCTAAAGTGGGTCTCTCGTAGGCAGTATAACTGTCCGTTCTTGTTTTATTATCCAGTCAGCCATTATGTGTCTTTCGATTGCAGCTTTTACTCCATTGACATTTATAATTGTTATTGATAAATATGTATTTATTGCCATTTTTCCTTGCCTGTCTATATAGTTGTTAACCACATTTTCATTATTGATCAGTATATTGTTTGGTTTTGCTTATTTATGAATTTTGTATTATTTTTGAATCATTGTATATGTTCCACTTTGTTTTTTCATTATAGTTGGTATCTGTCTGTATTCATTGTTTAGCTCTCACTCATTCATCAGTGATGTATAGTAATTCATTATTAATGCTCACCCTAATAATTTCTGTTTACTTATTTTTAATTGTGGTAAAAAACACATAATGCAGAATTTACCATCTTAATAATTTTTAAATGTACAGTTTTGTAATATTAAGTACATTCACATTTTTGTGCAACAAATCTCTGGAACTATTTTTTCTTGCAAAACTGAAATTTCTATACCCACTGAACAAAAATACCCTCTCCTCTTAAGGTTTATATGTGTTGTAACATGTATTAGGGTTTCCTTCCTTTTTAAGAATGAGTAATATACTGTTGTATGGATAATACTACATTTTGTTTATTTGTTTACCTATTGATGGGCATTTGGGTTGCTTCTGCCTCTTGGTCTATGTGAGTAATGCTGCAAATACCAGCTTTTGATATGCTTGTTGGCCATTTGTCTTCTGGCAGAAATGTGTTTTTAAGTCCTTTGACCATTTTTGAATTTTAATTCTTACTGTTGATTTATGAGTTCTTTATGTATTCTGGATATTATTCCTTATCAGATGTATAATTTGCAAATACTTTCTTCCACTCCATGTGTTGCCCTTTTACTCTGTTGATAGTTTCTTTGGATGTGCAGAAGTTTTAAAAATTGTTTGTCCCATTTGTTTATTTTTGCTTTTGTTGCCTGTGCTTTTGGTGTCATATACAAAAATTTATTGCCTAATCCAGTGTCATGGAAGTTTTTCCCTGTGTTTTCTTTTAGGAGTTACATACTTTTAGATCTTCTGGTAAAATATATCACAAATTCAATATCTACTTTACCATTTATAGACTTTTTGATGTTTCTAGTTTTTCCATTGCTGATCTTTCCTCTATGAACATCCTTGTATGTCTTCTGATTCATATAAGAAAGTATCATGTATGGAATTCATGTAAAATCTATTATGGTGAGTCTCTGTCAAGAAACAAGTTTAGAATCTTTTGGTTTAGGTCAGGAATTGGCTAACTTTTTCTCTAAAAGACCAGATAATAAATATTTTAGACATTATACCATCTCTGTTGCAGCCTATTCAACTCTGTCTTTTCAGCATGAAAGCAGCCATAGACAGTACATGAAGAGATTCGTGTTTGTTTCCAGTGAAACTTTATTGACACTGAATTTTGAATTTAGCATTATATGTGTCTTTTTTGTTTTTTAACTGTTTAAAAATGTGAAAATCATTCTTAGCTCATGGGTTAGGTAGATAGGACACAGGTGGCTTTTGGATTTAGCATGCAGACATAATTTACATACCCCTGGTCTAGAGTGTATATGGAAGATGATTGCTCAGGCATTGGATATGTACATTCTCAACTTACTAGAACTGCAAAATTTACTGTTTTCGTTTTTTATATTTCTGCCATTGTTTAGAGTTTTGGTCACTATGCATCTGGACAACACTTATTACTAGCATTAAATATTTTGTAATTATACTAGGTATAACATGGAATTCATTTTTTAAATATTTATATTTAACTGATTAATAATTTAGTTGAATATTTTTTCATGTTTTTGGCTGTTTCTGGTTCCTCTACTGCAAAATCTGTTGCCCACTGTTGCATTGCTGACCTTTTCTTAACTGCATTGTAGGAGTTCTCTAAATATCCTAAAGAAGAAACTTGTTAGTTATAAATATGAAAAATAAATTTTCCTAACTCATGACTTGACCTAATAAGTCTTTGCATAAGCAGAAATTAATTTTAATATATCTGAATGATAATAAATATAGTCTTTTCCTTTATGACTTGATTTTTAAAAAATTTTTATTTAGGTAAACCTTTTCTAGGCTGACATCAGAAAGCTATTTCATGTTGTTTCCTAAAATGTTCATTGGTTTTACCTTTAACACATAGCTCTTTGAATTCTCATAGAGTTAACTGTTTTAACTGTTTCGTGGTTTGGGTTAGGGAACTAGTTTATTTCTTGCCATAATAGTAACAAATTATCTCATTATCAATCATCAAATACTGTTTTCTTCACACAGTTACTTGAAAAACTATTCTGTAGTGTATATCTGTTGCGGTCCTTTAATGGACCGGAACCTGGTGGTCTGCAGTCGATGATAAGAAAGTGAAAGAGAGAAAGAAGCTGATACTCCCTGGTTTATGCAGAGAACCAATAAGACCCTAGAACAGGGCTTGTACCAATCACGAAGGCACAGGGCGCCCTCTCGAGGGGGTCTTGAAAGCCCGGGCAGGAGCATGAGCTCGGCGGGTTTGTACGCTTCAGAGATTTAGCTGGAGGGGGAGGGAGAGAGAAAGAAAGACAGACATGGGGACCCAAGCTCTGATGGAGCAAAGGTGCTTTAATGATCTTTCTGTGAATATATATAGGCTGTTGTACAAGGAATTTCTTTCGACAGTGATAAAGATCAGAAAATCAAAGGTACAGCAGCCGTTACAAGGGAACAAGGGATTAACAATGGTCATAGGGTCAGGAGACAATCCATATCTCAAGAAAGAGGACTAAGACTAAGCAGTTTTGTTGTAAGGAGAATGTTTACTGAAGGAGATTCGTGCATGTCTCATCCTATGACCTCAGTCCTGGGAGCGGCGTGCTGTTCCACTCGTTTCTGTTGCCAGAAACTGATAAGGAACAGAGAATTTATGAGAAACAGCATGTAGGAATCCTCCCGTTGAACTTTCCCTGACAATTCCCCCTTATTTATTTATTATATTTGTAAAAAGGGTCCTGACCATTTGAGTTTATTCAGTTTTAGCAATTTTTGTATAAAAGCAATGATAAATAACAAATATAATTGTCAAGACAGTCACCAAAGTTACAGTTCCAGATCCTATGCTTTAAGTAATGTTGTAAAACCGTCCACGTGGGTTTAGCCCAGATAATTGATCAGCTAGTTGTTTAGCTAAAGTTTTCAAATTAGTGGAAGAGGGCAGATTTTTAGAAAAGGTTTCAAAGATTTCTTTTTGTAATATTTGTACATTCAGAGAGGCATTATTATGTATGTTTTGTAAATGAAATTTGATTTGTTCCCAGTTGTAGGCACTATGAATTGAATTGATCAGGAGTAACATAAAATTGAGTAGAATTCCAATCATATTTCAGTACCACCTGTTTTTGTACATTTGTTAATTGATCTCCAACCCATTTGATGGCTGTTTTTAGTTCCTGTATTTCATCTTGAACATCCTCATGTATCTGAGCCTGAGTGGCCCACATAGTATGAGCATCTTTAGTCTAATTTTGGATAGAATTATGTGTTTGAATTGAGGTTTGTAAAGTAATGCCAGCGATGGCAACAGTGGTGCAAATAGCTATTAATCCCAAAATGCCAAGAATCAGCCATCCAATGAATCATTTAGATCGCCAGAGCAGTTTAGTAAGTAACTGGGAAGCAAGTCCAGCCATGGGACCTTCTTCCGAGGGCTGCTGGAGATTTATTGGTAACCACAGACTATGTCGAGATCGAAGAATCAAAAGGGATTCATTTCTTTTTTAAAATTTTATTTATTTATTTTTCCATTTATTTTTATTAGTTGGAGGCTAATTACTTTACAATATTGTAGTGGTTTTTGCCATACATTGACATGAATCAGCCATGGATTTACATGGGTTCCCCATCCCGATTCCCCCTCCCACCTCCCTCCCCATCCCATCCCTCTGGGTCTTCCCAGTGCACCAGCCCTGAGCACTTGTCTCATGCATCCAACCTGGGCTGGTGATCTGTTTCACCCTTGATAGTATACTTGTTTCAATGCTGTTCTCTCTGAACATCCCACCCTCAGCTTCTCCCACAGAGTCTAAAAGTCTGTTCTGTACATCTGTGTCTCTTTTTCTGTTTTGCATATAGTGTTATCGTTACCATCTTTTTAAATTCATATATATGGGATTCATTTCTTAAGGACACAGAAGAGTTAAGACAAGTGTATAATTTGCAATTTATACAAGTTATAGAACTAAAGTCTTAGTGAATTGTAACCTCCCTATAGCTAGAACAAAAGGAAGGGGGACACAAGCTTCTATGAAATATGATTGATTATAACTAAAGAAATAGTTACTATGACTACGATTGGTCCCTGTGAAATGTCCAGTCTAAGTCCCAAGTTCTTCGGTGCTTGCAGCAAGTTTCCAGATGTCCCATTGTTTAGGCCCAGTCTGTTTCTCAAGGACGATTCGAGGACGAGGGGGGGCGGACGAGGGGGGGCCATTCCACCGTCAAGGCACCCAAGAAGTCCTTTGTCATGCTAATGCTCCATTGTAGTGTTAGTAACCGTCTCATAGTCACATATAGTGCTGTTAATATCATCTGAGCAGTTAGATAACCATATATCATGGGGTCTCCAATCAACAATGGTGTAACTGCCCATAAACATTAATTTCCCTGATTTAGCTTGACATTTATCTCAATAAATAGGAGTATATTTAAAGTCTTTTTAAGTAAACCCCTTACATTCTAACTTTTGTCCTTTTCCTAGAGTTCTGGTTAGTATTGACATGGCTTTCATAAAAGGACAGGGTTAAGTTCCTTTTTGGAGGCAGGACGAAAGCCCATGTTTGTCGACTAACATTAATACATAGTTTTGTTGGGCCCATGCATAAAGGAAGGATTTCATAGCCTAGAGAAATGTTAATTAGTCTTCTTTCTTCCTCAGGATGAGAGGGCCCCCCCAAGTTCCAAGGAGGGGGCATATGTGTTGAGTCATTAGTGGATACGATTGGTCCTGTATCTATCCTTTCTACAACCTACAGTAAAAGTGGGGGTTAGGTATATAAGCCCAATAAGTGTGATCAATCAAGTCAGCCTGAGCGGGGGAATCAAAGGCAAGCAAAGCAAGCGTAGCGACAAAACTATTTTCAGGATTCTGAGGCATTCCCTGTTGAGAAATCAGATTTTCAGCTTGATTAGTAAGGGTTTTTATTTGTCCCCAAGTAGGGAGATCATAAGGTTGATGACGTCGAGTGCAGCGTTTTTTGGAAATTTTTAAAGCTGCCATGGCTTGTATTGGAATTTCTTCCTCTTGGGGTTTTTGTTGTTTCGTCTCTAGTTTGAATGCTGGGGGCCCCCTTAGGTTGAATCTTCCAAGAGGAAGCCTTGTGAGTTCGTTGGATCCATCTGGAGAAATACAAGCATACCCCTTTCCCTGTAAGATTGGTTTTTTAGATTCCCATTGATTAGTTAATCTGTCTTGATACCAAATGGGCAGAGGAAGGGAAGTGTCCTTTAATGCCTCGAAATGTTTTTCTGCTTTTGTCAAAATATCTCCTTGTGGTAAGTTAAAAAAATTTTAAAACAAATAAAGCTATATTAACAGTAGTTATAGGCTTAAAGAATATATTGCATTGGAATCTAGTAAAGTCTGTTCTGGATAAGGAAGATAAAAATGTTAATGTGTAACCTTTTTAAATTTTTTTTGTTTGTAGTTTCAGTGTGTGATTTGTTTATTTAAGTATGTCTTGTGTTTGTGGATTATAAGGAATGTCTGTAATCTGTTCAATAGAGAATGAATGTAAAAATTGTTTGAACTGTCTAGAAGTAGGGGCCATTGTCTGTTTTTATAGAATTAGGTGTTCTCATTATTGTAAAGTAAGGTAACAGGTGGGTTATAACATGTCGTGTAGCTTCACCTCGGAGAGGTGTGGCCCATATAAAAGAAGCATTTGTATCGATTGAGACATGTAAGAAGGAAGAGGAAGAAAGTTCAGGGCAATGAGTTATATCCATTTGCCATAGAAGTCTCTTCCATTTGTCATAAACCTTTTTTATACTTTTGTATTCATCATTCTATTTGTTATTCCTTATACCTTTTTATTAAAAACATACATCTTACAAAAAAAATACATCTTATTTTTCTTTAGCAATGATGAAGTGTCTTGTATATTAGCATTTTATAGATTGGTGAATATATTTATTATATTTATAATGTATATTTATTTTTTATATATTTATTTATATATATAAATATTTATATATATATTTATTAATAGTCTAAAATCTCTTTAGTTTTTCTGTAAGAAAAACTTTGTAAGAGGAAGTTAGTGTTTGGTAATTAATGTTTTAAAATCTTTATTTGGAAATGATTTAGCTATTTAATAAACTTTTATCATTTACTTTAGTAGAACTCTAGAAATTTAAGTTATTCCAATCCTAAGAGATTATTTTAGATAGACATTTTTAAAATATAATTATTTTTAATAGAGTTTATCTAAAAGTTTTCATCTCATATATATATAAAGTGTTACTTTTTTGTTGACAAATTTAGTTTGCCTTAAACCTAGGCTTAATAAAAGTATTATACAATATTGATGATTTAAGACATGTCTTAATTAGATTAGCAAACAAACATTATATTTAATATTGAATATTTTTAAGTTCATGTGAACCTGAATTTAAATAGAGCTCATTTATAAATTAATTTCATATTATCCAAAAACAAAGACATACATTGACACATAGATAGATAGACAGACAGACATAGTTTTCTGTTTGAAATTTAAAATATCCTTCTGTCCTATCTTGTTTTTTTTTTTTTCCCTTTATTTTTTGAGTTTTACCATTTTGTTTATGGTTTGAATCCCACATAGAGTGGGCTTTGTATCCCAAGGACATGATAAGAGTTAATTTTAGGTTTTTTTCTTAGGCCTGTTTTTGTTTCCTAGGCAGAATTGGAGCTCCAAAAAAGTATTTTAACAAGTCAACATTTTCCTAATTGCACGTGTAAGAAGGACTGGTTTTGTAATTTCAAAGATTTTATTTTAATCAGTTTTTTCTGGAGTCTTAAAGAACATCATGGCCATTCAGTGTCAAAAATGTCATTTCTCTTTGTTGTAGTCACATATATCATTAATGATATACGCATGAGGGAATTGCTGTCACATTGGGTGTAAAGCCTTGGCTACAAAATTTTGACAAATAGTAGGACTGTTAAGCATACCTTGAGGTAACATAGTCTATTGAAATCTTTTATGAGGCCCGATGTGATAAGAAAAGGGAGAGAGAAAGTAAATCTCTCTCAGTCTAAAGGGTATAAAGGTATATTAAAAAAGCAATCTTGTAAATCAATAATTATGTGCCAGTTTTGAGGAATAGTAGTAGGTGATGGGATCCCTGGTTGCAATCCACCCATAGGTTTAGTAAATGTATTAACTTTTCAATGGTCTGTTAAGAGACGCCATTTGTTAGATTTCTTTTTTATAACAAAAATAGAAGCGTTCCAAGGAGAGAAAGATTCCTCAATATGTTTCAGTTCTAATTGTGTGTCTATAAGTTCTTTAGCAGCCTGTAATTTTTCTTTCGTAAGGGGCCATTGCTCTGTCCAAATAGGTTCGTCATTCTTCCAAGTTATTCTGATAATTGTTTTGTTTGTTAAGTGAGCAGTGGCCCCTAGGAAAAATGTGGAATATCTGAGTTTGCCATTGCATAAGTAAGTCCCTTCCTATTAGATTAAGGGGTTCATCTATCATATAAGGTCTTAATGTTGTAGGCTGGCCTTTTGGTCGCTCATGTGGGTATATTTGAACATTTTGATATATTTCTTGTACTTTGGTTTGAGAAATTCCTGCAATTTGGCAAGAGATTTTTTTGTATAGGCCAGGATTTGGGCCATAAGTGTTTGGAAATAATAGTAATATCAGATCCAGTGTCAAGAAGACCAGAAAATCTCTTACCATTAATTTTGATATTTATATTTGGTTGGACATATTCAGATATCAATGATGTCCATAAGGATTATTTTTAATCTGTACTGCCAAATCTGCCTGTCAGTACATCATTAGAGGAGTTAATAGAAATGTAAGGCAAAAGAAGTAATTGAGCAATTTTGTCCCCCTTTTTGAATTGCCATAGGAATCTGAGATGACATCATGATTTGAATTTCTCCTTTATAATCTGAATTAATTACTCCAGGGTGAACAGTAATTCCTTTAGAAGTCAAACTGGATCAGACCGAAGGTTTGTTGGGGCCAGGGGTCCAAAAAGTCTGGTAGGTATTCTAAAAGGAACTGCTTGAGGGTAAAGGAGAAAATCATTTGGGGCTGGTATATCGATGGCAGCATTGCTGGATGTTGAGGGTTTGAGGGAAAAGATGGAATTTGCCCCTAGCTTTTGCTGAAGAGGACCTGGGGGTTCCCCTGCTTAAGAGTTTTCTGGAATAGGTTTTTCTTCAATATCAAATTTAGATTTACAATCTTTTTGGCCCAGTACATTCCTTTACGGCAGTGAGGGCAGATTTTTGGAGGTCTTTTATTAGCCTTCTTAGGGCAGTCCCTTTTTGAATGGTTCTTATCTCCACATGTAAAACATCCTTCATTTTCCTTTCTCAAAGCGGTAGCCATTGTTTCAGCTAGCATTTGCATCTTTTGAGTTTCTGATCCTAGATTGCGACAAGCCTTCAAATAATCAATAATAGTTCCAGTCTCACGAATTGGAGCGATAGCCTTTTGACATTTCTGATTTGCATCCTCATAAGCAGGTAACTTCTCTAGCTGTTTTTTGGCTTTTTCTCCAATTATAGTACGGGAAATAGCAGTTTCTAATCTAGCTTAAAAATGAGTGTAATTTTCATTAGGTCCTTGTAATATTTTAGTGTAGCTACTGGTAGGCTCTCCTTGAGGAGTAATTCGATCCTAAGCTTAAAGGGCCGTTGTTTTTAATTGTTCATGTAACAAGGGAGGGCATTGTATTTGAGCTTCTATGGCATCAAATTTTCCAGTGTCAGTTAACATTTCAAAAGTAACTTGATTTTGGGGAGTGCCAGCTCGAGCATTCTTGTTAGTGTGATCTCTGGCTATATCATGAAACCACATTGTCCGTTGAAGATATTCTCTTGGTTTAAGGAGAACGTTTACTAAAATTTGCCAATCATAAGGAATAAAATTTTTAATAGAAGATGTCATAGTGTTAGAAGTTCTTTAGTGAAAGGTGAATGAGGCCGTACATAGTTATAGCCTTTTTCATTTATTGTATGTGAGAAAAATCAGTGTCTTCATATTGAGGTATTAGTTGTCTTTGAACATTAACATTTTTTTAACATAGGAAAGGCAAAAAGATCATTGGCCTCAGAGACTTGAGATTGTAAAGCCAGCAATTTAGAGAGCCTCTGTTGCAAAGGAGAGTGAGTAAATGTCGATTTTTTGCAAATATGAGTCTGTGTTAAGGACTTATCATTATTATCTAAAAAAGTATTGCCAGTTTTGGTGTCAAAACGTGTCTCAGGAGAGTCATTGTCAGAATTATTAGGTTCTAGCAAAGGAGAGACTTTTGGAGTTGTGCCTGTTGGCAGAGGAGGAGCATTTGGAGCAGATGGGGTAGGATTGGTAGGAAATTTTTGAAATATTTTATGTTGTTTTAATTGGGCCTTTTGTAAAGTTTCATCATCTAATTTATATTCATGTTTTGTCTGTTGTCGAATATCGGGAGGGCTAGAATTACCTTGAAATGGCAGAATTACAGCTTTAATGAGAGCTCATAGGGGCCAGAAATCAATTGGAATATTTTTTCTCTGTCTGGCGGCTTGTTCAACATTTTCTTTGACCTGGTGCTAGATATCTAAATCAAAACTATCTGTATCAGGGAACCAAGGATTACATTCAACCAGTGTTTAAAGGCAAGCCTCTATTCGTTGGCACAAAACCAAAAGTCCCTGAGCTTTAAACAAATGGTGAAGTAAAGTAGAGAAATGATGGGCCTTTCCAGCCGTTTAACCCATGTCTTAGTACTTACTGACCTCAGTAGGCCCTGAGACATTCTGTCCGAAATGCCACATATACCAGGTCCCTGTTCGGGCGCCACTTGTTGCGGTCCTTTAATGGACCGGAACCTGGTGGTCTGCAGTCGATGATAAGAAAGTGAAAGAGAGAAAGAAGCTGCTACTCCCTGGTTTATGCAGAGAACCAATAAGACCCTAGAACAGGGCTTGTACCGATCACGAAGGCACAGGGCGCCCTCTCTTGAAAGCCCGGGCAGGAGAATGAGCTCCGTGGGTTTCTACACTCCAGAGAATTAGTTGGAGGGAGAGAGAGAGAGAAAGAAAGAAAGACATGGGGACCCAAGCTCTGATGGAGCAAAGGTGCTTTAATGATCTTTCTGTGAATATATATAGGCTGTTGTACAAGGAATTTCTTTTGACAGCGATGAAGATCAGAAAATCAAAGGTACAGCAACTGTTACCAAGGGAACAAGGGATTAACAATGGTCATAGGGTCAGGAGACAATCCATATCTCAAGAAAGAGGACTAAGACTAAGCAGTTTTGTTGTAAGGAGAATGTTTACTGAAGGAGATTCGTGCATGTCTCATCCTATGACCTCAGTCCTGGGAGCGGCGTGCTGTTCCACTCGTTTCTGTTGCCAGAAACTGATAAGAAACAGGGTTTATGGGAAACACCATGTAGGAATACTCCTGTTAAACATTCCCTGACATATACCTATGGGCTTTCCCACACATTTTCCAATGGAATTTTTATTTCTGTGCCATGTTCTTTTAATTAATTTAGCTTTGCAATAAGTCTTGTTTGATAACCTGATAGTTCACATATCCTTGAAAATTTTTCTTCAGGAATGTCTCACCTATTCTTGTTACTGTTCATTTTAGAAATACTTTACCAAGTATCTAACAAAACAAAATCGTAAGAGCAGAATTTTGATGGACTGTTTTTTGATTCTGTCAATCAACAGAGTTGGCATGTTTATGATATTGACTGACTGTGAACTTTGTGTGTCTTTTTATTTATTGAAATCTTTATCGCCTTTCAATAAAATTTTATAACCTGCAAAGATTATCTTGTAAGCTTTTTATATTTTAGCATTTAAGTCTTACTTAATTTGATATTTATTTTTGGATGCAGGATAAGATTGGGGTACAGTTTTTTCAGATGAGTAACTAATTGTGGTAACATATGTTAAATAACTTATCTTTTCATCTAAATAGTTGATATTCATCAGTAAACTCAATTTACACTACTGAGGTGTATTTAAGTCATATATATGTGGGAATCTTTTTCTGAATTTCTTTTACATTTGTTAACATTTACATAGTAATATTTTTCATAAACATATTAATTGCTATATTATCTTCACTGAATTTATTCATAGTATATATTATTTTAAAAAATAGTTTAATACTGTATTTTTTTGGATTTGAGGTATTGGCATTTCTGTGCTCTGTCAAGCTAGTTTCTTAGTTTTAATATTTGTTACTTTAAAGCTTTTCTTTAGGCTCTTCATCCACTAAATTTTAATATGATTTATTGAATATCCAAAAATAGTCTTTTGGAATTCTGACTGAAAATGTATACATTTATATGTTAATTTTGGGGAGAATCAATATTGTATTTCTGTTCAGAAACAAACTAGATTTTAATACAGATTTTGATTTATGCCATTTACTTAATTTTTATTGTTGCTTTCAAGTAATTGTATTGTGTTTTTCTTCTATCATTTGTTTTTAAATATCTTACTTTTGAGTCCAGTTAAGTATAATAGTTCTCATATTTTATCATTTAGGGATAATTATTGTTGGTTTTGGTCACATTTGCTAAGGCTTTATTACATTAAAAACTTCCATTTTATAAGGAATGGCTGAAGAATATTTATATATTACTGGACTCAATTTGCTAATATTTCATTAAGGATTTTTTCTGACAGACTTTGTGTACAGCTGGAGTTATATCTTCATTAAATGTTTTATAGAATTCACAGGAAAACCACCTTGGCTTAGAGATTTCTTGGTGTGAGGATTTTTGTTTTTGAAAGGCATACATTTCCCATTTATTTTTAAATTTTGAGCATAATTGTTTTCCAAAATATTTTTGATGTCAGTTGTAGAACTTCTCCCCCTGAAACCACAGTTCCTGACCCTGAAATGCGACTCTTTTCTGTGAGAATGAATGCGCCTCCAAGGGACCTGGCACATCATGCATTTTTCACAAGGCTGTGCAAGTACTAATAAATCAATCCTTGTGAGATTAAATATGCATTTGGTATGCACTTTAATTTTCCTAGGTATATATATAGAATACTTTTTCAACTTTGTCCTTTAATACTAAAGGAAGGGAGACAACCTATTCATGAGTACTAAAAAAATCTGATCTCCAGAAATCAAAACAGTATCAAATAACAGTTGCCCTTCAGAACCAAATATGTGACTGTTGGTGATTTTTTTTTTCTTTCTCATTCTTTCTTTTGAAAGTGAAAGTCACTCAGTTGTGTCTGACTTTTGCGACTTCATGCTCTGTAGCCTGCCAGGCTCCCCTGTCTGTGGAATTTTACAGGCAAGAATACTGGAGTGGGTTGCCATTTCCTACTCTGTGGTGTGAGGTTTTAAGTTATGAATTCAAATTTTTCAATAAATAAAGGATTATTTATATATTATATTTACTCTTGTGTCAGGTTTGTTATGTTTTCAAGTAGTTTGTTCATTTCACTTAACTGGTCTTTTCCTTTTAGATTATGATTATTTTAAAAATGGCAAGGAGGGACTTCCCTGGCAGTCCAGTGATTAAAACTCGGCCTTTCAATGCAGGCAGTGCAGGTTCAATCGCTGCTCAGGGTGCTAGGTTCCACATGCCTAGGGGCCCAAAAACCAAAACATAAAACAGAACCATATTGTATAACAAATTCAAGAACACATAGAAAAGCTGGTTCCCATCAATAAAATCTTTCTGAAAAATAAGTGAAAGTAGGATGGATACTTTGCTGACAAAGGTCTGTCTAGTCAAAGCTATGGTTTTTCCAGTAGTCGTGTATGGATGTGAGAGTTGGACCATAAAGAAAACTGAGTGCTGAAGAATTGACGCTTTTGAATTGTGGTGTTGGAAGACTCCTGAGAGTCTGTTGGACTGCAAGGAAATCAAATCAGTCAGTCCTAAAGGAAATCTGTCCTGAATATTCATTGGAAGGACTGATGCAGAAGTTGAAGCTCCACTACTTTGGCCACCTGATGTGAAGAACTGACTCACTGGAAAAGACCCTGATGCTGGGAAAGATTGAGGGCAGGAGGAGAAGGGGACGACGGAGGATGAGGTGGTTGGATGGCATCTCCAACTCGAGTTTGAGCAGGCTTCTGGAGTTGGTGATGGACAGGAAGCCTGGCATGCTGCAGTCATGGGGTCGCAAAGAGTTGAACATGATTGAACGACTGTGCTGAAGGATGGATAGTGGCAACTATTTATGGTTTTAATTTGCATTTCCCTGCTGACTAATGATTTCACTTGACAGCGTGTGTTATGCCTTTCTTAAAATGTTCCTTTGTAAAGTGTTCCAAGTGTTTGCCCATTTTTTGAACTGTTGGTTTGTCTTTTCTATTATAGTGTTGTAAGGGTTTTTTACATAGTCTGGATATGAATCTTTTGTTTTACAGATGATTAGATAGAAATAGATGTGGATATATCTGTCTCCATCTATTCAAGTATTCTGTGGCTGATGTTTTCATTATCTCTGTGGTGTCTTTTGTAACGCACAAGTTTTAATTTTGATGAAATTCCATGAAGTTCCATTTTTTGTTGTTCAGTCACTCAGTCGTGTTCGACTTTGTGACCCCATGGACTGCAGCTCGCCAGGCTTCTCTGTCCTTCACCGTCTCCCGGAGCTTGCTCAAACTCATGTCCATTGAGTCGGTGATACCACCCAGCCATCTTGCCCTCTGTCATCCTCTTCTCCTCCTGCCTTCAGTCTTTCCCAGCATCAGGGTCTTTTCCAATGAGTCTGCTCATTGCATAAGGTGGCTAAAGTATTGGAGCTTTAGCATCAGTCCTTCCAGTAAATATTCAGGGTTGATTTCCTTTAGGATTGACTGGTTTGATCTCCTTGCTGTCTAAGGGACTCTTCTCCAACACCGCAGTTTGAAAGCATCAATTCTTTAGCACTCCGCTTTCTTTATGGTCCAATTCATACATCCATACATGACTACTGGAATAAATCATAGCTTTAACTATATGGACCTTTGCTGGCAAAGTGATGTCTCTGCTTTTTAATATGCTGTCTAGGTTGGTCATAGCTTTTCTTCCAAAGAACAAGTGTCTTTTAATTTCATGACTGCAGTCAGTCACCATCTGCAGTGATTTTGGAGCCCAAGAAAATAATCTTTTTTCTGATTGATTTATTTTGATACTTTTTTGAAGATTAAATGTTCTGTATGTTTGGTTTTATTTTGGACTCATACTGTTCCAAGGATCTATATGTCTTTCCTTATGTTAGTACCACACTGTATTAATTACTTTAGTTTTATATTAGATGACATATTCTGAGCCATTTTTTTCAAAAGTTGTTTTTCCTATTCCAGATCTTTTCCTTTTTCATGCAGTTTCTTAGAAACACCTTGTCGTTTTCTATAAAAAAACTCACTGGGATTTTGATGGGGATTCTCATCTATAGATGAGTTTGGGGAGAATTGACATCTAAAAGAGTTTTCCCATTCATGAATGTGATGTTATCTTTTAAAAAATTTATTTTAAAAAAAATTAAAAATAAATAAATAAAAATTTTATTTAGATCATCTTTCCTTTTAGCAGAGTTTTATAGTTTTTAAGTACAAGTCTTATGCATATTTTGTTATCCCTGTACATTTAAAATTTCTTGTGCTATTGTAAATGAAATTTTAAACATTATATTTGCTGATGTATAATTTACATATAAGATGTACTGTATCATGAAATCATTTTTAACTTTTTACTTCAAAACAATTACAGACTTATAAAGTTAGCGTAAGCCATCCATCTCTTCTTAAAATTTGCTTTGTCTATTTAACTCCTTTGTATTTACACAGACATTTTAGAATCAGCATGTAAAGGTGTATAGATAAACCTTTGGCTGTTTGATTAGAATTGCATTAAATTTATGGATTAATTTGGAGGAGAATTGACATCTTAAATATATCTGTGAGCATGGCATATTTCTGAGTTTATTTAGTTCTTTTTTAAATCTGTAAATAGTAAATTATTAAATTTCTAAATAACCTTTTATAGTTTTAGTCTATAGATTTTGCATGTATTTAAGAAATTAGCATTCCTGTTTTTCTTTTGGTCTTTTCAATATTTTGCCTCAATTTTGTGTGTATGTGGATAAACTAAGGGACAGTTTTCCCCCATACTAGGTAGTTTTTCTTTTCCAAGTCAGTTAATAACAGTCCACATTCTTTCCTTACCAATTTGAAATTTAATATTTCTATTTTTTATGCTATTGTAATGATTAAAAAAATTTTTTTTTTAATTTTCCAGTTGATCTTTATTATCTTTGTAGATACCTTTTCAGGCTGAGGACTTTCTCTTCTCTGTATTTGTGAAAAGATTTTTTTCATGAATGACTATTTTGTCAAATGGTTTCTTTTCATATGCTGAAATGATCATGTTTTTTTCTTTACTGTGTTAATGTGGTGAGTTGATTTGTGAATCTTAAACCGACCTTGCATTTGTGATATAAATCGTACTTTGTCATGATCTATTGTTTGTTTTATATCTTTGAAAATCCAATTTGCTAGTATTTTAAGTATTCTGATTTTTAAGCACCTATATTTATGAAGGATATTGGTATGTAGTTTTTTTTTTTGGTCACATCTTTCTCTAGCTTTGGTTCTAGGGTGATAATGGCCTCATAATATTAGTTATAAAGTGTTCCTTTCTCTTATATTTGCTGAAAGAATTCATGTAAGGTGGGTATTACTTCTTCCTTAAGTATTTAATTTACTAGTGATGTCATCTAGTCTTGATGTTGTTCATATTTTCTATTTCTTTTGTGTAATTTACACCTTTCAAGGCATTTTCTCATAAGTCAGCACAGTCTGGTAGAACTTTGTCTGACAATTGAAACATCTATGTTGTACTACACCATTAAAGTATAGTAGCCGCTGTGTGTGGCAGAGGAGTACTTGAAATGTGTTAAGTGCAGAACTGAAGTTCTAATTTTATTTAAGCATGTAGCTGGTGACTTACTGTACTGAATATTATAGACCTAAGTTGTGAATTCATTTCCATAGGATTATTAATAATTTTTAAATGTATTGTCATATGGTATGAATAATAGTTTTAGTTTATGTTCATAGTTTTAAAATTTTTTTCTACATAGTTGTTTATAGGGAGTTCCCTGGTGGTCCACTGGTTACTAAGACTCTGAACTTCCACTGCTGGGAACCTGGGTTTGATCCCTGGTTGGGGAACTAATGTCCTGCAAGCTGTGTACTGTGGTAAAAAACATAGACACACACACAATTGGGAGATATAAGGTTGTTTATAATATTATCTTATTTTTACTCTCTAATGAAACCTTTAGTGCTGTCTCTTTTACTCCTGAGGATTGGTAATTTGTGTCTTCTCTCCCTATCCTTTCCTCCTCTTTGTATTTTTTATTAAAATATTTTAAGTGTAAAAATACACATAAACTAAAATTTACCATTGTTATCATTTTTAAATGTTCAGTTCAGTAGTGTTCATTACATTTAGATTGCTGTGCAGCCAATCTGTTAACTTTTCATCTTGCAAAACTGAAAGTCTATACCTATTAAATTCCCTGTTTATCCTTTCAGCTGTGTCATCTACCTGTTTACTGTCTGTCTCTATGAATTTTACTATTCTGAGTACCTCATATAAGTGGAATTATACAGTATTTGTCTTTATGGGACTGGTTTATTTCATTTTAAATGATGTCCTCGAGGTTCATTTCTGTTGAAGCAGATGTCAGAATTTCCTTCCTTTTTAAGGCTGAGTAATATTCCACCATGGGCTTCCTTGGTGGCTCAGCAGTAAAGAATCTCCTGCCAATGCAAGAGACATGGTTTTGATCCTTGGGCTCCAAAGATCCCCTGGAGAAGGAAGTGGCAACGCACTCTGGTATTCTTGACTGGGAAATCCCGTGAACAGAGGAGCCTGGTGGGCTACAGTACATGGGGTTGCAAAAGAGTCAGACAGAACTTAGATACTGAAAGCAACAACAGCAGCAACATTTCATCATATGGATATACCACATTTAATCAGTTCAGTTAGTAATGGACAGATAACTTGAATTACTTCCATCTTTAAGCCATTGTAAATAATGCTGCAGTGAACATGGTGTACAGATGTAAATATCTCTTACAGACCGTGCTTTTTATTCTTTTGAGATCATGTGGTAATTCCATTTTCAACTCTTTGAGAAACTGCCGTACTGTTTTATATAGTAGCTGTACCACTTTGCGTTCACACCAACAGTGTGCAAGGGTTCCAGTTTCTCCACATCCTCACCTATGTGGTTATTTTTGCTTTTTGATAGTAATAAGCTTACTGAATGTGAGTTGATATCTCATTTCAGTTTTGCTTTACATTTCCCAAATACTTAGTGATGTTGAAGATCTTTTTCATGTATTTGTTTGCCTTTTTTATTTCTCACTGTTTATGGTTAGTTTGTCTAGAAGCTTACCATTTTTGTTCCTTTTGAAGATCTTGCTTTTGATTTTTCTTCACCGTTTATTTTCTGTTATATAGATTTTTCTTTCTTTTTTTTTCATTTATTTTTATTAGTTGGAGGCTAATTACTTTACAGTATTGTAGTGGTTTTTGCCATACATTGACATGAATTCTTTTTATCTTCATTACTCCTTCTCTTGAGTTGGCCAAATATTCATTTGCTTTTAAGTAAAATTAAAAGACATTAATATTTTCACTTTTACCAAGAACTTTATTGAACAGTATATTCAATGACCAAATAAACTTTTTGGCCAACCAAATGAACTTTTTGGCAAGCCCAGTCAATACTTTGTGCTTAATCTGTTTTTTCTTGCTTCTAAAGGTGGAAGTTTAGGTCATAGGTTTTAGATGTATAAATCCGTAAGTTCCCCCTCTAAGGACTTTTTTACTGCCCTTCTCAAGTTTTGTTTTGTGTTCATTGTGTGTTCATGAACTTTATTCAGTTCATGTGCATGCATGCATGTTAAGTCGCTCCTGTCGTTTCTGACTCTTTGCGAGCCTCTGGACTGTTCCCCCCCACCCCCCCACCCCCCCCCGGCTCCTCTGTCCCCTGGCATTCTCCAGGCAAGAGTACTGGCGTGGGTTGCCATACCCTCCTCCAGGAACTCTTCCATACCCAGGGATCGAGTCCGTGTTGCCTATGTCTCCTGCATTGGCAGGTGGGTTCTTTACCACTAACACCACCTGGGTAGCCCCCATTCAGTTGATAATATTTTCTAATTTTCCTTGCGATTTCTCCTTTGACCAGTTACTTTTTTTAAAAGAAGTTTTTTATTTCTAAATATTTGGGGTTTTTCCACATGTGCTTTTGTTATTGAGTGCATTTTGGTCAAAGTAAATATTCTGTATGAGTTCCATTCTTTGATAATTGTTCCAAACAATATTTCCATCATTTGTCATGTGATCTATACTGGTGATTTTGTCCCATGTATATTGGAAAAGAATATGTGTTTGCCATTTATGGGTTAACACTTTATAAATGTCAATTAGGTTCAGTTGGTTGGCAGTGTCTTTTTGGGTCTTTTATAGTTTTACTCATTTCCTGCTATTCAATTAATGGCAGAGAAGTGTTAAAACTATTCGGATATTACAATAAAATTATCTATTTTTGCTCCTAATTTTATTTATTTATTTATTTTATTTGGCTACATGGGATCTTCTTTGCTGCACTATGGCATGGGGGATCTTTAGTTGCTTCATGCAGGATATAGTTCTCTGACCAGAGATCGAACCTGGGCCCCTGCATTAGAGAACAGGGAGTCTTAACTACTAGATCACCAGTGAAGTCCCTATTTTTGCTTTTAATTCTGTTTGTTTCCAGTGTTCCTTCTCTAGTCTAGGTCTGGGTTTCCATCCGGTGTCTTTTTCTTTAGGAAAAACTTTCTTTAACATTTCTTGTCATATAAGTCTGCTGATAACACATTCTTTCATATATAACAGTAATAATATAGTTTTTTAATTTCCATCTCCTCCTGTTTACTATTTTCATCTGTATAGTCTAATATGCAGTTAACTCATTCAGTTAAATTTTCATTTCAGATATATTTTTCAGTTTTAGAAGTTTCTTTTTTAAAAATAAAGTTTCTACTTTTATTCTCATTAAGATCATGCTTTGCATTAAATCTTTCTACTTTTTCTTTTTTTATAACTTTTTAAGTATTCTCTGCTAATTCTAATCCCATCATTTGTATTCTTTCTGGCCCCATTTCTGTTGGCTGAATTTTCTTCTGGTTATGACTCTCATGTCTTTCAAATGTGTTACAGTTTTTGATTGGATGCTGTATATTGTTAATGTTACATTAAGTCTTAGATTATATTTTATATTTCATTTTATATTTCCTTTAAAGAGCATTGAATTTTATTCTGACATGCAGTTTGCTTTGATTCAGCTTGATTTTTTTTTTTTTTTTTTTAGATTTGCTTTTAAAGCTTGTTAGGGCAGCTCTAGGGTTGGGTTTAGAGTTGTTTAGTCCTACTTGTAATGTGTGACTTTTCAAGGTCTCCATTGATTCTCCTAGTTGTTTGACGAAGTTTCTTTGTTTTTTTTAAAAAATAGGCTCTAATTTTTAGAGCAGTTTTTTAGGTTCACAGCAAAATTGAACAGAATGTACAGAGTTCTCATATTCTCATTCTCTCACAGAACCATAACCTTCCCCACCTTCTCATGTGTGGCTTACTGTTCAGTCAAAGAATTTTTAGGGCTCTTTGAGTGTATATTTGTCTCTTCTTTTTGGTGGTGTGTCCTCCAAATACTAGCTGCTTTAGTTTTCTCAGTCTCTTGTCTCCCCAGTTTATTGAAACTGGTGTGCGTCTACTTGAGTTTTCCCTCTGTATACTGGAACTTGCTAAATGTTCCCAGGCAGAAAGTGTAGGCTAGTCACCTCATTAGTTCCATTTTGTCGGAGATCACAGTCTTGTGATTATTGTTGTCCACACTTTGGGTATATTTGTTTTACATATTTTGTCAAGTTTTTTATTCACAGCAGAAGGGTTATTCTGGTACCAGTACTCTGCTAGAGCTGCAAGTAGTTTTGTGATAGTGTATTTATTATACCTAGTGCCTAATTTGCAGTTGCTTTATTCTGAATCATTTTGGCTGTAACTCAGAGATAGTTCTGCAGATAATTGCCCTGAGGGCTTTTCTAAGCCTATTTAGTGCCGTATGTTTTCCTAGCATGATGCAAATTATACTGTATGAACTACACTCAGCAATATTCCTATAGATAGGGGTCAGGAAACCTTTTTTATAAAGGGCTGAATGGTAAACATTTAAGCTTTGTAGGATGTAGTCAAAAATAGGGTCTCCCATGTATTCTTGTCTTCCTCCTCTTCTCTCCCCTCTCCCCTACTTCTTTCTTTTACTGTCTCAAAAATGTAACTATTTCTGTCACAGGGGCCATCCTTTGATCAAGAGGTTACCAGCCCCTATGCTGAAGCTGAAACTCCAATACTTTGGCCACCTCACTGACTCACTGGAAAAGACCCTGATGCTGGGAGGGATTGGGGGCAGGAGGAGAAGGGGGCAACAGAGGATGAGATGGCTGGATGGCATCACCGACTCGATGGGCATGAGTTTGAGTAAACTCTGCGAGTTGGTGATGGACAGGGAGGCCTGGCGTGCTGCGATTCATGGGGTCGCAAAGAGTCGGACACGACTGAGCGACTGAACTGAACTGAACTGTAGATAAAGTTGTTCAAGTGGGATTTTTTCTTTCTTTGTTTAAATCTCTATTGACACTGTTGCAGGTAATATGAGAGAGTAGAATTGATGTTTCTGAGTTTAATGAGTTCAAGAGAGTAACAGCATGAAATGGTTTTAAAAAAAAAAGTTTACTAATGCTATTGAAGGTGGAAAAGTGAAAGTTACTCTAGTTCTACAGCGTTAAAGCTCTTAAAAATGGCTATTTTACCATTGCATTTTTTCCCAGTTAAATAGAGTGGGATAAAAAGTAAGATTCAGAACTGGAACAGATCCTTGTTTATCTGTGTAGAAAGGATATCAGCTAAATTTGATGTGGCAAGAAGGGAGAGAAGATGAACATTAAAACATTGAATTTTATATATAACAACGGTATCACAGAAATTTAGAATTAGAAGGAATAACAGGAAAGTTGTAGAACTGTAGATTGGGACACAGTTGGAACTGGCTCCTCATTCCTCTGTAGAATTGTGCTTCTGCAGCTATTAGTATGAATTACTTTTGCTTTTATTGTTTTGTTAAAATTTCATTGTTTTCTCCTTATAGAAGTAATATACTCTCTGAAATGTTATAAAAATATATAAATATTTTACTTGATTAAAATGCATGATATTCTGTTGTAGTGATATGCTTCAGTTTTAACAGACCCTGGACAGTTTTTAGGTACATGCTGAATATATCTTTTTATAGATGTCTCTGATCTTCTTGATCATTGCTTTCAGAGCACTGTAAATATCAATAACTTTTCAAAAAAAGTAAAGTCTGTTGTATTTACTTTAGTTGTCTTCACAGTAAAGAACAAATACTTGTTTTATAATTGTGTTAAATCTTTTTTTAGCTCTATAAATAGTGTACAAGTGGACCATTGAAATTGACAAAATGTAACCAATTTCTGTCGGAGGTGTTACAGGTGTTCACATTTGTCAGTCACCTTTTAGCAAGTTATAAAGTCAGATTGTTCTGGATATTCTCGTTTTTCCCCAGTGTGGGAACAAATAAAAGCAAAAATTAGTGAAAAGTTATGTGAATCTCACTTAGGGGTTTCATCTCTCTTCATTGAATGTATAGAATCATCAATGGCATTCTTTAATAATTCCACAGTAACAATACATATTTAAATGAAAACAAGAAAAGAGAGCAGTAATCTTGAGTCATGACTTCCTGAGAAAACTAACTCATTTTCATTAGTACTTAACATGGATTATTTTTGAACTGTCATAAGTAGTTCATCTCTTGTAGATGATTCAGTGGTTCATCTTTGTTGGTTTAACATTCAGAGGGATGGTTGACCATTTAGGGTTTTGTGAAAGAAATTCAACCATCTGATAAGAGATTGGGCTTGATGAAGATTGCTTTCAGCCTCCGGGTATAGTGATTTATTATCTGAAGTTAATTATGCCTGGTTCATAAAAACTAGAGCCTATTATGTCAAGTGTGGTAGAGTATTAGCATCACCTGGAGCTGTGTTAGAAATCAGATCTTTGATGGCGACTCTTGACCTGCTGAGTCTGAATCTTTAGACATTAATTCAGGAATCCGTTTCCAAGCTCACCAAGATTCTGATATTCAGTAACTGTTGAGAAGCATTGCTTTAGTTTAGTGATCCTCAAACATTAATGTGCATCAGAAGCAAAATTATCTAGGAGTGCTTGTTTTTGTTTTGTTTAAAACATTTTTTAAAATTTATTTTTAATTGGAAGGTAATTACTTTACAATACTATGATAGTTTCTGCCATACATCAACATGAATCAGCCATAGGTAAACATTTTTTTTTAATTGAGATAAAATTGACATATAACATTGTATTAGTTTTAGGTATATAACATAATGACTTGCTATATGTGTAAATTGCAAACTGATTACTGTAACAAGTTTACTTAACATCCGTCACCAATGCTTCTGGTTTTTTCTTTTTTAATTTTGATGCTGTTAGAAATCTGTTTCACGTTGAGATCCACTTTTGTGTGTGACAGTGTTTTGTAGCGTCACTTATTGTGACTCTGCACTGTGTTTTCTGTTGTAGTCCGTTTTTTAAAAATTACAGCCCTGGTTCACTAATGAACTGACACTTTCAGTTTGAAAGAAGAACGGTTGGTTGTATTCCAGTTATTGTCCATTTCCATGAAAAGCTTTCTGTTGGTTATTGACCTGTTCATAGCCAATGTGCTTTTTCACCTTAGGATCATAAGCTGAGATTACAATCTTTTTCTTACTGTGAGTGTGCCAGATTCCGGGAGATGCTAGGGACAGGGAGGCCTGGTGCACTGTAGTCCACGGGGTCACAAGGAGTAGGACACAGCTTGGCTACTGAACAGCAGCAAGTGTGCCCCGCTGAGAATAAGGGCCTGTCGTTAAGGGAGGAAGCTGGGATGAATGTTGAAGAGCATCTAGTAGTTTCAGAAGAAGACAACTTGATTTAGCTTTTGATGAATTGGGTGCTTACAAGAGTCAGAATTTCCTGAACTTGTTTATTCTAGTGGTACTTTTTATTGTAATTAATTTTAGTTGTACCGTTTTTGACAATAATGAAATTTCCTCTGAAAAGTACAATTGTTTCTGTGAATAATTTTAATGCTTTTGGAAGACTTAACTCGGTCAAGTCAGTGAAAACGTGGAGATGCCTTTATTTTCTCATTCCATTCTAAAGAAATCAAAGTTGCGATCTGAGGGGTTGCATTAGGGCTGTGATTTGTTCAAGGAAGAACTCCAATTAGCAAACCCATTTCCAAAGTCTTACTGATCATCAGTGATAGGTCAATGTGCTTTTTTTATACATACCAAATAAAAATAAATGTTTAAAGCATGTATATTTCATTTTTAATTCCTGACTTAATTGGACTTTTAACTGGTAAACTATATTCCTGATCTTGTTTAAAGGGGCTTGTATTACTTTGTTGTTGTTGTTCATTTGGTAAGTCATGTCCGGCCCTTTACAACCCCTCGACTGCAGCATGCCAGGCTTCTCTGTCCTTCACTGTCTCCTGGAGTTTGCTCATTGAGTTGGTGATGCCATCCAATCATCTCCTCTTCTGTCATCCCCTTCTCTTCCTGTGCCTCATCTTTCTCAGCATCAGGGTCTTTTCCAATGAGTTGGCTCTTCACATCAGTTGGCCACAGTATTGGAGCTTTAGCATCAGCCCTTCCAGTGAATATTCAGGATTGACTTCCTTTAGGATTGACTGGTTTGATCTCCTTGCTTTCTAAGGACTCCCAAGAGGCTTCTCCAGCACCACAATTTGAATGCATCAGTTCTTAAGTGCTGAGCCTTTTTTATGATTCAGCTCTCAACGTCTGTTCATGACTACTGGAAAAACTATAACTTTGACTATATGGACTGTTGTTGGCAAAGTGATGTCTCTGCTTTTTCATATGCTGTCTAGGTTTGTTATAGCTTTACTTACAAGGAGCAAGCGTCTTTTAATTTTGTGGCTGCAGTCACTATGTTCAGTGATTTTGGAGCCCAAGAAAATAAAGTCTGTTGCTGCTTCCACGGTTTCCCCATCTATTTGCCATGAAGTCATAGGACTGGATGCCATAATCTTAGTTTTTTGTATGTTGAATTTTCACTCTCCTCTTTGATCCTCATCAAGAGGCTCTTTAGTGCCTCTTCACTTTATGCTATTAAGAGTGGTATCGTCTGCAAAGCTGAGGTTGTTGATATTTCTCCCGGCAATCTTGATTCCAGCTTGGGCTTCATCCAGCCCTACATTTCGCGTGATATACTCTGCATGTTAAGTTAAATAAGCAGGGTGACAATATACAGCCTAGATGTACTGCTTTCCCAATTTTGAACCCGTCCGTTGTTCCATGTCCGGTTCTAACTGTTGCTTCTTGACCTGTATACAGGTTTTGCAGGAGGCAGGCAAGGTGATCTGGTATTTCCATCTCTTTTAAGAATTTTTAAGTTTGTTCTGATGTATACAGTCAAAGGCTTTAGCATAGTCAATGAAGCAGATGTTTTTTTTGAAATTCCCTTTTTTTATGACCCTACGGATGTTGGCAGTTTGATCTCTGATTCCTCTGCATTTTCTCAATCCAGCTTATACATCTGGAAGTTCTCAGTTCACGTACTTTTGAAGGCTAGCTTGAAGAATTTTGAGCATTATCTTGCTAGCATGTGAAATGAACGCAATTGTACACTAGATTGAACATTCTTTGGCATTGCCTTTCTTTGGGATTGGGATGAAAACTGACCTTTTCCAGTCCTGTGGCCACTGTTGAGTTTTCCAAATTTGCTGACATATTGAGTACAGCACTTTCACAGTATCATCTTCTAGGATTTGAAGTAGCTCAGCTGGAATTCAGTCACCTTCACTAGCTTTGTTCATAGTAGTGCTTCCTAAGGCCCAGTTGACTTCACACTCCAGGATGTCTGGCTGTAGGTGAGTGACTGTGCCATTGTGGTTATCCAGGTTATTAAAACCTTTTTTGTATAGTTCTTCTGTGTGTTCTTGCCACCTCTTCTTTTTTGTAAGTAATTAAATTTATTTATTTTTAGTTGAAGGATAATTGCTCTACAATATTGTGTTGGTTTCTGCCAGACATCAACATGATTTATCCATAGGTTTACCTATGTACCCTTCCTCTTGAAACTCCCTCCTCATCCCACCCATCTGTTGCTACAATGCCCTAGTTTGAAGTCATACAGCAAATTCCCATTGGCTGTCTATTTTACATATGGTAATGTATAGGTTTCCATGTTACTCTGTCCATCCATCCCACCCTCTCTTTCCTCCCCCTCCCACTGTGTCCATAAGTCTGTTCTCTATGTCTGTGTCTCCACTGTTGCCCTTCAGATAGGTTCATCAGTACTGTCTTTCTAGATTTCATATATATGCATTAATATACAGTATTTGATTTTGTCTTTCTGACTGACTTCTCTTTGTGTAATAGGCTTTAGGTTCATCCCCCTCATTAGAACTGACTCAGATGCGTGTCTTTTTATGTTGCCCCCTCTCCTTAATCTCCTCTGCTCTCCTAGGCCCTTGCTGTTTCTGTGCCCGTCTTGGGGATGGCTTTGTCACCACCTCCTGTACAGTGTTTCAGACCTTCGTCCGTAACTCTTCAGGCACTCTTGTCTACCAGATCCAATCCCTTGAATCTATTCGTCACCTCTACTGTATAATCATAAGATTGTATTTTATTGAAAACAAAAATAAATCATCTCCTAGAACTATTTCAGTGACAAAGCAAAATGCTAATTTGAAATTTTAAAAGGAACCAAGATTACCTTGCTTTTATGCTTGCTGTTATTTATTTTTGCATTCTTTGGAGTTTGTGTTTTTTCTTTTGATCCTTTGTTTCTTTATTAAGAGAGAAAAGCAATGTCAGAATTATTAGAAAACCATAACTTCTAAGGTTGAAATTACAATTGACATTATTTTATTTCTGAAAGTTATCATTTATTGAAATAAAGATATATGGAATTAATTAATTTATTGGAAATAAAAGTAATAGCCCTTTCATAATGTTCATTTATGTAGATTCCTTTAATGGGTTCTTTAGTTGGTGGTTGTACCTTAAAGTGAAATGATTCTTGGATATAGTATACAAATATCAATATGCCACTAAATCAAAAGCAAAAATGAGGACAAGGCATAAAAGTTCATTTGACCTCATGAAATTTATTTTCATTTTCAAACACAAATATTGTACTTAAGTGCTTTAAATAACTTTCATTCTTCTTTCAGAAAATCTTAACAGCCAGCTGCATTTAACCAGTATGCTCATTTTATTTTTTCACAGAGGAAATTTATGTCCTAATCACATCCCTGTCGCACAGATTTTCCCTCTTACTTATTGGTTTTTCCCTTTTTTGAAAAAATATTTGTTTATTTGGCTGCACTGGGTCTTCCCAGGTGGCGCTAGTGGTAAAGAACTTGCCTGCCAATGCAGGAGATGTAAGAAACTTGAGTTTGATCCCTGATTTGGGAAGATCCCCTGGAGAAGGGCATGGCAACCCACTCCAGTAGTCATGCCTGGAGAATCCCCTGGATAGAGGAGCCTGGTGGGCTACAGCCCATAGGGTTGCAAAGAGTCGGACACGACTGAAGTGACTTAGCATGCACAGGTCTTAGTTATGGCTATCAGGATCTTCAATCTTTGTTGCATCACACAGGATCTTTAGTTGCAGCATGCAGGGATCTAGTTTCCTCTCAGGGGTCAAACCCAGGCCTCCTGCATTGAGAGCACGGAGTCTTAGCCACTGGACCACCAGGGAGGTCCCCTCCCTCTTTTTTTTTTTTAACTAATTTTTCTTATTGGAGTATAGTTTTACAGTGTTAATTTCTGTTGTACAGCAGAGTGAGTCAGTTACACAGATAGCCGCTCTTTTTAGATTCTGTTCCCATTGTTATTCCCTCTCTATTGAATCATTCCTAGGAGTATGCTATAAGCTGTGATAGTCTTCATCTTAAAAAACAAAACTCCCCCCTCCAAAAAACTACCTAAAACTAAGAAAACAAAACGAAAATAAATACAGAGTCAGAAGAACTTTTCACTCTAGATTTTAGTCCAGTTTCTGCTCATTTTCTTTAATTTAGAGCAGAACTCCTCTGTAGAGTTGTTTGTACTTAAAGTTCTCTCCTCTGAATCTCTTTATGGGATCACCCCACTCCAGCTTTTGTGTATCCATTTTCCACTGATAAAGCTCCTGTCAAGACCCGTAATTCCGTGCGCTCGCCCCTCCCGCCCTCTTTCCGCCAACTTTCCGTGCCGCCAGAATGGTGCGCATGAATGTCCTGGCTGATGCTCTCAAGAGTATCAACAACGCCGAAAAGAGAGGCAAACGCCAGGTGCTTATTCGGCCGTGCTCCAAGGTCATCGTCAGGTTTCTAACAGTGATGATGAAGCATGGTTACATTGGCGAATTTGAAATCATTGATGATCACAGGGCTGGGAAAATTGTTGTGAACCTCACAGGCAGGCTAAATAAGTGTGGAGTGATCAGCCCCAGATTTGATGTGCAACTCAAAGATCTAGAAAAATGGCAGAATAACCTGCTCCCATCCCGTCAGTTTGGTTTCATTGTACTGACAACCTCAGCTGGCATCATGGACCATGAAGAAGCAAGACGAAAACATACAGGAGGGAAAATCCTTGGATTCTTTTTCTAGGGATGTAATACGTACAAATAAAATGCCTTAGAGGAAAAAAAAAAAAAAGCTCCTGTCAAGTAAGAAGTTTGTTTCAGCTTTGCCAATATTAATTATCAGTCTTCAGCCTTCGTTTTTCTGTGTTAGCTCAGCAGCATTCATTAAGGTTAAGCATTCACTTCTGCCTAATTGAAATATTTTCTTTACTTTGCTTCTATAATATCACCCCCCCCTAGTTTTCCTCCTACCTCATTGGTTGTTTCATTTTAGTCTGTTTCCCTGATTCCTTCCTTTCTACCAGATTTCTAAAAGTTGAATGAGATATCTCAGGACTCTCAGCTCTCTTCCATCAGTAGTAAGTTCAATCACTAGCTTATCTTAACTAGTCTCATGAACTTTCAGTTCAGTTCAGTTCAGTTGCTCAGTTGTGTCTGACTCTTTGCGACCCCATGAATCGCAGCATGCCAGGCCTCCCTGTCCATCACAAACACCTGGAATTTACCCAGACTCATGTCCATCGAGTCAGTGATGCCATCCAGCCATCTCATCTTCTGTTGTCCCCTTCTCCTCCTGCCCCCAATCCCTCTCAGCATCAGGGTCTTTTCCAGTGAGTCAACTCCTTGCATGAGGTGGCCAAAGTATTGGAGTTCAGCTTCAATATCTGTCCTTCCAGTGAACACCCAGGACTGATCTCCTTTAGGATGGACTGGTTGGATCTCCTTGCAGTCTAAGGGACTCTCAAGAGTCTTCTCCAACAGCACAGTTCAAAAGCATCAATTCTTCGGCGCTCAACTTTCTTCACAGTCCAACTCTCACATCCATACATGACTACTGCAAAAACCATAGCCTTGACTAGAGGGACCTTTGTTGACAAAGTAATGTCTCTTATTTTTAATATGCTATCTAGGTTGGTCATAACTTTCCTTCCAAGGAGTAAGCGTCTTTTAATTTCATGGCTGCAATCACCATCTGCAGTGATTTTGGAGCCCAAAAAAATAAAGTCTTGACACTGTTTCCACTGTTTCCCATGAAGTGATGGGACCAGATGCCATGATCTCAGTTTTCTGAATGTTGAGCTTTAAGCCGACTTTTTCACTCTCCTCTTTCACTTTCATCAAGAGACTTTTTAGTTCCTCTTCACTTTCTGCCATAAGGGTGATGTCATCTGCATATCTGAGGTTATTGATATTTCTCCTGGCAATCTTGATTCCAGCTTGTGCTTCTTCCAGCCCAGCGTTTCTCATGATGTACTCTGCATATAAGTTAAATAAGCAGGGTGACAATATACAGCCTTGATGTACTCCTTTTCCTATTTGGAACCAGTCTGTTGTTCCATGTCCAGTTCTAACTGTTGCTTCCTGACCTGCATATAGGTTTCTCAAGAGGCAGGTCAGGTGGTCCGGTATTCCTATCTCTTTCAGAATTTTCCACAGTTTATTGTGATCCACACAGTCAAAGCAGTACCATCATTTCATCTATGACTCCCAAATTTATATATCATTTCTTGACAAGAGTTTCTTCTTTATGTTGTTAATGTGTCCAGTTGCCTTCTTAATATCTCCATTTGCAAGTTTAGTAAGGTTCTCAAAATTAACAGGTCCAAACCAAACTATTCATGCTACCCCCTCAGTTTGTTCCTCCCTTAGTGTTTACATCTCAAGACATGGCACCCTTTTCTGCTCTTTTTGACTCCTTTCATATACAGTTTCTCACATACCAGGAAATGCCTCTACTTTCAAATTATATCCATCTGAATACTGTTACTCACATCCACCATTCTCTCCTGGTCTGAGCCACCAGTTTTTCCTTGGATTACTGCAGTTGCGTCCTACGTGATGTCTTGCTTCCCTTCTTCACTCCCTGTAACATTTAACAGCTTTAAAGTAGTCATGCTACTTTACATCCTGTTTCTTGTAAAACATAAATCATATTATTTCCTCTTTGGGATCTTTTTTGGATGGTTTGGAAATTCCTAATATATCTGTCCTCTGACATTTTCTCTTTTATCATTTTTAAGCACTCTTCCTCACACTTATTTCCAGCCTCACACTTATTCTTTTCCAGCCATATACCATTTTTTTCCCTCAAACATACCGATCCTGTTCAGTGTGTAAAAATTAGGCAGGAATCTTTTGTGAGAAGTTTGCTTACAAGTGTTTCATTATCCACTTGTATCCCCAAATACAGTTTAGTGTTGCATTTTTTCTGTAGATGTAGGCTCTGAGAAACAGAACCTATTTCTTTTATTTGGGCCTCAAGGATGAGTACAATTCTATTCCGCTTAATTCTGTATAATAATATAACTAACAATTTAATCTCATACACTTTTATTCAGCCTGTAGATTTATTGTGATAACTATCAAAATTGCAATTCAAATTAGATAACTTAATAGCAGTTGCCACCTCTGAAAAAGCTTTAAATCTTGAGCGCATTCTCAAATGAGAATAAATTTTGTTTTTTCAATAGACAATAGATGTGCTTCCAAACTCAAGATACAAAAGGATATGCTTTGAAAGTTAGTGTTTCTGTCTCATAGCCACCTGATTCTGGTGTCAGAGAAAATCAGTGGAAGGTATTATTTAACATGTACACAAACATACACATAAATTATAAAACATATAGAAGTGATAGCCTAATATATATATGTATATTCTTTCTCAGTTTAGGTATTTTTACTAATTGAATCTGAGAACTCTTACAAAGCTGCCTCATTCTTTTTACCAACTATATAATATTCTGTTATAGGTATGTACTATAGTTAATTGAGCCTCATTGTTGAACAGATAGACTGTTTCCAGTCTTTGCTGTTTTTTCGTGTTCTTTTTCATAGATCTTTTGGGAAATATCTATAGGATAAGTTCTTAGAAATTGAATTACTGGATCAAACGTATATGTGTAAAGTCTCATAACTATTGCCTGGTTCCTTTTTTTGTGTGTGTGATTGTGCCATCTTATACTTTGCCTAATAGGGATTATAGTAGGGATTCCCTACTACAGGGATTGGCAAACTTTTTTTTTCTCTTAAGGGCCACATAGTAAATATTTTAGGCTTTACAGCTCCCGTATGGTCTATGCCACACTCTTCTTTGTGTATTTTTTTGGCCTTGGGCCATAGCTTGGCAGCTTTGGCCAATAGCATAGCTGCCAGGCTATTATCAAAACCTTTTGTCTTTACCAACCTGCTCTGTGATCATGGTATCTAACTGCATTATTAGTTTGCATTTCGTTTATGAGCAAAGTTCATCCTTGGTGTTTCCTTTCCTGTGAAATATTCATTTAGATCCTTTGCTTTTATAAATGTATTTGGCTTTGGTATATTTATCCGTTAGGGAAAGGACCTGTTGTGATGTAAAGTGCAGTAAAATGTTTTTGACAGCTTTGTCATTGATCTTTTGGTTTGCCTTATGTTTCCTTCTCATTAGGAATTTTTTATAGTCACATTTGGTCTTTTATTCTTTAATTCAGTCAGTCTTTTATTCTAGGTTTCGTGTTATTCTTAGAAAGGCTTTCCCCTAAAAAATGATTCTTCCATGTTTTTTTTTTTAATATTGGTGTTTTATTTTTTTATGTCTAAAAGTTAAATACCTCTGGAAATTATTTTGGTGTGAGTTAAAGATCCAGTTCTTTTCAGATGGTTCCCCTTTCCTCCCAATATCATATCCTGAATTTAAACATAAAGATTTTGGAAGTCTCTTGCAATATTTCTTTTTAGTTGATTTCTTATATACTGTAGTACTTAGATTAAAATGTTGATCACAAGAATGCATATTCTTTCATTCATTAAACAGTTACTGAGCATATACTATGTGGTCAGGTAGTAAGGCTAAACTGTTCTGTGGAGAAGGCTCTAACCTTGACCTTTGTTTGCCTTATGATCTGGTAAATTTATCTCACTATGTGTGTGTTTTAACACCCTGCTTCTTTATATTTTCTCCCTATTCTTCTGTTATTAGGAAAATTTTCAAATAAAACAGTCTAAGGAATAAGAATAGTGTAGTGAATATCTGTGATATTGTACATGCTTTCTCTTCCCTCTGTGCTTTTCTCTGTGGTATACTGTGTGAAAGTAAGTTATGGAAATTCCTATGATTTTACCATCTTTATTTAAAATTAATTAGTTACGTGAAAATGGTGATTTTCTAATTTTATTATTTTCTCTATTTGTCTGTTTCTCTAGTTCTCTGAGGAGAGGGATTCATAGCTGTCATTTCCATCATCATATCCCTAGAACCTAGCATAGTAGTTACCATGAAGCGATTTCCTAATAAGTAAGTGCCGAATGAATGAGTGAGTACTTTTAGGCCAAGGGATATTTTTGAAGGATTTCAAGTGCAGGTATAATGTGGAATGATTAATGGTTTCAAAAGATAATTCTGATGTCTTTATGAAGGGGGCAACTTGAAGAAAGCTTTCATTTGGACCCTATATTAGTTAGGACTTGATTAGATGTAATCCAACTCAAATCAGTTTGAACAAAAAGAGAAATTATCCTGGATCACGGAACTCAGAGAATGATTTGAAGATCCAGCCACATGAAATAAAAGCAAAGCTGTTGGTGCCACTAATATTTTTAGTTTTTGCTTCGCTCTGTGTTTTCACCAGTTCCAGTTTGTTTGCTCATGGACCAATTAAATATGGTTTGAAGGCAGAATTTGTAAGAATATGGTTGCCTGCTAGATATCCTGTGGATTGAGTTAGTGCACTGTCAGTAGGAAGAGATGTGAAGTTGGATTGAGTTAGTGCACTGTCAGTAGGAAGAGATGTGAAGTGTTGGAATGGTACCAGGGAAGAAGATGGATTTGAAAGAGATACTAATACAGTTAACAGAATTTGTCCAAGAGGAAGGAGAATTGGAGTGACTCTGGTTTTTTTGTCTTGATCAGCCTGCTGATTTGGCAGTGCTATTAATTAAGTGACAGAAATAAAGTACAAGAAAGTACGCTTGGAATGGGAGCATGATGAATTTTATTTTAGAGGTGTTAAGTTGAAGGTTCTTAGGGGTCCTTTAGAAGCTAGTTGAATATAGACATCTGAAGTTTGGAGGAAAGTTCTAAGCTAAAACATTTGGGAAGTCATCAGCAAAAGTCAAGGCTATGATGGTAAATAAAATGGTCTGAGTATATAAAATGAGATGAGAATTGGAATATTGAGTACATAAAATAGGAAGAGGAGAATGGAATAAATTAATAGAATAGTAAGGAAAGTAGGATATAGTGCATGTCAAAGAAACCAAAGTATTTTATCTGGGAGGGATATGACACATAAAGATTGAAAAAATAATTGAATTTGGCCATGAGGAAATCATTGATGATCTTAATGAGAGAGGTTCCAGTGTGAAATTGGGAACCAGACTGCAATAAGGGCAAAGGATTAATGACTGGGAGATGAAGTAGAAACAAACCAATGTAAACTTTTTCCCTAGAAGTTTGTGAAAGAAAGGTGAATTAGGGCAGGAAAAAGAAATACAGGACTAAGTATTCTTGTTTGTTTTATTTTGTAATGGGAGAGACTTGAGCATGTAGTTCAAATAGTAAACAGTTTTTAATATTTACTCTGGCTTGGATAAATTTTATTTTTATGTTTTAATATTCACCACTGTAAAGAGTAACTGCTGTAAGTGTTTATTAAGGGTTAGTGTAGAGAGATTAGGAATCTGAGGTCAGAGAACTGGGTTCTAATCTCAGCTCCCCAGAATAGTCTCTATGATAACTATGATTATCACTTTCATATTCCCTTCTCTGTGTCAATCTCTGTGTTAGTAGGTCCTTTATACATACTATCATTAAACCTCACCACAAATTAATCTCCAAGGTGAGTATTATACTGTTCTATAGATAAGGAAGCCTTAGAGTTTATTCTCAGGATCACATAGATTTTCAGTAATTATGCTATGATTCCAACACACATATGTCTCTTCTGAAGTTGGTACTCTTTCTTTCTATATTGCATTGACTTTCTTTCTAACTTAAAATAGTTTCTCAAGTTTTATGTCCCTGTTTCCTTATCTGTCAGATAGGGATATCTTATCTGTCACACCTATTGAATACTGCAGTATTATTATCTATATTTTGTTTGAAAAGAAAAAGATAAATATCATTTGTTAAATGCCAGACAGACCTTATAAATATGGTCATCTTTAGCACTATCGTTTGTCTAAACAGTATTTTACTTTTTAAGGTGGTGGTATCATGGATACAGAAATGTCTGAAGATATAGACCACAACTTAACTCCTACCCTTGACAGCATGTCTTATGGAATGCCGAATCAAACAGGATCTGAAAATTCATTGCTGGATGAAGATGATTATTTTTTGAACTCTGGGGATCTTGCAGGAATTCCAGTCGTTGGTAGTGACAATGAGGATGAACAGGATTTTAGTTCAAAGGACAATCTTATTTCTTCAATTCATACTGATGATAGCTTGGAAGTAGAGAGAAGAGTCACACAGCATGAATCAGACAATGAAAATGAAATACAGATTCAAAATAAATTAAAAAAAGACTTTCCTAAACAATTTGATCAGGTTTCTGTCTTTAAATCAATACGGAAAGATTTTAGTCTAGTAAGAGAAAACAGCAAAGAGACATTTTCTGGAAAGGAGAAAAATAGAGACCTAACTTATGAACGTGAAAAACGGTTGGATAAACCCCATAAAGAGTTGGATTCAAGGTTGAAAAGCAGTTTTTTTGATAAAGCAGGTAATAATTGTTGGAATAGAGCCATAAAACACAATAAATAACAACATACTGATAATAATACAGCTTTTATTACTTCTGATACTAAACAAAGTGTGAACAGTTAAATTCATTGTAAGCTTGTCATTTTTCTTTTATCCTTGTTCTTTGCAGAGTGACTGAATTTCTCCCAGTAACTATTGGTAATGGTATAAATGGTTGAAAAATAGCTCTAAACCTCATTTCTCCCTCCCCTGGTTGCAATGTTTTGATGAGAAGGCAAGATACTCGAATCACCTGTTCATTTTCTTTGGTTGAACATTGGAACCTGAAGTTGGATTTAACTTCTTTGTGCTGTAAGCACTAATTCAAACTGCTGTCCCACCAGTTAGTCCAATTTAGGGAGGGTTTTTCTTTTTGATAACATTTCTATTTTATGTTTTAAAAGTTTCTTGAGACTCCTCTTGAGCCTCTTTGCCCAGCATACCCTATACTTATCTTTAGTTCCATTCTTGAATATATACATTTTCTTATTTCTATGCCTTTCTTTTCTCTTGCTGTTCCATTTGCCTGCATGTCATTTTCTCTCTTGTATATATGCCTGTAAAAGTGCTTCTTATCCGACACTACCTAACTCATAAACCTCTTCTACCCTGTGGTCATTGCTAATCTCTCTGCGTCAAGAATGTTTTTTTCCTCATCTGTATTTCCATAGCATTTTTTTAATGCCTCATTTATTTATAGTAATTATCACACAGTATCATAGCTGTTTGTTTTGCCTTTACTTGCTAGTGTGAGAGTTTATTGAGGGCCGGACTGTATCTTACTCATTTTTGTGTTCTTGGGGCCTAACCTGGTGTAGTGAAAATAGTAAAATTTCAATAAATATTCAATAGGTGTGAAAGAAAGCCAGGTTGAATATACTAGTCCTTGTATTACAATTTCTTCTGACAGTGCTAGGAAAACTGTGATAGAACAAATCAGTATCATTATAAAGAACAATTAGTTTAAGTATCCATTATGTACAAGGGTGTACAAGGGTATACTGTGTTTTTCAGTATATATTATTTAATGTATTTTCAGTATGCCTAGAAGGATAAATTATATGGGTACTTATATTCAGGGAACATAATGTCTAATAGCAAAAGGGACAAGTAAAGTAGTTGAAGTGTTAATGACCAGTTGAATAGCATAAAATTTAATTTATAATTGAAGACAATGGTAGAAGAGTTTTTAATAAAGCAGTACAATAATATTTCTTTGAAATAACTGAAACTGTTTTAGGTATTCTTAGAAGAGAAATGATTTTTAACTTAGTGGACAAGGGAAGGTTTTCTAGAAGGGAGATGATTTTTGAACTGAGCTGAATATGAAAGACTGTAAAGATTAGGATAGTGGGGACTTGGAATGGTATAAGCAGAGATGGGGAAGAGCAAACTTAAGTAATTTTTAGAACATAGTGAATAGAGTAACCACTTTATTTAGGTTTGAGCACGGAAATAGTGTGAGGTGAGGCTAAAAGTTAGGTGGGGCCAGATTGTTTATTTTGAGTGAAACTACCTTTTGGGTATTTTTTGGTACCCTTTTCACTCTAATGATCATCTTTGTTGGAAAGAGAGGTGATTATCAAGCAATAGCTTTTTTAGGTCACTCTTTCTAAGATTTGTTATTCATATACATATGTTTGTTTTGTTTTGTTTTTTTCTTTCAATAGCTAATCAAGTTGAAGAAACATTACATACCCATTTACCACAAACCCCAGAAACAAACTTTAGGGTAAGTTTTCAGTGTGTATGTAGATTGCTGTAACTGTGGCAAGTGTCAAAGTTTTCTTTATGTGATTTTCTAAACTGTAACTATATGTATTAGGTAGAGCACTGGTTTTTTAAATTTCCTTTATTATTTGGATAAGGACATCTTTGGAGATGTGCTAAGAAGTCTTTGCTCTTAGATTCTTTATTTGTATTTAATATTTGGACATATATCACATTTACTTGTAAGCATAGGGACTCTAATGAACATCCATAGAGTTCTTCATTTCCATTGAGCTTTTCTCTGGGTGTTAAACCTGAAGAGGAATAATTAAAAAATCTGAATATTTATTAATCCTTTATATTGTGTTTTAGGATTCCAGCTATCCATTTGCCAATAAAGAATCCATTGGTTCGGAACTGGGAAATTCCTTTGCATCAAATATTAGAATTAAAGAAGAACCTTTGGATGATGAGTATGACAAAGCAATGGCACCACAGCAGGGACTACTAGACAGAATTAAAGATGAACCTGACAATGCTCAAGTAAACGTCTCACCTTTCCCTTCTTTTTTGTTCCACACATGCATGATTCATTCAAGAAAGGGAGTTCTTGATTAAGAGGTGTTTTGTTGATGGGCTGAGAAGAGACTCTTAATGAAGGTTGAGGAAATTGAATTATCTTTAAGAATAATACTAAGGAATCAACCAGAGTTGTAGGAAACTTTTTCCAAGTAGTAATTAAGGCTTCTAATCCACTTTGTTCCTTAATAACGCTGTTCTGTGATTTTTACAGTGTTAGTGAAGGATTAGGGAAAGAGAGTCTTCAAGGATTTGAGATTTATAACAGCAGACATGGCTGAAGTTCATGGAGGTTTATGAGTTTATGGTGTGATTGTTTATATAAGGTAGTAATAAGCCTTTTACAGTTACTGCTAATGAAGTATGTAAAGATTTAAGTGTTTTTCAGGAGGGATTAATGGACGGGTTATCTTTGGAAGAGTTAATTGATTGAAAAACCAGTTCTTTAGATCAGTGGGTTGAAGATAAAGGAGGTTTTGATGGGTGATACAGGGTTCCAATTTTGAGGTGTGTGAGTAAAAAGGGTAGGGATAGAGCTCTGTTATTTCAAGGTTGCTCTGGAGAGATCCCTGTAACTGTGAATCCTGAAGTCACTGAAGTTATCCATGCAGTTAATGACATAGCAGTGGTTGGAACAGAATAAAGATGGTGCAGTCATTTAAGAATGTAGAAAAGGACCAAGGGATGAATATGCAATAGCAGCAATTGTTTGAGGGTGTTCTGTATTTTATACAGATGGTATGAGTACAGAAGCTGAGAAGTAAAGATAGCATGAAACGACATTTGATCTGGAGAAAGTTTACCTTTCCATATCTTTATTTTATTTTAGGGTGGTTGAGAATGTGAGATTTGTGTGGAAGAGATGTTTTTCACTCAGATGTGTCTAAGCAGGGTTTCTCAGCACTGTTGACAGTTTGAGCCAGATAGATCTTTGTAGTGAGGGGCAATCCATCCTAGGCATTACAGGATATTTAGTAGCATCCTTGGCCTCTGCCTACCTGCTGCCGGTAGTGCCATGTCCCTAGCATTGCCAGGTGTCCCCTGGGGGACCAAGTCCTCTGGTATTGGGGACCACTGTTTTACAGTAGGAAAAGGCAAGAGATACAAGTGATTTATGTGAGTCAGACTGATGCTTCAGCTAAACAGGAATTCCATGGTGCCCAGTGGGAGGTAGCTGTATAGGGTAGTGATGATAAAGCTGTAGAGTTGGATGGGTGTGAGTGTGGTAGCTACAAAGAAGATGGTAGAAGTTAGAATGAAAGAATGGTAATAGAAGCAGGCAAAATAGAGATATCTCATTTAGAGATAAAGAAATGTCCTGACACCTAGGGGAGATATGGCAGTGTATGTTTCAGAAGACTACTGTTACTTCTATACAGAGCAGATCTCCATCCTTTATGTGCCCCAGTCTGGACATGAGAAATCCATAAGGAACTGCAGTGTTGTCAGGGTACCAAAGACATCAGTTTCTCCCTGTACGTGACCCAGTGACACTCCTTGAGATGAAAGACAGTTACAGTCAGGGGAAGGGGGCATCAGGAAGGGTTATTTGTATGACTGTTTTGAAAACAATCAGATATTCCAGTGACTAGAGAACAGCAATAGGATGGAACTGTCAGGACCCAGGAATACCTACATATTTATCACTATTCAGAGTGTAATAATGTGTTATAAAATACCAGATAGGAAGTTTTGTCATGATTTTGGGGAAGAACTTCCATAAGAGCTCACCACTTGATTGACTGGACTCGAGAACCAAGCAGGAATGTAAGTCCAAGGCATAAGGTCTAGAAGCATTCTTTATGCTGACCCCAAAATAAGGAAGTTCCAATGTGTGAGTGGGTAAAGCTAGGTTTTCTCTGAGAGGTCCTCTCTGTTATCAGCTACACCAATCCTGTGGGATCAGACCTTCATAATTCCTCTAGAAATTCCTCAGGGAACCTCATGTTAAACTGTGGATACCAGAGTCTTTATTTCCCTTTCCCTTCCTTACCCTTCTCTCCCTTTCTTTCCTACTTCCTCTCCCTACTCCTGTTTCCTCTCCCCTTCTCTTGCTTCCTTCTTCGTTGTTCTGTTCTTTTAGGTATTTCTCCTCAGTGACCACTGGAAATCTATATTCATTTTTCGGTACTACCTAATGCTTTATCACTCTTCATTTCCAAAAATAGGTTGGAAAAAGGAGTTCCAATGAATTATTTTCTTAGATTCTGAAACAGTACTATTAACCTAATGCTCATAAAATACTGATAGATTTAACAGCTGTGGTCATTCTTTACTTTTGACCATCAGTTACTTGTAATAACTTTTCTCTTGACTTAATAAGATCATAGCTTTAGCTTCTGGCACCTTGTAAAAACCTCACTTGACTTTTCTTTTTGCTTAACTTGTAGCTTTGCTTTCAACTTGCTTCCTTATTCTCCTTTTTACACAATTCATTTTGGTTTTAATTTTTTTACTTTCCCATATAACTCACTGAGATACGGAAATATGTTTATATATGTTTATCCACTTCTTCTCAATTGCTCTTGATTATTCTTCAGTTACATTTTTCTGGGTTTGCCAGTTGTCATACTCCTTCCTCTGTTACTGGCATAGCATTGTTTGTCCTCCTGGTTGCATTTCTTCATTCAAATCCTATTGCATGTTACTATATTTTCTATATAATATTTACAATTACAGATACTTTTATATGAACTACATTGTTTCATCCTCCAGAATAAAAAGGCCAGAGTAGATGATATTAAGTCCATTTATAGATAAGGGAACTGAGGTTTGTAGAGGTTAATAAGTTATTCAAGGCCATATGGCCAGAAAGGAGCCAATCAGGGGCCTTTATCAAGGCCTTATTATTAGTCTGCCAAACTTTGTTCTATAAATAAAAGTTGTTTCTCATTTTTTCTTTGCCCCTTTTCTATAGATTCTAAAAGCTTGGAATTCAGTAAATATTACTTTAAAATAATGATTTGTTTTTTCTTTTTGCTCATAATAAAAGGAGAGCTAATCTATAATCTCATTGAAATAAATGGATTAGAATGGGAAAGCAAATCAGTTAATTGTGACAATAGTGAGTCATATAGTCTTGGAAAGTAGGATGCAGTAATTAAATGTTGGAGCTTGTTTTTTAGCTATGTCAAGTTAACTTGGTTATAGAATCTGGGTTTTTCATTTCTGAAACACTGTCTTGTAATACTCATATATACTTTCTGGTAAACAAGAGGAAGGTAAAGATACTGGTAAAGGATTTTTTTGGTTTTGACTTCTGTTTTTCTGCTTCTGAGAGCTTTTGGCTCATAAGATTTTCACTTCTCAAGTTATTAGTCACTGATTTTTTATTAAATATTTGTGAAATTAGTCATTGTTCGGAGGATGCTAACATAAACATGATTCTGCCTTGAAGGCATTGTGCGGGTGTACAAGCACAGTACCTAAGGTATATATGTATTTTACTATGTTACATAAGTAATATGTACTTGAGGCTTAAGGAATATTTCAGAAGTTTTAAATAACTGTCATAGACTGAGAAAGAGAGCTGACTGGAGACCATTAAAGTATACCCATGAATATTGATTTTTTTTCTGGAATTTTTTGGAATTAGAAAAGATTTTTACTTGTAATATGCCTTAATATACTATATAATGTAGGAATGTTAGAATGAATCAGTATTAGAAAATCTCTTAATGTATAACTTCATCAACAGGTCATATAAGACTAGATAGATAGATAGATGCCCCAAAAAGTTTCAATGTAATTCACTATGCATTTCTTATAATAGATACTCTCTTGATCAGGTAAGGAAATACCTACTTCTGATCAATAACAGTCATTGAATTTAAAAGTAAAATGATGGAAACCTTCTGTTAATAATTACTAAATGAACACAAATTACAGATATCAGCATTATTATTTAACTCTTGTTGGATTTTCGACCCAACACATGTTAAAGAAATTAGAAGAAATAATGGAAAAGGGGAGACAAAATTATCATCATTTGCTGGTAAGGATCTTTATTAGAAAATTAATAGAATTCATGAAAATTTAGTTGAGTAGCTAGTTGAATTTTAGTCATGTAAAGCAGAGCAGTATTTCTATAAATCAGTTGTTTCCCACCTAGATAATACAGTGAAAAGATAAACTATTTCCTACAGCAAAGTGACTAAAAAGTGCTGTATCATGTAAAACAACTTGAATGAATGGATAGACTTTCTTAAAAAAATGTAAGATATTAGTTATTCCTAAAGTAAAATATAGTTACAATACAATTCTGAAGAAATATCAATGGTTTCTTACGTTTTGAAGAATAAATAGGCATGCACACACACATTGTATTATATATATGTTCTAGTAATTAGAAATATGGCAAACTATTAAATGATTAAGCATCTTACAGTTATTTTCATTAAGATAGTGTGAAATCGTAAGAGTAGTCAGCCTGATAATGATACAGAATAGATTGCCACAAAAGAGGTATTTTTAGAGAAATTTGATATGTCAATTGTGAGTGAAAGGAATTCACCAGCTATTCAGAGAAAGAGAAAGAAAAATGCTCATTATATATCCAAATAAATAAATCCTGGATGGATTAAAATAGGAGTTGGCAAATTATCAGCCGCAGGCTAAATCCCGCCTGTCCTCTTTGTTTCTGTTTTGTTTTTGTTTTTCTGCATACTATTTTTGTAAATAAAGTTTTACTAGTTATTGTCACAGTTGTTCATTTATATATTATCTATGGGTGCTTTTGCTCTACCAGGGCAGAGTTGAGTAGTTGTGATAGCATGGCTTGAAAAGTCAAGAAATACTTTGTATCTGGCCTTTTGCAGATAAAGTTTGCTGACCTCTGGATTAAAGGACTCTATAAACAGTGAGACCATTGTCTTAGCATTTTATCATGGAAGTAGAACTTTGTAAGAAATAGAAGGAATCGCTAAAGCTAAAACCATCTATTTTTTGCCATAAACATGGAAACTTCAGTATGTAAAATTTTAGCTGAAAGAACGTATTGAGGAAATATTGATAACAGATGCTGTAGGAGGTTAATATTATTACCTTATAGTGCTTTTTTGTAAATGGATATTGAAAAAATTGGAAATTAAAACAAGAATGGGAAAAGACTAAGTGACTTTTTTCACAAATTGCTAGAATAAATGTAGTTAAGTTTTTAAAAAGCAATCTGACATTGTGCACCAAGAACCTTTACTATATACTTATCTACTTAGTAATTCCACTGTTAAGGTTCTTTCCTTAAGCAATAATCCTAAATACGCATGTATGAGCATTCACAAAGATATACATCGTGGCATTAATGATTAAAGCAAATGTGTGGAAACAAATGGGCCAGCACTGGGTTGTGGTTATGTAATTTCAGTGCCATACAGGGCTATCATCAAATTGGAGACGGAGGCCAAGGGAAAAATTAGTAATGGTATCCTGTCTTTACTTATTTAAAGTTTTGATATTTTGTTTATCATGGAGTTTTGCATTTAAAGAAAATATGACTGAGAATTGGTTCCTTAATTTATACCTGAGGCAAGGGCCTCACCTCACCCCGGTCTCATCCTTGTGTAATCTGTTATGTCTATTAAATAATATATATCAGTATTTCTCGAATTTGAGTAATGTACAGACACCTGTTGTCACAAAAAAGGGAGTATGTTGGAGTTGCCTGAGAATTCCAAGAATATGACATCTTTTGGGGTTTTGCAAGTATCAGTGTGGTAAACAGTGAATTAAAAAGTTAAATCTATTACTTAGAGGTTTCCCAATGCAATAATATAATTGTAAAAGCTAACAACAGTACTAAAAACTTGTAGTATAACTCAGTTATATGTGATTATGCATGACTGAAAATAAACTTTATTCAATAAAAAATTACTCAAAAACTCAAACTTAAAAAAATATTTTTTAAGAATTTTCATACTGCTTAGAGTACCTTTATATAGATTCTTGGAATCCCCCGTTAGAAACACTGATACTTAGCCACTAGAAGTTATTTTGGAGTAAAGTGTGGTAATATGTAAATATTCAATTGATTCAAGTGACCAAAAAAAAATCACTTTATAAAAATGGTATATTCAGTATAATTACAGCTGTGTAAAGAAACACATATTGGAGGGGAAAAGACTGGAAAGAAATATACCAAAAGAATAACAGTGGTTGGTTGGTTGGGGATAATGGAAATATTGTAAGAATTTTTTTCTGATTTCTACTTGTCTAAATTTTGTATAGTAAGTGTGTATTACTTTTATAAATATAAGTACTTAAAACACTATAGTAAATTAAGAATTAAAAAATAGTTTGTGACTATCTGGTAGTGCTGTAGGCTAATTAGATAGCTACTTTGATTTTTTACCTCATAAGCTCTCAGCATGTATAAACCTGTTATACCCTCATTATAGTTTGCTTGCTCTTATTTCTTAATAATGTAGTAAACATTTTCTACCCCTGTTTAGCCTTAGTAAAATGTCTTGAATGTTTCAATTTCTTTAGACACATTGTATTCATTTTTATTTACATATTTATTTATTTTTCTTTTTAAAAGGAGTATAGTCATGGCCAACAGCAAAAAACTCAAGAGGGGGAACTGAAAATTAGCGCTGTGTTTTCAGTCAGTGGCAGTCCTCTTGGTAAGAAACAACTGAATGAATGAATCATGTTTATTTATTCTGACCAGTGTGAGTGAGAGGAAGTCCTACTTATATTAGTAAACTAGGCAGTTCTCTCTGCCTGTTTAGAATGGCTTTAATTGTGCATTGCATAATTAGTGTTGGATTTCAAAACTAGTTCTAGAAGAGAAAGAAAGGATGCCTACTTCAAATTCATGGTAAAAAGTAAAACTTTTCTTCAATTTTTTTTTTTTAAAGCTCCACAGTTGACTACTGGCTTTCAGCCTTCACTGGCGTCATCTGGCATGAATAAAATGCTTCCTTCAGTTCCAGCCACAGCTGTTCGAGTTTCCTGTTCTGGTTGTAAAAAAATCCTCCAGAAGGGGCAAACTGCTTATCAGAGGAAAGGGTCTACACAGCTATTCTGCTCTACATTGTGCCTCACTGGATATACAGTTCCACCTGCCCGCCCACCGCCTCCTCCCACTAAGAAAACTTGCTCAAGTTGCTCAAAGTATAGCAGAATTCTAAGTTATCTTCTGTTTCCTTTCTTTCAAGATGCTTTGTTCTTATTTGTGTATTGTTTCATTTTCTACGTTTCTGTGTTTTTTGAGAAATACCACACATTGTTTACTACAAACGTGTTGCTGCTGCTTTCAGTCTTTCTGGATGCGAGGTGCTCAGCTTTCTTTTAACTTTAATTAATGAGCATTTTATATAATAGATACTTTTGAAACATATTTTAGCATCCCGGTTGAGATGCTTTATAAAACAAAAATTGCATAATTTAGAGTAATATATGACTGAAGTATTTTATAACTGTAGGCAATAACACTTAAATCCAACAAATATTTAATGCTTGTGTGTTATTTCTTGTTTACATAGTTGGAATTCATTTAATACTTTTCATATTAACTTTAATTAGATTTCAGTATATTTATCTTTACCTTCTCAGTACCTCTGAAGTATCTGAGAGGTTACATTTCAGTGTTTTAACAACAAAAAATTATGACCTTAGGATCATTTGAGGAATATGAACTAATTTTTCAGGGTGGTCATGCGACACTGTTTAAATAAATCAGAAAAAGATGAATAATGCTTTTCTGAAACAATTTGGCTTCTATTATTAAGCTACTCAAACTATGATTTATTTGTATCAATACTTAGATCAATACAAGGATGTTGCCATTTTCTGTCTAGAAAGTGAAAAAGATGCACCCTCTTCTAGTTCAATTGGAAAAGGCATATAGAAAGAAACTTCTAAAAGAAATTTGAGTATGGTTAGATGTTCCAGAAGTTATATTTGCATTCCTTTATGTTTCAAGTTAAATTTAGTAAAAGTAGACTTTACTTATACTGTTCGAATTATGAAATATGCTTTAAAAAATGAATACTTACAGACCAGATATCTAATTTCTGTATTTTAGTAAATTCATCATCTTTCTAAGGTTAATCAACCTGAGAATTAGACTTTTTATAAGGCTTTTTTTCAGTTTTCTATTTTGCCATGAAATAATTTCATGTAATAACTTCCCCTTATGTTTCTTTATTTAGTTCTTGAGCAATCAGCACTTTCTAAAATTGCAGTGATATTTCTCCTTTCATAATAATAGTCATAGGTATTTATTGCAGTGATTTACCAGTGAATTTCAAAATGACCACAGGAAACTCATAGAAGTTTTAAAATGTGTGCCCTCTTTTTGTGTTTTTTAATTCTTATCCATACATGTTGTTCTTCTCATCTAAATTCACTGTATCTCTTTGGCCTCTAGCATTGACCTCCCATTATCTGGAGATGGTTATTTTTACCTGCATGTCATCCCTTAGTTTTATTTGATCTTATGTAGTTTAATTATTTTTAAGATTACATTGGGTAATCTTAATGGGTAATCATAATGGGTAAGATTACCCATTAACATGGGTAATGTTTGGTCTTACCCATAAATTTCAACCTGCCATTCTTTGACTTTAAACTGTTCTCCCTCTTTCTTCACTTACTCTGTTACCTTTCTGTAAATCCTTCGCTCTTTCCTTTGCCCGTTTCTGGTCTTTTCTCAGGTACTCCTTGCCTGCTTATCACCTCAGTTTTTCTTTTTCATTTTCTGTCTTCATTTTCCCCTTTCTCTTACTACAGAGTACCTTTTTCACTTGTTTCTCAGTCCTCAACCATTTATATTAGTCTTGTTTTTCTTTGTATTCTGTTTCGTTTTGTTTTCTGAACTACTCTTTCATCTCCATTTCATCACTTTTCCTTTCTCTTTTTTTCCTCTCTTGTTTACACAGTCATTACAACAGTTTGGAATAGTCCGGTTTATCTGATTATAAAATTATTGATATGAATTGTGTCTTGAATATAAGGAAATTAGAGTCAAAGAAATTAAATGATTTACTCAGTGTCACATTTTAATAGCTTGTTTGGCACATTCATTTTCCCGCCTTATAGTCCATTTAGTCACATAGGTTTAATTTGTAATTCAGCCCCTATAAGAAGGATTTTTACTTTAATTTGAATAGGTGGAGATAGAAAGATTTCCTTTCTGATAAGCTTACTGTTATTTTTATGTTATTGTTCAGTCTCTAAGTCATGTCCAACTCTGCGACCCCATGAACTGCAGCCTGCCAGGCTTCCCTGTCCTTCACTATCTCCCAGAGTTTGCTCAGGTTCATGTCCGTTGAGTTGATGATGCTGTCTAACCATCTCATCTTCTGCTGCCCACTTCTCCTTTTGCCTTCAGTCTTTCCCAGCATCAGGGTCTTTTCCAATGAGTCAGTGCTTCACATTAGGTGGCCAGTAGACCGGTAGAAATAATAGCAGCAGCACTTAGGTTGAAAGAAGCTACATCACTGTTTGGAGTAACAATTTTATTTTTGTTAGTGTTTTATTAATCAAATCTCTTAGCATCTTGAATTTAACCTAAAGTCTGAATATATTTTGGCTAATCATTTATTGTTTAGATTTCATTAGTAATAAGGACATAACAATTTCTTTTAAAAAACTCAATTTCAAATCCTACACTTTGTGATTTTTTTGACATTTACTATGTGTTTTAATTATATAGAGAAACAAACATTACTAGAGTAAGTTGAGATTTTAATCCAACAAATAGGCAGATATGAAAAACATTTTTCACGTTCTCCCACATATCCTGTCTTCATTTTTGCCTCTGTCTTTGCTTTTGTCATCAAATCCAGCATTTAAAAGAGATAACTTGGATAAGGATACTTGTGTTAATACCCGTGGAACAGTTTTCTAGATATAATGGCACTCAGAGAAGTAACTGTTTCAGGATTATCTCTACCATTTCTGAATTTTTGCTCTCTGAAATGATGTTGCTCATTCTCATTCTGACATGAGATCTAATCTGTTAAAATAAAATGTAATGCAGCTGGATGTTAAATATACTGAGAGCTGGGAGAAATAGCTGCTTTTATGCTTCTATTGCCTTGATTCATGCTGTTCCCCAACTCTTATCTCCTTAGCCTTCAAGAAAACACCTATTTAAGGTCCAGATAAAATGTCATAATTTTCATGTCACATCTTATCTAATATTTCTGTAGTACATTTAATGTATATAAATACATTTGTCAAAATTATTATACTATTTTAAGAATACTTCTGTTTCAGTGTTTAATATATCATTTGTCTGCTTGTCTCAGTATACAGGCTCCTTGAGTGCTTGTACCATTACTTGACCTAGGGTTGGGCTAGTCCCTGACTCAATATAACTGCTCATTAAATACCCTTATAAATGAAATATAATAAATTAAAACCTAATTAAAAATAGCTATAAAAGGTGAGAAAATGCAGATAATAGAGCAGTGTTAAGCTACTAAGTATTGAAGATGAGGTATGGTGTTACGAATTACAGTATATTACAATATCAGATGCTCCTTGTGATGAGTCCCACTGTATTTACTGTTTTCCTTTATTGAAGCAGGGGGTATTTGTAATCTTTTCTAAAAAGTACTATATTAGTGTGATCTGTTGAAAATGTAAGAATGAATATAACAGTTTATTTATTATTATGTGAGTGTATACTCATGGGACAGAGACATTATTTAAAGAATTACTGGTTTTTAAAATGGTTTGCACTTAAGCTATCTCATAAACTTCTATGCAGTAAGACTGATTTGGGAGTGGGATAAAGGGTGGAATGGTAGGGAGTCTTAATTATCACAGTTTTAATCTTGTCTTTTACTAATGCTTACAGATTGAATTACTTAGATATGAAAATGTTCAATATAATCTTGATAGAATGTGCACTGTGTAGTTTGAAATGTATTTTTACTTTTAAAAGATAGTGACTTCAAATTTCTCAAATATAATGTTATTTAAAGAGTATTTTGAACATATAGGAGACCTGAAGAAAGAAAATGAGACTCTCCTATAATTCTTCCCCCTAGAGATAGTAAATGTTAACTATTTGATATATATCCTTTTAAACTTGAGCCATAGTATACTGATCTTCACAACAGTTCTATGAACTAAGCCATGTATTTGTTTCATTTTATACAACAGAGCTTGAAGATCAAAGAGATTTATCAGTTTATTCAAGAAAACCCAGGTTTCAGGTTTAAATTTCAGTGCCCTTTCCCTACACTTTTAATTGCCCTTGTTTCATTTGATATTTCTAGTTGACAAAAAGGGAAAAAATAAATTATGTTGTGGCTTATTTTATCTTTGTTGTCATTTTTAGAGACATTTTAAATCCAAAGGATGTGATCAGTGCCCAGTTTGAAAATACCACCACTAGTAAAGATTTTTGTAGTCAGTCATGTTTGTCAACATATGAACTGAAAAGAAAACCTGTTGTTACCATAAATACAAATAGCATTTCAACCAAATGCAGCATGTGTCAGAAGAATGCTGTTGTAAGTTATCATTTTTACTTTACTGGGGGAAAGAGTCTGGTATTTGTGCTTAAAGGACAGCTTTTGATGATCTTTGCTTGTTGTTTCTAAGTTGTTACTTTATAATTTCTAGATTCGACATGAAGTTAATTACCAGAATGTAGTACATAAACTTTGCAGTGATGCCTGCTTCTCTAAATTTCGCTCTGCTAACAATCTCACCATGAACTGTTGTGAAAACTGTGGGGGTTACTGCTACAGTGGTTCTGGACAATGCCACATGCTTCAAATAGAGGGACAATCTAAGAAGTTTTGTAGTTCAACATGTGTCACAGCATATAAGCAGGTATGTGACCATATTTCAGAAGGATCTATTTCCGTAGAAATTATTTATGAAAATGTCACAAAAATATTAAGTTCTTATTATTAGCTTAATTAATCTTTTTGCATCTAAATAGTATTTGTGAAATGCTTGTATGTTAAACACTCTTGTTGTGGAGTATTATAAGTAGTAGTTGTACCCCAGTGTCCATGGAGGATTGTTTCCAGGAACTCTGAGGAAACCAGAATCTGAGAATGCGTAAATCCCTTGTATAAATTGATACAGTAATTGTATATAATCTACACACATTTTCCTGAGTGCCTTAAATCGTCTCCAGATTATTTATAATATCTGCTGCTGCTGCTGCTAAGTCGCTTCAGTCGTGTCTGACTCTGTGCGGCCCCATAGACGGCAGTCCACCAGGCTCCCCCGTCCCTGGGATTCTCCAGGCAAGAACAGTGGAGTGGGTTGCCATTTCCTTCTCCAATTTATAGTATCTGGTACATTGAAAATGCCATGTAAATAGTTGCTGGCATGCAGCAAATTCTTTGGCTTTTTGAAACTTTCTGGAATTTTTTTCATTAAATGTTTTTGAACAGTATTTTGAAAATGCAGAAAAGCATGAAGAAGAAAATATAATGCATCTCCCAGAAATCCCCAGTCTCATCTTTTTGGTTTATGCATTCTAATCTTTGCATCTGCTAATCCCAAACTCCCAATCCATCCCTCTCCCGCCCTTCTCCAGCCTTGGCAACCATCAATTTATTCTCTGTGTCCCTCCCTCATTCTCTTTCTGTTTCATAGATAGGTTCATTTGTGTCCGATTTTAAATTCCACAAATAAATGATATCATATGGTATTTGTCTTTTTCTTTCTGGGTTACTTCACTTAGTATGATAATCTCTAGTTGCATCCATGTTGCTGCAAATGACGTTATTTTGTTCTGTCTTATGGTTGCATAGTATCCATTGTGCACATGCACCACATCTTCCTTATCCATCATCTCTCACTGGACATTTAGGATGTTTCCATGTCTTGGCTATTGTGAATAGTGCTGCTGTGAACAGTAGCGGTGCGTGTATCTTTTTGAATTATAATTTTGTTTGGATGTATGGACAGGGGTGGGATTGTTGTATCATATGGTAATTCTGTTTTTACTTTGCTGAGGAACCTCTGTATAGTTTTCCACAGTGCTGCACCAATTTATATTCCCACCAGCCGTGTGGAAGTGTTCCCTTTTTTTACACCCTCTCCAGCATTTGTTATTTATAGACTTTTTAATGGTGGCAGTTCTGACTGGTGTGAGGTATAGTTTCGATTTGCATTCCTCTGATAATTAGCATTGTTGGCAGTTTTATTTATACTGTTTATGTTTTGTTGATAAGTTTTGATTAAAAATTCCACTTTAAAATTGATAAAAAAGATAGTAAGAACTTTTTACATATTCAGTTTTATAATACTTTCCTGTTTCACTGCATTTACTGATCATTCTTTTTCATAGAATAGTAAATTTTTATATAGTTAATGAAAACTGGTGAATTTAATAATGTTGATTGAGAAATTTCTTTTAAATTGTTCTTAAAACTTTGCAATTATTTTGTAATTTTAAACATCCTAGTGTTTCCATTTCAGTTTAGTTCAGTTCAGTCGCTCAGTTGTGTCCGACTCTTTGCAACCCCATGAACTGCAGCACGCCAGGCCTCCCTGTCCATCACCAACTCCCAGAGTCTACCCAAACCCATGTTCATCGAGTCGGTGATGCCATCCAGCCATCTCATCCTCTGTCGTCCCCTTCTCCTCCTGCCCTCAATCTTTCCCAGCGTCAGGGTCTTTTCCAATGAGTCAGCTCTTCGCATCAGGTGGCCAAAGTATTGGAGTTTCAGCTTCAGCATCAGTCCTTCCAATGAACTCCCAGGACCAATCTCCTTTAGGATGGACTGGCTGGATCTCCTTGCAGTCCAAGGGACTCTCAAGAGTCTTCTCCAACACCACAGTTCAAAAGCATCAATTCTTCGGCGCTCAGCTTTCTTTATAGTCCAACGCTCACATCCATACATGACTACTGGAAAAACCATAGCCTTGACTAGACAGACCTTTGTTGGCAAAGTAATGTCTCTGCTTTTTAATATGCTATCTAGGTTGGTCATAATTTATTTCTTGTTAATGTGCAAGCATGTTTAAAGGACTTAGTGTTAGTTCCCATTTAATCCTTCCTTAGAAACACTTTGTTTTTGTTCTCACATGGGAAAAAAAATCCAGCATCTTCATTTGCTTAATCTTTGTCCAAAAGACTGTTTTCCTGATACTGTATCAAGATCTAAAGGTTATTTCTGTTCAGTCTACTGAAAGATGGTAGTATGGTCCACAGGAGGAGAAATACTTTGAAATGCCTTAACTTTAAGTTTATTACTTTTAATTTAGCTAATACCTATTAAACTTTTCAGTTATTAGTGTGTGCTTTAGCTTAGAGAAAGGATGTGGATTTAGAAGTAAATAGGTTTTGATTTGATTTCCAGACTTTCTGTTCAAATAGAATTTCATACTGGGGAAACCAGTTAACTCGCTGCCTGCATTTTCTTTTCTGTAAATGAATATGTACTGCCAGTGTCACTGGAATGTTTTTAGGATTGTGTGAAGTAAGAGTGAGAAAGCACCTCGTGTATAGCCTGAAATGTTGAAGATGGTCGTTTCTGCTGCTTTTCTTTTCTTCTTTATAATTGTTAAATTTATTTAACAAGCATTAGATGTGGTTCCTGTTTTGAGGTGCTATATGTTCCTTGGGGAGATGTATATATATAACTATGTAGAGATGCTATGTAAGTATTACGGGATTCAGAAGGGCACAGCAAAAGCAAGGTCAGTTCTGCTTGGTAGTTTCAGAGATAACTCTTGACCTAATTCTTACATATGAAGTTTGTATTTGTAGCCCTTATGGAGGAAGAAAGGAGAAATGGGGTTGGAGATGCTGAAGATATTCCAGAATGCAGGAATGTGCTCACTTGAACATGTATTTATTTTAATAGCAAGTCTTATATACTTATCCTTGAGGAGAACATAGGAATCTTGAAATCTTTTAATTGGTGCTAGATATACTGTATAAGTTATCCTGAATGTATGACATGTTAATAGTATTTAGCATTATTTACTACTGATTCACAGAGTGGGAACTTAAGATAACAGATTCTTTCATTGTCTATATTGGACACTTGGGATATCCAAAGTTTCCTCTCACTTTATTGGTTAGAGTGTACTTTGTTGTCATTATCATCATTAATTTATTTTTTGGCTGTGCCTTGTGGCATGTGGCATCTTAGCTCCCTGACCAGGGATCAAACCCATGGCCCCTGCAGAGGGAGTGTGGAGTCTTAGCCATTGGACTGCCAAGGAGGTCACTGTGCTTTGTTATTCTTAGTGGTAGCATATTTGAAAATGAATTTTTCTGGTAAGTTTATTGATTTCCTTGGATTCACATTTCATTGCTATATGCAGCACCTTTTGTGGGGAAGTTCTTCCAATGTTTTGAAGAGAGTAAGAGCATAAATTCTCTATTGTATAATTTTTAAAATAGTGGGGGTGGAATTTGTTTGGTTGGAGTTTTGTATGGTGTATTCTTATAGCTAATTTACTTTATACATAATATTGAATAGTTTGTATAAGCCCTTAGGCTTATCTTGAAGTGAAAGAGTTAGTCACTCAGTGTGTCTGACTTTGTGACCCCATGGACTGTAACCAACCAGGCTCCTCTGTTCATGGGATTCTCCTGGCAAGAATACTGGAGTGGGTTGCCATTTCCTTCTCCAGGGGATCTCCCCAACTCAGGAATCAAACCCAGGTCTCCCACATTCCAGGCAGATTCTTTACAATCTGAGAGGGAAGTCTAAAATAATGTTTTTAAAACTATAGTTGCAATGAATTAATAGATCCCCAAATTAATTACATTGGTCTTTAATGAAGTTGAGTAGAAAGGAAAAATATCAAATTTGCCATGATATATATTATTTTATGAAACTTTTCAATTTTATGTACATGCTTATTTAATACACAGACACAAAACATCAGAAGTTTGTGTTACTGAGTCATTTTCTAAAATTTATTTCTTACTGAGGATTGTAATCATAAAAGTTTGGAAGCCACTAATTTAAAATATTTCAACAGTGTTAAGTATAAACATTTCAACGAATTATGTTTTCACTTGTAATTTGGTAAAAATGAATGTTATTTTATTCTCTTAATAGAAATCAGCCAAAATTACACCATGTGCGCTTTGCAAATCATTGAGATCCTCAGCAGAAATGATTGAAAATACCAATAGCTTGGGAAAGACAGAGCTTTTCTGTTCTGTTAATTGCTTATCTGCTTACAGAGTTAAAATGGTTACTTCTGCAGGTAATATTGGTTTCATAAACTTTATAAATATAATAGTTGAAAAAATTACAATTATTGCTTTGTTTTTGTAGTACAGATTTTTGTCCATATATAATTGATTTTAATGCAAATTAAAATATTTCAGATCTGTGTTGTAAAATATCACTTATTATCTTGATTGCTTTTTTATGTTTATTAACTTACTTGCCTATTTGTACATCTTTCTTACCAAAAGAATCTAGGGCTTTTTAAATGTGTTTTCTTTATTCACACCTGATTTATTTCAAGATTTGTTAATTTTTTAGTTTTAGGGTGTAGACTGTGACAAAAATTATCCAAAATATCTTTAACATTGTTAGTTTTTGTCTACATGTGGGGTAAATAAGTTTAATTTTAGTTCCTGCAACATGACTGGGCCCTTGAATTTTCATGTATTGTATAATACTTATTTACTTTCTCATACATTTGTATACATTTGTATGTATTACTCATTAGCTTTTATTTTGATTTGCTAAGGTGTACAAGTTCAGTGTAACAGTTGTAAAACCTCAGCAATCCCTCAGTATCACCTAGCCATGTCAGATGGAAGTATACGCAACTTCTGCAGCTACAGTTGTGTGGTAGCTTTCCAGGTATGGCTTTAGGACTCTTCCTTTTCTCCAGCCAGTTAGTAGCGTATGATAGTGAAGTAAACTTATTAGGTGTTTGCTAACTGCCTCGATTGCCTACATTTCTATCTCAGTTTTAGTAAATAAAACTAGGGTTCTTTGGTCCATCCGGTATTTGGAGGCATGTTATTTAATTGCTTCCTGTGAAATTAAATGATACTATTATTACCTAGATTATTTATTGGGAGGATATTATCTTTAAAGATAATTATTAGTTAAATTATTTTATTTTTTGGATGTAAATAACACTCCCCCCATTCAATTGTAAGCTACTCAAAGGCAGGGATTTTTGCCTGTTCACAAATGTGTGTTAAGTGCCTAGAACCGCGCTTGATATAGGTAGGTATGCAGTGCCCTCTTATTTGAAAAAGTAAGGAGATTGATCTTTTTATTTGTTTCTTCTTTCAGAATTTGTTCAACAAACCAGCAGGAATGAATTCTTCAGTAGTGCCCTTATCTCAGGGCCAAGTAATTGTAAGCATCCCTACAGGTTCAACAGTGTCAGCAGGAGGGGGTAACACCTCTACTGTTTCTCCCTCTTCTATCAGTAGCTCTGCTGCAGCTGGTCTCCAGCGTCTTGCTGCCCAGTCCCAACATGTGGGGTTTGCACGAAGTGTTGTAAAACTCAAGTGTCAGCACTGTAACCGTCTTTTTGCCACAAAACCAGAACTTCTCGACTATAAGGTAAAGTATAGGAGCATGATAGAGTGTTTGGGTATAAAATGATCTATTTGTAAACTTACTTCTGGCTTTTTTCACCTTTCAAAATTACATTGTTTGAAAGTAAGAGGGATAAAGATTTCCCTAAAATAAAAGCCAAATGTTTAATTAGTACTTAATCTTATTTCTTTGCAGGGTAAAATGTTTCAGTTCTGTGGCAAAAATTGTTCTGATGAATATAAGAAAATAAATAATGTAATGGCAATGTGTGAATATTGTAAAATTGAGAAAATTATAAAGGAGACTGTGCGATTCTCAGGTGCTGACAAGTCATTCTGTAGTGAAGGTAAAGATAGAAGATTATCTTCCTACCAAGCATGTTGGTTGGTTGAAAAGTAGTTGATAATTTAAGCTATCACTGTGTAAGTTTTATCTATTTCATCCTTTGTGTGTAACACCAAAACCTTTTGTTTTGTTTACACTTGTTCACTCTTTTCTGGTATAATCCTTCATATTATAAAGATGTTAAAATGAAGGAAAAGATCCTCAAAGTGTATAGCAAAAGATGATGGTGATGGGAAAAACATTTAATGTTGTTAGATTGATGAGGATCTTTTAGTTCTTATATTTATTTCTAAAGGGAACTGCTAAAATTTTCGTAGTATCCTAAGATTATACTTTTATTTTAAACATCCATTATATTTCTGAATATGCAAATCAGTGTATCTTCCTTATTAGATGACTGTAAGTTCAGAATGTTTTGTTTTACTCCAAAACCATGCAGAATTAACCTCCTAGTCTAGTGGCTTTCAAACCTCTTGAGCACTTGCAGAAAACATACATTTTACATTGTGACCCAGTGTATGATCACATACCCAAAGAAAACAAGTTTTATGAAACAAAACTGACTTTTATTATATATGATAGACTGTAATATTTGCTCTGCTGTCTTATTTTGTATAAAAAAAGGAAATGGTAGTATCAATCTTCTAAATTGATTTCTTGATCTGCTAATTGGTGAGAACCCAACTGTGCAAACTTTATCATAGGGCATTTAAATTAAAGATGTAAATACTTATTATTCTCTCTAATGTTAATTTTACCTTCTCTGATTTTTTTAGGTTGCAAATTGCTTTATAAACATGACTTGGCAAAACGCTGGGGAAATCACTGTAAAATGTGCAGTTATTGTTTACAGACATCTCCCAAATTGGTACAGAATAATTTAGGGGGGAAAGTAGAAGAGTTTTGTTGTGAAGAATGCATGTCCAAATATACAGTTTTGCTCTGTCAGGTAAATATGATTCACGTTCCTGGGTTTTTCAAGTTAGGGCACATTTTTCCCTTCTTTTTGTCTTTCAAATAGTATAAAGGGCAATTAATGATTTTCAGTGTTAAGTGTTAATGTAGCATTTAAAAAGACTTTAATGTCACTGAAGTTACATTACTTCTGTTTTTTAATTTCCTTGTAGAAGACATATGTCTTAAAACATTAAAATATTTAAAATTATAATTATTCACTTATTCGTTAAAATAGTCTTCTGACATGTTTAAGGAAGATCAGTCTATTTCCATTTCACTTTTTAAAAGTTGCTATTTTTGACATCTCTATAATGTGACTGACTTTTTTTAATGTTGTATAAGATTGTTGACAGATAAATAATTTCCAATTTCAGAATGATTAACCTTAATTTTTTTTTTTAAAAGCTGAATTATAGTTGTGGTAAAGTATTAGGTGTGCAATATAGTGATTAACAATTTGGAAAGGTTATACTTCACTTATAATTATAAAATATTGACTATATTCCCTGTGTTGTGCAATATCTTTGTAGCTTATTTTCTGCATAGTAGTTTGTACCTCTTAGTCCCCTCCTGTATATTGCCCCTCCCTCCAGGATAGTTAACCTTCATTTTAGTGATCTACATTCTAAGCAGATTTCCTCACTCGTTACCTGTGACCTTTTATTTCATCAGACCATAGATAATTTGTTTCTTACTTCTTTACTGTCTTCTGTTTCTTTTTTCAGATGGCAAAATGTGATGGTTGTAAGCGACAGGGTAAGCTCAGTGAGTCCTTGAAATGGCGGGGAGAAATGAAACATTTCTGTAACCTGCTTTGTATTTTGATGTTCTGTAATCAGCAAAGTATGTGTGACCCACCTTCGCAAAATAATGCAGGTAAAATGAAACTTTAGTCTTAGGTCAATGCCAGGGACTAACTACTGTTCCACAGGTTGAACTTTAAACAGTTGTAAATAATTTCATGAATTGTAGATTTCATTCTATTTAAATCACATTAACATTTAGATCCCTTTTTGTTTAACACCTTAGATTAATGCCCTAAATTCTTTCAGTTTTCTCTGAGCATAGTTAGTCAAATAAACTCTGTAAGAACTTTATGGGAAAGATAGACAGTTAACGTTTTATAATTGAAGATGTATATCTTGACTTCTTTAGAAAAGCATTTAAGATTATAACAAAGAACATAGAATCTAAACCACATAGCCTTTTTTATATACCACATGCAGAGTTACGCAAGAGAAAGTACATGGAATACTTTTAAGGTTCAGTAATTTAAAAATAGAAAAAAATGCAGTTAATCTTGAAGTGACTCTTTAATCCATTTTACTGTAACCTAAAAGCACTGTTTAACCTTCTTAAGATGTTGGTTTCTATGTATGTTCGTATAAATTACATGAGGTTTTCTTATTTTTGTTTACTTTAATCAGCAAGTATTTCCATGGTGCCAGCTGCTTCAGCCGGGCCCCCATCTCTAAGAAAAGATTCAACTCCAGTTATAGCTAATGTAGTATCATTAGCAAGTGCTCCTGCTGCTCAGCCCACAGTGAATTCTAACAGTGTCTTACAAGGTATGACTTGATTTGACGGCAGTTATTTAGCCTTTTTGAGGTTGACGACAGTGGTCCTCTACCTTTTTTCTGACTGTAATCATTTTCATGTGTTTGTCACATTCATATTAGGAACAGTGGTTCACTGTGTGCTGCTGTGGCATTAAACAGTGTTTTTGTAGTTTCCAAATCTTTTTTTCTTGTATAATACTTGAGATGCTACTCTTCCCCTGAATAAAATAAAAGTAATACACATTTTTATTATAAAACTTTGTGTTTATTTTCTAAAAATCAGCTTTTAATGCTAGCGTTTAAATAATAAGATCCTAAATTTTATATTTTTATTTGTCAGGTGCAGTTCCAACAGTAACAGCAAAAATCATCGGGGATGTAAGTTTTATTAATTTTATTGCCACTGTCTTTTCCATCTTAGACAGAATGAATGTGTCTAAGCTGATTTGCCCTCGTTTATTTTTTATTTCTTATATAAAATAAATTTCATGAGTTCATTTAATCTTGTTCAGGAACAGGATTTCCTGGTTATTTAACTAGGTCTTTTATGCACTTCAGTTTTTTTGAATGCATTATGTAGTTACTGAAGGGTTTTGTTTTAATTGTGTAGAGTTAAATGTTACAGCATTCAGGCATACAGGGATTGGGCCTTTTGTAGTGTGGTCAGACTGTGGAGGAAGTGTTTGCAGAGAGTCACTTGTTTCCCATTCAGTGCAGATTGTGCCATAAATAAGCTGTTTTTTTTTTAAAGCTAAATACTTTTGTCTCTTAAAAGAAGGACAAAATCAATAATGAGAAAGACTTAGGACTAGAACAGTGGCATTTCTAAAGTGTTTCCTAGTCTCTGGGACAATTTTCATATCATCTTTTCTCAAGTTACTTACAGGATCATGAGTGATGTTATTATTTCTAGTTGCCTTGAAACTGGTTCTTCTAAGATTTAACTCAGTCAAGAAAAAACTGTTCTGATTTTAAGCTCAGCCATCATTGTTACTGATCAACAATATCTCCTAAATACAAATGGTATTTTTCTTGGTTAATAGAACTGGTAATTAGATACATTCAGAGTCAATATGTAGTTATCAAGGTATTCCTTTATTGTTGTTGATATTTCAGGAATTTTGTATTTCTTACATATTTAATTGAATGTTTATATTCTGTGTCTTCCATGTGATTCCAGTATAGCATTCCTTGTGAAATTATAATGCTTTGAAATACTTTGAAATATAATGCTTTGAAACATTATGTAGTGAAGTGTTAGTCACTCAGTCATGTCTGAAACTCTGTGCGACCCCATGGACTGGGGCTCACCAGGCTCTTCTGTCCATAGGATTCTCCAGGCAAGAATACTGGAGTGGTTTGTCATTTCTTTCTCCAGTAATATTTTACACTATTTATCATAATTAGTAAACTTTTCGTTTCTGATTTATTTTTTTACTAGGCAAGTACACAAACAGATGTCCTGAAACTTCCACCTTCCCAGCCTCCAAGACTTTTGAAGAATAAAGCTTTATTGTGCAAACCCATCACACAGACCAAGGCCACCTCTTGCAAACCACATACACAAAACAAAGAATGCCAGACAGGTATGTTCCTTGTGTTGTCTTTGTTTAATTTTTCCTAAGGGAAAGGAATGTGGTATGTGCTTACGTTAATTGTCTTTTATTTCATAGGTGATGTATTTCATTGCTTATATACATTGCACAATTGAGTCCTTACAGTATCCCCGTGGGTTAGGTGTTTTCATTAACTTAATTAGTTATGGCAAAGAAAAGGTAGTTGATAATACCATACTGTGAATGCTTCGTTTGATTTCCTTATTCATGACAGTGATATATTATGGGAAGTATATCCAAATTCCATAGCTTTTGGAATTATATATACAGGGTCTTAGTTGAGAGGAACTATTATTTTCCAGAGCACACTTAGGTTTGGACTTTTCCACACTCTGTTTCAAGTAAAGTCAGTTCTTTTGGGAAGAGCTTTAGGGCTTTCTTTTCTTATAAACTGCCTCTTCCCTCTTTGAGCTACTGCTTTTCTGGATTGTAGGCACAGTGTGAGCTTCTGATCTTCTTAGCTTGCCTCTGCTAGCATGGAATCTCTGCCCTACAAGTGAACTGGAATGAAGGTAGTTCGGACCCTGGCTTTGATAGCCTTGCTATTCCTGTGGTTGTTAATGTTCAGTTCCTCAGTCATGTCTGACCCTTTGCAGCCCCATGGACTGCAGCACACCGGGCTTCCCTGACCTTCACCATCTCCTAGACTTTGCTCAAACTTGTGTCCATTGAGTCGGTGACGACATCCAGCCATCTTGTCCTGGTTTGTCCCCTTCGCCTCCTGCCTTCAATCTTTCCCAGCATCAGGGTCTTTTCCAATGAGTCAGTTCTTCACATCAGGTGGCCAAAGTATTGGAGCTTCAGCATCAGTCCTTCCAGTGAATATTCAGGATTGATTTCTTTTAAGATTGACTGGGTGGATCTCCTTGCAGTGTGAGGCACTCTCAAGAGTTTTCTCCAACACCAGAGTTCTAAAGCATCAATTCTTCAGGACTCTGCCTTCTTTTTGGTCCACCTCTCACATCCGTATGTGACTACTGGTAAAACCATAGCTTTGACTATATGGACCTTTGTCAGCAAAGTAATGTCTGCATTTGAATATGCTGCCTAGGTTTGTCATAGCTTTTCTCCCAAGGAGCCATCTTTTAATTTTATGGCTTTTAATTTTATGGCTGCAGTCACCATCCACAGTGATTGTGGAGCCCAAGAAAATAAACTCTGTCACTGTTTCCATTGTTTCTGCATCTGTTTGCCATGAAGCGATCGGACCGGGTGCTAGGATCTTAGTTTTTTGAATGCTGAGTTTTAATTCCTGTAGTAGGTTTTCTCTTTATGGGTGGTACTGGTACTCACTAGGAAACTAACCTTTCTGTCCTGGAGTTTGAGGGAATAAGAAATAATGGTGGCCTGCCCCTCCTGGTGAGATACAGTAACCTTGAGTTGGGAGCTGAAGGAAGAGGAGCCCATTCTTGTTGGTGACATCCATTCCAGAGTGGAGTTTCTGTCATATTGAGCTGGCTGAGGCAGGGATGTGGAGCAGGTGGTAGATCAAATGTCATAGATTACTACTGTTCTTACTGTATTTAGTAGATTTTCTTAAACATTTTTCCATTTGATATGTACCCTTTGGACAATTTCGAAAGAATTTAAATGGTTATTTTTTAGATTTTCACCAGCTTTGCTTGTTTCCCTAGGGAATAGATCTCTGGAGCTCCTCATGCTGCCATCTGAAAATCCCAGAATTTTTTAAATAGAAAGGAATTTTAGATTCTTAGATCTGGAAGATATCCCCTAGGCCAGTACTTCTCAAACATGAATATGCATATGAATTACTTGGGAATGTTGCTATGTAGATTATGATTTAGTGGAGCTTAGGTTCTGCATCTTTTGAGTTACTGAGTAATGTCAGTGCTGCTGTCTCATGAACCATTTGATATAGCAAGGCTATAGATAAGATAGTCCTATATTTTTATTGTGTCAATAGCAGCTTTTTAAAACATTATTTTTTAATATTTTTTGCAGTAGGTCCTTGTTGGATATTTACTTTAAATATAGCAGTGTGTACACATCAGTCCCAAAATAGTGACCTAGTTTAGCATCATGTAGCTTGGTTACTGCATGATAATAGAAGGGGAAAAGGTGGAAGTAGTGACAGATCTTCCTTTTCTTGAGCTCCAAAATCACTGCGGACGGTGACTGCAGCCATGAAATCAGAAGATGATTGCGTCTTGGCAGGAAAGAGATGACAAAGCTAGACAGTGTGGTGAAAAGCAGAGTCATTACTTTGCCAACAAAGGTCCATATAATCAAGGCTCTGGTCGTCCCCGTGGTCACGTATGGTTGTGAGAGCTGGACCATAAAGAAGGCAGGACACCAAAGAGTTGTTGCCTTCGAACTATGGTGCTTAGAGAAGACTCCTGAAAGTCCCTTGGAGAGCAAGGAGACCAAACCAGTCAATCTTAAGGGAGATCAACCCTGAATGTTCACTGGAAGGAGTGATGCTAAAGCTGAAGTTTCAGTATTTTGGTCATCTGATGCGAACAGACGACTCATTGGAAAAGTCCCAGGTGCTGGGAAAGATCGAGGGCAGAAGGAAAAGAGGGCATCAGAGAATGAGATGGAAGGAGAGGAGGGCGTCAGAGGATGAGTTGGGTGGACGGCATCCTCGATGCAATTGGCATGAACTTGGGCAAACTCTAGGAGATGGTGAGGGACAAGGAGGCTTGGTGTGCTTCAGTCCATGGGGTTGCAAAGAGTTGGACACAGCTGGGTGACTGAACAACAACAGCATGGTTATCAGACAATCTCTAATCATAACTTTTTTTTTTTTTTAATGTCCACTGTACCATGGTAAAATTGATCCTATATTATTCTCTACTTCTGACCTTAGCCAAATTGTCAGCTTTTCAGTTCTCCTTACTAGAAATACCTTTCTCTTACATTAATGATTTTACAGTTATCCAGGATATTTTTCTGGCCTACAGAAAAGACTGTAGATGGTTGTTAAATAATTGAATGACTCCTATCTCCACCCTTCCCATTTTTTCCTTACTCATGTATAAGTTAATTTCCAAGTTCTATTTAATTTTTTAATATCTTAGACCCTCTGCTGTGAATACTTACTCTCTTTCTACAGCTATCATAACCACCCTAGTTCAGGCCCTCATTGTCTTAGCTCTATATATTGTAGTTGCTTTGTATACTTTATATTCCATGCAAAGATGGCAGCAAAATTAATCTTTTAAGAAGCAATTTTTATACCATTACTTTGTGATTAACAATTTGTAGTACTTCCCACTGTTTACTGGAAATGATTTTAAATGTGTATTATAGCCTTATAAAAAGGGCCCTTCTATATATTCAGTCTCCTCTTTTAACATACACTATTATTCATGTTAAGTTTTCTGTACCTCCCTTCTAAGATCACTGTTCCATTTATTCATCGAGATTATAGCCATCATGCATCTTATTCTTGTGTCATTGATAATTATTGTGTTGCCCACTTTTTGTTAGTGCTTTTATACTCAAGCCTTTCTTCACAATTTCTCCTTTCTATGAACTCCTAGTATCATGGATCTGTGGGAACATGCTCAGTCACTTCAGTCATGTCTGACTCTTTGCACCCTATGGACTGTAGCCCACCAGGCTCCTCTGTCCTTGGGGTTTTCTGGGCAAGAATACTAGAGTGGGTTGCCATGCCCTTCTCCTGGGGATCTTCCCTACCCAGAGATCGAACCCTGCATCTCCTGCATTGCAGGCAGATTCTTTACCCACTGAGTCACCTGGGAAGCACCCTGGTATCATAGATGTTTCTTTTGAAGTACAAAAAAAAATTTTTTTTTTTTTTTAATTAAAATGTTGTTTCTAACCCTCTTTGTATTTGTGTGGGTTTTTGCTTTTATTTTTGTTTTTATTAGAAGACACTCCAACTCAGCCCCAAATTATTGTGGTGCCAGTTCCAGTACCAGTGTTCGTACCTATACCTCTTCATCTTTATACTCAGTATGCACCAGTCCCATTTGGACTTCCAGTTCCAGTGAGTAATCATTTAGAGGTTAAGGCTAGTTTAGTGCACATTTTTCTCAGTTAAGATTTGGCAGCTCCATAAAAACTTTTAACTTATTGGTAAAATATACCTGACTCATGTTGGATATCATCATATTACTTTAATTACTTGAACATGGAGTATATAAAGGACAGCTTCTGATTGTACCCTGTCTTCTCAGATAAGATTATGATGTAGTTTTTTAGAATATTTTAAACAGAATAAGACCACTAACATAGAAAAAGATTGGAAATGGTGTGTGTTAGAATCTTAGATTCTAGCATGGCTGAAAAGAGGAGTACTGTGATTTCCAGGATTCTGACTTTTTATTAAAGAAAAATGTATTCTTTTTTTATCAGAAAATACATATTTTCTTGGTACTGAATTCCTATGAGAAACTCTTGTGTGAAAATATTAAACAAGTAATATAATCAAAAATAAAAATGAATTACTTAATTATTCTTTTAAAGGATTCAGAGATGCTTTTTTTGAGTGTCCGAAAAGCACTTAGTGAATTTTTATTTAAGTGACTATAGTCTTATAAAAACAAACTAGCAAGGCTGTTTTAATTGTTGGCCATAGAATATCTTGTTTATTTGGATTTGTTTATTATTTTTGTATTTAAATTATCTCACAAGTAATAGTTTTGATGATAGACTTATTTCCCAAGAAACTCTTCAGTCTGTCCTTGGTCTTTCAGATGCCTGTCCCTATGCTTATTCCATCCTCAATGGGTAACGAAGATAAAGTCACCAAGAGTATTGAGGACATTAAGGAAAAACTTCCCTCACATCCTTTTGAAGCTGATCTCCTTGAAATGGCAGAAATGATTGCAGAAGATGAAGAGAAGGAGAAGACTCTATCTCAGGGAGGTTGGTATGATTTTAAAGGAAAAAAAAAAGCATACCTGCAGATTTTCAGGTCAATGAAAGTGAAAGAGTAATTTTAAGTATTAGCCAGTCAGGAAGTTTCTAAAAGCTTTTGCTGTTGTTCAGCCACTAAGTCTGAAATCTTTACTTGTGTTTAAATACCAACTCTGTGGGCTCGTTAAACTTGTTAACTCTGAAACTCTATGCAGTTTAGGGAAAAAACTTTAAAGTTTTGATACAATTTCTGATTCTTAATGTTTCCAGAAAAACAACATACGAATCCCCTTTTCATGATCATATTCTGGTTTTATACTTGTTGTCAAAGCCTTTGTTGTCAAGGTGTGACAACACACTTTGTTGTCAAAGTGTGCTCAGTTGTTCAGTTGTGTCTGACTCTTTGCAACCGGATGGATTATAGCCCACCAGGCTCCTTTGTCCATGGGATTTCCCCGGCAAGAATACTAGAGTGGGTTGCCATTTCCTTCTCCGGGGGATCTCCCCAACCCAGGGATTGAACCCAGGTCTCTTGCATTAAAGGCAGTCTCCTGCATTGCAGGCAGATTCTTTAGTGACTGAGCCACCAGGGAAGCCCATGGTCCCCAAATAAAAATTCCTGTTGTATAATAATCAGCTTGTTGGTAGAAGGTAAATAGAATTTTAAGATGGAAAACCATTTAGTTCAAAATAGCCTATAGATAAATCCCGTTTTAAGAGTGTATAATAATGATAATAACAGTAGTTAAGATATATGTTCTTGCTGTACCCTAGGCAGTGTCCTAAATGCACTTGTATATATCACCTCATTTAATCTTCACAACTACTCCATGAGGGAGTAGTTTTTACTTTATTTACTTTACATTCTTCTTTTGGAAAATAGGCTAGCCATGGTTATACAATCAGGAAATAATGGAACCAGAAGTTGAATCCAGGTCCATCTCACTACAGAGAAAGGATTTTGACTAGAACTCAGTAGTATATATTCCAGAATGGTTTCCAGCCTTAATTAGCACCTTCTTGATTTATGGATGAAAGAAGAGATATAATCATAAGAAAAGATAGAGGAAACAGTGTTTAAGGTAGTTGAAATGTACAGGTGAATTTTTGTAAAAGCAAAAAAAAGCAGAGACATTACTTTTCCAACAAAGGTCTGTCTCGTCAAGGCTATGGTTTTTCCAGTAGTCATGTATGGATGTGAGAGTTGGACTATAAAGAAAGCTGAGTGCCGAAGAATTGATGCTTTTGAACTGTGGTGTTGGAGAAGACTCTTGAGAGTCCCTTGGACTGCAAGGAGATCCAACCAGTCCATCCTAAAGGAGATCAGTCCTGAGTGTTCATTGGAAGGACTGATGTTGAGGCTGAAACTCCAATACTTTGGCCAGCTGACTCATTGGAAAAGACCCTGATGCTGGGAAAGATTGTAGGTGGGAGGAGAAGGGGACAGAGGATGAGATGGTTGCATGGCATCACCAACTCAATGGAGATGAGTTAGAGTAAACTCCGTGAGTTGGTGATGGACAGGGAGGCCTGGCGTGCTCTGATCCACGGAGTTGCGAAGAGTCAGACACGACTGAGCGACTGAACTGAACTTTCACATATCATTGATGAGCCAACAAATTACTCTTTTCTGACGACTTCTTTCCCGTGTTGGCTTCTAGAAACCTTGCCACTGGGTTCTGTTTTTGTATAATACATTCTCGAGATTTTCTGAACAATTTAGCACTTGATAACTCTACTGTCAACTTTTCTGTTGTGTTACCACTATGTTTTTAAATCATATATACTCTGAGAGGTGGATAAAAAGCTTTTTGTTATCCCAAAGTTTCTGGTCTCATTTTGCTCTTTGGTGTATAATCTCATAGTTGTGACCCATTTATATGTGGATGTTAATGTCTTAGAATATTGCCCCATACTTGATCTTCTAATATCTGATACTTATTTTGGAAGTTCAGGCAATTTCTAATAATAAACATCATTTTAACTTGGCTTCTCCATTCATATTAATAGTCAGCATTTATCAGATATTTCCTCTATACAAATATTGTGAGTTTGCCTTAACTTGCAATGGAGTCAAACAGAAAACCTTTAAAAACTAAGCTTCAAGCCAGTTGTAATCATCATAGTGTAAGTAAAATCAAATGGTCTAGAAATATAACAGGGAGAAAAAATTAATTCCATCTGAAAGGATCTGGCTCATTTATCTTTGCTTTCAGGGAAAAGAGACAATATTCCTTGGTTTTAAAAAAAAATCTGATTTTTTAATACTCTGAATCTTTAAACTTTTTATATTTATTTTTTAATATATGCATTTTATTGAAGTTTAGTTAACTTACAGTGTTTCAGGTATATAGCAAAGTGATTCAGTTATACATATACACATAATATTTTTGAAATTATTATCCATTATAGATCATTACAAGATGTTGATTATAGTTCCCTGTGTATAGTTTACTGTGCTATACAGGAAAACTTTTCTTGTTGAATACTGTTTTTTTAATTAGAAATCTAGCATTATATTCATTCTAAGTCAAACAAGTGGAACTAAAATGTCATAAATTTTTTAGTTAGGCGAAAATTTGTACGTTTTCTAAAACATATGTAGTACATATTATTTATATATACATACACAAAAGTTTTTCTACTACACTTGATAAAAACTTGAGAAAGAACATCTGAAAAAAAAAACAGAGTTGGAGAAATTGGAAAACATAAACTAAATGAAATGGGAGCACTGAATATGAAATAGAAAAGGTGAAACAAACTAGAGAAAAGTACAAGAGACCTCACTGTGCCAACAGAGGTCTATATAGTCAGAGCTGTGGTTTTTCCAGTAGTCATGTATAGATGTGAGAGCTGGATAATAAAAAAGGCTGAGCACTGAAGAATTGATGCCTTTGTACTGTGGTCCTGGGGAAGACTCTTGAGAGTCCACTGGTCTGCATGGAGATCAAACCAGTCAATCCTAAAATAAATCAACCCTGAATATTCATTGGAGGGACTTGATGCTGAAGTGCCAGTGTTTTGGCCACCTGATGTGAAGAACTGACTCATTGGAAAAGACCCTGATGCTGGGAAAGATAGAAGGCAGGGAAAGGGGGCAACAGAGGATGAGATGGTTGGAAGGCATCCCTGAGTCAATGGACATGAGTTTGATCAAGCGCCAGGAGATGAAGGACAGGGAAGCCTGGCGTGCTGCAGTTCATGGGGTCACAAAGAGTTGGGCATGACTGAGGAACTGAACAACAACAACAAAAGATATAGTCCAGTTGTTTTTAAACATGGCTGCTCATTAGGAACATATCTGGAACTCTGGAGAAAAAAAAGCAATACCTGTGCATTTGTATTTTTCAAAAAATTCCAAGATAGTGGACTTCCTTGGTGGCCCAGTGGCCAAGACTCTGTGCTTCCAATGCAGGGGGCCTGGGTTCAATCCCTGGTCAGGGAATTAAATCCCACATGCCACAACTCAGAGTTCCCATGCCACAACTAAAGATCTTCCTTGCTGCAAGAGAAGATTGAAGATCTACAGGCTGCAATTAAGACCTGGTGCAGCCAAATAAATAAATGTTTAAAAAAATCCAAGATAATTCTTATAAGCATCTGGATTTTAAAAAGTGTTTACAAGTTTTTCTATTCAATGGTAGTTTTGGTGATACAGAGTTCTATTATTTTTCTGTTGACCAATCATGATACAATGGTATTAAGTGAGTAATAGTTACATAATCACAATAGTGAGAGATGTTTATGTGTTTTCACAATCAATATCCAGACAAAAAAATAAAAGATAATTAGAAATGCAAACCATAATGGGAACATGATTAACATAACAATATAAAATAATTACACCCAGTTTGGGGCATCAAGCAGAGTGATGTGGTAATTGGAAGTGCAAACACGCACATATTTTCATCCAGCCAGCCAGTCTGTGTTTTGGTTGGTACATTTGATCCTGTTACCATTTTCTTAATTATTTTGGGTCTATTTTCTGTAGGTCTTTGCCTTCTCTTGTGTTTCCTGTGTGAAGAAGTTCCTTTAGCATTTGTTGTAAAGCTGGTTAGATGGTGCTGAATTCTCTTTAACTTTTGCTTGTCTGGAAAGCTTTTATGATTTCTCCATCAATCTGAAAGGAAAGTCTTGCTGCATAGAGTTTCATTGGTTGTAGGTTCTTCCCTTTTATCGCTTTAAATATACCATGCCATTTCCTTCTGTCTTGTAGAGTTTTTGTTGAGAAATCAGCTGATAGCCTGATGGGAGTTCCCTTGTATGTTATTCGTTGTGTTTCCCTTGTTGTTTTTAATGTTTATCTTTGTCTTTAATTTTGTCGGTTTGATTACTATGTATCTCGGTATATTCCTCCTTGGGTTTATCCTGTCTGGAACTCTCTGTGCTTCTTGAACTTGGATGATTGTTTCTTTTCCCTGTTAAGGAAGTTTTCATCTATTATTTCTTAATATTTTCTCAGTTCCTGTCTCTGTCTCTTCTCCTTCTGGTACCCCTCTAATGCAAATGTTGGTGTGTTTAATGTTCTCACAGAGATCTCTTTGGCTGTCTATTTCTTTTCATTCTTTTTCCTATATTCTCTTCTACAGCAGTGATTTTCACCATTTTGTCCTCTAGGTCATTATTTGTTTTTCTGCCTCAGTTATTCTGCTATTGATTCCTTCTAGTGTATTATTCATCTCTGTTTCTTTGTTCTTTAGTTCTTCTAGGTCTTTGGTAAACATTTCTTGCATCTTCTCCATTGTTTTTCGGATATCCTGGATTATCTTCACTGTCATTATTCTGAATTCTTTTTCTGGAAGGTTGCCTAGCTCCATTTCACTTAGTTGTTTTTCTCGGGTTTTATCTTATCCCTTTATCTGGGACATAGCTTTCTGCTTTTTCATCCTGTTTCGGTTCAGTTCAGTCACTCAGTCATGTCTGACTCTTTGCAGCCCCATGAACCGCAGTACACCAGGCCTCCCTGTCCATCACCAACTCCCAGAGTCCACCCAAACCTGTGTCCATTGAGTCGGTGATGCCATCCAACCATCTCATCCTCTATTGTCCCCTTCTCCTCCTGCCCTCAGTCTTTCTCAGCATCAGGGTCTTTTCCAGTGAGTCAGCTCTTCGCATCAGGTGGCCAAAGTACTGGAGTTTCAACTTCAACATCAGTCCTTCCAGTGAACACCCAGGACTGATATCCTTTAGGATGGACTGGTTGGATCTCCTTGCAGTCCAAGGGACTCTCCTCTAACACCACAGTTCAAAAGCATCAGTTCTTCGGCACTCAGCTTTCTTTATAGTCCAACTCTCACATCTCACACAGGTTTGATTCTTGGTTGGGGAACTAAGATCTTGTATGCTGTGTGGTGCAACCAAAAAAAAAGTAGTAATAATAAGGTAGTTTATAATTGATAGAACTTCGTTCTGTAGTTTCATGTGCTGATTGCTAGTGTATTTATGTTCTAAGTCTGTTTTCCATTTCATGGTAAATCATTTTTTTCAGGGGGGAAGCAATGTAAAACAGATTTTTCAACCTATGAGTAAATAAACATTGTGTGTGTTTGTTACTAAAAAAAGAAATTTCATAGTCGGAACACTCGATGACATAAATCAAAATAAGATCCTCTATGACCCACCTCCTAGAGTAACGGAAATAAAAGCAAAAGTAAACAAGTGGAACCTGATTAAACTTAAAAGCTTTTGCACAGCAAAGGAAACTATAAGTAAGGTAAAAAGACAACTGTCAGAATGGGAGAAAATAATAGCAAGTGAAACAACTGACAAAGGATTAATTTCCAAAATATACAAGCAGCTTATACAACTCAATGCCAGAAAAACAAACAACCCAATCAAAAAGTGGGAAAAAGACTTAAAAAGACATTTCTCCAAAGAAGACATACAGATGGCTAACAAACACGTGAAAAGATGCTCAACATCACTCATTATTGGAGAAATGCAAATCAGAACTACAATGAGATATCATCTCACACTAGTCACAATGGCCATCATCAAAAAGTCTACAAACAATAAATGCTGGAGTGGGTGTGGAGAAAAGGAAAGACTCTTGCATTGTTGGTGGGAATATAAATTGATATAGTCACTATGGAAGACCATATGGAGATTCCTTAAAAAACTAGGAATAAAACAACCATATGACCCAGCAATCCCACTCCTAGGCATATACCCTGAGGAAACCAAAATTGAAAACGACAGATGTTTCCCATTGTTCATTGCAGCACTATACAATAGCTAGAACATGGAAGCACCCTTGATGTCCATCGACAGATGACTGGATAAAGAAGTTGAGGTACATAAACACAATGGAATATTACTCAGCCATAAAAAGGAATGCATCTGAGTCAGTTCTGATGAGGTGGATGAACCTAGAACCTATTATACAGAGTGAAGTGAGTCAGAATGAGAAAGATAAATATCGTATTCTAATGCGTATGTACGGAATCTGGAAGAATGGTACTGAAGAATTTACTTACAGGGCCACAATGGAGAAACAGACATAGAGAACAGACTTATGGACATGGGGAGAGGGGAGGAGAGGGTGAGATATATGCAAAGAGTAACATGGAAACTTACATTATCATGTGTAAAATAGATAGCCAAAGGGAATTTGCTCTATGGCTCAGGAAACTCAAACAGGGGTTTTGTATCAATCTAGAGGGGTGGGATAGGGCGGAAGATGGGAGGAAGGTTCAAAAAGGAGGGGAAGTGTGTTTACCTATGGCTGATTCATGTTGAGGTTTGACAGAAAACAAAAAGATTCTGTAAAGCAACTATCCTTCAATTAAAAAAATTTTTAAATATATTTAAAAAAGTAAAAGCAAAAAAAAAAAATTTCAGATATCATAGAATCCAAAATAAACATCTCTTGGCTTGACTTTTTTCATACTGCTATTTGGAAATATAGCCGCTGTTACCCAGTTGTAATTTAACTGTATTTATCGCTAATGCTTAATTTTTATTAATGAATCATTCTTTCTGCATATGAAGGCTGTTTTGCAGCTGTTTCATTTGAGATGCAATTTGTTCACATATACATATAAATTGACATTATGTGCTTTTCTTTTTCTTTAGAATCCCAAACTTCTGAACAGGAACTCTTTTTAGACACCAAGATATTTGAAAAAGGTTTGTAGTTGTAAATATATTATGAATCTTAGAAATATTGTATCTCTGTTAGTGATACCCATAAAGTATTAGCAACCTTGGATTTAATATTTATAATTTAAGCTGTTTGTAGGGGGCATCAGAGAGCTAGCTGTGAGTTTGTGCTAATTTATAAAGAGAGTGATAAAAGCTATCTCAGATATTGGTTTTAGGGATTAATTGAACTAATGTACTAAAGTGTGTACCAAGAATATAAATCCATTTCTGTGATCCTGGTGAACAAGTTGCTTCATTCTTGAGGGTACCTATGGAATTGTTCAGCAACTTTATCTGACTTTTTGGTATTTAGGATTTCAGGGAGGTATATGAGCATGTCACGAGTCTTATTTCATTTTGAGGGCTTGTTTGTTTTTTATTATTTCAGACCAGGGAAGTACTTACAGTGGTGATCTTGAATCAGAGGCAGTATCTACTCCACATAGCTGGGAGGAAGAATTAAATCATTATGCCTTAAAGTCAAATACTGTGCAAGAGGCTGATTTAGAAGTGAAGCAGTTCTCAAAAGGGGAAACTGAACAGGATCTGGAAGCAGATTTCCCCTCAGGTTTGTTCAGTGTAACCTGACTGCTGAAAGTCCTTTTTTAGAAGATTGGTACAACTTTGAATTGACATTTTGAAGCAGTTATAATGTGTGATAACTACCTAGGGCACAAATCGTCCCTGACTTTGAAGGTATTGATTCATACCATATTCTTCTTTATAAAGGGTTAATTTGTTTTTGTTGTTATTTTTAACTTCCCACAGTAATCATATAGGGAATTTTCTCGATTGTTAATAAAGTTTTTATTCATGCTGTATCTTCTGTTTCCTTAAGTATATAAGTAAAATCTGTATTTTATCAAAACAAAATAATATAGTGATGATTACCTGATATTTCCTCCTCCAGTCTGAGACTTTATTTTACTGTGAGTTATTTATCTCACATTATGCTGTCTCCTGGTTATCACAGAATCCTTTGACCCATTGAACAAAGGACAGGGAATCCAGGTACGTTCCCGAACAAGACGACGACACAGAGATGGCTTCCCCCAGCCCAGACGAAGAGTAAGCAATAGCTTAATTTTTCTAGCATTTTCTTTTGTTTATTATTTTCCAATCTTGAATTTTCATGTTTTTGCTTTTTGAAGTTAAAAAACCATGTCTTTTATTTTACATTTCTTTAAGAGGGACTTTTTCCACAATTGAAGGATTTTTCTGTTTTGTTTTTTATAATTCTTGTTATAGACTTTCCTCTTTTTTTAAAGTCTCTAAATTTAGCTTTTAAATATAATAATAAGGTTTGCTGTTTTATATAGTACAGTTATAATAGTGAAGTACACAAAGACTTTTTCATGGTGACTGGGCTTTCTCATACTGAAATTAAAACAGCCTTTTTTTAAAGAAAATTTCCATTGAGTTGTAATTACATTTAAAAATTCGTAAATTTTAAATGTACAATTTGATGAGCTTTGATAAATGTATACAGTACGTAACTACCTCCACAATCACAATACTTTCCTTGTGCCAAAAATTTGCCTTGTTAGCATTTCCAGTCAGTCTTCATCTCCAGCTCCTGACAACCACTGACTGATCTGCTTTGTGAATTGGTGTAAAATGGTACTGCTTTACCTTTTCTAAAATTTCATATAAATGCAATCATATAATTTGTATTCTTCTGTATCTGGGTTTTTTCAGTTAGCATAATGTTTTTGAGAGTTATTCATATCATTTCATGTATCACTAGTTCATTCCTTTTTATTTCTGAGTATTTTATGGATAACCTACTGTTTATATAATTGTTGAATAGCTAATAGAAATTTGGGTTATTTCTGGTTTGGGTGTTTTTAAATAAAGCTGCTGTGAACATTCTAATATAAACGTCTTTGTGAAGAATATACGTTTTCATTTGGGGGAAAATATCCAAGGGTGGAATTGTGAGGTCTGATCTGTATTTTTTTTTTTTTTGATCTGTATTTTTAACTTTGTAAGAAAGCTGCCAAAGTATGGTCCAAAGTGGATGTACCATCTTGAATTCCCACCAGCAGTCTGGGAATTCTATCTGCTCCATGACTTAGTACTAACAATTATCCATTATTATCAGTTGTTATCAATTATTATCAATCCTTATCAATTATAATCAGTTGTTATCACCTGGCATTATCAATTTTTTAGTTATTCTAGTAAATGTGTAGTGATATTAATTTATGGCTTTAATTTGTATTTTCCTCATGACTAATATGTCGGCACCTTTTCTAATGTATATTGCTGTTTGTTTATCTTTGATAAAGTGTGTATTCAAAACTATTGAGCATTTGGGGGGGTTTAGGTGTCGTCTTTACGGAGTTGTGTTTTGTTGTTTTCTTTATGGATATAATTCTTGTATCAAATATGACTTGCTCCTATTCTGTGACTTCGTCTTTCTTTTCTCAATAGTGAAAAACAACTTTTTCCCCCGTTTCCATGATTCATTTTATTTATTTTCTTCCAGTTTTACTGAAATATATTCGACATCCAGCACTGTATAAGTTTAAGATCTATAGCATAATGATTTGACTGACTTCAGTTCAGTTCAGTTCAGTCACTCAGTCGTGTCTGACTCTTTGCGACCCCATGAATCACAGCACACCAGGCCTCCCTGTCCATCACCAACTCGCGGAGTTTACTCAAACTCATGCCCATCGAGTCGGTGCTGCCATCCAGCCATTTCATCCTCTGTCACCCCCTTCTCCTCCTGCCCCCAATCCCTCCCAGCATCAGGGTCTTTTCCAATGAGTCAACTCTTCGCATGAGGTGGCCAAAGTATTGGAGTTTCAGCTTCAGCATCAGTCCTTTCAACAAACACCCAGGACTGATCTCCTTTAGGATGGACAGGTTGGATCTCCTTGCAGTCCAAGGGACTCTCAAGAGTCTTCTCCAACACCACAGTTCAAAAGCATCAATTCTTCGGCGCTCAGCTTTCTTCACAGTCCAACTCTCATATCCATACATGACCACTGCAAAAACCATAGCCTTGACTAGACGGACCTTTGTTGGCAAAGTAATGTCTCTGCTTTTTAATATGCTATCTAGGTTGGTCATAACTTTCCTCCCAAGGAGTAAGCATGACTGACTTACATGTCATGAAGTGAATACCACGATAAGATGGTAAACACACATCATCTCATATAGATAAAGAATTAAAGACATTTTTAAAAAAAGTTTTTTCCTTATTATGAGAATTCCTAGGGTTTACTCCTAACAACTTTCATATGTAATATAGCGAAGTGCTCATTATATGTATCATGATGCACATTATATCCGTAGTACTTCCTTAGCTAAAATGGTAATTTGTGCCTTTTGACTGCCTTCATCCAATTCCACCTCCCTCTCCCTGGTGCCTCTGGTAACCACAAATCTGATCTCTTTTTCTAAGAATTTGTTTGGTTTTGAAATATAATAGACCCATAACATTATGTTCTTGGAGTGCAACGTAGTGATTGGACATTTCTGCATATTTCAAAATGTTCGCTAGAGTAAGTCTAGTTACAATGTGTCAGCATACAGAGATATTACGTAATTATTGTGTGACTGTATTGCCTCTGCTGTACATTTCATAACAGGACCATGACTCATTTGCTTTGTTACTGAAGTTTGTACTTCTTAATCTCCCTCACCTATGTCTCTCATCTCCCCAACACCCTCCCCTCTGACAACCCCATGTTTATTCTTTGTATGTTTGATTCTGTTTCTGATTTATTGTGTTTGTTCATTTGTCCTATTTTTTAGATTGCAGATATAAGTGAAATAATATAGTATTTACATCTGTCCATTTTTTTTCTGTTAATATTCTCTAGGTCCATTTGTGCTGTCACAAATGGCAAGATTTCATTCTTTTTTTGTGATTGATTAATAATTTGATGCATGTAACTCTGTGTGTGTGTGTAGCATTGTTTTTAAATTTCCTTGTCTAGTGTTCTTCACTGACATATAGAAATAGAGATGGTTTTGTATATTGACTTCATATGTGGCGATTTTGCTCAACTAATATCTGTGAGATTTTCTCCCTACACAGTTGTATTATCTGTGAATTAAGAAAGTTTCACTTTGTCCCTTTACATTCTCAGGGTATTTTCTTCTTTTTTCAAAAACAAAATTTATTATTTGTTATTTTACTTTTTTTTTTGGCCATGCCATGTGGCATGTTGGGTCATAGTTCCCCAACCAGGGATTGAGTCTATACCACCTGCAGTGGAAGCAAGAGTCTTTACCGTTGGACCACCAGGAAGCCCCTCTTTCTTTTTTTGATTTATTGCATTAACTGGGATCAATGTTTAATATGAGTGCAGACTTTAATGCCTCTTCCCAGTTTTAACAGTGTTCAGCCTTGCAGTGTTAAATACAATGCTACCTGTGTATTTCTCATTGTTGTTGTTGTTCAGTTGGTCAGTCGTGTCTGACTCTTTTTCGACCCTATGGACTGCAGCACATGAAGCTTCCCTGTCCTTCACCATCAGAGTTTGCTCAAACTCATGTCCATTGAGTTGGTGATGCCATCCAACCATCTCATCCTCTGTCATCTGCCTCTTCTGCTGCCTTCAGTCTTTCCCAGCATCAGTTTTTTCGAATGAGTTGGCTCTTCACATCAGGTGGCCAGAGTACTGGAGCTTCAGCATCAGTCCTTCCAGTGAATATTCAGGATTGATTTCCTTTAGAATTGATTGGTTTACTCTCCTTGCTGTTCAAAGACCTCTCAAGAGTCTTTTTTGCACCACAGTTCAAAGGCATCAGTTCTTCGGCACTCAGCCTTTTTTATTGCCCAGCTCTCACATCCGTACATGACTACTAAGAAAATCATAGCTTTGACTAGACGGCCCTTTGTAGACAAAGTAATGTCTCTGCTTTTTAATATGCTGTCTAGATGGTCTTAGCTTTTCTCCCAAGGAGCAAACGTCTTAATTTCATGGCTGCAGTCACCGTCCACAGTGATTTTGTTGCCCAAGCAAATGGTCTGTCACTGTTTCCTGTGTTTCCCCGTCTATTTCCCTTGAAGTGATGGGACCAGATATCATGATCTTAGTTTTTGAATGTTGAGTTTTAAGCCAGCTTTTTCACTCTCCTCTTTCACCTTCATCAAGAGGCTCTTTAATTCCTCTTTGCCTTCTGCCATAAGGGTGGTGTCATCTGCATATCTGAAGTTATTGATATTTCTCCCCACAGTCTTGATTGTAGCTTGCGCTTCATCCAGACCAGCATTTTGCACTATGTACTCTGCCTATAAGTTGAATAAGCACGGTGACAGTATACAGCTTTGACATACTCCTTTCCCAGTTTTGAACCATTCCATTGTTCTGTGTCTGGTTCTCACTGTTGCTTCTTACCTCCATACAGGTTTCTCATAGATGACGGTCTTTCTCATAGATGACCTCTGTCAAGGTCAGGAAGTTCTCTTCTGATTTACTCAGCTTTTGTGATTGTGTTTTGAACTTTGTCAGGTGATCTCTTGAGATGATCATCTAATTTTTCTTTTGTAAGTCTTTTTCAGTGGCGAAATACATTGATTTTTTTCCAGTGATAAACTTAACCTTGCATTTATGGGATGAACACTACTCTCTTTTGGTGTTTTTGTATTTATATATGTATTGCTGAATTGAGTTTGCTGGTATTTGTTAAGGTTTTAAGTATGTCAGTTTAAAAGAGCTATTGGTGTGTAGTTTTCTTGTAAGGATTTTATCTGTCCTTGCTGGCAGGATAAAAGTGATGTTAAGGAAAAAAAAAAGGTGATGTTAAGGATAAAAGTGAGTTTCTGTTCTTCTTCTGTTTTCTGAAATACAATTTATATAGTTACTTTAATTCTTGGGTAGACTTCAGCAGTGAAGTCATCTGGGTCTGAAATTTTTTTGTGGGAATGTTTTAAAATATAATTTGAATTCTTCTGGCTGTTTACATTATCTATTTCTTCTAGAGCAAGCTTTGTTAGTTTGTATCTTTCAAGAAATTTGTTCATTTTTTCTAAGCTGTCTAGTTTATTGTCATCATGGTGTTCACAGTTTTCTGCTGTTACCCCTTATTATGTCTGTGGAATCAGGTGTTGATAATTTATATCTTCTGTCTTATCTCTAATCATTTTGGCTAGAGATTTATCAATTTTTTTAACCTTCTAAAATTATGAGCTTTTTTGTCTTACTAATCTTTTCCTCTATTTTTTAATTGATTTTGCTCTTATTATTAATTTGAGTTTTAATGTAGTCTTTATTCTAGTTTCTAGCTTACGGATTTCAGACTTCCTTCTCATATAAGCATTTTAATAAGTATAAATATCCTTATAAGCACTGCTTAGCACTATTATATAAATTTTGATATGTTTTGTTTTCATTTTTACTTAAATTCAAAATATTCTCTAATTGCATTTTTGATTTCTTAGTGAGTGTTGGTTAATTCTAACTTTCATGGATTTTTCTAACAATATTCTGTTACTGATTTATAGCTGAATTCCAGTGTAGTTAAGAGAGTTGATTGAGGGTTGTTTTATAGCCATCTATTCATGTATTGCATTAAATAGACCTGAGTGTAATAACTGTTACTCATACCTCATTTTGTAAGTCTACTATCTGGAAGATAGTAAATAAATACTCAAATGTTATTGATTATTCCAGTATTATTTTCTGCACTTCAGTTTCCTCTTTTTTTTTTTTTTTTCTCCTGCGGATAGGATTAGATGACTTCTAAAACTCTTTCTACCTGTAAGAACTCTGAATCTCAGGGATGTAATACTGAGTTCCATTTCTGTAAATTTATGCCCATTCTATCTTTGCGAACCATGATTCTTAGATCCAAAACTAAATTTATATTCTGTAAATTTTTGAAAATTCTTACAGGGACGGAAGAAGTCTATAGTATCTGTGGAGCCCAGGAGTCTTATTCAAGGAGCCTTTCAAGGGTGCTCAGTGTCTGGGATGACACTGAAATACATGTATGGGGTAAATGCCTGGAAGAACTGGGTTCAGTGGAAAAATGCCAAGGAAGAGCAGGGGGATCTGAAATGTGGCGGTAAATACATGGCATGAATTTGTGTCTTGATTTACGGGTGGGAGGAATACGGATTAATAAATTTACAAACCTACTCAAAAGGGTTAAATACTAGTCAAAAATCCCATAAAGCTTTGATTTGGGCTTTGCTTAATTTTTTTCCATCTTTATTTAAACTTCTCATTTACTTTTCTTTTCATGTCAGGAGTTGAACATGCCTCATCTAGCCCGTGTTCTGACCCATTAGGAAGTACTCAAGACCATGCGCTCTCTCAAGAATCTTCAGAGACAGGCTGTAAAGGTAAAATATTTCTCTCCTTATGATCTGAATTGATTGTAATATCATTGTTGATTTTAAATTTATAAATGGAAATTGAAAATGCTTTAAAATTTGAAGTTTATGTTTAAAAAGAGAAATTAATCTCCACTCTCAGTTTTAAAGAACTTGTTTTTAAGGGAGGGTTATTATCTTCAGATCATGGGTTTCTTATACAACTATAAGAAATTTTGTGTCTTTTTCTAACACTCTGCAAGTGACTCAAATCTGTCTTTTTTGAGTCCTGTATCTGTAGAATAACCCATGTGGAACGCAGTGTAACACTTCATTGTTGTTGTTAAGAAAAGTACCTGGGAAAGCCTTGCTGTTTCTGTAGTTTCTCCCATCAAGGAGCTGTATATGATTGACCATGTTTGCAGGTTTCACTTCTGGTGCCAAGAAATTTGGAACCCAATAAACAGTTCAAATAGAGCAACACTGTATTATTTTAGAGCCCTAATCATTAGATTTCTTCTTTCCAGGATTTTGTTTTCTGTTCTAAATTTTGTTTTCAGTTTGTGTTCTGCCTTTTAATTTTTTTTTATATTTCATTTGTTTATCACAAAATCGTTATTTTATGAAGTCTGTGGAATGATATAGGGCAGGAATGCATGAGTATGTAACTAAACTTTTCACCCCTTTCCAACTGTACCTTCTCTCTGATACCTGGGTGATTGCATGTATTCTTGGCTTCACCTAAGTTTACCCTCATTGGAGCAGTTAGTTGCTGCTGTGGTCTGTGATTGACTTATTGAGTTCCCACAGATCAAGTATAATCTCTGTGCTTCAGAGTGATGTAAAAATGCTCACGTCATGGGGGTTTACTAGGCCTTTCACTTTGTACTTTGAGCCACAACATTTTTGAGAAAGGAGGAGTGGTAGTGAGAATAGAGAAGTAATATTGTATTAGACTGCCAGGCCTAAATGCAGTAGCCACACAGGATGCCTACTCATTTCTGCTACTCATTCTTCCAGAAAAGTACTTACTGTATTTATCTGTCATGTATCAAGCATGGTGGTAAATATTCAGGTAAAAAGTCAAATATGGTCCTTGCCCTCATGAATCACCTATTTAAATTTGCAAAACCAACTCAGGGAAGCTCAAGTGTACCATTGGAAACATGTAGTCTTTTCTACATGCAGAAAAGCAGGAACTGGAAATGGTGTTTTAACTCATCCCACAGTATGGACCAGTCTGTTGCCGTAAGATCTCTAAAAATCAAGTTAGATAACGCTCCTGCCTAAAACTAATGTATGTGTGCTCATTTGCTCTATGTCCAACTCTTCATGACACTGTGTGACTGTAGGCCACCAGTCTCCTCTGTCTGTGGAATTTTCCTGGCAAGAATACTGGAGTGAGTTGCCATTTCCTCCTCCAGAGATCTTCCTGACCCAGGGAATAAACCCGTGTCTCCTGTGTCTATTGCATTGGCGGGAGGATCCTTTACCCCTGAGACACCTGGGAAGCAATTCAATTCTTAGTTGTCTTCAGAATCTTTATATATATATATATGAGGCTTACCATGATCTGCCCTCTTTACTTTTCTGCTATATTCCTCAGTCCCCAAACCCTTTCATTTTTGTGGCTGAGCACATACTGTGTTTTCTAGCATTTTCAAAAGCATGAAGTTGTTAATATGTAATCTGAAATATACTTTATTCAAATAAATATCACTTAAAGTTAAATAGCATTCCCTTTACAGACATCTCCAGAGCTTTTTATATATTAAAACATACTGTGATTCTTCACAGGCAGATATAATATACTGTTGTTTTCCAAATTTATCAGATCTTAGAAACCCAGTTTTATTGAGCTTTCACATGGTTAGTATTTTGTAGAATATACTTTGGGAAATCTTATATCCTCAAGCTGAAATTCTTAATCTATGAGTTTAATTCTTCTCCACCTTTCACTTCCTCTGGAATCTAACATGACTTTTCACTATTAGATGGCCCTTATTTGTTTTCATAGAATTTTACTTAAATAAGACATTTTATTTAAATGTTACATCATATGTGATGAATTATCTTTATTTTTTTTTTTACTAAAAAAGCCTTGAGATGAGTATCTGTCTTTAATTCATGTCTTCACTAGTGTATACCATAATACCTGGGGCAGTGTAGTCAGTGTTTATTTAGTGAATTGAGTAATGTTATTATTTTTCTTTTAAGTTATTATTTCAGATGTTTTCTACCTTTCCACAGTCCGCTCTATCAAGCTGAAGGAAGATATTCTGTCCTGCACGTTCGCTGAGTTGAGTTTAGGCTTATGCCAGTTTATTCAAGAAGTGCGGAGACCAAATGGTGAAAAATATGATCCAGACAGTATCTTATATTTGTGCCTTGGAATTCAACAGGTATGAAATCAGTTGTTATGTAAACTATTGGTTTTTTAATAATTCTGGTAGAACTTGTGAATTAAGCTGAGAAAGTACTGTATATATTGTCAGTTTGGTATTGCTCCTGTACTCTCTTCTTAGTTAACCACTGACCCTGATTTGAAAGTCTTAGTCACGTAAACGTTTTATAAGTTTAATTGAGACTGTTAGAGTAACAGAAATTGAAGTTGGTTCATTTTATTGCTAAATGGACAAAAAAGGCCTAATAGCAATTCACAAAAGAAGTGAGATAGATGACTCTGTGTTTATATGTATGTATTTGTATGAATTTCGTAATCTCATATAAACTTTAAATTCACATTAGAATAGATATGTCAATATTTATCCTATCACAATAGCAAAGATCAAAAATTTTAATATTCATTGTTGATACGAGTTCTGTGAGATGGAGGTTCACCTTCATAGTTGATGATAATTAGTACATAGTTTGTAAAAAGCAGTTTTGAGCATATGTTTCAGGAATACTTTTGAATGTTCATATTATTTCACCAGTGATTCATTTTTTGGGAATCTCTCAAAAGTCTGAGGTTCAGACATCATTGCCCAAAACTGGAAATCACCTCAGTGTCCACCAAAGTATAGTATATTTATAGTTAAATATTATGCCCCCAATAAAAATGGTTTACAAAGTGACTTCTAGTAACATAAAAATCTTAATACTAAAGCATTAAGTGAGCAAAATAAGAGTGTATGTGTATCACTATATTTTAACATAGTGGTTTATAAGCCATTCACATAAATAACATAGTAAAATGAAATATATGAAAAGTATTTACAGTGCTTATTATCTTGGAGTGATGAAACTCTGAATATAATTGATTTTTTTCCTCTATTTGCCGAATTTCATTCCCTCTGTATTTCAGGGGGTATTATTTAGTCATTTATTTGTTGTTAAAGTTTAATTTTTTAATTATAAAAGTAGTATGGGCTCAGTTAACTGTTAAAACAGTAAATGAAGACATAATAAGAAAAATTAAATCAGTCCATTCCCACTCCCTGAGGTAATCAGTGTTTGCAGTGTGATATGTAACCTATATCTTCTTTTTTTGTCATTTTAATTGATGTATTGTTGACTTATCTCATTATCTTTTGTGCAATATATATTTATACATGTGTGTATATGTTTGTTAACAGTTTTTATTTTGCTTAGTTTTTTAAAAATGGGGCCTATACTATACCCACTTTTTGTAACTTACTATTCTCAACCTGTGTATCCCTTGAGATGCATATAAATCAAATTCCTTGCTTTAAAAAAGAAAGTCACATAATGTTGCAGAGTATGAGCATAACAGTTATTCAGCCTTTCCTCTTTCCTATATTCAGGAGTTTCTCCCTCCTCTTCTCTTACTCTTGCAAACCGTGCTTTGGTAAATATTTTGTTTGCGTACCTAGTGAACTGGTGCTTTTGTTTCTAGGTTAAAGCATAGACTTTTCTAGTTATAAGATACTTTCAGATCACTTCCCAGGATAATTGTGGTAGCTTACGATTTTACCAGCAGTGTGATGCCTGCTTCTTGAATCCTTTTCACCATCCTCTTTCTCATGTTTATTATTCTGATGGAATTTTTTAAAATGTTAACTTGTGGCTCCAATATGTATTTTTCCAACTTTTGTGAAGTAAAATGTCTTTTTATGTTGGTCATTTGGATTTTTCCTCCCGATCTGTAGGGTCTCTTTTATATTAGGAATATTGAGTCTAATATGAGATTAAATTTTTATAGTGTATTTTTGTCTTTTGGTTTTTATGTATGTTTTACTATTTAAAAAGTTTTCATTTTTATATAGTCCAATGTGAATATATTTCCCTTTATAGTTCCTATACTTTCCATGTTGGCTTAGAATGGTCTTTGTACTTAAGTATTTAAATTTAAATTGTCATCAATTTCTAAAATACTTGGGAGTTTTTTGGATTGACATTGTTAATATATCTGAAATTCATTTTTATGCATGAAATAAATATGTTGCTGATGAATAACATATCTGAAGTGTAGCTGGTTATGCAAGCAGCATTGGTTGTTCTTGGAATCAAAATGGCACCTGTTACTTAATAAGTTTCCCTTATATTTTGATCCAATTTCTAGATGGTAAGATATATTTTTAAAAGTTGCATATAAGAGAACTTTTATGGATTCTTTCAGCAGAATTTGAGAACCTTCCATGTGTGTCAACATGCATTTTGCTTAGGTAAAAATTGCAAAGATTCTGGACGCACTTCCTTCCTTTGGAGTTTATAATATAAGAATCTGAAGAACATTTCCTAATTTTGTTAATACGTATGTCAAGAAATAAGATGTTTTTTGGTATTTATTAATAGTCTAATGATTTGAATATAATCAAAACATGTGCTCATTGCTAGGAATTTCAGTAAAAAATATTTGAGTACTTTGCATGTAGACACTCTGCTGTATATATTCTATTTGTGAGGTGAATCATAAACCTGTTAAAAGTTTTTTCCTAGTATATTTCTCTTGTTATTTGTTTATATTAATAAATGACTTTCTGTAACAATGCTATAGGTTAACAAATTCTCACATGACTTACCGAAAGTAATTACAAACCTGTTAGCAATTTTGGCAAGAAATAAACTTTCATTAATCTATAACTTATTCCTTATAGGGAATTTTAAAAGTTTACTTATGTTTACATCTCAAATTTGTTTCCTTTTTTATTTTTTCCTCATTATAATAACATACGGTTATGCTATAAAAGTTGGCATTATAAACAAATACAGTTACGCTTAAAAGTTGGCTTAAAACTCAACATTCAGAAAACTAAGATCATGGCATCTGGTCCCATCACTTCATGGCAGATAGATGGGGAAACAATGAGTGATAGACTTTGGAGCACTGCAGGTGGTGACTGCTGCCATGAAATTAAAAGACACTTGCTCCTTGGAAGAAAAGCTCTGACAAACCTAAACAGCATATTAAAAAGCAGAGACATTGCTTTGCCAGCAAAAGTCTGTCTAGTCAAAGCTGTGGTTTTTCCAGTAGTCATGTATGAAGGTGAGAGTTGAACTACAAAGAAAGCTGAGCTCCAAAGAATTGATGCTTTTGAACTGTGGTGTTGGAGAAGACTCTTGAGAGTCCCTTGAACTGCAAGGAGATCCAGCCAGTCCATCCTAAAGGAAATCAGTCCTGAATATTCATTGGAAGGACTGCTGCTGAAGCTGAAAGTCCAATACTTTGGCCACCTAATGCAAAGAACTGACTCATTGGAAAAAACCCTGATGCTGGAGAACAAGGGGACGACAGAGATGGTTGGATGGCATCACCAACTCGATGGACATGAGTTTGAGTAAGCTCCGGGAGTTGGTAATAGACAGGGAAGCCTGGCGTGCTGCAGTCCATGGGGTCTCAAAGAGTCAGACATGACTGAGCAACTGAACTGAACTGATGCTAATTGTAAAGAGTTTTGAAAATACATAAAAATGTAAAATTAAACAACAGCTGTAATATCAATGCCTTGACCACCACTGTTAAAGTTCTCTAGGAGAGATAATTGGCAAAAGAAACAAACAGTCAAGTAACAGAAGAAAATCAAAAGATTACTAATAGATAAAATGTATCAGGAATATTTAACAATCATTTACTTTGTATGCTATATTTTAATATAAGCCCATTTCATGTATTAACTTACATAATTGTTAGTGTACCCTTATTATGTATAATAACTAATATCATTTTGTGCTGAAGAATCTGAGGCACAGTGAGTTAAATAGCTTGCCTAAGGTCTTAAAGGTAGTAAGTGGCAGGGCCAAGGTGTGAAGTGAACACAGGTAGCTCAGCTTTAGGGTCCATGCTATGATTACTGTGTTGGGCTGCCTCTCTAATATAAAATAATGGTCAGCTGTAATCAGGGAAGTTTTTCACCTATTAGATGGATTAAAACACTTGAAAGATTGAGAAGTTTGACAATGCTAAGTATTAGTGAAGACACATGTGCACTGTTGGAGGAGGCCTTTTTAAAAGAGGGCAAATTGACAGTGACTGTTAAAACTTGAAGTGCATGTAGATTCTTCAGTCTAGCAAATCTATTGATCAGTATCTTTCCCACAAAGAAATTAATACAGTTACCTAGGAAAACACATAATGGTGTTTTTATTGTAATTTTTTTAACAGCAAAAAACTAGAAACCACCTTAGTGTTCATGAAAAGATTCAATCAAATATAGTACATCCATACTATTAAATATCAAACAGTAGTTTTAAAGGAATGAATTGCTTCTGTAGCTTCTATATGTTTTGACATGGTAAACTCTTGGAGACATACATTTTGAAAAGTAGCTTGCAAAATTGTATGTGTAGTAGAATATTTATAGTAAGGTAAAATACATATAATATAAAATTTGCCATTTTACAGTATACAGTTCATTGTCATAACAACATCATGATGATGTGCAACCATCATCACTATTTTGTTTTAAAATTTTATTCCTCTAAAGGGAAACCTCCACATTATGCTTTCACTTCTTACCTCCTCCATTTAGTCCTTGGCAACCATAAATCTGCATTCTGTCTATATGGATTTGCCTATTCTAGATCTTTCATGTAAGTGGAAAGTTACAGTTTGTGGACTTTCATGCCTTGCTTCTTTCACTTAACATGATGTTTTCAAAGGTCATGCATGTTGTAATATGAATCAGTACTTTGTTCTCGTTTATGGTTGAATTATTCTGTTGGAAATGTGTTGATAGACATTTGAGTTCTGTCCGCCTTTTGGCTGCTTTAAATAGTGAGTGCTGCTATGAACATTCATATACAAGTTTTTGTTTGAACACCCGTTTTCATGTCTTTTGGGTACTGTATGCCTAGGAGTGGAATTCCAGAGTCAAATGGTAACTATGTTTAGCTTGTTGCTGCTGCTGCTGCTAAGTCACTTCAGTCGTGTCCGACTCTCTGCAACCCCACAGACAGCAGCCCACCAGGCTCCTCTGTCCCTGGGATTCTCCAGGCAAGAATACTAGAGTGGGTTGCCATTTCCTTGTCTATTAGCTTGTTGAGGAACCACCAAACCATTTTCCAAGATGACTGCACCATTTTACATCCCCAGCAGCAATTTCTGAGTGTTAGATTATCTCCATGTACTTGTCAACGCTTGTTAATATCCTAAAAAAAAAAAAAAAAGCCATCTGATGGATGTGAGGTGGTATCCTATTGTGATTTTGATTTGCTTTTCCCTAATGATTCATGGGGTCACAAAGAGTCGGACACGACTGAGCGACTGAACTGAACTGAACTGGATGACTAATGACACTGAGCATTTTTTTCATGTACGAGGCCATTTGTATAGCCTCTTTAGGGAAAATGTCCAAATCTTTTGCCTGTTTTAAAACTGGGTAGTTTGCTTGTTATTGAGCTGTAGAATTGTAGAATCTCTTTTTATATTCTGGATAGTAAACTTTTATTAGATTTGTGATTTTCAAATATTTTTTCCCGTTCTCTGGGTTTTCTTTTCAGTTTCGTATACTTTCTTGTACTTTCATTTTTAATTTTGATGAAGTTCAGTTTATTTTTTCTGTTGTTGCTTGTGCTTTTGGTGTTATACCTAAAGAATCCATTGAAGCTCAAGTTCATGAAGATTTGCTTCTGTGTTTTCTTCTAAAAGTTTTATGGTCTTAGCTCTTATGTTTAAGTCAGTGGATCAGTGTTTAGATCATCGATCCATTTTGAATGATTATTCTATCAGGTGAGGTATATCAAGTGAGCCACCGGGACTTCCCTGGTGGCTCAGATGGTAAAGAATCTGCCTGCAGTGCAGGAGACCTGGGTTCAATCCCTGAGTCAGGAAGATCCCCTGGAGAAGAAAATGGCAATCCATTCCGGTATTCTTGCCTGGAAATCCCATGACAGAGAAGCCTGGCAGGCTACAGTCCATGGGGTCACAAAGAGTCAGACACAACTAAGTGACTAACACAGGGATCTGTTGAATTAGGGATAACTGGATATGTGGATGTCTAGTTCTCCTGGCATCATTTGTTGAAGAGTCTGCTCTTCCTTTGTTCATTCATCTTGACAACCTTGCCAAAAATCATGACTAAATGTGTGTGTGTTTATTTTGCACTCTCAGTTTTAATACTTTTCGGTCTATATGAGTATTCTTGTGGCAATACATGCTGTTCTGATTACTGTAGCTTTGTAGCAAATTTTGAAATTGGGAAGTGTGATTCCTCAAGATCCTTTTGACTATTTGAGATTCCTTACAATTTTGTAACAGTTTTAGGATTGACTTTTCCATTTCTTCAAAAAGGAAAATCTGAACCTTTGGGATTTTGATAGGATTGCATTGAATCTGTAGTTTACTTTGGAGAGTATTGCTGTTGTAATAATACTGTCTCTAGATCCATAAATACAAGACGTTTTTCTTAGGTCTTCCTTAATTTCAGAAGTTTTACATAGTTTTGAGTATGTAAATCTGTATCTCCTTGGTTAAATTTATTCTTCTCAAGTATTATATTTCTGATACTGTTGTAAATGGAATTTTCTTAATTCTCTCTTTGGATCATTCATTGCAACTGATTTTATGTTGCTTGTCTTCTGCAGGTTTACTGAGTTCATTTATTAGCTCTAATAACTTTTTTTTGTGGACTCTTTAGAATTTTCTCTATAAATAGGTTCATGTCACTGCAAATACAGATAGTTTTGCATCTTCCTTTTCTATTTCAATGCTTTTTATTTCTTTTTCTTCCCTAGTTACTCTGGCTAGTATTCCTATACAGTGTTGAATAGAAGTGGCATTTTTATCTTGTTCCTGATCTAAGGGAGAAGTGATTTTTTCAATATTTCTTTTTATTTTATTGATATATTTATTTGGCTGCTCTGGGTCTTAGTTGAGGCATGAGAACTCTTAGTTGCAGCATGTAGGATCTAAATAATTCCCTGACCAGAGATCCAACCCAGGCCCCATGCATTGAAACCATGGCGTCTTAGCCACTGGACCACCAGGGAAGTCCTGTGATTTTTTTTTTTTTAAAACCCATGTATTTTATATGTACTCATATTTGAGTTACTGTATAAAAACTCAACTCTATGTATTCATAAAGGAGAGTTTTTTAAAGATTGAAATAACCCCTGACTGTTGATAATAGTTGCTTTTGAGTAATGAGTCTGAATGTACTTTTCTTCCACCTTTTCTATATTTTAAACTCTTCATAATGAGGATATAATATTTTTTAAGTTGTAAAAATAACTTTATTAAAATAAAAAAGGAAATGATACTTTTCAACAACAAAACTGTAATCTGGCAATATGATCATAAACTGCCTTTGAAGAGACCTATAAAAGTGTACATTGAAATTGTATATAATCTTTATTAGCCAGAATAAACTTAAGTGGAAATAAAAATTTACAGTAAGTCATACATAGATCAAGAAAGCAGGAAACCAACATAGCCATAGATAAATGTTTAAAATACTAGATCGTTAAGACACCAAGATCTTTAGCTTGTAATTATGCTACTTTGTGTTCTCATATTCTACTGATTTTATTTCTCTGAGTGATTTTATCTGACCTCACCTGCACCCTCAAAATATTTAACAGTAATTTACTCAAGCTATTGCTTGTTTCCTCTGTGAAATGATTATTGATGGTTATAATTAGCATACTTTTATGTCCTATAATTAGACTTGAACTTTGTGAAGTCTGGCTTGTGGGGCAGAGAGTTGAAAGCTGTGGTTAGAAGCCTCCAAATAAATAGTTTTACAGTTTCAGTACCCTCAGGTCACCTGAAAACTAGCTAACTGTATTATTTTCAGGAAGTGACCTTATAACTAGATTAAAAAACAAACAAACTTCTAAGAGTACATCTCAGATGCTGAGAATTTAAAAATGATTTGAGAAATATGAATTAAGACCAGTTTTTAGTATATCAGTTTTATTAAGTGACTGAAAGGTACTGATTTATTATTTTAAATAATTGTTTTTAAAAGGAAATACAAAACTTTACCTTACAAGCTCAGTGGTCAAGATAATGTTAATTCATGTGAAAAGAAACGTTAGCTTGAATTCTACTGGTTTGACTGTATCCTTAAAATATTTCACAGTATTGTAAGGACAGAAACTAAGGATAAACTATATTCCTAAAAACACATTTTTTAAATTTTATGTTTTCTTTGTATCAACATATATGTTTCCATTTTTTTCTCTTGTAGTACCTGTTTGAAAATGGTAGAATAGATAACATTTTTACTGAGCCCTATTCCAGATTTATGATTGAACTTACCAAACTCTTGAAAATATGGGAACCTACAATACTTCCTAATGGTAGGATGATTATATTTTGATTCTTTTCATGATATGCCTTCTTAAATTGCTTAATTTTTATGATTACCTTTTGTAAATTGTTCATTTTATATTTGTCTTGACTTATATTTGGACTTTTGAGGAGAAAATCTTTGATTTATTATCAGTTACTTAATAAAACTACATCTTGTATATAGTACATGAATAGATAATAACTACTGAATATTAAAAAGCAACTAAAGGTTACATTTACTTTTTAGAAACCATTCTTGATATGGTTGTATTGGTAAAGTTGTACACTGTACTAGTAGCTGCCACATATGCTACTTTTTGATGCTGTTAGCAGTGGATCTTTTTCAATAGTTTGAAAAAAGTACCCTGAACTAATTGTTAAGAGAGTTAAGTCTTCATCCTTGAATTGTCTGTGACCATTTGTCTTTGGACAAGTCCCTAATTCTCTCCTGCTCTCATGCTCCTTGCCTGTGAATGAAGAGGTTGAATGTAATACCCAGAAATGTGTTCCCTTTCTTTTGGGCTACAGAGAACCTTTGAAGCATTAAAAGGAATGCAGTGGCATGATGCATTTAGCTTTCAAAGGAAGAGCTAAGAACTTACATTTGGAAGTAACAAATAATATATTCGTGGGCAGTCTCCCAAGAATAGAATGAGAGGTGGTAACAAAGAGGATTGGGGAGAGAACATTAGGAAAGACCGGAGTTTAACGGATATCATGAAGAAGCTGCATTTAAAAGTATACTAATTTTAATTCTTCTGACCTCTGCTTTTTAGGGAAAATCCAGATAAACTATTGTGAAGTAATTTCTCTTAATATAAGTTTTAAATAGGAGGGAGAGAGAGAGCTGCCTTCTAATGTTCTTAGCCAAATAAAACTGAAGCAGTTAACAGTAAGCATAATGATCTCAAACAAGAGTGCTAACTGCAGCTCATGGTTGGATCTGGCCTCTTGCATGTTTCTATATAGTTTATGAGCTAAAAATTTTTTTTTACATTTCTAAATAGTTGGGGAAGAATTAAATTATATTTTGTGATATGGGAAAATTGCATGAGACTCAAATTTGTTTCTATAAATAAAATTTACAAATAGCCATACCTGTTTGTTTCTGTAGAGTCTATACTTTCTTATCTTTTACAACAACAAAGTTGTTCAGAGCCCTTACGGCCCACAATGCTTAATATACTTATCATCTGGCTCTTCATAGGAAAAATTTACCATGCCCTGGTCTAAACTCACAATAGATTAAAACTGTTTTAGGGGAGTGTTCACAATGTCTCTTTCACTGGAATCATCTGCCCTTTTCTTTGCAGTGCTTTTTCTATTTTTATGTATGAGGAAGAGGGACAAAGAGAGGCACAATCAGTGTTTTCCTTAGTATCCTCCTGTCTGAGAATTAAAGAAATTACTTAGTCCCTTTTAGCAGGATCTTAGTGCTGTTTCTTTTTCCCTGTCCTGTTCAGGTTACATGTTCTCTCGCATTGAAGAAGAGCATTTGTGGGAGTGCAAACAGCTGGGCGCTTACTCACCAATCGTCCTTTTGAACACCCTCCTTTTCTTCAATACCAAATACTTTCAACTAAAGAATGTTACTGAGCACTTGAAGCTTTCCTTTGCCCATGTGATGAGACGGACGAGGACTCTGAAGTACAGTACCAAGATGACCTATCTGAGGTTCTTCCCACCTTCACAGAAACAAGAGTCAGAACCAGGTGTGGTGGAGATTCCTTACTTTTTAAATTGAAATATACTTGATGTGCAATATTATGTTAGTTTCAGGTGTGCAATGTAATGACTTGACATTTAAATACATTATGAAATGATCACCACTATAAGTCTAGTAACTATCTATCACCATACAAAGTTATTACAGTGTTATTGGCTGTGCTTCTTCATGTTGCATAATACTTCCTCATGACTTATTTATTTTATAACTGGAATTTCATACCTCGTAATCCCCTTCACCTAATTACCCCCACCCCTCTTGCCTTTGGCAGCCACCAGTTTGTTCTCTGTAGCTGTGAGTCTATTTCTGTTTCTTTTGTTCATTTGTTTTAATTTTTTAGATTATACATATAGATAAAATCATACAATATTTGTCTTTTTCTTACTGACTTTTTTCACTTAGCATAACACACTCTGTGTTTTCACAAATGGCAGGATTATATCCTTTTTAATAGCTGAGTGAGTTAATCCTTCTATTGATGGACACTTCATATTTTGGCTATTGTCAGTAATGCTGTATTGGACATAGGGGTGCGTATATATCTTTTTGAATTAGTGTTTTTGTTTCCTTTGGGTAAAAAATACCCAGAAGTAGAATTGCTGGATCATGTGGTAGTTCTGTTTTCAGTTTTTGAGGATGCTGTATACTGTTTTCCACAATGGCTGCACCAGTATGCATTCTCACCAACAGTGCACGTGGGTTCCCTTGTCCCTTTCATGGTAGTCATTCTGATAGATATGAGAGGATATCTTGTGCGTTTTCATTTGCATTTTCCTGTTGATTAGTGGTATGGATCATCTTTCCATGTGTCTGTTGGCAGCTTGTATGTCCCTTTTGGAAAAATGTCTATTTAGATCCTCTACCCATTTTTTAATTGCATTTTTTATATTGAGTTTTCTGAGTTTCTTTGTATGATTTGTGTGTTAACCCCTTTCCAAATATATACCTTGCAAATATCCTCACCCATTCAGTAAGCTGCCTTTTCATTTTGTTGAGAGTTTCCTTTGCTATGCAAAATCTTTTAAGTTTGATTTGACCCCAGTTGTTTATTTTTGCTTTGCTGTCTTCACCTGATGAGACAGATCCAAAAAAATATTATTAACACCAATGTCAGTTTCCTGCCTATGTTTTCCTCTAGGAGTCTTATGGTTTCAGGTCTTACATGTAAGTCTTTAATCCATTTTGAGTTTAATTTTGTATATGGTGTGAAAAAGTGGTGCACTTTAATTCTTTTCCGTGTATCTGTCCAGTTTTCCCAATCCATTTGTTTTAGACTCTGTTTTTCCCTATTGTGTATTCTTGCTTTCTTTGTCATACATTGATTGTATAAGGATTGGTTTACGTCTGGTCTGTCTGTTCTGTGATGCTCCCCTGGTGGCTCAGACGGTAAAGTGTCTCCTGCAATGCGGGAGAACCGGGTTTGATCCCTGGGTCGGGAAGATCCCCTGGAGAAGGAAATGGCAACCCACTCCAAGTACCCTTGCCTGGAAAAGCCCATGGACGGAGGAGCCTGGTAGGCCTACAGTCCATGGGGTCGCAAAGAGTCGGACATGACTGAGTGAGTATCTGTTCTGTTCCATTGATCTGTGTATCTGTCTTCACACCATTACCATGCTGATTTGGTCACTGTGGCTTTGGGTATACAGTTGAACCTTAAGCCAGCCAGTTGAAAATCTGCATATAACTTTACAGTCAGCCCTCCTCATTTACTGTTTCATGTCTGCAGATTCAAAAGCCATGTATTATATAGTACTATAGTATGTATTTATTGAAAGAAATCCATGTATGAGTAGATCCATATAGTTCAAACTTGTATTTGTTAAGAATCAACTGTAGTTCGAAGTCAGGAAGTGTGAACCTCCAGCTTTGTTCTTACTCAAGATACCTTTGGCCATTTGTGGTATTTTGTGAGTTCGTATAAATTTTAGAATTACTCTCTCTTTGTGAAAAATGCAAATGGAATTTTGTTAGGGATTGCATTGAATCTGTCAGTTATTTTGGAATAGACATTTTAACACTATTCTTTCAGTCTGTGAGCATGGTGTATCTTCCAACTTATTTGTATCTTTTTATAGTTTTTAGAGTACAGGTCTTTCACCTCTTTGGTTAAGTTTCTTCCTAGGTATTTTATGATTTTTGATGCAGTTGTAAATGGGATTGTTTTCTTAATTTCTGTTGCTGATAGATTGTTATGAGTGTATAGAAATCTGGAAGATTTCTGCATGTTTTATATCCTGTAAAATGTATTTACTAGAATTGATTTATTCTTATAATTTTTTGGTAGTGTCTTTAGAATTTTCTATATATAGTATCATGTCATCTGCAGGTAGTGATGGTTTTACTTCTTCTTTTCCAGTTTGAATTTTTTAAAATATTTTCTTGTAACCTATGACTTGTCTTTTAGTATTATTTTTTAAAATATTTGTTTAATTTATTTATTTTCCTCCTCCAGGTCTTAGTTATGGCACCTGGCAGCTTTAGTCTTCGTTGTGGCATGCAGGCTCTTTAATGGTTGCATGTGGCATCTAATTCCCTGACCAAATTGGGAGCACAGAATCTTAGCCACTGGACTGCCAGCAGAGAGTTTGATTTTTAAAATTTCCTTTTCTTGTTTGATTGCCTAGGAATTTGTAGGATTGCCTAGGACTTTGTAGGATTGCCATGGCTAGGATTTCATCCAATACTGTGTTGAATAAAAGTGTCGGGAGTGAGCATCTTGTCTTATTCCCCAACTTAGAAAAAATTTATTCAGCTTTTCACCATTGGGTATGATGTTAGTTGTGAGTTTGTCATATATGACGTTTATTATGTGGAGGTATCTTCCCTCTGTAGCTGCTTTGTTGAGTTTTTATCAGAAATGGATGTTGAATTTTTTTCAAAAGCTTTTTCTGCATCTACTGAGATTATCTTATGCTTTTTATCCTTCATTTTCTTAATGTGGTGTATAATGTTGCTTTGTGAATACTGAATCACCCTTGTATCCCTGGGATAAATCCCATTTGTTCATGGCATATGATCCTTTTAATGTATGGTTGAATTCAGTTTGCTAATATCTTGTTGAGGATCAGTGATATTGGCCTGTCATTTTATTTCTTTTTCTGGTGTCTTTGTCTGGTTTTGGTATCAGGGTCCTGCTGGACAAGTAGAATGAGTTTGGAACAGAGTTCCTTGCTCCCCTATGTTTTGAAATAGTTTGAGAAGAATAGATATTAACTCTTAGCTAAATGTATGGTAAAACTCATCTGTGAAGCCATCTGGCTCCAGGTTTTGTTTTTTGAGAGTTTTATGATTACTAATTCAGTTTTATTATTGGTGATTGGTCTGTCCATGTTTTCTATTTTTTGCCTGATTTAGTCAGATAGTATGTTTCTAAGAATTTATCCATTTTTTGGGTCTAATTTATTGGCATATGATTGTTCATGGTAATCTCTTGTGATCCATTGTATTTCTGTGGTGTCAATTGTAACTTCTGTTTCAATTTTCATTTTATTTATTTGAGCCCTCTCTTTTTGTTTTTGATGAATCTGGTTAGTCAGTTTTGTTCATCTTTTCAAAGGACAGATTCTCTTCTATTTTTTTGTTCCTGTTTTATTTATTTTCACTTTTGATCTTTATTACTACTTCCTTTACTAACTTTGGTTTTCGGCTGTTTTTTTTCTAGTTCCTTTAGGTATAAAGTTAGATTATTTGAGTTTTTCTGTTTCCTAAGGTAGACCTATATCACTATAAATTTCCCCCTTAGACTTTTTTTGCTGCTGATAGATTTTTGTCTCAAAGTGTTTTTTTTTTTTTAATTTCCTCATTGATTTCTTCAGTCATCCATTGATTGTTTGGACTCCACATATTTGTTTTTTCCAGTGTTTTCCTTTTAGTTGCTATCTAGTGTGATAGCATTGTGGTTGTGAAAGAGGCTTAATATGATTTCAACTTTGGGGTGACAGAGGATGAGATGGTTGGATGGCATCACTGACTCAGTGGTCATAAGTCTGAGCAAACTCCAGGGCATAGTGAAGGACGGGGAAGCCTGGCTTGCTGCAGTCCATAAGGTCATAGAGTCAGACATGACTTGGCACCTGAATAACAACAAACTTATTGAGATTTGTTTTGTGGTCTGATGTGATGTATCCTGGAGAATGCTCCATGTGTACTTGAATACTATTTTGTTTGGGGAGGTAACATACTGTTTATTAAGTTCATCGGTCAAATGTGTCCTCTAAGGCCAGTGTTTCCTCACTGATGTGTCCACTGATGCAAACGGGGTGTCACGGTCTCCCCACTGTTACTGCAGCACTGTTGCTGCCTTCTTCTGTCTGTTAATATTTGCTTACATATTGCATGTCGGTCCTCCTGTGTAGGATGCACACATACATACAAGTATTTGTATTACTGTTGGAATAATCCCTTCACCGTTTTGCAGTGCCCTTCTTCCGTCCTTGTTTTAAAGTCTTGTTCGCCCACTCCAGCCTTCTGTTTCCATTTACATGGAATACCTTGTCTTGTCCCTTGCTCAGTCTGCGTGTGTCTGTAGGTCTGGAGCGAGTCTCTGATGCGCAGCGTGTATGTGGATCTTACTTTGGAATCCACCCAGGCACGCTGTCTTTGGGTCGCAGCAGTTAGTTGGTTTGCATGTACAGCAGTTATTGCCGTGTGCAGGACAGGGAAGCTGCAGTCCACAGGGGCACAAAGAGTCGGCCACAACTTAGTGACTGAACAGCAAAAATTTATTCATTACCTTTTTAGAAATTGTTTTATAATTGTTTGTATTGTTCATGTCTGTTTCTTTTCTTCTTGCTCTCTTCCCTTGCAGTTTGATTACTTTTTAGTTTTGTTTGTATTCTTTTTTCTTTTTCGTGTGTGTATCTATTATTCAGTTTTGGTTAGTGGTTATCATAAGCCTCTTATATAACAACTTACGTATATGGCAGTCTATTTTAAGTTGATGGTTGCTTAAGTTTGAGTGTGTTCTAAAAACACTACGTTTTTACCGTCACCACCCCACCCCGTCTTTTATGTTTTTGACAAATTTTACTTTTTTAAAATGTTGTATTTTCTTTAATAATTATAGATTATTTGATCTCACTACTTTTCTAATCTTCATACTAGCTACATAGATGGTTGAATCACTACCTTTAGTATGTGCTTGCCTTTACATTGAGTTTTTTTCTTCCATAATTTTCATATTTCAAGTAATGGCCGCCTTTTTATGTTCAAAGAAGTCCCTTGAACATTTGTTGTAAGGTCAGTTGAGTAATGATAAACGCCTTTAATTTCTGCTTGTCTGGGAAACTTTATTTCACCTTTAGTTGTGAATGATAATCTTGACAGAGTATTCTTGGTTGTAAATTTTTTCCTTTAAGCATTTTGAATATCTCATGCCACTGCCTTCTGGCTTTAAAGTTTCTGCTGAAAAGTCAGCTGATAGTCTTATGGGGGCTCCTCTGTATGTAACTACTTATTTCTCTCTTTTGCTCAGTCTTGTCTGACTCTTTGCAACCCCTTGGACTGCAGCACACCAGGCTTCCCCGTCCTTCACCGTCTCCCAGAGCTTGCCCGAACTCATGTCCATTGAGTCGGTGATACCATCCAACCATCTTGTCCTCTGTCATTCCCTTCTTATCCTTGCTGCTTTAAATATTCTCTGTCTTTAACTTTTGACATTTTAATTATAATGTGCCTCAGTGTAGGTTTCTTTGTGTTCATCTTGTTTGGGACTCTTCATTTCCTGGAATTGGATGAGTTTACTTTTCCAAGTTAGTCAAGTTTTCAGCCAGTTTTTTCTTCAAATAGATTTTCTGTTTCTTTTCTCCCTTCTTCGGGAATCCTTATAATGCAAATGTTAGTATGCTTGGTGTTGTCCCCAGAAGTCTTTCAAACTGTCTTTTTTAAATGTTTTTGCCTATTTCATTTGGAACAATTCCTTTGTCTCTTCAATTTTCCTAGCTCTCTCTGTTCGTTTCTATGCACTAGATAGATGAGCCACATCTGCCAGCCTACAGAGGATGACTTTAGGTAAAAGGTACCCTGTGAAGCCCAGTAGTGCAAGGGCTACATGCAGCCTCCTCTGTGGTTAGGCCATGCAGGACTGGACCCTGAGATAGCTGGCTGTAATGCTGAGTTGTGACTGTTGGGGGCAGTGTGGTTTGCAGGGCCATCTCCTAGGGTGGAGCTGCTTTGGAGGGGCTCTAGTGCTGGCCAGAGCCACTGGCTAGGTGTAATAGAGTAGCTTTGGAGGAGTGCCAGCCTGGATGGGTCTACAGGTGAACCTGGGATGAGATGGGAAGAGTCAAAATGGCACCCACCAGCATTGGACCAAGTAGTCATAGAAGGTGAGCAAAAGATCCTGGTGTTCCTCAGTGGCTACATAACCAGGGAAAATTATAAAAGTCCCTGGCTCTGCTGTACACACCCTAAAATCAGTCAGTGACTCTCCTTCACATAGGACCCAGATACTCTTCAAACTGCTGCCTCTGGGACGTGGGGCAAGAGAGTTTTTGCATGTGCCCTTTAAGTTTTAGTTTCCTACAGACCTCTGGATGTAAGTCCCACTGGTTTTCAAGTCCAGGTGTTACAGGGGTTTGTCAGATTATCTTTCTAGTGCTGGTCCCCCCCGAGGCTGAGGAGCTTGATGTGGAGTTTGGACACTTTGCTCCTCAGGAGGACCTCTACAGCTGTGATGTCCTCTCTGCCTGTGGGTCCTGGCCAGATACCATCTCTGCCTCTCTTACTCATCTTAATGGTGATTTTCCTTTTATCTTCAGTTGTGGAAAATCTTTTGTGCTGGTCTTCAGGTCTTTCTCAGGGATAGTTGCTCTGTGTATAGTTGTAGTTTTGGTGTGTTCATGGAAAGAGATGAGCCCGGGATCTCCTACTCTTGGATCTTGTCCCTTTCTTGTAAGATTTCTATTTGAAATCATATTAGTATTCAGATGGACACTTAACAAAGATGAGTAATTGCAAATTCTAGACATGGAAGAGTATAGTTTTAGTTTAACATTTAAATGCTTTTCTCTATTGTCAGGGCCATATTAAAGGCTTGACTCAAAATTAGAGGAATCAGTTGCTTCAGTATGCTTTTTTTGGTGCGGGGGAGTGGTTGCCATGCTGCATGGCTTGTGGGATCTTAGTTCCCTGACCAGAGTTTAAAATCGTGCCCCCTGCAGTGCAGAGTGTTAATCACTTAAAAGTCCTCTTTTATTGTCATTTAAATTAGAAATTCTGATATAATTGGTTAAGGATGTAACCCAGATATAATCTTCATTTTAAAACTTTGCATGGAATTGAAATATACAGCCAAGGTTGGGGATCATTGATTTAGAGGCAACAGATGGGTCAATTACTAGTTAAAAGGAACTTGCATAACTTTTAAATCTACTGTTTCTAAAAGTTTGGGGTTTTTTTGACCAGAGTACTCCGTTTTAGTTAATTCATTATTGACCACAGGATTTTTGTAGAAACTTAACACCTGTGGCTGGTGATTTTTATTTTGACCAGCCAGAAATTAATTCTGTTATTTCTTTAACATTTAGTGGATTATTGCATTCAGTAGTTACACTTGACACACCTGTAAAATCTTCTAATTTTCTTGAAATGTTGTCTTTAGTCCACTGTTCTATAGAAGCAAAGGTGCATTCTCCAGCACCATGAGTTTCCCTGTATGTATCAGAATCAATCATTACAGCCTTTTGTCTTATTTTGTCCTAATATTCACATTGTTTGTGAATCAGAACTATATTTTGAAGAACTGTCATCTTCCAAGACACTAGTATATATGTCACTTGGAAAATCAGAGAAAGTACCTCTATAAAATTCAGCAAAAAATTCTTCTTTACTCAAAATTTTTTGATGTGTCAGTTTTGAAAATTTTATGTTTTTGATATACAGAAGGCTGGTACAAAAACCTAATGGAGCAAGATGTGAATGATAACAACAATCATAAGTTGCATAATGAATCCTTGATCAGTTTTAAACTCTTAACAACTTCACCTGGTGATGTTAATTGTTTATCATTTTGTAAAAATGTATTGATACGTCTCTAGTCAATAATGTGTTAACGTTGTAAAATTCTGAGGGAACTTTAAGCCTGTCCTAGAGTATACTGCCTTCATACGCAGTAGAAAAATATTAGCAGTGACTGTTTTATTAGAAGGTTTATGATCTTGCATTCTAAAAAGTCTGTTAATAATTTGTTTTTAATGTTTAAAAATTAATGTTATTATGGAACTAGAAATTATGTTTATTGATTTTGAACAGAATTGCAAGTCTGAAATTCCCAAAACTAAACTATTATTTCCTTGAGATAAGAGGGAAGTATATATTTTGAATGTAAGAATTTTAAATTACTGAAACTAGAATCTGTAGAGAATAATTATGATGTTCATCTTTGTGTTTACTTTTTTCTCAGTTGCTCCTTTACTTTAGAAAATACTAAGATTATCTTGCTTTTTCCACCGTGCATTCATACCCTCTTTCTTATATTTTGTTTATATATAGCCCACTGTATGCTCTTAGTTGATATTAATTCAGGGACTTCTCTGGTGGTCCAGTACCTAAGAATCCACGCTCCCAGTGCAGGGGTTGCAGGTGTGATCCCTGGTTGGGGAACTAGATCTCACATGCCACGACTGAAGAGTTCACATGCCACAACTAAAGATTCTACATGTTGCAACTAAGACCTGGTTCTGCCAAATAAATAAAAATAGATAACTTTAAAAATTTATACTAATTCAGGGAGGTAGAGGCAATGGGGCAGCATTTTCCTGTTTTCTAATTAGGTGCTTGACCAGATTCGTAATAAATTTAGCTTCTTTTATGAATGAGCAGCTAGCACATTTTCTATTTAGATAGCCTGTAAATGGAAAACTGGGTTAAAACCATAAATTAACCACTTATGGTTAATTCAGAACTAATACAGGAAGCTGGGGAAATTTTTGGATCAGTTGTTAAAAGCAGATAAAAGAAGAAAACCTTTTTTCCTCAGGTTTTTAGCTTCTCTTGAAGTTTGAATGGAGAAAGTGGGAAGGAAACAGCCTGCTTTCCATGTCTTTACCCTGGCTTCTTTCTGATAACCCTTGGCCTCTGCACAACTGTGTTGGTGAAAAAGAGATTGCTCTTTCCTTATCAAATGGTCGGCCTTACTGAGAATTCTTTTTCTAACAAAAGATTTCATTTCTCATAATACTATAACAAATGGAAAGAGACTTAAAACAAATGCCCAGTGGACACTGGTGTCCCACAGGAGGACTGTTTTCAGAGAAAGAGGTGCCAGCTTCTGTTTTGATCTCTACTATAGGAGAAGAACATGCAGAACCCTTTTTTCTCTTTATTTTGCTATGGATTAAGAACCCTATGCCTAATAAAATAGCCTAACAAAGTCAGTCTCAGAATTGAGACATACTCTCAAGCATCATGCTTTTTGTCATGGTGCCCCAACTTGGGTAAGGATACAAACATAAATTCTACAGGACAGGGACTTTGTTTGATCCAGCACTAGTCTAGTGCTTCCATGGATCCTCAATAAATATTTGTTGAAGAAGTGAGTAAGTGAAAGGAAGGGAAAGGCAGCCACATAAGTGGGTGTCTTAAGACTTGAAGAAAGACTTTTCTAATTCTATGATGATTATTTTCTGTCTCAAGATAAACTAACTGTTGGCAAGAGGAAACGAAATGAAGATGATGATGTTCCAGTGGGTGTGGAGATGGCAGAGAATACTGATAACCCCCTCAGATGCCCAGTCCGACTTTATGAGTTTTACCTGTCCAAATGGTAAGTGATTTTCCTCTGAAGTAGATACAACACACTTCAAAAAGTAATTATTATATTTTAGATTTCAGATGCTCAAATCCCAGAAATGTAGCTGGTCTGTGACTTTAAACAAAGATTTACTTACAGTTTCATTTTTTCCCCAATTTCATATCTGCCTGGATTTTGAACCAAGAAACAAATTGCTTTATCTTGAGCATTTTTTTCCCAAAAATCTCTTAAAAAGCAAGAATCACTGTCATTGTTTGATCTTTACAACTGTTGCTTAACTTTATGTGACATCTAAACTGCTGTGAATTTGTTGTTTACATAGAAAAATAGGGGAAAGACTGTACTAAGTCTATAAATGAGAAAATAGTTTTTAGAGAATTGACATTTTTTGAGTGGTCTTTTTTTTTTATAGAAACTTTATAATTTTAAAAAGTTGCAAGATCCACACTAAAGCAATTTTTTTTTTCCCCCAAAGAAATAAAATGACTGGGTTTGCTGTTTAGTAGAGTTGTGAAGTATTTTGGGGATTCATTTTAGGATTTCAGGGTATTGGGTACTGAGGATGAGTCTCAGCCATAGTGTCACTTGTGAGTTGAATTTGTTTTTGCTCCTGGTAAGTTTTAAGTACTAACGCTTGTGAAAGCTTTACATTTTGTCATCTATTAACATTATACTTACTTCGAATCCAGCGTGGTTCTTGAGTGTGGGGAAAAAAATAGGCAGTTACAGGTTGCTCCTGGAGCATAAATATCTATAAACTTGTTTATCTCTGTGGGCACACTGTTTACGATATTAGTCATAGTACGAAATATCTGAGAGCCATTATACTTAGAGAGTAATTACAATGTGCTGTACTCTCTGATCCCAGTTCTCTCTCTCTCTCTTCTTCCCTGTGGATAGCTCTGAAAGCGTGAAGCAGAGGAGTGACGTGTTTTACCTTCAGCCTGAGCGCGCCTGTGTTCCAAATAGCCCCATGTGGTACTCCACATTTCCCATAGACCCCGGGACCCTGGACACCATGTTAACACGCATTCTCATGGTGAGGGAGGTACACGAAGAACTTGCCAAAGCCAAATCAGAAGACTCTGATGTTGAATTATCAGATTAAAGTGCAAGTGGGTTCCTATTTTCATACATGTTGGTATGCACCAAACTGTGAATGCATCCAGCTTTGGAAAACGATAAGTCTCAAGTCCTCTTGACTTGATTATGAGATAATGGAAAACAGACAACTCGTGAACCACAGTGTGGATGTACAAATGAAAACTGAAGGAAAGAATATGAACTGAGAAACATTGTTCTTTGGCAGTGATATAGTTCTTAGACATCTTCAGAATGACTAACCAATTTCTCTGAGTGGTGCATAATCTTATTTTGTTTGGGAATAACAAATTGTGGAATATTTTTAAGGAGAACTGTTGTATAAAATTCTACCATAGTAACCTTAGATCTTAGAGGGGTAGCTTTGGAGTGAAACCTTGGCTGCAGCAGGCTACTTGGGCAAGCCCTCTGTGAAAGTCAGGGGAGAAATCAGTACAGAGCTAAGAGTGGCATCAGATGAGGACTGTGGGACCCAGACTTGAAGACCCAATAAAAATACTCAGCCTTTTTTTTTTTTTTTAAAGGTAGAGAGTGAAGTGGTCTTGATTTTGATTTTCACTGCCAAGCCAATTCTGTGAAGGATAGAAGCCTTTGGTGCTTTTGCCATAGGGTCCCTCACATCAGGGGAAAAGGCCTTCACTGCTGTTCATGCAGTAATGTGTCCCTTTCACTTTCTGGGTCTGGCCTTCTCAGCTGTGGGTCTGGATGTGGGTAAATTAAGTTAAAGGGGCTGAAACTCTGCAAAATAATCATGCACACAGAAAGTCTGTGGCGCTTGTTAGACCCCAAGTGTCTTGAAATGTTTGTAGAAAACCCACTAAAATGCCCACTTTGGGTGTCAGCCTTTATTGCTGCTGTCTCACAGCATAAGCTGTGGTACACAGAAGTGGGGGTTCTTTTGTTTTTATTTTATCCCCAAATGGCAGCTTTCCTCCCATTGTTTTATCTTCCCATTTCCTAAATAATTTGTTATTTTGTCTTTTGCACCAGTTTCTGGAGGCCCTTGTCATTTCAAAAAGAGGAGTCTCTCCTTTCTCTGGCAAACCTGTGGGTGATTCCACAGAGACACAGTGTTACTTAGCTATCAGAACTATGGTAGAAGAAGAACTAGTATTTTCCTATATAAAGCATTGGAAGATGACCCTGTTACCCTAAGAAACTTAAAAATAGGAATCTGGGGTTAGGATACAAAGACACTGACGGTCTTGCATATATCCACAAGAAGGTCTTCTTATAGCATTATTCCAAACTCTAGCTGTTTTAGTAGTTTGATGAGGATCAAGTCATAGGAGTGTTTGGCAAATGGATCCATTTCCTTCTGCATTCTGTTTCTTCCCCACAAAATTTTGAATCAAAGCTTCTATAATATTGGCCAGTCACAGAACTTCTTTAGCGGAGGTTAATTTGACCCTTTAATAGAAACGAGAGAAGTCTAAAAAGCCTCTTAGAAATTTTAACCTTGAAAGACTTTACCATATGTCCCATTTTTTAGATGGGAATGGCAGGTGGTTTTTTTGTTTTTTAATAAATAAATTTAAATACAATAAAAATTTTAAAGTAGACCTTTTGACATTGTGTACTTATGGTTCTGTCCCTCTGCCTGTAACAAATCTTGTTTTTGTTACCAAGAACTATGTGAAAGAAGTAAATCTGCCCCAGTTCTGTATGATTAATTCCATCTGTGTTTTGTCATTTCTGACTGGAAGACTTACTTCCAGGCCTTGTTTGATATGGAGGAAAAGCAATTGGATTGTCTGATAAGTCTGCCAATAAACTATCCAGAAACATCAGGTGTAATAGTCCCCACTAATGAAATTTTATGGTTTATATAAACACTAATGTTTCCCCTTCTGTAGAAATGCAAATTTACGGCATAGTAGATAAACTATTATAAAACACTAGAGAGAGAGGAAAAAAATTCTGTATGTTTTAATTGAGAACAGCCAATATCCAGGTAAATGACTGTATCAAGATGTCAATTGCATGTTAGTCCACAGAGTTTTTCCAGATCCTGGAATAATTTGTAAAAGAAAATATTGAGTCATTATTGGTCATTCCTCATAAGCATAGCTGTTGATGTGTGTGTCCGGTTATTTGCTTTTTTAAATTTTATTAAAATGATGTAAAATTGGTTTCCCCCCCCCCCCAGGGGAGGAAAAAATATCAAACAAGAGAAACATTAAATTATCTGTTCTTTTTTGTTTTTTAAACACTTTCGGGTTTTCACCTTGCAAAAACCACAGAAATATTCCCTTAGAATAAAATAGTATATTTGTATTTGATGGGTGAATTATTCATTTTATGTCTTGAAAGAATTTTAAATATTTTTTTTGTTTGACCCTATTGGTATGATCCAACAGATGGTATATTACAAAGAAAGAGATCAGTTTTCAGAAAATAAATTATTTGGTTTTTACTCAGTCCAGAAAACATTGTTTCATTGCAAAATCTTGTCAGTTTTTTTTTCCCCCATCAAAGACTTGTTCTGATTTTTAATCTATTACCATATACAAAGCCCTGAAAGCTAGAAGCATCAAGTATTAGGTTGGTGCAAAAGTAACTGCGGTTTTGCATTGTTGAACTTTGCTGTTTGATATTAATGAGTACATTCTTAAATGTGGTTATATTATACATCATCTTAATGCACATTTCTTTATTTTTTTTGCTAATGACTTATTACTTGCTGTTTATTTTATATTTATTTTAGATTAGGGAAATGATGATGTTAGACAAAAAAGCAAGTTCTAGCAATTTTCTTATTCAAGTTCAAAATGAATCATAAAGCAGTAGAGACAACTCGCAACATCGACAACGCATTTGGCCCAGGAACTGGTGATTCAAGAAGTTTTGCAAAGGAAACAAGACCCTTGACAACGAGGAGTGCAGTGTTCGGCCGTGGGACGTTCACAACAGCAAATTGAGAGGATCATCGAAGCTGATCCTCTTACAGCTACGCAGGAAGTTGCTGAAGAACTCAGCATGGACCACTCTGTGGTCATTTGACATTTGAAGCAAATTGGAAAAGTGAAAAGCTTGGTAAGTGGGTACCTTATTTATCTTGTGGCTGACTGCAAATTAAAAAAAAATCGCCATTTTGAAGTGTCGTCTTAATTCTGCACAACTACAGCAAACCATTTCTTGATCAGATTATGACATGTGACGAAAAATGGATTTATCCAAGGCAACAACCAGCTCAGCAGCTGGATCGAGAAGAAGCCGCAAAGCACTTCCCAAAGCTAAACTTGAACCAGAGAAGGTCATGGTCACTGGTGGTCTGCTGCCCATCTGATTCACTGTAACTTGCTGCTGCTGCTAAGTCACTTCAGTCATGTCAGACTGTGCGACCCCATCCCTGGGATTCTCCAGGCAAGAACACTGGAGTGGGTTGCTGTTTCCTTCTCCAGTGCTTAAAAGTGAAAAGTAAAAGTGAAAGTGAAGTCGCTCGGTCATGTCTGACTATTCGCGACCCCATGGACTGCAGCCTACCAGGCTCCTCAGTCCATGGGATTTTCCAGGCAAGAGTACTGGAGTGGGGTGCCATCGCCTTCTCTGCTGTAACTTTCTAAATCCCATCAAAACCATTACATATGAGACATATGCTCAACAACTCGATGAGATGCGCTGAAACCTGCAGTGCCTGCGGCCAGCACTGTTCACCAAAAAGGACCCAATTCTGCACGACAACGCCTGACTGCACATCGCACAACCAACACTTCAAAAGTTGAACGAATTGGGCTATGAAGTTTTGCCTCATCTGTCACATTCACCTGACCTCTCACCAACCATCACTTCTTCAAGCATCTCAACAACTTTTTACAGAGAAAATGATTCCACAACCAGCAGGAAGCAGAAGGTGCTTTCCAAGAGTTCTTCGAATCCTGAAGCACAGATTCTTAGGCAATGGGAATAAAACTTGTTTCTCATTGGCAAAAATGTGTTGATTGTAGTGATTCCTATTTTGATTAATAAAGATGTGCTTGATCCTAGTTATAATGATTTAAAATTCATAGTCTGAAACCGCAATTATGTTTGCATCAACCTGATATATATTTCATTTTAGGCAAGACTTTTTTTTAGATTTACACAGCTTACCTAGTTCAACTTGAATCATTTTGAAATCATGAGATTAGAATAAAGAATATATTCTTAAGTATGAATACCTATTTAATTTGGGAATGTGAGACTAAGTGGCATTTTCCTTAGACTCTAGTTTTCTTGGTATTGTGCAAATATACCTTCAGATTCCACATAGATTGTTTTTACCTACCTGCCTTGGGGCATTCCTATTTTTTTAACAAAATTTCCCAAAAAGTTTTAAGTTAAAATGAAATTATGTAAATGAATCCATTTTTTAAATTAAATTCAAAATTTAATTTTCTATGCAAATAGAAAAAGTCGCTGTGATTCTGAGTTGAAATAAGCAACAATACCCCCAATTCCTCCTGTCTATCATCATCATACTTTATTTCATAATTGAAAAACAAATAATTGTGACCCATTGTTACAGAGTGGGAAGATCGGAGCTCTGGAGCCTAGTCTTTCTACTTTACTGTTTGTATAGCCTTAAGTTAGTTACCTAACCTCTCTGTGCCTCAGTTTTCTCTTAAACTGGGAATAATATCAACTTCTGTAAGTTGTGCTTGGAACATGATAGGTTTTCAATGTCAACTCATTTTTACTATAACATCTGCAAATTCTAGGCATATAGTAAGATTTTAAATAAATGCTAATTCCCCCATTACAGCCTGAATTTTCACTAAATTCAGTGCTTCCGATTCTGCAAAACATAATACCCAGCATCATCAATTCTATATATTGGAATGAACTATTTAGAATAACTAAAGACTGTATACACTAAATCATACATTCTTCACTCATGTGCTTGCTTACATGCATATAAATGATGATCAACATTACAGAAATCCTTTGATACACTTCACCACATTGGAAAAGGTAAATAATACGTGGTATATCAATGGGTACAAGAAGAGCACGTGATAGTTTACCTTTTTTTCCATTGATTCTGAGTCTGTGAGATTTCATTTATCTGACAATAGTTACATACCACATAGGAAGAAGGCTGCTGCACGGTGTGCATCTCCACACTTCCTTCTCATTACGGAACCTGCACCCCTACGTTTTGGGTAGGCAATGGCTTCCTGCTAATTGACTGTTTTCCAGCCTATCTTGCAACAGGATGTAAACAAGTGACTAGGTTTTGACCAATGGGATGGAAACAGAAGGATGTAACAACCAGGCCACATCCTTAAAAGGGAAGAGTTTGCCCTCCTTTCTAATTTTCCTTTCCCCATGCACCAGATTGTGAATGTAGTCAGTCAGTGGTCATGGCAAACCAGTTTTTTCTGTGTGGGAAAGGGCGATATATTGAAAGTACGGTAGCTCAGACCTTCACATAAAAAAGGAAACCTTCCAGCTTACTGAAGCTATCATCATTTGGTTTCTGCTAAAGTAGCCAAACCAGTATCCTAACAGACCTACTGTGCCCAGTATCATGCTACTGCTTAATACAGAACTGGAAGTTCTGATCCAGAGTACAAAGAGCTTTTCAATATTGGCAAGTGAGAAAACCCACTATATTTAAGTCATTATTTTCAGATGTAGAAACATCTGTGCAAAAAAGCCAAGAGAGGGAATTCTCTGGCAGTCCAGTGGTTAGGACTCCTTGCTTTCACTGCTGCGGGCCTGGGTTCAATTCCTGGTCAGGGAACTAAGATTGCAAAAGCCAGGCCATGGAGCCAAAAAATTAAAAAACCGAGAAAAAACATACCATTAAAAATAAGGCTGCTGCTGCTGTGCTCAATCATGCCCAACTCTGCAGCGCCATGAACTGCAGCCGACCAGGCTCCTCTGACCATGGAATTTTCCAAAGAAGAAAACTGGAGCAGGTTGCCATTTCCTACACCAGGGGATCTTTGACCCAGGGATCAAACCCAGATCTCTTGTGTCTCCTGCATTAGATTCTTTACCACTGTACCACCTTTAAAGCCCTAAGTTTAAGATTGCTAACCATAAGTTTATTAAAAGCATTTTTCCACAAGAGCAGTACCCAACCAGATAATGTAATTAAAAGGAAAAGATTAATTTTTTTAAAAAGAAGATACTATTCACAGTAGCAATGCAAACTGTATAGTAGTTATTAATCATATCTGTAAAGGATGACAAATATGACAGGCTGAGAGAAGATACTTGTAATGTGTAAGACCACCAAAGGATTTATACCTAGAATATAGAAAAACTGCATAATTGTAAAGAAAGTTAAATGAAGATATTTCATAGATCAGTCGCTCAGTTGTGTCCAACTCTTTGCAATCCCATGGACTGCAGCACGCCAGGCTTGCCTGTCCATCATCAACTCCCAGAGCTTACTCAAACTCATGTCCATTGAGCTGGTGATGCCATCCAACCATCTCATTCTCTGTTGTCCCCTTCTCTTCCCACCTTCAATCTTTCCCAGCATCAGGGTCTTTTCAAATGAGTCAGTTTTTCACATCATGTGGCCAAAGTATTGGAGTTTCAGCTTCAGCATCAGTCCTTCCAATGAATACTCAGGACTGATTCTCTTTAGGATGGACTGGTTGGATCTCCTTGCAATCCAAGGGACTCTCAAGAGTCTTCAACAACACAGTTCAAAAGCATCGATTCTTCGGTGCTCAGCTTTCTTTATAGTCCAACTCTCACATCCATACATGACTAAATCCATAGCTTTGACAAAACGGATCTTTGTCAGCAAAGTAATGTCTCTGCTTTTTAATATGCTGTCCAGGTTGGTCATGACTTTTCTTCCAAGGAGTAAGCATCTTTTAACTTTATGGCGGCAGTCACCATCTGCAGTGATTTTGGAGCCCCCCAAGATAAAGTCTCTCAATGTTTCTATTGTTTCCCCATCCACTTACCATGAAGTGATGGGACCAGATGCCGCAATCTTAGTTTTCTAAATGTTGAGTTTTAAGCCAACTTTTTCACTCTCCTCTTTCATCAAGAGGCTCTTTAGTTCTTTGCTTTCTGCCATGAGGGTGGTGTCATCTGCATATCTGAAGTTATTGATATTTCTTCCAGCAATCTTGATTCCAGCTTGGGCTACATCCAGTCCAGCATTTCTCATGATGTACTCTGCATATAAGTGAAATAAGCAGAGTGACAATATACAGCCTTGATGTACTCCTTTCCCGATTTGGAACCAGTCTGTTGTTCCATGTCCGGTTCTAACTGTTGCTTCTTGACCTGCATACAGATTTCTCAGGCGGCAAGTCAAGTGGTCTGGTATTCCCATCCCTTGAAGAACTTTCACAGTTTGTTGTGATCCACATAGTCAAAGGCTTTGGCATAGTCAATAAAACAGAAGTTGATGTTTTTCTGGAACTCTTGCTTTTTTCAATGATCCCACAGATTTTGGCAATTTGACCTCTGGTTCCTCTGCCTTTTCTAAATCCAGCCTGAACATCTGGAAGTTCACGGTTCACATACTGTTGAAGCCTGGCTTGGAAAATTTTGAGCATTACTTTGCTAGCATGTGAAATGAGTGCAGTTCTGTGGTAGTTTGAGCATTCTTTGGCGTTGCCTTTCTTTGGGATTGGAATGAAAACTGACCTTTTCCATTCCTGTGGCCACTGTTGAGTTTTCCAAATTTGCCGGCATATTGAGTGCAGCACTTTCACAGCATCATCTTTTAGGATTTGAAATTCCATCACCTCCACTAGCTTTGTTCGTAGTGATGCTTCCTAAGACCCACTTGACTTCACATTCCAGGGTGTCTGGTTCTAGGTGAGTGATCACACCATTGTGGTTATCTGGGTCATGAAGATTGTTTTTGTATAGTTCTTCTATGTATTCTTGCCCCTTCTTGTTAGTATCTTCTGCTTCTGTTAGGTCCATACCATTTCTGTCCTTTACTGTGCCCATCTTTGCATAAATGTTACCTTGGTATCGCTAATTTTCTTGAAGAGATTTCTAGTGTTTCCTATTCTATTGTTTCCCTCTATTTCTTTGCATTGATTGCTGAGGAAGGCTTTTTTATCTCTCCTTGCTATTCTTTGGAGCTCTGCATTCAAGTGGGTAATATCTTTCCTTTTCTCCTTTGCCTTTTGCTTCTCTTCTTTTCACAACTATTTTTAAGGCTTCCTCAGACAACCGTTTTGCCTTTTTGCATTTCTTTTCCTTGGGGATGGTCTTGATCCTTGCCTCCTGTTCAGTGTCACGAACCTCTATCCATAGTTCTTCAGGCACTCTATCAGATCTAATCCCTTGAACCTATTTGTCACTTTCACTGTATAATCGTAAGGGATTTCATTTAGGTCATATTTGAGTGGTCTAGTGGTTTCCCCTACTTTCTTCAATTTAAGTCTGAACTTGGCAAGAAGGAGTTCATGATCTGAGCCATAGTCAGCTCCCAGTCTTGTTTTTGCTGACTGTACAGAGCTCCATCTTTGGCTGCAAAGAACATAATCAATCTGACTTCAGTATTGCCCATCTGGTGCTGTCCATGTGTAGAGTCTTCTCTTGGTTGTTGGAAGAGGGTGTTTGCTATGACCAGTGCGTTCTCTTGGCAGACTCTATTAGCCTTTGCCCTGCTTCATTCTGTACTGCAAGGCCAAATTTGCCTGTTACTCCAGGTGTTTCTTGACTTCTACTTTTGCATTCTAGTCCCCTATAATGAAAAGGACATCTTTTTGGGGTGTTAGCTCTAGAAGGTCTTGTAGGTCTTCATAGAACCGTTCAGCTTCTTCAGCATTACTGCTTGGGGCATAGACTTGGATTACTGTGATATTGAATGGTTTGCCTTGGAAACAAACAGAGATCATTTTGTTGTTTTTGAGATTGCATCCAAGTACTGCAGCTGGGACTCTCTTGTTGACTATGATGGCTACTCCATTTCTTCTACGGGATTCTTGCCCACATTTCATAGATGAGGAGCCCAAAAGGGTAAGCAAATACATGAAGAGGTGTTCAAACTCATCAGTAATCAACAGATTTTTTTTTTTTTTTTAAAGAACTATCACTTTACATCCTTAAGACTAGCCAAAATTAGAAAAAGGATAATGTCAACTGGTGCTGGTGATACAGGGATATTAAAACCCTTATATACTGCAAGAATAAATGTAGAACTGTATACCCATTCTGGAGTCAATCCTGGACATTAAGTTAGAGAAGTTTGGTAGATTTTACAAAGAAGTTTACCCTTTCCTCTTGTTAAGTAAATGATTATTATTAAATGTGTTTGTTTTTCATTATATATGTCCATGTAATTTTTATCTTTATTCATTTGCCAAAATACCTTGACGGATTTTTCTAATGTTGAATCATCATCCCTGCACTCCTTGATGAAATCCTAATGTGATTTATATATAGGATTAGATATATAACCTTTATCAAGGTAAAGATAATACCTTCCATTCCTAGTTTGCCCTGAATTTTTCTTTAAATTTTATTTTTTTTCTTTAAATTTTAAATAAGTGTTGAGCTTACCAAAGGCCTTTTTTTTTTTTCTTTTTGCATTTTTAAAATAATACTCATCTTACTTTTCTGTCTTCATTAATGTTGTGAAGCACACTGAATGCTTCTTATACTCCTTGGATAAACTCTTGTTATGTTTACATATTTTGGCTAACTAATATTCAGTTCTGTTTTTACATCATAGTCACAAGTGACTATATTTTTTCTCTTTGAATTATTTTTGAATATTTTTCTCTTTGATTTCTCATCTGATTTTGGAATCACTATTAGAGAAAGAAATAGTCAAGTTTTATTTTTCCAATTTGTGGAACAACTTATATAGAACTTATATTCTTGAGCGTGTAGTCAAACTATAAAAGCTTTTTTCTACTTTTTGGCCATCCCATGTGACATGCGGGATTTTAGTTCCTCAACCACGAACCTGCACCCTCAGCAGTGGAGGTGCAATGTATTAACCATTGGACCACCAGGGAAGTCCATATAAAATTTTAATTGTTTTTTAAATTCCTCTAAAGGGATTTTGGTTTATTTAATGTCATTTTGCTTTATTTAATGTTCATTCGTCTACTCAAAGTTTTTATGTCTTATCAATTTGGATTTTTTTATAATTTTCTCAGTTTGATCTATATGTTCAGGTTTATTAGCATATGTTTCATAATTCCTTCTTCCATTCTGCTGCTGCTGCTAAGTCGCTTCAGTCGTATCCGACTCTGTGCAACCCCATAGACAGCTGCCCACCAGGCTCCCCCGTCCCTGGGATTCTCCAGGCAAGAACACTGAAGTGGGTTGCCATTTCCTTCTCCAATGAATGAAAGTGAAGAGTGAAAGTGAAGTCGCTCAGTTGTGCCCAACTCTTCACGACCCCATGGACTGCAGCCTACCAGGCTCCTCTGTCCATGGGATTTTCCAGGCAAGAGTACTGGAGTGGGGTGCCATTGCCTTCTCCATTCTATATTTCTTATTTTGTTTACATTGTGTCTTTTTCCTGATCTGCCTTCTTTTTAAACATTTTTATTGGAGTTTAGTTGATTTACAATATTGTTTTAGTTTCTGCTGTCCAGTGAGGGGAATCATATATAGATAGCTACTTTTTTTTAGATTCTTTTCCCATATAAGTTACTGCAGAGTATTAAGTAGAATTCCCTGTACTACACCCTAGGTCCTTATTAGTTTTCTATTTTATGTAGTATGTGTATGTCCATCCCAATCTCCCAATTTATCCTTTTCCCCCGCTTTCCCCCCATGGTAGCCATAAGATTGTTTTATACATCAGTACCTCTGTTTCTGTTTTGTAAATAAGTTCATCTGTACCATTTTTAAAGATTCCTTGTATAAGTGATATATTTGTCTTTGTCTGACTTACATCACTCAGTATGACAGTCTCTAGATCTGTTCATGTAATAGTGATGTTGAGCATCTTATGCTTTTAAAACATCTGTATATCTGCTTTGAAGCAGCGTGTATTTAGATCTTCCACCCATTTTTTGACTGGGTTTTCTGTTTATTTTTTGTTACTGAGCCGCATGAGCTGTTTGTATACTTTGGAGATTGATCCCAAAGTATACAATGCAAGATTTTCTCCCATTCTGTGGGCTATTTTTGTGTTTTATTTATTATTTCCTTTGCTGTGCAAAGCTTTTAAGTTTAATTAGGTCCCATTTGTTGTTGTTTTTATTTTCATTACTCTAATGAGATGAATCAAAAAAAAATCTTGCTTCAGTTTATGTCAATGTTCTACCTATGTTCTCCTCTAAGAGTTTTATAGTATTCAGCCTTACACTTAGTCTTTAATCCATTTTGAGTTTATTTTTGTGTACAGTGTTAGGGAGTGTTCTAATTTCATTCTTTTACATGTGGCTGTCCAGTTTTCCCAACACCATTTATTGAAGACTGTCTTTTCTCCATTGTATAGTCTTGCTTCCTTTGTCATAGATTAGACCATGGGTGTGGGTTTTGTGTTTTTTTTTTTTTTTTGTGAGAAATAGAGACTTTATTAGGCACACAGGGTGACTGATAGGCAGAGGTTACAAAATGGCTACTGGGCTTCCTTCCAAGCTGGAGTAGAGCACTCCAGGAGGGGGAGGGACAGAGGAACCTTTGTTCTCTCTGCCTTCCCCCTTCAAGGCTGCATGCAGATGGCCCCATCCAGCCGGATGACTTCTCCATTGAGGAATGAGTTCTTGATGATGGCCTGTACCAGATGAGCATACTCAGCAGGGTCACCAAGTCGGTTGGGGAAGGGCACCTGGCTGGCCAGGAAGTTGCGCACTTTATCTGGGAGGGTGGTCAACAGCGGGGTGCCAAATAGGCCTGGAGCAATGGTCATCACCCGGATACCCATGGGAGCCAGATCCCGAGCAATGGGCAGTGTCATCCCCACTATGCCCCCTTGGAAGCAGAGTATGCAGCTTGTCCAACCTGGCCCTCAAAGGCAGCTACGCTGGCCGTGTTGATGATGACCCCACGTTGGCCTCCCTAGTCTGGTTCATTCTGGCCCATCTCACCAGCCACCAGGCGGATCACATTGAAGGTGCCTATGAGATTCACATTGATAACTCGCTGAAAGTCCTCCAAGGTATGGGCCTGGCTCTTCTTTAAGTTATATGTCTTGCTGGCCACTGCAATGCCTGCACAGTTGACTGCCACATCCACACGGCCAAACTTTTTTCTTGCTAGAGTCAGAGCTGCTTGCACATCCTTCTCTGAGGTCACGTCGGCTGGGGCAAAGGCGCAGCTCTTCCCTAACTTCTTGGCCTGGGCCTCCCCATCTGAGTTGGGCAGGTCCAAAAGTACAGCAGTGGCCCCCTGCCTCACCAGTCGCTCTGCTGTGGCCAAGCCTAGGCCTGAGGCTCCGCCAGTTATTAAGGCAACCAGACCCTTCACGCTCCGACATGCAGCTGCCATCTTGCTCAGGCCTCTCTCGGGTGTGGGGGTTTATCTCTGGCCTTTCTACCCTGTTCCATTGATCTGTATTTGTTTTTATGTCAGTACCATACTGTCTAATTACTGTAGCTTTGTAGTGTAGTCTGAAGTCAGGGAACCTGATTCCTCCAGCCCCATTTTTCTTTCTCAAGATGGCTTTGGCTATTTGAGGTCTTTTGTGTTTCTGTACTGATTGTAAAATTTTTTGTTCTAATTCTGTGGAAAATGTCAATTTGACAGTGAATCTGTAGATTGCTTTGGGTAGTATAGTTATTTTAATGATATTGATCCTTCCAATCCAAGAACAGGGTATATCTCTCCAATCATTTGTGTCCTCTTTGATTTCTTTCATCAGTATCATAGTTTTCTGAATACAAGTCTTTTCCCTCCTCAGGAGGGTTTATTCCTAGGTATTTATTCTTTTTGATGCAGTGGTAAATGAGATTGTTTCATTAATTTCTCTTTCTCATCTTTTATTGTTAGTGTGTGATAATGCAAGAGATTACTGTGCATTAATTTTATTTCTGTGTAGTAATATGTTGTAAAGTTTGCAACTTTACCAAATTCAGTGATGAGCTCTAGCAGCTTTCTGGTAGTATGTTTAGGATTTCCTATGTATAGTCTCATGTCATCTGCAGATAGTGAAAGTTTTTATTTCTTTTCACTTTGGATTCATCTGTGTTTCAATTGCCTTGCTAGAACTTGCAAAACTATGTTGAATAAAAGTGGTGAGAGGGGACATCCTTGTCTTGTTCCTGATCTTAGAGGAAATGCTTTCACTGTTTCACTGTTGAGAAAGTTGGGTTTGACAAACTGCATATGCTCTGGGTTTGTCATATGTGAGCTTAATTATGTTGAGTTATGTTCTCTTTATGCCTTATTTCTGGAGGGTTTTTATCATAAATTGATATTGACTTTTATCAAAAACCTTTTCTGCAACTCTCGAGATGATCATATGGTTTTTATTCTTCAGATTGTTAATGTGGTGTATCACACTGATTTGTGGATACTGAAACACCTTTGCATCCTTGGGATAAATCCCACTTGATCATGGTATATGATCCTTTTAATGTATTGTTGGATTTGGTTTGCTAGTATTTTGTTGAAGATTTTTGTATCTGTGTTCATCAGTGATTATTGGCCTGTAATTTTCTTATTTTGTGGTATCTTTGTCTGGTGTTGCTCTCAGGGTGATGGTGGTCTCACATAATGAAGTTTAGAGTGTTCCTTCCTCTGCAGTTTTTTGGAAGAGTTTCAGAAGGACAGGTGTTAACTTTTCTGTAAATGTTTGATAGAGGGACTTCCTGGTGGTCCAGTGGCTAAGACTCCATTAACTCCTAATGCAGGGGACCCAGGTTAGATCCCTGGTCTGAGAACTAGATCCCACATGCCACAACTAACTGTTTCATAGAATTTGCCTGTGAAGCCATCTGGTCCTGAATTTTTGTTTGTCGGAAGCTATTTTAATCAGTTTCGATTTCAGTACTTATTGGTCTATTTGCGTTTTTTATTTCTTGTTTAGTCTTGGAAGATTGTACCTTACTATGAATTTGTCCCCCTAGAAGAAATGGACAGATTCATAAGCACATAGTTGCTTGTAATAGCTCTTAAGATCCTTTATACTTATGTGGTGTCAGTTGTAGCTTCTTTTTCATTTCTAATTTTATTGACTTTGAACCCTCTCCCTTTTTTTCTTGATGAGTCTGGCTTTAGTTTATCAATTTTTTTTTACTTTTTTAAAGAACCAACTTCTCATTGATCTTTTCTATTGTTTTCTTCATCTCTATTTTATATTTCTGCTCTGATCTTTATGATTTCTTTCCTTCTACTTATTTGGGTTTGTTTGTTCTACTCATTCCAGTTGCTTTAGGTGTAAGATTGTGTTGTTTTGAGATTTTTCTTGTATCCTGAAGTAAGATTGTATTGCTATAAACTTCCCTCTTAGAACTGCTTTTGCTGTGTCCCATAGGTTTCCGAACATCATTGTTTTCATTGTCATTTTGTCTCCATGTATTTTTTAAAAAATTTGTTTGGTGATCCATTAGCTTTTTAATAACATATTATCGTATGTGTTTATGTTAGTTTTTTTCCCTGTAATTTATTTCTAATCTTATAGAATTGTGGTTGGAAAAGATGCTTGATATGACTTCGGTTTTCTTAAATTTACCAAGGTTTAATTTGTGGCTAATATGTGGTATATCCTGGAGAGTATTCTAATGTGCCCTTAAGAAGAAAGTATATTCTGCTGCCTTCAGATGGAGTGTTCTCAAAATTATCAGTGAAGTTCATCTGATCTAATGTGTCACTTTAGGCCTGTGTTTCCTTATTGATTTTCTATCTGGATGACCTGTCCATTGGTGTAAGCGGGGTGTTCAGGTCCCTGTTGATTTTAATCTGTTTTGTCTCATAATGAGTATTACTTACCCAGCTTGGTTCTGGTTTCTGTTTTCATGGAATACTTTTCTATCCCCTCACTTTCAATCTGTATGTGTCCCTAGCTCTGAAGTGGGTCTCTTGTAGACAGCATATATATGGGTCTTATTTTTGTATCTCTTCAGCCAGTCTGTATATTTTGGTTGGAACATTTAATCCATTTACATTTAAGATAATTATTGATACACATGTTCCTACTGACATTTTCTTAATTGTTTTGGATTTGTTTTTGTAGGTCTTTTTTCTTCCCGTCTTTTGTTCGCTTGTGATTTGAATGACTACCTTTGGCATTGTGTGTGTGTATTGTAGTTTTTTGGTTTGCCATTCCCATGAGGTTTTGATATTAGAAGTCTGTATATACACAAAGTTGTTTTAAGTTGCCGGTCTCTTTCCTGCCTAGAGAAGTTCCTTCGGTGTTTGTTGTAAAGTTGGTTTGCTGGTGCTGGATTCTCTTAGCTTTTGCTGTTCTTAAAGCTTTTGATTTGTCCATTGAATCTGAATGAGAGCCCTGCTGGGTAGAGTATTCTTGGTTGTAGGTTTTTCCCTTCATCACTTTAAATATATCATGCCATTCCCTGATGGCCTGTAGAGTTTCTGCTGAAAAATCAGCTGATAACCTTATGGAGACTCCCTTGTATGTTATTTGTTGTTTTTGATTAGACTTATCTATCTTAAAAATCTTTCCAAGAACCATCACTTGGTTTTGTCAGCCTTCTCTTTTCCATCTCTGATTTTATAACTATTTTTCCTCTCTCATTTTTCACCCTTGCTGTTTATTCTTTTTTCTATTGCTTTAGTCCTAAATTTTTGGGTTTTAAAAAGAGAATTCATATTGAGTCCTTCATATTTTTTACTCATTTATGCATATCAGTATAGTCTCATATATTCCTATTTTATTGTTATAATTTGATACTCAAATTGCTCTAGGTTTTAATCAGTAGAAACAACACATGCTTGTATAACTGTATATATAACTATATATAACTATTTATCATCTATCTATGTATCTTAACCTGTGAGTTCATATGAATTCTTCCAATCTGAGTTCAATACCTTGGGGTTCTTTCTAGCCACCTCCTTTTTCACACTCATAAACCCTTTAAGAGTGAGGAAACTGTCTCTCATTACACTCAGTATGTGTATTTATTTTCTCAATCACCTAGCATTTTGCACGAGGTACTCAATCACCCCGATTACAGCCACCCACTGTCTCACTTGCCCTGCTGCTGGGCTGCTTCACTGTGGCCCCCTCACCAGTGGGGTTCCATGGGCCTCAGGCCCACCAGTTATTCCCTTGTGCATTTATTCCTTTAATCACTAATGTCCATGCAGGAAGAGCAAGTGAAGATGGAAAAGAAGGGGTGAATCTGTCTTCAGTGAAGATGTTTATTTTCATTCTAACTAATGCTATTACAATGTATTTCTGCCATTATTTCACAGTTTCTACTTAGTGTACTTCTCCCGCCCCCCACCTTGCTTTCCATTGGGTGGCAATGGAAAATTTTCTTTTACATGTTTAAAAGTTACATATTCTACTTTTTAAAATTGATGTTACTCAATACTAAACATGCTTGTTTTCTCCTTGGTTTCTTTAACTGTCATCTAAATCTTCTTTCTAATAAGATTTAGTCTTTGCAACCCTACCATGTTGATATTTTTTTAGAATTTTGGCTCTGGGTTGTTAATATACTTCATTGTTTTCCTTTCCTTCTCCTTCCTCTCTTTTCCTGTCATCTCGATCTTCCTCAACTTATGTATTATGTCCCAATAAACCCAGTAGGATGAAAATATTTTAAGTCAAGAAAGCATTTATCACGCCTAATCTCAACATCATAGCTTAGTGATTCTACCTTAAAGGTGCCCAGAACACTTAAATTAGCCTGCATTAACATTAATTGGGCAACACCATTTTCTTGTTTTTGTTCAGTTGCTAAGTCATGTCTGACTCTTTGCTACCCCGTGGACTGTAGCCTGCCAGGCTCCTCTGCTCTGTCCATGGGATTTCCCAGGCAAGAATATTGGAGTGAGTTGCCATTTCCTTCCCCAGGGAATCTTTCTGACCCAGGGATTGAACTCTTGTCTCCTGCATTGCAGGTGGATTCTTTACTGCTTTGCCATAGGGGGTTGTACACAAAGCCTGTTCTATAATAAAGTGTTGACTGTCTCATGTAATTTACTGAATATTGTACTGAAAGTGATAAACAGATGGGTTGTATAGATACAGAATGGTTACATTGTCTCAGTTGTTTACCCTTCTGATCTGTGGCAACTGGGAGCTGTGGCTGCTGCCACTGCCCAGCATCACAAGCAGCTACCCTACATATTGCTAGCCCAGGAAGGATTGAAACTCAGAATTCGAGTGACTTCCCTGGTGGTCCAGTGGCTGGGATTTCACCTTCCAAAGCATGGGGTACAGGATCAATCCCTGGTCAGGGAGGTAAGATCCCACATACTTTGTGGCCAAAAAACCAAAACATAAAACAAGTAACATGGTAACAAGGTCTAAAGACTTTAAAAATGGTTCACTTTTTAAAAAATATTCAAAATAAAAATACAAACTTTGATAGTTTCTACTGACTCTGTATCATCATTTTTACATCATCATAAAGTTGAAAAATCATAAACCATTTTACGTTGGAAACCATCTGTACAAATTTTGCCAAATAACTCATTTGTTCACTCTTACTTCCTATATATCTTTCCATGTCTAAATTTACTTTTCATATTTTGTAGAATTTTAAAAATTATTTATTTTGGGGTCTTTGCTGGGCAAGGGCTTTCTCTAGTTGTGGCGAGTGGGGGCTCCTCACTGCAGACCATGGCTCTGGCACACGGCGTTCGTGGTTATGGGGCACAGGCTAAGTTGCTCTGTGGCATGTGGGCTCTTCCAGGCAGGCAGATTCTTAACCACTTAACCATTCTAAGACACCAGGGAAGTCTCTCTTTTTCATATTTAACCACTTCTTTCTAAGTACATCTTAAGTGGATCTATTGGAAAAAATTTGAAGCCTGTATCCCTGAGAATATTTTTTTATTCTACTTTCATGTTTGTCTTGCTATAAATTTTGAGTTCAGCTACATTCTTTTCCTTCAGCATTTTGGAAACATGTTTTGACTTTTTTCACCTGAGGATACTGTTAAGAAACCTGATGTCAGTCTGTTTCTTGTTCTTTTGTTATTGATCTGCTGTTTCTCTCTGGGAGCTTTCACAATTTCTCATTCTCTTAGATGGTCTTAATTCTCTTACTATAATGTTTATGGTATGTTTTTCTTAATCATCCATAAGCTCCTTCATCTTTAATTCTCATCAACCTATTATTATTTCTTTGAATATTTCCTTCTCAGACTGCCATTTATTCAGACGTCAACACTTCTACCCTAGTGCTGTGCTGCCCTGTGTGTGTCCATCTCTTGTAACCCTTTCCTGCTTCCTTTTGGTAAGGGCCCTGGGATGACACTCCAGCTGATGGGTTTTGACCTGTATGTGTCTATCACATTCATTATATTTTCCATACTTCATATTTCCACTTGCTTCTTGTTCCTGCTTCATACTGCTAATATTTCCCTGTATATTTACTTTGCTTTATTTTCAATTCTTGGTTAGGCAGTATATGTAGTTTGCTGTCTACAGGGGCCAGGGTTTGCTTATTTTTGGCCTCTGAGCTCATGTCCCTTCACAGCACTAGCTCTTCTGCCTGGTAGTATTTATTGGGGAAAGGGCAAGGCCAATTCTGTCCCTTCCATTTTAGAAGGGAAGGTAATGACCTCTGGGTACCTCACCATCACTGTCAACCACTCCACCAGCAACTGTTCTAAGATTACTTTCAGAGCCTTGGGAAGCAGCAGTAATTCCTAATTGTCATTTCCCAATGCTGGGGCTTTGGAGGGAAAAAAGTTTTAATCCCAAGAGCAGCTGCCTAGCCCACTCTCTTTTCACGCCAGCAGAGCTTTTGTGCTGACTCAACAGTGTCCCTCTTACCCCAGTGACTTGGTTGCATCTCATGTTCACCAAGAGTAGACGTCTCACTGGTGTCCTACATCCTCTCACAGTTTCTGATGACCTTCGGTGTCCTAGGGGTTGTTACAGGATTTGGGGAGACTTCTTGGTGTGATTTTTGGTGGTGGTCCCTCAGATTTATGCTACTGTCTAATGTGTAATGTTTTTCTAGGGTTAATTTTAGGGGAAGGGAGCCAGTAGTCTATGCCACCTCATTGTCTTCATAGGAATCAAAGCCCCCAGTATTATCTTTGCTGACTTTTATTTTCAATCTCTGTATGAATCCACCTGCAATGTGGGAAACCTGGGTTTGATCCCAGGGTTGGGAAGATTGCCTGGAGACGGGAACGGCTACCCACTCCAGTCTTCTGGCCTGGAGAAGAGCTGGACACGACCGAGTGACTTTCACTTTCACGCTATATTTTAGGTGTCTTTTGTGAATATAGTTTTACAGTTACATCCAATCTGTTAACTTTTGTTTGGAGGTGGTAGTGGTGGTTCTTTTAGCATCCAATCTGACTTCTGCGTATTAAATGATCAGATCTTTTAATGCTGCAGTTCTGCCTGTATTCTTGCTTTCTGCTTGGCTGATTGAAGTGTGTGTGTTTGTTTTTCCTTGCCTCTTGTTTAGATGTTACATATTCTAGTTCTGAATTCTTAGTGGCTTTCTCAGTATTTTTAACATGAACAGCTGACTTAAACTCTTAAAATTAATTGGCATTTTTACTGCCCTTCTATGAAAGGACCTACTTTCATTTCAGTTACCACCCTACCCATATCTTAAACGTCATTCATTGTTCAGTATTTTAATTCCATATTTTTATTCTTTCCCCCAAGTAATACTACTTGAGAACTAGGCCAGATTCCCTTGGAGTGTCAGCTCACCTCAGCAGTGACTAGATCCTCCTCCCCTCTCAGCTGGCATTTTCTTTGAGAAGCCACCCTTTCCACGTCCCTGGCTCAGTCAGTCTGTGCTAATCTCTGTGTTCGTCTCAGGTACACTTTCAAGGGCATACCAGCCTCTGTGCTAGGAACTAGAGATATGACAGGAAGATGACACGAGGGCTTCTGGAAGGCTAAAGCTGACACTGCTTTTCCAAATAAGAATATGGTATTTAATAGTTCCAAAGAGAACCATGTTTAAAAGTGATTCCTGCTTTTGGTAGAGATAGCTTGGGATTTTGGAGCTGTGGTAGGAATAGAGCGGTGCTGTGATTTCTCCATGGCTGCCTGTCGTTGGCGTTCGTCGCTGACGAGCACAAGCAGATCACGGGCAGGGTGACAGGGACTCGGTCTGAGGCACAGGTGATGGAGACTTGTGTTCTGTCTCCATGTAACAGGATCAGCACGTGAAGAGTGTTATAAAACGTAAGATGGCCCCACAGCCTCATGAACTTCTAACCTCCTACTTCTAAGTAGGAGACAGATGGCAGAATGGTGTACAGTGTAAGAGGTACGTGGGTCCCTGTAGGCCCAGATGTAACCACAGGTTTTAGAGGGAGAGAGATGCTAGGCTGCTGGGACCTACTTGAAGGCTGGCGCGCACTGCCTGGGGAAAAGCTTAAGCTGCTCTAATGGGATGGCACTTTAATCTGCTTTCATGCTTTAATTTCTGTAGCCAACGAATAAATGCCAAGAAAATCATGTGACTCAGGTATTCCCATGATTTGATTCCCCATTTTGGGCTCTACAGTTCAACCTGGGAGCCCAGGTCTGATTCCAAGTATATATTGACATTGTTTTTCTTACAGGTATTGGACTCCTTCAGAGATTCAGGGTGTGAGTGGTTACCATGCAGATTACAAAGATAACAACTTTCCTCCATGTGGCCATATTTCCAGTTGAATAGTAATGTGCTGTAGTCATTTCCAGCACAAAGTTTGAATTAAATACTTTTTGCACTGAATTTGTCCTGTCTTTTCCTTTTTTTGTTTTTCTTTGATCACAGAAATAAGTGTTTGAAAAATCTCTTCCATTTTCTGGGCTATAAGATATGGTAACAACTGAGATACGGCTTGTCAACAGTCAGGTTGGAAGTTCCCCCACATACAGATCCAGAAGTTTAAGTTTCAGGCTGCTACTGAGTATTCCTCTCCATGCCCCCAAATTCCCAGGCTACACACTATAGGCAGTCGTACCTCTGACCCGGATCCCTAAGCACGTTGCCCTTATCCTAAGGGAGGACCTGAATTATTGGTGTCTGCTCTTCAGAAAACAAGCGAACAAAAACCAGAGCATGTGACCTGGAAGTGTGTGGCCAAGACTGTGGCAGGCCTTGGCTCTCTGCAGCTGCCCCCCTGCAGCCCACGTGGCTGCCGCGGAGCCCCGGGCTGAGGCGTCTCTGTCAACCCTGGTGGCTTCCTCAGGCCCAGGGAGGCCTGTCACAGAGAGCCCAGGCCACAATCTTAACACCAGCCATTACTTTTTAAAAAAATGCTTTGGCTAGCACAATACAGTTCATTTCTCTCAACACGATCCAATGTCCACCCTGGCAGAGCAATCTGCTAGACAGTGGTTCAGGAACCGGCTGCCTCCACCGTGGGTGTCTCTCCACGGCTGCAGAGTCCCCCGCCAAGGGCTCCTCTGCGTCCGGCCGGCAGGTGGAGGAAGGGAGTGAGGGTCACAAAGAAGTTTCTAATGGGTCGGGGTGGAAGACGGAGCTCCTCCCTTCTGCCCATGTTGTGCAGAAGGCTGGAGATGTACTGAGCTATGTGTCGCAGAGAAGGACCCTGGTTTGGCAAACTGCTGACCTCTGCCACACGCCACTTGAAGGGCTTCTCCCTGAGGTGATGAAGAGGAGCTGGGTGTCTAGGTACTTTCCTTCTTTGTCACCAAATCCAACTGGTTTGCAAAGCTCTTAGAGCTGAGCTGCTGAGGGCTGTTTGCCCCCTTGTCAAGGGTACGATATGGATGCACACATTATCTGAGGAATTAATAAAAGATAATTAAATCACAGTTGCTTGTGAGGTGTGGGTTCTAGGCATCAGTATGTTTTAGAAGCTGCCCAGGTTATTCTCATGTGCAGCCAGTGAGAACCACTCGTGTGGATACAGAGGAGCGTGACTGTCAGACGTGTGGGGATGAGGGGGACCCAGAGTGTAGCTCAGAAGGTTAGACCAGGGCACAGCCGTGACTTGCCAGCCAGAGTTTCCTATCTGTGCTGAGAACTGGGCAGAAGGCTGGCCTCCCCAGGAAACATAACTTTAGTTTTGTTCCTTGTGACCGAAAAGGTCTGATCAGTTAACCTCCAGTGTCAAACCCGACAGCTCAGAGAGCCCCCCAGGATGGAGGGAGGCGGGGGCTTCACCTGTTTGGCAGCACTCGGACACAGAGGCTCACACCCCATTGGGCCTCTGTGGGAGGCCTGAGCGTGGACAGCCCGGCCCTGGCACTGGAGATACTGGCTATTAAGTAGCCACCATCAGCGCCAACCACAGACTGGGGGGTGACGTAGGTGAAAGGGGTTACAATGGTGGCACGGCTTTGACCAGAGGCTAAACAGGGATCCGTGAACCTCAACACAAATTCCACAAAGGCGTCACGGGCCTGAGCCAGGCTCCCCAAACCCTCCTTCCCAGACTCATGGCTCTTGACGGCATACAACTTCTTTCCATACCTATTTGTCTTCAGAGAGCAACTCTGTGTGTGTGTGACCACCTGTTCTGGCTCCTTTCACTGAGCAGATGGGCTGAAGGGAAGCTGGAAGAACCAGACTCTCCCCACTTTCTTCCTTAGAAGGCAGGCCCGCGCCACGGCCTTCCAGGCTGGCGGGGTTTTCTTGATTGTTGCTTCCTGGCGACCAAGTACTCTCCCCACACAGAGCACTGCGCGCTTTGAGAAACGCGAGGATGCCCTCTACTGGCCTCCCTTCTGAACAGAAAATTTAAGCTGAAGGTTTTTGAGGGTGGAGGAGTATTTAGTTTGGTCAAGGCAGGGGCTACCAGGCTCCTGTAATTCAGTTGTTTCTGAAGGGTTTCTTTGGGGTGACAGGGTTATGTGGAAGTAGCCTAGCGCTCCCTAAGCCAGTCCGAGGATTTCTGCCTCTTTCTTGAGTCAGGCCAGAACAGGGGCATGGCAATCTTCTCAGTGCAAGACTCCAAGCCAGGAAAGAGGCACTGGTTTTGTTCCTTTTTTTGGTGGGAGGAACAGGGGGATGAAAAATTATTATATTCATCTCTGAAACAGAGATAAAGATATATCCTTCAATGAGCCATGGGTGAAATAAATAAGATGTAGCAAGGAGGCCCAAAGAAAACCAGAAAAAACCAGTAAGTTATCAAGTCCTGTAGCTCCTTGGTGAATCCTTCAAAGCTCTCCTAATACAACACCCTCAGCAAGTCCTGACCTCCCGCCCACCAGCGGCTCCCGTGCAGTCGGCTCTGCACACCCCAGCCCCAGCGCCCCCCGCAGACTCGAGCACCCACTCCTCCAAGCTTCCTTCACCCTCGCTCCTCTTCCTGCCACAGAGCGTGCGATTCTAGACCAGTGGTTCTCAAAGTGCGGTCCCCAGACCAGCAGCGGCGCACTCTGGGATGGTGTTAGAAAGGCAGATTCTTGTTTCACCCCAATCCCACTCAGTCAGAAACGCAGTGGTGGGGCCCGGCCACCCGTTTTTAAAGGGTGATCCTGCTCTAGACCAAGCACAAGCTCTGCTGGGCCTCAGCTCTAATTCATTCATGGACAGTGTGTGGACTGAGTTACTTCTCAGATGCCTCGTTTCTGCTTCTGTAAAAACAGAACCAGTACCCTCAGCTGGTGTCACCAATACCCTCACATGTGCACAGGGTCTTGGGGGGACAAGAGTTCCCTGGTCCTTCTCTCCTGTCCCTTTCCTGGGAGTCCGAGACTGGACAGCAGCCTCTTTCCACCTGACAAGCTCACCAAGCTGTCCCTCCAGCACGGCCCTGTCCTGGAGGCAGGGGCTGAGCCCCACTGCTTTGGAAACCAAGTGGGAAGGCCAGGGGCCCAGCTGGGTGTCGGGGCCCTGTGTGTCCCCAGCTGGTCCATGGGGTGGAGATGGGCAGGAGGCGGGTGTGTTTGTGTGCGTATATGTATCAATTCTGTGTTCACAAAAGGCTGAAGAAATGACAGAAAACTCCCGTCCTGAAAGACAAAAGGAGCAGCTGGCCAGAAGGGGCCTGGCCGCCCCCGAGGGAGAAGCCTAGCCCTGCTGACCACCCGTGCAGATGCCAGGCCCACGACGGCCTGTCGGAGGCATCATAGGCACCGAGGCTGGCCCCGAGCGCAGGTCGGCCACGAAGCGCGCGGCAGCACACGCGACAGGCAGGCGTACAATTAAATAGCACGTTTAATCATCTCACGACAGACTGTAGTGCAGTAGTATAAACCGGAAGTTTCTTTTTAAAAAGCCACGTCCCCAAAGCTCCCACTCCTCAACACCCAGACGTCACAGTGGAGGGACCGGTTCCTCGTGGCTGAGGAACAGGGCCAGAGGGATTCAGAGGGTCTCTGTTCCACCAAGCTCAAAGTCTCTCCAGGTCAAGGTTGCCTTGTGAGGAGCCAAGAGCCCGAGGAGGAGCTGATGCTCACACTCACTCTACCACACACGTGCAGGGACACAGAGAGAAGGCGCTCGGACAGGCGGACACAGCGGAGACCGCGGGGGGCAGTCACACATGCCTCTCATGCCAGGGCAGTCCAGGCTGTCTGCGCCGTCTCCTCTGGGCACAGGGAGTTTGGGCCTGATTCTGGAAGCAGCCAGGGTGGCCAGGAGGAAGACGGGTGGCAGCCTGTGCCCAGCCTGGCGACTGCGACCCACCAGCCCCGCGGCCTGGGGCCCGCTCCTCTCCGGAAGCAGCCAGCCCTCCCCTACTCAGGCAGGGTGAGGAGGGGGCGCCACTTCCTCCGAGCGGAGAGAGAGAGGGCACGCTCCATCCCAAAGCAGAGAACAAGGAACATGCCCGCAGGCAGGCAGGCAGGCTTCTGCGGCCAGCAGCTGGCGGGGCTTGGTTTTGTTCCCAGGGGTGGGGGGCCCAGTCAGGCCTCGCGTGCAGGGGCCCCGGCGGCAGCAGTCCAGCCGACAAGGAGCTGGAGAGGAGGCCAGGAACCGGCAGTGTCCACCCTTGGAACAGGGGAGGGGTGCAAAAAAGAGGAGGCCCTGAGGTGAGGACATTTTGAGGGACCTACCAGACGGGTTTAAAGAGGAAACCTCTTCGTTCACAGCTTCATTCAGGGGTTCCTGGAGAATGTCTCTGGATTCAAGTACCAGCGGCTCTGGTTGAGGGTTTTGGGATGGAGTGACCAGCAGAGGCTGGGAGAACAGCTGCCCTCCGATGCGGGAGGTAGGAGAACCAGCCTGGCGATGCTCTGGACCCTGGCACTGCCAATCCCCACCCTGAGGAGACTGACCAGGCAGCTACAAGATCTCCTCGCGGGGGTTCCGGGCCTTCAGCGGGGTCTGCCCATTGGGCACAGAGCCGTTCTGACCATGCAGGAGCTTGCCCTTCTCCCGGTCTGGCCACGTGAAGATGGCATCGTCACTGTCCAGCTCGGACTCCGAGCGCATCAGGCTGCTGCTCAGCGCCGGGCCTTTCTGCTTGACGCCTGCGCGGGAGTCAAGGAGCCGGGCATCAGGGGCTGGGAGCCGCACCCTGCGCCCCACCAGCCCAGCCCGAAGAGGAGCAGAGCGGCAGGGCCGGTCATGGTCCTCTCCTGCGGGCAGGAGGCTACCCGCGTCCTCCCAGGCCTGGCTAGACGGAGCAGGGAAGCCTCAGGGAGCAGACTGCAGACCCACAGATCAGCGTCCGCTGCAGATTCTCTGCCTCCAGCATCTATTCGCTTCGGTTAGTCCACCCAATGACATGCTCTGTTCTCTCTCCTAAATGTGGGGTGTTTCACCATCTCCCTTCATGCACAGGGCAGAGGTCTGTGGGAGGCAGGCAAGCAAGGAACAAGCACTGAGACTCTAGAGACTGAGCTTCGTCAGCGGACCCTGGCTCAGCCGGGATGGAAAGCACCGCACAGCTGCTGGCGCCGTGAGGACACCACCAGAAAAAACGCCTAAATCCTCAAGCTGACATTCAAAACTTCCCATAAACTCATCCCCACCCATCTTCTAGCCTCACTTCCTCAACCCCATTAACAACTGTTCTAAACCAAACATTTCTGCATTTCTTCTCCAGTCTTTCTTGTTCACAGATCCTCAGAGAAGATGCGTGGGGACCATCCTTTGCTTCTCCTTTTCTCTCACACCCCTCGGTAAACATATGAATCTCAGCAAGTCTTCCCCTCAAGTCTGTCTGGACTCTGCTGCTCTATCTCAGCATCTCTCCACCATGAGGGTGTTCTATCCAGTTTCCTCTCACCCACTCTTGCCTCTCCAATTCCTTCACATGGCAGCCAGCTGTCTTTTTAAAATGTAAATAAATCTAACCGCACCATTCACACCTCCCCACTGCTCTTAGAAGAAGCCCACAGCAGGGTACCTGCCGACCTGCCCAGCCCTGCACCACTCACCCCACACTCACTGCATCTTCCGCAAACGCCCCCTGCTCCAAACGCCCCCTGCTCCCTCGGGCAGCTGGGCCTTCAACTGACCAGCTTGGCCTGCAATCCTATTTCTCAGAGCCTTTGTGTGCCTCACTCTCCTTCTCGTTGACACTGGGGTCACAGCTTTAATGTTATTCTTTACAAATACCTTCCACTATCACATTTTGTATATTTGTGGATTTGTGTGTTTAATGTCTGCCTGATATAAGCTACACAAAAGCATCATCTATTCAGTTCACCGTAATATAACCAGTGTCTGGCTTAGGTCTGGTACACAGTGGTATTAATGCATATACAAAGATGAGTAAGATACACTCCCTACCCTCAAGGGTATTATTGACTAGTAAAGGGACAATAATAGAATGGGAAAGACGAGAGATCTCTTCAAGAAAATTAGATACCAAGGGAACATTTCATGCAAAGATGGGCTCGATAAAGGACAGAAATGGTAGGGACCTAACAGAAGCAGAAGATATTAAGAAGAGGTGGCAAGAATACACAGGAGAACTGTACAAAAAAGATCTTCATGACCCAGATAACCACAATCGTGTGATCACTCACCTAGAGCAAGACATCCTGGAATGTGAAGTCAAGTGGGCATTAGGAAGCATCACTATGAACAAAGCTAGTGCAGGTGATGGAATTCCAGTTGAGCTATTTCAAATCCTAAAAGATGATGCTGTGAAAGTGCTGCACTCAATATGCCAGCAAGTTTGGAAAACTCAGCAGTGGCCACAGGACTGGAAAAGGTCAGTTTTCATTCCAATGCCAAAGAAAGGCAATGCCAAAGAATGTTCCAACTACTGCACAATTGCACTCATCTCACACGCTAGTCAAGTAATGCTCAAAATTCTCCAAGCCAGGCTTCAGCAATACGTGAACTGTGAACTTCCAGATGTTCAAGCTGGATTTAGAAAAGGCAGAGGAACCAGAGATCAAATTGCCAACATCCGCTGGATCATCGAAAAAGCAAGAGAGTTCCAGAAAAAAGATCTATTTCTGCTTTATTGACTATGCTAGAGCCTTTGACTGTGGATCACAATAAACTGTGGAAAATTCTGAAAGAGATGGGAATACCAGACCACCTGACCTGCCTCTTGAGAAACCTGTATGCAGGTCAGGAAGCAACAGTTAGAACTGGACATGGAACAACAGACTGGTTCCAAATAGGAAAAGGAGTACGTCAAGGTTGTATATTGTCACCCTGCTTATTTAACTTATATGCAGAGTACATCATGAGAAACGCTGGGCTGGAGGAAGCACAAGCTGGAATCAAGATTGCCAGGAGAAATATCAATAACCTCAGATATGCAGATGACACCACCCTTATGGCAGAAAGTGAAGAGGAACTAAAAAGCCTTTTGATGAAAGTGAAAGAGGAGAGTGAAAAAGTTGGCTTAAAGCTCAACATTCAGAAAACTAAGATCATGGCATCTGGTCCCATCACTTCATGGCAAGTAGATGGGGAAACAGTGGCTGACTTTATTTTTCTGGGCTCCAAAATCACGGCAGATGGTGATTGCAGTCGTGAAATTAAAACACGTTTACTCCTTGGAAGAAAAGCTATGACCAACCTAGACAGCATATGAAAAAGCAGAGACATTACTTTGTCAACAAAGGTCCGTCTAGTCAAGGCTATGGTTTTTCCAGTGGTCATGTATGTATATGAGAGTTGGACTATAAAGAAAGCTGAGTGCAGAAGAATTGGTTTTTGAACTGTGGTGTTGGAGAAGACTCTTGAGAGTCCCTTGGACTGCAAGGAGATCCAACCAGTCCATCCTAAAGGAGATCAGTCCTGAGTGTTCATTGGAAGGACTGCTGTTGAAGCTGAAACTCCAATACTTTGGCCACCTGATGCAGAGAGCTGACTCATTTGAAAAGACTCTGATGCTGGGAAGGATTGGGGGCAGGAGGAGAAGGGGATGAGAGAGGATGAGATGGTTGGATGGCATCACTGACTCGATGGACATGGGTTTGAATGGACTTTGGGACTTAGTGATGGACAGGGAGGGAGGCCTGGCGTGCTGTGGTTCATGGGGTCGCAAAGAGTCGGACACAACTGAGTGACTGAACTGAACTGAAAGGGACAAACAATAAAATAAGTGATATAATACAGTGAGAGAAATGCCAAAACAAACACGTGGGAGAAAGATGAGTACAACTTTTAATTGGCAGGTTAAGGGTTGGATGAGAAAGTAGTTTCTGGACAGAAATACGAACCAACGAATACGGTTTAGAAAAGAGAGACATCAGCAAGGAGGAGGGCCTCCGAGAAGCACACTGACGCGGGCTCGCCAAGGCCACCGTCTACCAGAGCAAAAGTGAGTCGCCCAAGGGCTCAAAGGGTAGAGAAACCTTGCCACAGCAACAAACACGACTTTGGCTACCTCGTGGAGGGTGTGGTGCAACGTTTTTCCCTCTGGCCTTCATCCTCAGGATCCCTCTGGGACGCTCTGGCGGTACTTCTGTGGTTCACCAGCCCCCCTCCAGACACTGCCCCACCGTGCTCCCGAACCAAGCTGCCTGGGTGCCGACAGCCAGACTGCCTACGAGCCTTTACCTTCATCTCATATGTCTTTCCTCCCTCACTACAGTGAAATTCCGAGGGCGGAGCCTATGTCCTAGAACTCTCTATACAGTCCCCCTACAGCCTTTCTAATACAAAGCTTTAAGTATGAGAGATGTTAAACAAACACGTTGTGAAAAAAACCAGTTCTACTTGCAGAGTGTTTGGGAACAGCTCTCCAGAGAGTCCAGCTCCCACACGAGGATAAGGCCTGCACCAGGACCTCCATGGTAAACGGAACCTCACCAGTGAGCGTGCTCAGACAGGAAGGGGAGCCCTGCACCTGCCCTTGCCCTCCCAGCCCATCCCCGAAGCTGCCTCTGTGCCTGTGCAGCTGGAGATTCCTCGGCAGACGAGCCCAGTGCACCTGGGCCAGCCGGGGAGCAGCCCTCCACCGCTCTAAGAGTCGTGGAGCCTGTGGATCTACCTCACAAACACAGGAGAGAAGAAAACAGGAGAGGAAGGCTGGCAGGAAAGGACCGCCAGCTGGCAGACACTGGCTTTGATCTCTTCACAGCCTCACCCTGTCTGCTCAGAACGGACAGACTGATCAGGAAAAAGAGACCAAGGTCCTTGAGCTCAACCTCAGGGGCAGCTTGAAAAGCTGAACTCCAGGCAGAAACCCTAAGGGGAAAGAGCAGGCCAAGGAGAGCAAGAGGCCGAGCCCCCTCAGCAAGGGAAAGCGGCTGAGGAGTGAGGCCTGGAGGCCGAGCTTGTCCAACAGGCAGGTTCTGCCCCCACGGGGCAAAGCGGACCCTGGTCCTCATCAGGGAGGGGACAAGATGCTTTTCCAGCACAAACAGCTGCTGGCAACACGCCTGGGGGGAAGGGTGATGGTGGCGGCTCTTCGGGTAGAGCGCACCCGTCTACCAAGGGGTGGCTCCGCACCCAGTTCCCGACATACCTGCTCGGGACGCTGGCTTCAGTTCCAGGCTTTCCTGATCCGTGGCATCCAGGATCTTGTACTTGCTTTTCCTCTTCGGTTTTCCTTTTTGCCTGAAAAACACAATCCCTGTCTCTGCTCAGGAAAGAGGGTCTGTGTGAGGCTCAGGTCGCCACCCACAGGGGACAGCCAGATGGCATGTGGGGCCCGGGTCCAGGGATGCTGCTTAAGGGAAGAGCTGCTTCTCCCTACTTCTCAGCTGGGACAGGGAGCAACTGTGATCTCTTATTCAAGTATTCCTCACCAACTTGGGAAAAGGTAAAGGAAACGTTATTATCTTAGACAGATTGATTAAAAATGTAAATAAAATGAAACCCCTATCCTTGGAGGGTGGAAGGTGAAGGAAAGCTTAAACCAGCAATGTTGTCAACGGTGGTTGTCCTGGACTGGTGGGAATTTTTTTTAGATTCTTTATTGCTAAGTTTTATTGTGAGGTTATATCACAGGTTGCATTTCAGCTCTGCAACTTATTAACTGTGTGCCCTTGGATGGATGATATCATTTTCCTGAGCAAAGGCTGTTATGCCTATTAAAAAAGATATCACCTATAAAATGTCATCATGGTACTTGGCACACAGTAAACACAGAATTGACACCTATTATTAATAATGATGAGAAAAATAATAAATATTATTCTCAAATATTATAAGACTAGATAGGAAGACTAAATGAAAAAAACCTGAAAGACTTAATCATGACTAACCTAAGTCTATAATTACAAGAAAACATACACACACATGACTCTCAAATCGAAGGGGAGGCAGACAAATTAAGAATCCATGGGGAACAGTGGTGAGGCTGAGGTGTGGAGTACTAAAGCTCACAAACCCTAGAGACAGATGTAAGCCAGGTCTATGCCCCAGGCCCTCCCAATGCCCACTCAGCCACAGCCACGTTTTCCAGGTTGCAAATCACTGCAGTGACAGCCACTCACCCCCTTAGGAGCATCAGAAGGTAAGGAGACCTTTTTTGTGCATGCTGTAGATGGGCATGTAACAGCGACGGTGAGGGAAAAAACCCAGGACTTAGCGCCCCCATGCAGAAGGGCCAGATATCTCTCCAATGAACAAACATGTAATTAGGAGCCTGAACAAATTTACAGGGCAAGTGCATCTTACCTCTTACAACAACAGATTACAGTCCAGGACAGGATCCCCAAGCCAACAACAATGAGAAAGGAAGCAATGATAACATATAACACGCTCCACTCTGCCAAGAAAAACGAAATGGTAAGGGTGGTGGAGAGACAGGCTAGAAGGGAGGTCTGGGCTGCCCAGCTTGGGCAAGACAAAATGGTCCCCAGGGCTCCCCAGGGAAGATGAGACCTTAGAGATAAAAGCAGCTGAAATTTGAAACGGTGTTTCCTGGCTTGGCTCTGAGACCCTGGGGCAGCGGGGCAGGCTGCAATGAGCTTCAACAGAGGAAGAGAGGGGAGTGGAAATCTACGGGCTTCCATGGGCGAGAGCACACAGGCCCTCCGAAAGGGCAGGAGGCTGTACAGCTGGGCTCATTTATGCTGCGTTTTGTGGTTGGTCTGATTTAAGCTTTGTTTCGTTTTAAACAACTGCTTTAGGGGAATTCCCTGGCGGTCTGGTGGTTAGGACTTGGCACTTTCACTGCTGAGGCCTGGGTTCAATCCCTGGTCAGGCAACTAAGAAAGAAAGATCCAACAAGCCATAAGGCCTGGCCAAAAAACAACAACAAAAGAAAACCACAAAAAACTGCTTCAGAGCTTTCCTCTAACCTTGAACAAGTGCGGAGGAAGGAAGTATTAAGTCCTCTGCAAACAGCAAATACACAAAGTTCTTCTCCCTGCTTGCTCATCTGCCTTGGAAACACCAACAGCCACCCACTCAACTCAGAGCCTCAGTCAGTGCCAAACCAGCTGGCACAGTCAAAGCAGGAAGCTCACCACAGTTGCTGTCTCCATCCCTCAGCTGCACCTTGATGAAATTCTCCATCCAAAAGGGGTCACAGACACAGCGTTTGGTGAATGAATCACAGTGGCCATGGTCAGAGCAGTTCAACTGGCACGCTGCAAGTACAGGAGAGGGAAGCAGGGCCACAGGGGTCAGAGCTGGAAGATGACCGCCTTCCGGGGCCCATGAAAACGGGACGGGACCCCCAGATCACCATCATGGCTGGATACAACCGGAGCAGTCAGAAAGGCTCCAGACTGTTTTTACTTGCTATTTTCCATATCAGCAGTTCTTAATCTTTCATGTCCCACAGACCTTCTTCCCAGAATAATTAATTGCCAAGATAAAAGACATAGTATTATAGAGGAAGGAGATTATACTAAACATGTTTTTGAAGAATTTAAGAATATAAAACTTTAAAGATGTCTTTATTAAAATATTAATAAGATTATAACAGTGTCTGACAACTGTTATAATTCTGAAGTAGTGATGAATAAAAAGTGCTATTTCATCGAGTGGTATGAAACAAAACTATCTGAATTTCTATTGCCATAAAGTCGCATGTTCTCTTAATACTACAGTAGTTTGTGATTGAGGAAAAGAGTAAATTTCAGTCAGAGGCTCATGAAAACAAAGATATAATTAATTTTTTTCCCCCATTTGAATTCACAGCTCCTCTGAACGCTGTCTCAGGGGCCCAGAGACCCCAGGTGAAGAAGCTCTGCAATGAGTTGGGACTCTTTCATGATAATGGTAGTGGAGGAAAGTGACTATTTCCTCATTCCCAGAGAACCAGAAATGAAGCCCCAGGACAGCAGGGATGACAGGTGAGCTGCGGGCACTGGGCAGGCTCTCATTCCCAACTCCCCACAACTACTCACTGACAGTACTGATTTCCAGCGCTCTGAATATCAGAAAGTCTGCCTTTTGCTTCTGCAGCTCACTCTTGAGCATCGCTGCCACCTCCTGGCCTTTGAAGATCTGGTGAGGAGGCTCATTCTGAACAAAAAATACCATCTTGGTGCTGCGGAGACATGCAACAGTATGAATGGGCTGAGGCTGTCAACTGGACATTTGCTAAGTACCTTCTGTACGTGCCAACACTGTGCTAAGTACTACACACATTCTCTCACAGCAAGTCAGAGTGAGAACGGGGCTGCCCAGCATCACCTCCCTTCTACAGAGGACAACATGGGGCTCAGAGGGGTTAAGCAGCTTGCCCAAGGTCACACAGTTAATTATGGCAGAGCCAGATCCCAACCCTGATATGCCTGACTCCAAAGCCTATGCTTTTAGAAAAGCCCTAAGCTGCCCTAATTAACAAGACGACCTATTCCAAAAGGTAACTGGAGGTCAGAAACACAGGGATTTAGTTTTGGGTACATCCTGCTGTCAGCCTTTTAACAGCTGAGAGTGTAGTGCTGTTGGGTTTGTGCCTAGACTATCTATAAGACAAACCACAGTGTTTTCTAAAACGTAAATTGCTGCATGGTATCAAAGCATTATCCGCAGGTCAAAACATGGCCAAAGTGATAATGACCACGGCAGCAACAAGGAAAGTCTGACATGATGGTGTGGCTGGTACAAGACTATGTTATTCTAGGTCCAGATCTGTTTGCTCGCTGACTGTCAACTTCTGTCCAAGGTAGACAACGTCTGAGCTCACTTCTGGGTGGCATGGAATCTATTCACTAGGCCTTGGCCTCCATTTTTGGCAGCCTGCTTTGTGACTCCATATAGTCTCATAACTGAGGGCCTGGACCAGCTTCGTTTAGTGTAATCCCAACTGTGTGTATTTATCTCAAAGTGTCATAGAAACAGTATCATCTTCTATGTGTGGACTGACATGAAAGTTTGGGAAGTCCTTTCCTAAAAGACCTTTAAAAGTTCACTACGTAGTGAGGCTAAAAATGGGGTATCATAAGCTCCAGAATCAAGAAACAAATCTTTCCCATAAGATCTGTGGTCATCTCTCATGCTACATGTAAAATAGATGATTAGTGAGCACCTACTGTATACCAAGGGGACTCCACGCAATGCTCTCTGGAGACCTAAACAGGAGGAAATCTAAAAACGAGTGGACTCTGACTACCTAGAGGGGCAGGGTGAGGCGGGACGTGGGAAGGGGCTGTGAGAGGGAGGGGACATTTGTATGCCTGTGGCTGATTCATGTTGATGTATGGCAGAAACCAACACAATATCGTAAAACACTTATCCTCAAATTAAAAATGAATTAGTTAAAGAAAAGAGTGGATATGGGCTTATGTGTAACTGATTCACCGCTGCTCAGCAGAAACTGACTCAACACTGAGAAACAACGACAGTCCAGTGAAAACTGATTTAAAAAGACGTGGCCGTTTCTCACATTTTCTCCTAGTGACCTAGTTCACGCTTACAGTTTCCATTTCCATCTACACACAAACAACCCTCAAAGCTTTATCTCCTCTCCCCATGTCTCTCCTGAGTGACCAAACCTATACCTACAGATGCTTGCTGGAGTATTTACACCAGATCTACCACAGACATCTCAAACCTAACATGTTTCAAAATAGACTGATAATAATTACTAACTAACTCATTATGTGTTAGGGAGGGACTACTTAAACATTATCTTATGTAATCTTCACCAAGCCTTCAAAACGGCTGCTAGAATTTTTATAGGTGAAGGACAGGTTTGGAGAGATACAGTCACCTGCCCACTGTCACAGAGCTGCCCCTGACAGAGGCCGGGCTGCCTGGGGAGAGGCCCATGCTCTTTCCCATCGTAATAACACTCTCTCTCTCCCTCCAATCATATCCTCCTCCTGAATTCCTCAGCAAAGCCCATCAAGGCCAAACCAGAAACCCAGACGCTTGTCTCTCCCCTGTGCCTCAGATGCAGTGACGGCAAGTCTGCAAGCAGCCCCGTCCACAGCGCTCTCACCGGAGTCTCGCCACTGCTTTGTCCCAGCCAATTCCCACCAGCTTCATCCATCCCGGCAGCCACCTTCCTGTTCCTATTCCCAGGCTGCTAAGCAGAGCTTCAAAAGAAAGTCCTCATCATCATGCTGTCTCCGATCCAGTGAACCCTGACTGCATATCAGATTCACCTGGAGGGTTTTAAAATTTAGGTGCTCAGACCTTACTCCAGACCAACTGAACCACCATCTCTGGGGGCGAGGCTTGGGGGATGGTACGTTCATAAAAGCTCTGAGCGACACAGCTGTGCGGCCGGAGCTGAAACTGCTGCTCACCTCCTGCCTCTGACCTTGGGTGAGACTCCAGTACTGCCCAAAGCCAGCATCCTTTCCTGGGGTGGCTGTTCTCAGCCTTCCCCACTTTCCTCAGCCTGTCCACTTCACTCTTACCTCCTCGAAGCAGATGGCCTTGCCTCCAGTTTCAGAGAAACTGGACGTTTGTACTAACCCTTTCAAATGTCGTCCTTCTCTACTTCTAAATTCACCCGTAAGAGCACATCTTCCCTCCTCTCCTCCCATCTCCAGAGGAAGTGGTGCACCTGCTCTGTCCACAGCCAGTCCCCCAGAACTACCTCCATTTATAACCCATGTCCCCACCATCTACTTTTCTTCTACATCTTTCCCTCAGTCTATAAAAATGTTCAAGTATTTCCCATCTTTAAAAGGTGTTCTTTTGAGCTCGTCTCCCATATTGTTTTCAACACCAGCCTCTTCGAAGAGGCATTGTACCGTCTCTGTACTCTCAAACCATGAAAAAGCTTTGCTCCCAGCATCTAAGTGAAATGATCTCACTTGAGTTCTGATGATCTACTAATCACAAACTCAAAAGGTCTGTTTTGTGTGCTCACCACACCTGTCTCTATAGCACCTGAGTCCTCTGGCAGCCCACCCGCTCACTGCCAGCCTGTCTCTTAGCTTCCAGCAGGCGGCTCCCATCTGGTTCTCCTCCCACTTCTCTGACTGCTGTTTCTTAGTTTCCTTTGCTGGCCCTTCTTTCTTTGCCTTCCTCTTAAATATTGATGTTCTCCAGAGCTCTGTCCTCAACCCTCCTGACACTCTCCCAGTGTGACTCACCCATCCTCACGGCTTTAACCCTGCCTGTACCGTGACTCCTGACCTCTGCCCTTTCCTCCCACCTCAGGCTCCAACCGATACATCCTACCACATGGTGAAGCATCTCCCTATGCAGCCCGTGTGAAAGTGTCTGTTAGTCACTCAATCATGTCCAACTCTGCAATGCCATGGGCCGTAGCCCACCGGGCTCCTGTGTCCATGGGATTTCCCAGGCAAAAGTACTAGAGTGGGTAACCATTCCCTTCTCCAGGGGATCTTCCCAGCCCAGGGACTGAACCCAGGTCTCCTGCATTGCAGGCAGATTCTTTACCGTCTGAGCTACCAGGGAAGCCCAAGACACCCCAAGTTCAACAGTCAAAACTGAACTCATTATCTTTTTTTTGAAACTGGTTCCTTCTGTATCCCTAATCTCAGCGCCCACCATCTATCCAGGCATGCAAATGAAAATGCTCATATCTGACAGTTCACTCAGTTTCACTCCACAAGGGTCACTAAGGCCTACTGATTTACTCTGAAGTTCTTTTAATTTCCTCACATCTTCTGCCATTTCTACGGCCACTGCCTCATTCGGTGTTAGCACCCTTTCCTAGACTAGTCCAAAAGCTTCCTGATTTGTCTCCCAGCCTTTGGTCTCTTCCTATTTTAGTTTTAGCCTCCACACTACTAACCTCCCTTAAAAAAAAAAAAAAGAACTAATATCCTTGCTTCAAAAATAAACAAAAACTTCACATACAAAACAAACTAACTTCGGAGTCCTCCCACCCAAACTATTCAAACTGACCTGCCTGGCCTGCTTATGACTGTCCTGAGTCTACAGAGAAAGCCTGCTGTCCACCACATCTTAGGGCCGGGTAAGTGCTCTGAACCCAACGGCTTCTTCCAGAGCAAATTCTACGTTCATATCACAGGAATACTGTTCATGCTGTTCCTCTATGCTGAATTTCCTCCTTGTCCTTCTATGCTTGATCAGTTTAAGTTTTACTTCTGGAAAATCTTTGAACTACCTCAATCCCAAATTCTCCTGAAAAAATAATCACCCTTGCCTGTATCTCCATGATAGTGTTACCCAAAAACTGGGTTCTCCTCTAGGTGGTATTGAGCCAAAAGACACAACCAAGCCCCAAAGGTGAGAAGAAGGAAGAATTTATCACCTGCGGCAGGTGAGGAGAATACCGGGGATCTTTCCCAAAGCAGTGTCTCCCTAAATGGCAAAATTGGGGAAGTTTTAAACTAAGGGGACATGCACATTCATGATGGGGCTTGAGCACAGAATTAAGCACAGAAATGGGACATAGGTCGACAGAGTCCAAGCTTTAGCTGATTGAAATCATGAGGCTCAGAAAAAGTCAATATGATTTCTTAGGTTCCAGCTGATCTGGTGAATGAGTGCTTCAGGATATCTTTACCACTGGAACAGAACTGGGAGTCTTTACAACTGATTTATTATTTTTGCTATTGTTACTTCTCTTCCCTGAGAAGAATCACTGGGTCCTGAATTCTTTTTTCGCTTTGGTCACACTGCATGACTCGTGGGATCTCTGTTCCCCAACCAGGGATTGAACCTGGGCTGTGGCGTGAAAGCCTAGAATCCTAACCACTAGGCCACTAGGGAACTCACTGTCCCTGCATTCTTTCTTCCCTTAAGATCATTAATTAGTGAGACCTCAAGGGCAAGCACTGTAGCCAGGTTTAGATCATAAAATGGCTTAGGCCAAAAATGGCTTAAGCTAAGAAAAGCCTGATTCTCTTTTTCTGGGGACCTCCTACCCTATCTACTTCCAACTGGCCTTCTGTCAAAGCCACTGTGCATTATGTATTTACTTGATCATCTCCCTTACTAAAACATGGTCTTCAAACATCATGGCCCTCTTCTGACCTTGTAACCTGCTGCAGTGTCTAGCACAGGGCACATGACCTGTCCTAAAGAGTACATTTCTTCTTTGTTAAAGAAATGAACACCATGAGTGGTTCCTGGTCAGAGAGCCCACTCTTCTCTATCTACCCACGCTACTTGATCAGCTCAGGCAAGAAGCCCAGGGGACCCCTGGTCTTTCCTCGTCTCCCCCCATTCATGCCCAGCTACCTCTGCTCCGTGTACGGCTGAATCTTTTGCACAATGATGTCGGAGTCCAGCACCCCCAGGAGGACCCCAATCTGGCGGATGAACATCCCCTTCAGCCTCTCAGTTAGCTGACTGACGTTGACATCCAAGATGATCTCCACCAGGTTGTTTTTCCTGGGATCTGGAAAGCATGTGGATCAGTCATGGCTTTAGAAGTAGGAGAGTTAACACAGACCTGCCACTGTGCCTGTGCGCTGGCCCAGGAGAGAACGTGGTGAGAGCATTCAGAAATGCAAGTGACAGCCTTCAAAACGGAAAGGCCCCATGGTGAACCCCCCATTGCTTCGTCCTGAGCCCGGCAATCTGGGGCTGGCTTGGAGAGCCTCTGGAGCATTCCTGGTCTCTGCACTAAACTGAGAAACACCACATGTGTGCTGGGGCCCAGACCAAATCAATGGGGTTTAGTGCTGGAAGTGGGGAAAAGAGAAACACTTCAATGTTTGTTCTAAAAGTCTCCGCCCAACTGGCTTTGCTGAGCTCTCCAGACCAAGTGGTGGGTGTCCAGCAATCTCTCCTGATCCAACCTGATTTTCAGTGACTGCTGTACTTTGTATGCAATAACGGGAGGGAAATTTTCTATGCCAACAATCTTACCAATGGGAATGCACCTGCCCTACAGGTTTGAAAACCATAAACACGAAGGAAATCCAGGCAGCCAAGAAACAAGGATTTCCTTAAAACAACATCACAGCAGACAATGTTTTCACGACTCTAGAATTGTGAGACCATTATGTCTTACTTTTGATTATGTCCTAAAGACTGCTCTATATGTGGAAGTTAAAAGTGGCTATTCAGAATATCTTCTTCACATACTTGATGCACCATTTGTCTGTTCTGATGCATCATTTACATAATTAGAGACTATCTGTGATGTGATTTTAAACACAGAGGAGACTTCACAGTGTCTTGGCTGTTGTCCTTCAGAGAGGCAGGGCAAGGACTGGAAGACCTGCCAAGATCCCTTCCCTTCTAAGACATCTGTACATAAGCCTGGCCTTAAACCTAATAAAGAGTAGGTTTAAAGTTTATACCTTCTCATCAGATGCTCAGGAATTTATAACACTCTATCCCACCCTGTACTCATTTCCTCCCTAATACCAAATTAGCCTCGAAACAAAACAAAAACATGGTTCTATTTAAGAAAGGAATTTTATTTCTGCAAATCTGAAAAATGTAAAGGACACCAGTTACTTTACCTTCCCTGGGGGTTGTCAGATAAAGCCTGAGGCTCAACTTACAAAAATAAATTGTTTTCTGCAGCTGGGTGCTGATGAGACATCATGACTCAAGTTATTCCTGTGCTCAGATTCCCAAAGCACCCTGAGCCCTCTGTCATCAGTCACATGTAGAGGAGAAAGTGCTGGCACAGGGGCCCAAAGGCCTGGCTCTGACACAATGGCTGTGTGAAGCTGAGCAAGCCCTGCCCTCTCTGAGTTTCTGTTTCTCCGTCTGAGTTAAGCAGGGGAGGTCCATGTTTCTGTGTGCGTAGGAGAGGTCTTGGTGGAACAGAGAGTCTCTACAGTTCTTAGCTTGGGGATTCTAGATTGTTTTAAAGCTGGATATGCCATCTGGCGCTGTCCATGCTGTGGGGGAAGGGTCTCAGGATCCAGGCCCTGCTGGGCTGACCCAGCAACTCCACTCCGGCTCCTCACTAAATGAACTCACCAGGTTTCACCTCCACCGTGGTCCGGTCTATGTCACTCTCACCCTTTGCATCTGTCACCTTCAGGTGAAATGTGTAGGTCCCCTCGACCAGGTTGGAAAGAAAGAGGACAGGGTGGTGGTCAGAGTGATTTAACACCTCCTGTGGGGTGGAACGATATGGCAATGTTGCAGAACAAAACCATACTCCTTGCATGGGAGTCAGCTGCGTCTGTCATAGCTAAGCCCCCTCTGGGTAGATGGCTTTGAGTTCCTGCTCTGTGATGGCATCACAACCCACAGTGATGAGGATCAGAGAATAGAATTACATTCTGTTCCACATGAGCTTGAGGGGTGACCCTAGGCAAGCCATTTAATCTCCCTGGATTTCAGAGCACAATCCAGGTTTGACACAAGAGACCACTTGGTTAAAACAGGTCCGGGACTGCTTGACTCAGCCTCCTCTCCCCATCTCACCACCTGACCCGTGGAGCTCTCCACCTCCCGGCATACTTACCCCTGCTGCTGGGCTCCCCTCATCTCGAGTCCAGAGGTAGCTGACTATTCCTTTGTCATCTGAGGACTTGGAGCCGTCCAGCTCTGCTGTGTCCGTGGGCAAGGTAATTACCACATTCCCAGCTATCTTGGCTACAGGTGCTTCGTTCATTTCTAAACAAAGAGAAACCATTGAAAAAAATATATCATTCAGAAAAAAAAAGAAATGCTTCTTCATGGTGCTTGTGAGAAAATTAAACATCAAAAACATCCTAACTGAAGAACCATTTTAAGTGCTTATCCACACCAGCAATGAACAGTGTAGAGTTACCACCACCAGTGCCACCCAGAGAAATGGTCCCTGACACTGTCTAGCAGAGGGGACAAGTACAGTGTCTTCCTAAATTCTCACAGCAGCCTCCCTGGAAGGAATCCATTTCTCTGCTTTGGTGATAGAAGATGATTGGAAACAAAGGCCTAAAGTGGTTAAAGCCCTGAAGTTCAGGTTTCATCAGCTGATACTACATATTATCTTCAAAATGAGGCTTAAAATGTTATTCTCTGAACATCTTTTTTTGATTCCTTCCTTAGCACTTTAATAGGGGAAAAGGAGAGAGACACTTTTCTTCCCGGGGCCCCACCTGCAGCTGTTTCCTCAGTGCGTGCTCTCCAGTCACTGAGTTCCAGGTACTGTGTTGGGGGGTCATCTGCATATCTGATAGTTTTTCCCACTATCAGCTTATGGGCCTCTCCCAAGACCATTACTGATCATCGTGCCCGCACACCACAGCAAGGCTAAGCCACTCCTGTTAAGCTGGCCTCAGCGTGCAGGCTCCCAGGAGGAGCATAGGAAGCAACAGTGCGGGGCAGTCATTCTACGGCTGGACAGCAGGTGTCACTGCAGCTAGCAGGAGAGCTACAGAGACCCAGGGACTTAGCAGCAGAGATAAAATAAAAATGCAAAGGGAAAAACCTTAATTCTCTTCCTATTCAACTGAGGAGGGAAGACGGGAGGGAGGGAAAACAAGAAGCTAAAATTTACCTTAAAAGCCACTCAACCAAAGACCGTTTTAGAAAAGCAAATAACAGCTGCCCTTATCCCTAACTTTCTTCTCTACCTTTTGTCTCTAGTCAATTCTTCAAACAAACAAGAGATGATGGATTCTTTACTTATCTGACCCAGAGGCTGCTGTACCAACCCAAGGCGGCAAGATATACCTTCTCTGACAATGACATTCACAGAGCTCTGGCTTTGCAGGTTCCTCTCATCCTTGACGGTCAAGGTGAACACGTAGGTTCCCACTTGCAGCCCAGTCACAGTGGCGACACTGCTGTTAGCATTCTCGAGCTGTGCCCCGTCAGGTCCCCTAGACAAAGAGAAACCAGAGGGAGGAGTTGCACCTGTCTACTGTTCTCCTGTCCCCGACTCAGCAGGAGCAGACAATTACTGCCTCAGCTAAGACATGAACTATTGTTTCCTTCACCTCGAGAGGGCATGTTTAAAAATATTCCATTTGGACAGAGTGTCATCTGGCCCCAAAAATACAAGCTACCTGCTGATCAGAAAATTCCATTCACCTGCTTTCAGACACTTTTAGCCTTATCCTTTATGAGAGCTTCTAGAACATCCAAACTCTGTGCTGTTCCAGTTTGCAAAAGGAAGAAAGTGCTCTGAGCAGGTCTCTGATCAAAAGAATGATTTAAGAGTCATGTTTCTGAAAAGCATTTCTGGCCCAGTAGTTGGTTCAGCTCTTGCCAGCAAAGAAGCAAAATGCATTTCTTAATCACACGCCAAATTCCCTCCTGCTGAAAAGTCAGGGAGAGGAAATAGGCCAAGGCTGCAGAGAGCACTCAGGGGAAAACCATCCTCTTCTTAGCATAGCAGCTGCATAAGCAAAACTCCCTCCCGCTCCTAGACAGGGGCCACAGAGGACCCAGAACGCCGGTATCTTCCTTGTCCCTGGCGGCCTCACAAGGAGCCTGTGGCAGGGGGGTGAGCTCTGCGCCAACATGCAGGCACAACACTACCCCCAGCAGACAGCCCTTCTGCTCAAGGGCCAAAACGCCTCAGAGCATTCCTTAAGACCGAGGGACACCCAGAGAAAGCTGCACACTCCCAGGGTTTTGCTTGTGTTGTTTTAAACGTATACCCGTGACCCCAGCCGCCCCTCTTAAAACAGATTCGCCTCCAAGAAGCCATGCTAGGCATTACTTCTGCTGTAAACACTAATAAAACTCAACTAAATGGTTAATCTGCTGTATCTTCAACAAACAGTTATAATTAAAACATGCTAGGTTGAGGAAAATTAGGTTCTCTAAAAGAAAGAAAACAAAAGCTAAGCAAAATAATTTCTAGACAACAAAAGCTAAGCAAAATAATTTCTAGACTCCAACTCACCAATCATAAGTCAAGTGCTTTTCAAGTCAAATTACAGCCCTTACCCACCCATTTCTAACGTCCCAGTCAAAACCAAAAAACCCAGTCTCTCCTGTAGCTGCTATCTTTGGAAACTGAGAATGCTTTTAACTCTTTCTTGGAATTCTTTCGCTTCCTGTGGGATCCTGCATACAATCTGAATTCCTTTTGTCATGGCTTAAAGGAAATGAAAGAAACTGAGAACCAGGAATGGTTCGATTAGGAAGTTCCAATTTAATTAGTTTTATTTCAGTTACTGCCTTTGGCCTCTGGCTAACTTAAGTGGTAACCGGTATTTTCAAGGAAACAATAACAGAGTAATGCTTTCGTTTTGCAGATAAATTTTCAGTTCTCCTTAATAGCTGCTCCGCCCCATCCCCCCTGCCAGCCTTGCCCAGTTAATTCTGAGCAACGGTACTTTTCTGCTTCATTACCCCTTCCATCCTGCCTCTCAAGTGTAATTAAACTATGCATTTCAGCAGACGATTGTACCTGTAACAGCACCAGAACCACAAAGTACTACCTGGGGACAGTTGATGGTAAGCATTCTCTTTCTTTCTTATAAAAATTATATCATTTCCTTAGAGTTGAAGTTTGGAACTGCAAACATTTCTTTCTCAGTAATCCCCCTTGGATAAGCTAATAAGAAAGTAAACTCTTAAAGGCAAGTAAAACCTAGCTCTTCAAAGGTCTGGTGCCTTTGCAAACACAAGGGTTTCGTGTCAGTACTCACTGTGTTTTTTCCCAAAGATATGAGATAATTTTCTGGTCATCGGAGCTTTTGCTGCCATCCAGGGTTGTGCTATCCACGGGAAGAGTCAGCTCTTTATCTGGGCCTGCATCTGCCTGTGGAGGCTTGTTGTTTTCTAGAAGACAGAGACTTGGAGGTCAAAAGCAGGTAGTCCAGCTGGGAAGACAGAGGAACCAACTGGGACATATGTTCTGGAAGCCTCAAGGACTCTGCCTCTCCACCCACAGAACTTTCAGATACTGTGGGAGGTAAGGGTATCGTCAGGGAGCTCACAATGAAGAATATAAGACCAAAACGTATAAAACAACTCGGAAAGAACATGGCAGAACATAATGAAGTTACAGCGCCATGCTAAATTTGAAGTATAATGCTATAGGAGTTTAAATCAAAGGGCCTGAGAGATAAGGCAGGGCTTTCTTGAGGAAGTAGGCCTTAAGCTGGCCCTTAAAGGACATGGTAGGAGGAGTTCCCTAGTGATCTAGGTCTGTTAGGATTTCACTGCCGTGGACTGGGTTCAATCCCTGGTCAAGGAACTGAGATCCTGCAAACTGCAAGGTGGATTAAAAAAAAAAAAAAAAAAGATTTGGGATGGCAGAGACCATCTGCTAGCTGCCCCTGAAGGCACAGTGATCAGCCAAGAGCAAGGGCACAAACGAGGCTATGAAATACTCTTTCTCTGTGCCTATGAAGAAGGCACCAGGGGAAGGGACAGTCGAAGTTGCTGAGGGATGGTAGATGCGTAACTCCCACTTCTACCCTCATACAGCTCAGAACCCAAGCCCTCTTCTGACCCAAGGGTCAAAGGACCAGCCAACAGAAGAGGCTGCCACAAGGTCAGAACTCACCAGGTTGCACAATAACAGTCACTTGAGCGGTGGCCTGCTGTCCTATTGTATCAGTCACTGTGAGCTGGTAAGTATAGTCTCCTTCTTGCATGGCAGAGAGCTGCAGGGTTGGTGTTCTAACCCCCTGAATGAATAAATACAGAGAAGTGGACTCTCAGAATCATACCATACAGTAAGTCCTTCTCTGGTCTACATAATCTACCCAGTTTTCTAAACCTAGGTTGGTACTGGGCCACCACCTCCCAATTAGTGAATACTCAATCAGACACTATGGAACATCTTGTTAAAAAGGCTTGACCCTTCAAGGGAATAACCCTCTGACATAGCAACAGTTTCAAATAAAGTCAGAGCTCTCACGAGGGAAGGGAGTACAGGAAAATGTGCAGAGATAACCAAGATCCATTTCTATGACTCAAGCCAAAAAGACCATGAACATATAACAAAATAACACGATTTAAAAAACAGTGCTCTAACAAAGTGTGATGCCTAACAAAGCTGCCTCAATCAAACACGGCAGCAACAACTCAAGATGCTTTGTAATGCTGTGCTGTCCCCTTACAGGCCTGAACAGATTCTGTGACAGCAGAGAAACCTCATATAATACTTACACTAAAGCCGGATGAAATGTGAGCTCTAAGTCATGCCTCAAATACGAAAGCATAAGACTCCTGAGTGTCAGAAGGGATATTACAGATAATTTAGAGCCAACTGCCAATGCAGGAACTTCTAGAACAGTAGGCAAAACCTAGCAGCCTCTGGGCTGAATCCAGCTTGCAGGTCTTTTATTCAGTCTTAGGGTCTTAAAAGCTGGCAAAGTTCATGTAAAAGTCTAGACTTGTCTTCTCTTGAAAAGCTGGAGGATCTGACAACACTGGGACCGTACTCCAAAGTGGCAGCAACCAGCTGAACTCGAGGGGCTGCTGAGCCCTTTAGTCAGGGCTTATGTTGTCCAGTTTGCCACAGCCCCCACCCAGTTTTCTTCACTTAGTTACCTGCCTGTTGACTGACAGAGTCTCTTCTTAAGTACCTTCAGAGCAGATGCTCACCGTGCAGTCAGGCTATCTGCTCCGGTTTTTAACAGAGCTCACCAAGATGTGCTGTGCTCAGTCGCCCAGTCATGTCCGACTCTCTGCGACCCCATGGGCTGTGACCACCAGCCTCCTCTGTCCATGGGAGTGGTCCAGGCAAGAACATCGGGGTGGGCTGCCATGCCCTCCTCCAGGGGAACCTACCAATTCAGAGATTGAGCCCAGATCTCCCACACTGCAGGCGCGCAGTGCTACCTGCAGATAGACCTGGGCTCAATCCCTGGGTTGGGAAGATCCCCTGGAGGAGGGGGAGGCTACCGACTCCAGCATTCTGGCCTGGAGAATTCCGCAGACTGTATAGTCCATGGAGTCGCAGAGAGTTGGACACGACTGAGCGACTTTTACATTTGCTTTCAAGATGTGCACTTTTCAGCAGAAGCTAAACCAACACTGTTAAGCAACTATACGCCAAAAAAAATTTGATTTAAAAATAAAAAAGATTTGTACCCTTGCAGTTTCTAAAGAATTCGACTCCCTGAAATTATCCAAGAACAGCTATCAGTCTTTTCCTCTAATACTAAATATTCAAGATAAAAGTTTTTGCTAATTGGTTAACTGAAGGCCCTGTAACCTTTCTTTAAAAAAACAAAACAAAACAATGTTCTATGTACTAAGCTGACTTTCGTTATTAAGATGGAGAAAAACAAGCCTTGGATGGGTGACCCAGTCCAGCAGCTCTAACTGCCCGGGGCAAGAACAGATAGGTGCTCCTCCTTCCTACCTGCATCTCCATCACCTTCCCCTTGCTGTCTGGGCTGAGCGACCACTCGTAGCTGGTGATGCCGTGATCGTCAGTGCTCTGGTTCCCGAAGAGGGTGATGGAGTTCTGGGGCAGAGTGATCACTTGGTTGGGGCCCGCATTGGCCACAGGGGGGTAGTCCACAGCCTTGTTCACAGTCAGGCTTGCAGTGGTGGAGTTGGTAGCTCCATCCGAGTCGACTACAGTTAAGCTGTCAGGACAGAGAGCGAAGTGCCGTCGGGGATGGGCTTAAAGAGAGAGGAATAAACATGGAAGAACTAGAACTCAAGGCTAGAAAACAGCAATGTGGCAGGGTTGCCAGGTGGCAGTCAATTCTAACCCACTCTTTTTTGGAGAGTTAGGATAATGCTAGAAGCTAACGCCGACTGAGGGTTTACTGTGAGGCAGGCACTGTTCTAAGCACTTTGAATCTCACTTAATCCTCACAACAGATCTAGAAAGTACTGTCCCTATTTCACTCCCTATGCACATGAGGAGACCAAGGCAGAAAGAGGTCAAGTAACCTGCCCAAACTTGAAAGCTTGACAGTCGTGCAGTCAGGATCTAAATCTAGACAGTATATCTCTACACCGTTTCACTCTGCTGCCTGCACGTGTCTGTGGCCGGGACCTTTATAAACATTATCTGATCAGGCCCTCCCAACAATCACACAGAAAGAGGTACCATCACTCTCACAATTATACAAGTCTTTAAGAGGTTAAGAAACCTGCCCAGAGCAAAATAGTGAGTCAAGGTGCAAGCACAGTGCTCTGACTCCAAAGCCCAGAATCAAGTCTTAAGAAGTAGTAATTCCCAGCCCCTATCCCTGAGGTTCAAAGACGCTACACTAAATAAAGCAAGCTCTGACTGCAGCAGGCTCTCCTCCAATCATCCTGTTTTGGCTGTGTACGCAGCGCGAGAATGGACTTCCTGGGCAGACCGCCTCTAGGATGGACCGGGAAGGCTGGCTCCAGTAAGATAGGAGCCTGAGATGGAAATGAGTCTCCTACGCAACAGTCCCACAGTTTGTGCCAGTGTGAAAGAGAATTTGCAAGAGAAAAAAAAAAATGTTCATTTATAAGAGCAGGCTTTTACCTAAATGATGCCTTCCAGCTGAACAGCCTAAAGCTTCTCTTGCCACCTCAAAATGTGAGCATAAGCAAGCAAGGAGGTTTGGGCTCCTTCCATTTTGCTGACAGAAAGAGGAAAAGCATATAAAAGACATGTCGTTTGTTTAAATCTCACCACCAGCCACAGAAAGAGCCAGACATCTGTGGGTTTTTAATCCCACAGTCTCACTTTTTACCTATGGTCTTAAAGAGATTTCTGATATTACAGCCTTGAGAAAAAGAACACAAAAACATCACACACAGACATGTGCAAATCAGCAAATACCTGAAAAAGAAAAATCCACATAAGTTGTCCTCTTTTTCCAGTTTCCCTGTTTTCAGTTTTTTATTTTTTAAAAACATATCTTATTTGTCTTCTCTTTCAGAACAAAAGCAAGTTATAGACAGATGCAAAGTGGCAAATGCCCATTACTCTTTCACCTTAGACGGTCCCTGGCTTGCATGTAAAAATCCTGGAACCAAACAGCAGATAACCACAGGGCTGGGGAAAGAGGCCCCTGCCATGTAAAAGCAGGGGACAAGAAAAGGTAAGTGGAATCAAACAAAGTGGACCTTAATGCTAGTCAAACCCAATTCCATCATTTTATGGACTGAGGCTTGGAAAAACAGAATTGCACCCATTCACCTGAAATGCTCTAGGTTAAACTGTGGTTAAAAGCTCAGACTTGACTCAGCAGCCTATGTGACCTTGGGCAAGTTACTTAACCTCTTTGTGACTGTATTTCCTAATCTGTAAAATAAGAATAATTATAATATCAGTTATAAGGATTAAATGAGCTACTGCATGCAAAGAGCTCTGAACAGTACTAAAGACACAGTAAATGTTCAAGAAGCAGTAGCTATTTTTGTTACTATTTCAAAAAGGATCACATGGCCCAGGCTAAATTCCATAAATATTAAAGTTCCTGTATTAGAAATTCAAGGCAAAAACCAACTCATATTTCCATTTTAAGCCAATGAGAAGGCTCCTATCTTGTAATGACAGCTACCCTTCATTCACTTCAAGTCTGGAGTCAGTGAGAGAGCTGCTAAGTCGGAACTCGTTTATTTATTTATATGGCAGGTGCTGTGCTAGGACATTCCCTGCTGCGTCTCTGGTAGTGTCTCAAATGTGGCTAATCTCAGGTCCCGCGGGGAGGACAGACACCCGTGAGCAAGCTGCTGCACCACGGCAAGCACCACGCCCAGGCACTGAGTCTAACGGGGAGTGAGGAGACTGCTCCTCTCCGAAGGGACCTCCAAGAGCCTCGCTAAAAACGGGGGAGGCCCTTAAAGAGAGGCAGCACCCTGAAAGACTGAGAAGAGCATTCAAGGAAGCACAGACAAAACACATACAGGTCAAGTCAAGCAGCAGAGTAGAATGAGCCCTGACCTTGGGGGTTAGAAAATCTGCATTTCCACTCTAGCTGTGTGACCTCAGAGAAGTTAGTAGTTAGCCTCATTTTTCTCAGCTGTAAAATAAGGATAGTATAGTGTACACATGGTGTTTGTGTGACACTCAAGTACAAGCACTTTGCAGCATACAAGGAATAATGCAAATACAAGGAAGATTACTCTAGAATCAGCCTCATACTTGCTAATCACAATCTAGTATATCAGTGCTAGTTCCCAAAAGAACTGACTTAGAATCATATTCTCTGAAAAGTCCCCAACAGAGAAAGATCCTACAAATTATATTCAAATAAATAATTAGTCAAAAGTAAGGATTTTGAGATCTCAGAAGCTGAGGAAGCATTTCCCAAAGGGAAGAAATGAGAGTAGATTCCTTACAGAATTTTCCTGAGAAAAGGCAAAGGAAGATGGTCTAGTTTATGACAGAAATTCCATAAAAAGGTCTGGATATATGCCAAGTGTGGCTCTGAGAAGGAGTAGCTGTGTGGATCCTGATCTATTATGCAAGGACCTTTGCCCTAAAAAGTTATCACTGTTTTGACCACAATTACCACATGGCATAAAGAACCAATGGAACCAAAGGTTATATTATCAATCAACTCTACAGGGAATTTGATATCTGTCAGAGTTATTCTTTTAATAATGTAAAACTCATAAGGGGGAAAAAATGGCCTATGGTAAGCTTAAAGGATCCAAATTTACCTGAAAGTGTAGTTCCCAGGAACGAGCTTACTTAGTTTTAATATGGCGGTATCTTCAGAAATCTTCTTTTCTCTCAGAGGTCCCTTAAGTTCTTCCCAGTGGTACTGGACAATTTTATCATCATCAGTGCTTTCTTGGTCATAAAGAAATATCAGTTACAACATGAGAGCACTGAGTCTCAGCATTTATCCAGCTTACACAAACCAGGGCAACTACTAGGAAAACTCCATGAAATTACAGACTATCTCTTCATTGTGTTTAGGAAAACTTCATGAGTTTAGGAAAGTCTAGAAAAACTTCATGAAATTACAGACTATCTCTCCAGAGTGTTTCTTTCCTAGGATTATTGGGTCATTCTGCCTGTCTATGACTATTCCACTGCATAGTTTTCCAAGGACTCCAACATAGGCAACCTCTCGTTAAAATGTTACTGTATAAAAAAAGTAAAATCAAAAGTGACTAAACCTACTTAAAATAAAAGTGATTAAACCTACTTAAAATAAAAGGAAATTTACACTTGGCACAGCACTTTTTAACCTAGCTAATTGGTAAACACCAAAATTTCCTAACAAATTATATGGGTAAAGATGTGGGGGAAGAGGACCCCTCATAATGTCATGGTGGAAGCATAAATTGAAACCTCTATAAACAGCAATTTGGGAAAAATTTATCTTTGTCCCTGCAATACCTCTTTGAGGAACTTAATCCTATATATATACTTGCACTTGTGTTGTATATCTGTAGAACATTTAATATTTGTGTTAACTATCATGCTTATAAGATTATTCATGGTAATATTAAAAGCAAATAAAAAATAATTTAAATGGTCATCAATAGAGACTGACTGAAAACAAGTATATATTTATACAATGAAATTACACATTCATATAATGGAAGGCTACATAATCATTAAAAGAAAAAAACAGTGAAGAAGTACTGCATGTATTAATTCAGAAAAATTCTCCAACATATAGAAACAAGCATTGTACATAATTTAGTGTGTAATGTGTTGTCAGACTGTATATTTTCTTATAAACACATAAAGTATCTCTGGAAAGATGCATAAAATAATACCAGTTGTTGTCTGGAGGAAAACTGGACAGCTGGGAGACAGGGATAATGATGATTGTTTTCACTGTATACCCTTACGCATTATTTAACTATGACCTACTCAAAACTATAAAATAAATGCTGCTAAGTGAACTCTTCCTACCACTCTCACAAGTGCTTCATTCTGTTCTGTCTCTTCCTTTTGGCCTGCTACTCTTCCATCCTCCTCTGCTTGCCAGAAGCATCTACACGAAATGTTTAACCTTGCTAGAGATTCCTCTGCTAAGCAGTGACTGCCTCTACCAGAAACCACTGGTGGTGCCAAGAGTCAGGGTAACTGGACTCTAATGGGTCTCAAAAGAAACCAAGCGAACACTGGTGAGATGCCAGGCCTGAACCTCTTGTGCACACACACAGCCAAGACCCAGAAATCCTCTCATGTCACCCATCAGGTGACACTACTCTGAAGGGTAAAATGTTAATAATGAGCCCAGGCAGAGGTGGGGGGAACATTCTGAGTCCCTCCAGGAGAAGGCTGACAAGGACCTTGTTAGGCAGTGATGGCTAAGTGAGAGCTCTTTGTCAAGACTTGCAGGTACTTATCTTGCCATGACAGATAGGAAGGAGCTTTGTTTTCATAACTAAGAATGGCAACTCCAGGCAAGCAAATTTGAAAATCAGCAAGCTTCAATTAATATAACACAAAGTACATGAATACTACTACTTTTTTACCATCTCAGAGAAGAACTATTACTTTAGTCGGGCCACATGGGGATTTTAAAAAGGGCCTGTTTAGTTTTTACTCCCTAATAGAATGCTTCAGACAGTTGGTCTTCCCATAGCATGGCCAAGAGGACTGGTCTAAACAGTATTCAGACACAGCTGGCTGCAAATTTTTTACTAGAGTACACAGCGAATGCTCTTCCAAACCATCATGCTGAGACATGTACTCACGGCTGCCGTCGATGACTGTAGAAGTGGTCGGCAGGGAGATCTCCTGGTACTGCGGTGACACAATGGCAACAGGAGGCCGATTCTTACGGGGCTCTGCAAAAAAGGACCCACAAGAAACTGGGAGAAGGGCTTCATAAACCGTATCACAGGAGAAGCAGGCCACATCTGAGTGCAGGATATGTCAGTTTCCATTACATAACTGGAGAGCTGAGCATAGCCAAATGGGAAAGTCACAAGATCAGGTTAACATTCTAACCTGACACACCCGGGATTGTTAAAACCTCTTGGAAACCTGACGACTGCTAAGGCCATGTGCATGCTTTCAACGCTCATGCACTATCTAGTATGTTATAAGTACTATAGCAGCAATTGACTGCTTTCAGGCAAGCTGAACAGAGGTGGACAACAAACAAGCTTTGTGCAATAAAGGACTTGGCAAGCAAACTATCTCTTGGCACAGACTGTGTGAAAAAAATAATGGGTGATTTCTCCACCATCCCTGAGCTGATTGTGTGTGAGATAATTAGGCCTGAGTACTGGGAAGGTAACAAGACACTTCAGTCCACTCTCATGAATGTGAGCTATAAACCCAGCAGCCTCCTCTTTGAGAAATGATCAAACGGTCTTTATGCTTAACACATTTTTAAGAAGGTGAAGGGATTTGGCTACAAAGTTCAAGGAAGGAAAAGAAAACCTTTGCCAACAAAGATAGAAAACAGTATTAAGAATTTGTGCCAATGTATGTGTCACTTTCCAACTACCCCCAAATTTTTCTGAAAATGCAAAACAAGATACCTTGCTAATGCACTGTAGTCTACCAATGAAAGTGAAAGTGAAAGTCACTCAGTCATGTGCGACTCTTTGCGACCCCATGGACTATACAGTCCGTGGAGTTCTCCAGGCCAGAATACCAGAGTGGGTAGCCTTTCCCTTTTCCAGGGGATCTTCCCAAGCCAGGGATCAAACCCAGGTCTCCCTCATTGCAGGTGGATTCTTTACCAGCTGAGCCACAAGGGAAGCCCTAGTGGATCACTTGAAAAGGATGATGAGATTTGGCTTTCAAGATAAAAGAGGACTGGCAGGGTTTAAATGAGGAATTCTGTGTGCAAAGGCCCAAATTTCTGGAAAGAGATCAGACAGAGCCTGCCACTGGCCTGGTTCTCTTTATACATGCTTCTCCCAGGCTCCTGCCTTTCCTGTGTCTCTTAATTACAACACATGGTCCTCTCTCAGCATGACCCACTTGGAGAAGTAATTCTCAAGGAGTAGGCCACACTACACTATGGGCCATGTGACCACCTTTTCCCTGCCCAGCCAGGTATGCCAATTAGAATCAAACTACATACACTTCGCCAGGCTAACCTTTTACTCCACTGAACTAGGAATTGCCCAATACGTGAAATATATTACCATAAAGGAATGAGAATTTAAGACCCCTAAAGTTAAACCTCTATCCCCTTGGGAATCCTGCAGAGGGTGCAATGGAGACAGGGCTGGGGCTGGGAAACACACCTGGTTTCACTGTCACATTCACGTAGCCTTCCCCGTGAGCATTCTGACCATCTACAATCACTTTGAATTCATAAAGGCCTGGAGTGAGCTGCAGAAGTGAGAGAAGATCTTTTAGAAAACCACAAACAGCAGCAATTATATTTAAAATAGCATGTATACCTAAATTTTTCAATGCTGATTCTTGCATACTCCTGTTCTTGCACCATTTCCAAAATGGAGAAAGTAAACTAGCTGAAGAGATGAAACAATGAATTAGAAACTGAAAAACCATAGCTTTTAATGTGAATCTTATTACTAGCTGACTCTGAACAACAGAAGGGATTTCAGTATCTCTGTACTCCCATTTTCTTTTCAGAAGAACATTAAGGGCCCAACCATCCTACTTCAGTTATGAAATTAAAACAATCAACTCTGCAAAGAAAAACATTTTGTAAAAACACCAAATAGCTCTCAAATACCTGAATATTTTCCCCTCCTGATTTCTACTAACTGTATGAACATAACAACAACAACCAAAAAAGCCCACAATCCCATTGTCCTAATACCTCAATTAATCATATTTTTCTTAATATCTGTCTAATCTTTTACCACACACACGAAAAAAGAGCTATAAACAGTTTATTTGTTCAGCAAACATTTATTGAGAATCAATTATATATGGTCATTGTTCTAGGCTTGGAGTTTGGAGACGAATAAGGCAAGGTCCCTGCCTTCAAGGAGCTCATTATTTCAGCAGTATTCAGGGCCTAGATAAAATCAGGGTATGTATCAAACTTTTTTTTGTTCTTTCTTCAACTCGTTTAGCATGAACACTTTTCCCATTAGAACAGTCTCTTTAACAGTCATTTTAATGGCTGCAGAATAGTATGTGAATAAAAGTGCCATAATTCACATAAGCATTTCACATTGTTGGATATTTGAGCTGTCTCCGAAATTTAAATATTATATACTAATGCTGTGATGAACATCTTTCAGGTAAAATGGTTTTTTCTTTTGAATTATCTCCTTTGGGTACATACTAATCGAATGCATGTAGCATTTCTGATCACTTCCTTCTTCCTGTAATGCTCCCCTTCCTCGACTTCCCACTTCTGTGCCTACTCCTCCTTTTCTCCCATTTCTTCTTCCTTCCATACCTTTAATGACTGTGTCCCCCAGGACCCCAATTGCAATCCATTTACTTCTTCACTGTATATAATCTTTTTATCTATTACCATGGCTTTGGTTGTCATCTATTTGATGCTGGTGTACAAATTTATCTCTGCAGCCCAGACCTGCATCCTGATCTCTAGCCCCTTACCCTCAGCTACTTATTGGTCACTTCCACTCAAATGTTTCACAGGTTCCTCAAACTCACTCTCTCCCAAAATGAATTAATCATCTGCAAATCTCCTCCAAACCTGCTCCTCTTTCTATACTTCTCATTTCAGTGAATACTGTCACAAATACACCAACATCCAGCCAGTTCCTAGGCCAAAAGGCTAAAATTATCCTAGACCTCTCTTCCCCAACACCTCCATCCAATTAACTGATCACAAGATTGACCTCCATAATATTTCTCAAATACACCCACTTCTCTCTATTCACCACCTTAGTTTTTAACCATTCATCATAGCACAGTTGTTAAGAGCATGGGCTTCAGAGATGGAAAATTCCAGTTCAAATCTAGCATTTACTAGCCTTGTGCACTTAGACCAAACCACTTTATTTTTCTAATTTTTAGCTTCGTCATTTGTAGAATAGATATTAATGTTACCTTTGGGGCTGTTAGGAAGATTAAATGAAATAATTGCATAAAACAATGAGCACTGTGTCTAGCACATGGAAAGAGCTCAATGGGTGGTTTGTACGGCTTATGTTACTCGTTTTTCCACACACACTATCATCAATCTCATGCCTACATGTCTCAACAGACTCTTCACCGTGTGCCCAGTGTGAGCCTTCTCTCCTCCAATCTGCAGTCAGGGTGAGCTCTCTAAACTGAAAACCTGAACATGTCATTCTGCTGCTTAAAACCTTTCAAGGGCTCCCTCTGGATAAGAATCAAAGTCCTTCTTCTAGCATACAAGCCTCTGTGCAATCTGGCCCCGACACCCCTCCAGCTCATTTGTGCCACTGCTCTTCTCATACATGGGGTCCAGTCAGGATGAACCACATATAACTCCCTTTTCCCCATATTTCCTCTATCGTTTGGCCCAGTGGACACATTCCTTCCTCTGTTTGCGTGTATTACCACTCCAACCTTTATCCAGTAAGCCAGTCACATTTCATGACCCAACTCGGCCAACTCTCTTAAACAATCTACTCTAACTCCCTGGGGCTACAATACCCCCTACACTGACCCAGTGTATCCCCGTTATAATTACCTGCTTCAGTCAGTAGCACCTACTAGACTCTATTTTCCATAAATATTAATATTATGATTAGTAATTAGTAAATCTCCAATTCTTCCCACATAACTAATGTACAATGAACAGTTCTTAAAAGAAAGACAGATAGAAAGAGAAATTGCTTGGCCAAAGAATATGAACATTTTTATGGCTCTTAATAACTATACAGAATCCCAAAAAAGACTGAGCCAATTTACACAGTCATACGGCCACAAATAACCTAGCTTATCTCCCAAATTCTAAAATCCTTATGTTACCCTTAAAAGCTGTTTAGTGTATATTTTCAGCTATCACCACTATGCTTATATTCTCACCATAAATGAAAATTTGAGAATCATACATTAACAAATACTGGATGTCAGCCAGTATTCACTTCTGAAAGATTGTTCCTAACTTTAGGGTGGACAGAAAGTTCTATATTATACATTTTAGAAAACGGTCAAGACCTCTACCCCATCCCTGCAAATGACAGGAGGCAAATTCACCTTGGACAGCTTCAGGATCTGGGAATGTTCCCCTTCCATTTCTCCACTATAGTCTTTAGGATGAGTAATCAACTGCCAGTCGTAGGTGTAGGTTTCTCCTATGGAAGGGCAGTTACAAAAATCATGAAAACACAAACCTACACACAAAGAGGGCAGCCACATAGCCTGCCAATAACAAAATTTTTCTAGTCTTGACAAGAACTTAGTTTTCAAGATTTCACCCTAATGCCAAAGCAAAACCAAACATTCTGTTGAAAGGAAGGGTAGATTCTGCTGATGCCTACAGTCAGGGCTGCTTCCACTTTCCCCCCAGCCAAGCTCACTCCTGCCCCATACCCACCCTGCTCTGGACCAATCCTCCCCTAAAATACCAAGTTGCTCATGGTGTGGCACCCAGTGAAAATACATGCCCTACCAACCACTATGGATGAACTCATTGGGAACAAAGGCCATTTTCTTGCAAAACTTCTTAGGCAACAAAGAACAGCAATGACTTCTAAATAACATGGTTCAAAAATAGCTTTTTACAGAGTGCTAACAATGCTCGTCTCACTGAGGTCATCACACCCTGGTGAGTTAAAAGAGCTACTTCATTCCTGCTGAGCTAAATAACACACTGCAGAAGGTGGTAGGGAATGGCCCATTTAAAAACAGGGCCCACTGAAATTAATTAAGATCACATGAAGCATTAAATGGTCCTCATTTGCAACTTAGACTATATGACTATCTAGAGTGACCATGGAATCCTGTTATCTAAGTGGAATTCCTCCCCAGTTAAAGTGGTCTTAAATATTTTGGGGAATAAAATGCATTTAATGGCTAGGAAAGGGTGAGATTTGGTAGGAAAGTTTAATTTAAGTTACTACCCAAAAAGGGAAAAATAAAAGGAAAAAGAAAAAGCCTCAAATGCTTACAGAGAATGGTCATCTTTTTATTTCATGAGTTCAAAAGTTGAAGTTAACACATAGAACTTAATTCCAAACAGACTTAAGATGAGATTTTACTTTATAAGCCTGAGATATAAGATCTTCTACTCTTTCTTCCTCCAGAAAATACTGGCTTTGTTTTAGCCAATTGTCAGCCCCAGGCAGCTCTAATAAATGTAGATGTAAAAGTTAAGTGAGGTGAGGAGCAGAAAAGAAGTAGGAGAAGTAGGACTGGTGCTAAGAGATGAAATTCCTTGAACTGTAGTTAGAAAAAATTTTTCCACACAGAAAACAGACTCACACTAGTTTAGGAACTGACAATTTTCTCATATCTAAGGCTAGCAACACAGATTTCAAAATATGACGATATTCCTAGGACAGAAAAGCTCAGGGGGATGAATTATGCCTTACAGACAGGAATTTGCCCAAAGATAGGAACACTGGAGTGTAGGTGTGTTAGACAGAATGCTGGTTTTAATGATTCAGGGCAGTGGTTTTCAATCCATGCCTCTGAAGCCAGAGGGATCCTGAGAGGCGCTTCAGGGTTGCCAGAGAAGACGAGGGGGATGAACGGGCAGAGCTGGTCCTGCCTCACTGTCCCCAACCTTTGAAAGTTTGAGACCATCCAGCTCAGGTACCACCAGATAAAGGCTGAAGAAACTGGGAAAAGGAGAGTTGAGAGACTCTGTCTTTGAACTGATGTGTTTTGGAAGACTGATACACAAGGTGACGTTAACTCACCCACATGCAGACAGGGTAAGAAAAGAAAACAGTAGACCCAGGGTGCCTTTCAGAAAAGAGCGGAAGCAGCTGTAGCCCAAAGCAGCTCTCTCCTCACCTGCACCTCCAAAGGCCACCAGGTCCAGTCACCTTATCACCAGAACAGGAAAGGAAAATGTTTCTCTACAGGAAGGTGGAACGAATTGATTAGGAAAACTCAATTTGAGGGCAGAAATACAGAACATAGACGGAGGGCATTTAGGTTCTGGAAAAACACTTTTTGCATAAATAGGCCCAGAAGGTAAGGATATTGTACCAGAAATGTGTTCCTAAAATGGACCTAAAAAGGACCCCATCCTGAATACAGTATGGCATTCTGTTTAACTAGCCTTATAACTAGCTACTTGACCTACCTTATAATGAAAAGTGAAAGTGAAAGTCGCTCAGTCGTGTCCGACTCTTTGCGACATATAGTCCATGGACTATACAGTCCATGGAATTCTCCAGGCCAGAATACCAGAGTGGGTAGCCTTTCCCTTCTCCAGGGGATGTTCCCAACCCAGGGATCGAACCCAGGTCTCCTGCACTGCAGGTGGAGTCTTTACCAGCTGAGCCACAAGGGAAGACCACCTTATAATGAGAGTAACACAAACCCAACGCAATCATTTTCCATCAAAGTATGCTTTACTTCATGTCACAGACAGTCTTGAGAAAATAAGTAAGTCAAACTTTGGTATACTAACATATACATGAGAAAGGGATGCTCATATTATAAAAGTTTTCTTAAATAATAAGCTAATAATCCCCTAATTTATATATCTTATAAATCTGAATATTGTATATTACATTGGGCTTGGTTTTTTTTCTTTAAGTGACAAATCTATATTAGCAGTAGTCTTGAATAACTTCTCTGCAAGTTCTGTATCTACTAC